>NC_083694.1:63271607-63885357 GCF_033118175.1 Dama dama
GGAAAATACAGATTTCCTTCAATCCTCTCATATTTTTGTTAGGAAAATCAACCATATTACACATAATTTACTACTTATTTTAAGTTTTTATTTAAATTGTTCAGATTGTAACTCTTGTATTTACTTTATTACACTCCCTTACAAATGACCCTACATTTTAACAGAAAGGATTGTCTTTGCTAGTTCTTCTAAATATTTGGTTTATCTTGAAAAAGTTCTGCTTTAAACTTGTCAGGCAAAATGGAAGGGTAGGCACTCAGATTCTGCATATTGCTTCCTTTTCCAGTTCTGCCAACCATTCAGCATGGACAGCAGATCCTTAGTACCATTGAAGGCATTCCAGTAACTTTACCCTGCAAAGCAAGTGGAATTCCCAAACCATCTATTACCTGGTCCAAGGTAAAGGATGCATTTAGTGGTGCTTGTTAATGACATGTACTGTAACAACAACATTTGAATGTTTTTAGTCATACGTGGAACTTGTCACTCTCCTATAGGACATTATAGAAAGGAAAAACCATGCAGTTTTACTTCTTGGAAGTGACCTTAAAATGTCCTTAGTGCATTCACCTATTTGATCTTTAAGTAGTGTTCACACAACAGAGAACATTAATATAGCACATTCTGTGGGCTAGGCATTTTTCTGAGCATTTCACATGTTTCAGCAGATCCTTTTTTTATTCCCTATCAGTGGTTGATTCCAAGCCATTTTGACTTCAGTGTAGCTCTGGTGGACAGCTCCATGCTCTCTGCCAGGGTCACCCTTCATGCATGTACCTCTCTGGTTTGGGGACTCAGGGCTTTCTTCAAGCTGCGCAAGGTCCCTCAGCCTGCTGAGTGGTCAGGAAGTACAGGAACATTAACTCCTGGGAGGAGGAGATGTCCAATATATATGTCCCATTTCTCATCTATCAGGAGAACCCTTCTGAGTCTATGTGCATAGTGTCTTAGAAGAGCCCCAGCGCCAGAGCACACCGGGGCAGTGAAACCCTTTATTAGCCTGCCTTCCTTCTTGCATCGCTCTCCCACCCTCCTCTTCAAGGCTCTGGGAATCACTTTCCAAGTAAGTTCCCTGAGTCCAAATCTTTGTCTTGGCATCTACTCTTCTCAAAACCAAAACAAGACACATATGTGAACTTGTTTGGACTTTGCTAGTGACTCAGTGGTAAAGAATCCACCAGCCAATGTAGGAGACACGGGTTCAATCCCTGGGTCATGAAGATCCCCTGGAAAAGGAAATGGCAACCCATGGTAGTATTCTTGCCTGGGAAATTCCATGGACAGAGGAGCTTGGCGGGATGCCATCCATGGGGTCACAAAGAGTCAGACATGACCTAACGACTAAACAACAATAACAGTGAACTCGTTTATCCCCCCTTTATATTCCCTGTCATGAAGTTTTATGGTTTTTCATTGCAGTAAGGAAAAACACATTTTCTGGCAAAGTCCTTTCCATAGTTTAATAGCTTCGAAGATGGCATCTTTAATTAAATCTGGTAGAAAATAATGTAAAATGATGGCATAATAATGAAATGTGGTGTTTGTAGAATTAGAACACAACCAGAGTGTTGTGCCTTAACATCTAATTTTTTAAACTGTATATTTTATCTTGAAGTATAGCCAATTAACAATGTTGTGATAGTTTCACATGCACAGCAAACGAACTCAGCCATAGATGTACCTGTATCCATTTTCCCCCAAACTGCTCTCCCATCCAGCCTACCACATAACATTGAACAGAGCTCCCTGTGTTAAAAAGTAGGTCCTTGCTGGTTACCCACTTTAAATATGGCAGTGTGTATGTGTTCGTCTCAAATTTCATAACTATCCCTTCCCCCAGTACTTCCCTCTTGGTAACCGTTAAGTTCATTCTCTCAGTGTGTGAGTCTGTTTCTGTTTTGTAAATAAGTTCATTTGTATCATTTCTTTTTTATATGTATATTCAGCATATGAGGGATATCATGCAATAATTCTCTTTGACTTACTTCACTCAGTATGACAGTTTCTAGGTCCATCCATGTCGTTGCAAATGGCATTAGTTCATTCTTTTTAATGGTGAGTAATATTCCATTTACCACATCATCTTTATCCATCCAAGACATTTGGGTTGCTTTCATGTCTTGGCTATTGTAAACAATGCTACAGTGAATCAGTGAATGTTGGGGTGCGTGTGTCCTTTTGGACTGTGTTTTTGTCCAAATAGCCATAACATCTAATTTTATGCTTCTGAAAGTCTCTGAAATATAGAGAAATTGGGTTTGATATCTGTAAATTAAATCAAAAGTCTCAGATTCCTGCTTCCTGGGCACAAAAGTATGGTGGTGAAGCTGACTCTCCAAACTGCACAGTGTCTGGTACTGAATAGAAGTTTAATGCATTTTTGGGAAATATAAAAACAAAATCTTTCCCGAATGGCCTTTGTTCTGATAATACAACGGAGGTGAAGAGTTCAGCCTCCTGAGCCTGCCTGCCCAGCTTCAATTTCTAGTTCTACCAATGACTGACTCTTTCACCTTGGGCAAGTTATCCTACCAAGCTCCCAAACTTAATACTTTCATCTGTAAAATAGGGATTGTGGTAATTACTACTCATAAGATTGTTGTGAGTACTACCATAGTTAATTCATGTAAAGTGTTTAAAACGGTGCCTGTCTCAGCACAGACACCCATCCCATTTGCTGCTTCCTCATCCTCTCCAGTTTTGGTAGTTCTAGAATGAAGGGGACCTGGTTTAGTAGGAAGAAATGTCACCTTGGCATTTTTTGTTTCTCTTACAAAGAACTTGCTTTAAATTAGTGTCCTTTCAATCTAATATTTTCTCCCTTAGAGATTTTTTTTCTCCCTCTCTTCCTCTTCCAGACATTAAGTCACTCCTTTATTATCTTAAAAAACACTTCTCTGTGTTGTTTTGCAGAAGGGGGAGCTGATTTCCACCAGCAGTGCTAGGTTTACCGCAGGGGCTGATGGAAGTCTGTACGTGGTGTCCCCCGGCGGGGAGGAGAGTGGGGAGTATGTGTGCACCGCCACCAACGCAGCTGGCTACGCCAAAAGGAAAGTGCAGCTGACTGTCTATGGTGAGAGTCGCTGTGGACGACTGTTCTCTGATGCTGTCTGTCTGAGCCAAAACTCACATTTCTCTCCCAAATAATGTTACCAGAGGCCTGAACCCCTAAAGTGAACTACTCCCCCAAGTTTATAGTTTTTTTTTTTTAACAAAAATGTACTTTTCCTGCCAACCTACATCTCCTCTCTTTAGATTCTGATTTAAAGGGAGACAAATGGTATAGCCTTTTGGAAAAAATTTAATGGTGTTTTTCCAAGGAGTATGCTTATGGCACCCAACCCTCTTTAGACACACCACATAGTTAAGGCTCCTAGCAAAGCCAAACCTCAGCTATGTCTTGGTTAGCGCTTTGCCCTGAGGGGTTACTTTACATATGGCAGATTCTGAAAGGGCATTTTGGCGGACCTTTTCATTGTGTTCTGAAAGGAAGAGCTGAAAAGGAAAATGTTCTAGTCATTTTCTGTTAAACTCTCACAGTAAATGTTTATGAAAAGCTTTAGATATGTCCACAAACTTTGAAATCAACAGGATCTTTTTGAAAATTGTCTAAGAATATTAGTCGTCCTGATTTTAACTTGAAGTGTGCTTTGTTTTCAATGTACTCTTTCCCTTCCCAAACTTGTGTTTATTTTAGTAAGGCCCAGAGTGTTTGGAGACCAAAGGGGACCATCCCAGGATAAGCCTGTTGAGATCTCAGTCCTTGCAGGAGAAGAGGTGACCCTTCCATGTGAAGTGAAGAGTTTACCCCCACCCATCATTACCTGGGCCAAAGAAACCCAGCTCATCTCTCCATTCTCTCCAAGGTAGGTGACCTGGGATGAAGTGCAACACGTGAAACAATCTCTTGGGACAGATGACTGTATCTGTTTGGCTTTTCACATGTCTCAAAAAATAAACAAAAACTTTTTATTTTTTATTAATTTTTATTGGAGTATAGTTGCTTTACAATATTGTGTTCATTTCTACTGTACAGCAACGTGAATCAATTTTAAGTATACATCTGTCCCCTCTTTTTTAGATTTCCTTCCCATCAGGTCACACAGAACGTTGAGTCGAGTTCTCTGTGCTATCCAGTGGGTTCTCATTAGTTATCTATTTTATACACAGTATCAGTAATGTACGTGTGTCAATATTAATCTCCCAGTTCATCCCATCCCCACTTTTCCCATTGGTGTCCATAAGTTCTCTACATCTGTGTCTCTATTTCTGCTTTGCGAATAAGTTCTTCTGTACCATTCTTCTAGATTCCACATATAAGCAGTATTATATGATATTTGATGCTACTTGTTTTTCTCTTTCTTACCTCACTCCGTATGATAATCTCTAGGTCTATCCACATCTCTGCAGATGGCACTATTTTGTTCCTTTTTATTGCTGAATAATATTTCATTGTATGTATGTACCACATCTTCTTTATCCATTCCTCTGTTGGTGGATATTTAGGTTGGTTCCATATCCTGACTATTGTAAATAGTGCTACAGTGAACAATGGGATGCATGTATCTTTTTGAACTATGGTTTTCTCTGAGTGTCTGCCCAGGAGAGGGGTTGCTGGGTCATATGGTAATTCCATTTTTAGTTTTTTGAGGAACCTCCATACTGTTCTCCACAGTGGCTGTACCAATTTACATTTCCGGTAACAGTGTAGGAGGGTTCACTTTTCTCCAGACTTTCTCCAGCATTTATTGTTTGTAGATTTTTTTCATGATGGCCGGTCTGACCAGAGTGAGGTGATACCTCATTGTAATTTTGATTTGCATTTCTCTAATAATTGGTAATGTTAAGCATCTTTTCATGTGTTTGTTGGCCATTTGTGTGTCATCTTTGGAGAAATATCCATTAGATCTTCCCCTCAGAATGGGAGAAAATATTTTCAAACAAAACAACTGACAAGGATTAATCTCCAAAATATGCAAACAGCTCATGCAGCTCAGTTTAAAAAAAAAACCCAATCGAGAAGCCCAATTTTAAAATTTGAGATAATTTATATTATAGTGAGCCCACAGGAAACATGTAAACTTTCTAAATCATTCTTTAAGAACAGAAATGCTAAAACTGAGCTTTGACATAACTTTGCACTGGTGCATTCTACAAGGTAGTTATGGAAATGGTTTGGATGTAGATTTGTATGTAGATTCTTGTTAGCACAAAGTGTGTATTATCTATAAAATTGCATTATTCCCAGAGAAGCACTAAAACACAATAGGTTCTCTAATATCAAGGTTTTGACTTTCATTAGGTAGTTTTGTACAAATCTTCTTGATTAAACTAAAGCCCTTAAACAAACAAAGGTTCACTGGAAAAACATTTGATAGGCTAAGAGTCATGGAAAGCAGGATGCCAGAGACTTTCAGAGCACAACTTTTGTTGCCATGCAGGTGTGAATTTAAATTTACCTCCACTACATAAAGCTTCTCTGAAACTTTGGCAGTTTTTTCAGTGGGTCTCTTTGAACCTCGGACTTTTTGTTTATAGAATGAGGATAATTCCTGAAAGGATGATATAATGTACATTCCATATTTCTCCTCTTGTTCTCAAAGAACGGTATCAATTACTGTTTTAACTCAGTATCATGCCAGAAGTTACCGGCAGAATAAGAACTATAATCTCTAGCTATTGTCTCCTGGACTTGTTGATTTGTATAGTTTTGAAGCTATAAATTCATGCCACTCTAGTTTCCCTGCCACTGTTGAGGGGAAAAAGTAAACAATGAAGAACTACTTTATTATTTCTTTGAAAAAAAAAAACTTCCCTTGACATTTTTGAATAGCAGAAATACCTTATTTCAGATAATGTTGAAGTTTCATTTTTCCCCTTCTCAGTCAGTCTCTTTCTCTCTTCTCAGGGGCAAACACTGCCACAGACCTGATGCATAGCCTATACATACGTCCTTAGATAGTATAGAATATTTTCTCTGCTTTTAATTTTGTTTCATGTACTTGTTTTCAGTTTACCATTGTAGCATGTTGCCTATTATTCTACTGCTTGCTTTATTGAGTCAACTTTTATCCATTTTTATACATGTAGATTCAGTTTATTCATTTTCATTACCATAAACATATTCTACGTTTTATCTATACCAATTTCTCTATGCTCTGGTTTATTTTGTGTTTCTACATTTTATTCCTTTTTTTTCCCCTTGGCTTTAGAAACAAAACTTTTCAGGGAATATCTTTTTATGTCTCTCTTTATATGCATATGCATGAGTTTCTTTGAGACTTGTACCTAAAACCACAATTTCTAATTAGGATGAATTCCTGTTTTGAGCTTTGTAGACATTGCCTAACTGCCTTCTGAAGGGGCACTCCTGATTTACCTCCCACCAGCAGAATATAGATGTACCTGTTGCCACATTATCAACAATGCATGGTGTCGACTGACTTCAAGTTTTTTGCCATTCATATAGGTGTGAAATGGTATCTTGCAACTATCTTACTTTTCACATGACTGAATTCCAGTGAGCCTGGAATGCTTTCTCTTGTTTGTTGGCCATTTGTGTTGTCTGTGAATTGCATCTTTAAACCTGCTCCAGTGTTCTGGTGACTTATTTTTCTTTTTATTATTGAATGTAGAAATTTTGGGTTTTGTTCTTAATAACAATCTGTCTCTTGTATGTGTTGAAAATATCTCAGAATACTCCTTGCCTTTCAAGTTAATTTATATATGGTGTCTAGTTCCATCCCTGGGAGGATCCCCTGGAGGAGGAAATGGCAGCCCTCTCCAGTATTCTTGACTGGAGAATCCCATGGACTCAGGAGCCTGGTGGGCTACAGTCCACGGGGTTGCTAAGAGTTGAACATGACTGAGCATGCTAGCGTTCACATACTGGTTGTACAGAATTTAAAAATTTGCGTGTAGCTCAAAGTGTTTATTTTTCAGATTTGAACCTTAGTAGATCATAAATAAAACTGCAGTGTTTTATTGCAGTATTTTAAATTTGTTTTCACATTTTGAATGTTAATACTTCCAAATTTTTATTTTGTGTATAGCACTAATTCATGCTCTAATTTTATTTATTTTCCCATGTGGAGAGCCGCTTGCCCGACACTATTTTTGAATAGTCAGTCCTTTCCTGACTTTCTGTAATATCACCTCTGATATTACATATTACATGTTGAGTTCTCATATATGCTTCAGTCTTTTGGTAGGGATGAGGGGGTCTCCATCTTTAACTGTTTATCCATTTGTCGTTCTCTGGGCCAACAGCACACTTTATTTGTCTTAACTTATAAGAAATCCTGATAGTAGGTAGGTCTATTTGGCCCCCTCCCTCTTAAAGCTATTTTAATAAAGTATACATAGTAACATTTTATGTGTAGATCTGGTTTACCTAATTACATAAGAGGAGTGTGTGTGTGTATATTCTCAATATATATTTGAGAACTGCATATGTACCTTCTTTTGTCTCTATTTTAGCACTTAAAATTTTTAAATGAAGCATTGGATAAAAACTATAATATATTCGAAGTATCTTCAAAGTTTATTAAAACATATTTGCTTTGTAAAGTTATAACTGAATAAAGCAAAGAGATGTACAGTTATGTGACAGTATCATACCCTTAGGTTAAATTTAAATGTGAAAGCAACTTAATTTGGTATTTGTGAGAACATCATACCGAATATGCAAGATAATTATGAAAATTCCTGACTTTTAAGGTGCATAGAGATGACGTTATAGATTGGAGAATGGTTTCAAAAACTGTTTGCAGAGTCATCATTTCGTAGTGAATTGCAGTTGCTTAGGGGATATTTAAATTCTCATACTTTATGGTCTGCCCTGTGGCTTCCTTCTCTTAGACACACGTTCCTCCCTTCTGGTTCAATGAAGATCACTGAGACCCGTGTTTCAGATAGTGGGATGTATCTTTGCGTCGCCACCAATATTGCTGGGAATGTGACTCAGTCCGTTAAATTAAACGTCCATGGTGAGTTTTGAAATGAAAGTATATGCTATCTGTGGACTAGCCACCAGGAAACCTATTGTCCCAGTTTCTCTGATAGTTATCCTCAAATTGTATACTGAGTAATTATACAAAAATTTTTTAATCTGAGACTCACAACTTTCTTTCATTTACTTCGAAAATGTTATCTCCTATCCGTAAACAACTTTCCCCTTCTTCTTCAGGTGAACAGTATTAAAATTTTGAATCTCAATTTTACTAGATGTCCATCCACAGGTCATTTATAAGTATTGTTGATACACCATAAAAAAGGAAATATATTTAGGAACTTCCCTGGTGGTCCAGTGGTTAAGAAACCCCTACTAATGCACAGGACATGGGTTCAGTCCCTTTTCGGGGAATAAGATTCCACCTGCTGCAGGGCGGTTGAGACCCCCGCTCTAGAGCCCATGCTCTGCACTAGAGAAAGCCCGCATGCTGCAGCGAAGACTCAGGATAGCCAAAATAAAAAAATAAATAAAAATAAGTAATTCATTCTAATGCTAAAGCATACTTTAAAAAAAAATGCATTTAGGCTGATGGGTTCTTGTGGAAGCAAATGCAAATGGTCAAGGAAGCGTTTAATAGCATTTAAATGGTCAGTTTCAATGTTTATAGAGCTCAACCACTGAAAACATTCTGCTCCTGGGGTTCTTTAACTACTTTAAAATTTTCTAGGTAGTCTACTTTCTTCCCCCAATTTGCCATAGTCTAATTACTCATTCATTCAACGTATGCTTAGTGAGCACATATTCTATGCCATGCATTCAAACAAGAGAAGAAATTTTCTCACATAGTCTTGACCTGATTTCACTCTCAGATCAGTCACTACAATAGTGTCCTCTTGACTGTGGGATATAAAATCCTCTGAGAGTTCTGTCATTCACTAGTTCTAGGGCATTAGGTAAAACCTACCCTCTTTATCTTTAATGTTTTTTTTTTCATAAAATGATGATAATAATACAGGCAAATCTTGGAGGTATTATGGGTTTGGTTCCAGAGCATCTCAGTAAAATGAATATGGCAATCAAGTGAGTCACACAGATTTTTTTGGTGTCCCAGTGCCTATAAAAATTATGTTTACACTATACTATAGTCCACTAAGTGTGCAATAATAGCATTGTGGCTTTAAAAACAATGTACGTGCATTGAGCATAATACATACAATATTAACTTGAAAAATATCTTATTGCTAAAAATGCTGAATATCATTTGGCAATGTAGGGTTGCCATAAAACTTCCATTTGTTAAAAAAAAAAAAAAAGCAAAAAACTTCCATTTGTAAAAATTGCATTTTCTGTAAAGTGCAATAAAGCAAAGCACAGTAAAAATAAAATGAAGTACACCTGTATACTATCAACTTAAAAAATTGTTGCGAATGAAACCTTTAGAATATCTTGGTTAAATATTAAGTTTTAACAAAATGACAGAGGAATCGGGTTTTTCAGGGATGTAAAGTACATAAGTTCTAATCTATCCTTAGGAATCAATTTTGATTTTATAGTTCACAATGCATGTATGTGGAACCTAACACTATTTTTGATAAATTATCTCATTTACATTTCTGAAGGAAGTGGATAAAGGGAAATAATAGAAGTTTTATCTTGATTTTCTTCTCTGAAATAAGTGAAAGCTATTATGAGAAATAGTTCTTACTGTCTGGTTAAATCTTCCACAAAGAGAACAGAAGCTAAGAGTCCATGGAGAGAAACACTTTTTGTTTTCCTCTATTACAGAAATCAACTGGATTGCCATTTTAGAGGCCTTTAAGCCTTACGTTATTTATGTAAGAGATCTGACATCCTGTAATCTGACATCCTTAAATGCTTAGTATTCCTCGAGTTTGGAATGAGAAGTTTAAATTCATTCTTTCCCATAATCCTTGCAGTGCATTGGTACTGAAGAGGTTATTTTGCCTGGATTAGCAAGGAAAGAGGCCTCACACAGTATACTGAATCTCCCTCTATCACACAGCTAGTAAGTGGCCTGAGCCTGGGTCCCCATCCTGAGATGATTCTACTTTCCCATGCTGCGTCTTGGTGAGGAGGTCTCATTTAAAGAGAAAAAAGGAAGGAAGTTTTTAAAAATTGGATTATTAATACTCAGTCATTGTTTTCAGTGCCTCCAAAGATACAGCGTGGCCCTAAAGTTATGAAAGTCCAAGTCGGTCAAAGAGTGGACATTCCATGCGGTGCTCAAGGAACACCTCTTCCTGTTATCACCTGGTCTAAAGGTGGAAGCGCTGTGCTGGTTGATGGCCTGCAGCATATTACTCATCCAGATGGGACATTAAGCATCAAAGAAGCAGTGCTCTCAGATGCTGGTGTATATACATGTGTCGCTACTAACATAGCAGGCAGTGATGAGACAGAGATAACACTACATGTTCAAGGTGATTTGGGTCCTAGGAAAATATATGTATAGTAGGGTGGGGAGTGGGGGAGAAACCCTGGTGTCTATGCAGAAGATATAATCTTGCTTAGTCTTGGATCACTTTCAGAAGACTTCTTTATAGCTTTATGACTCTCTAGTTATCTTTGAAAGGAAAATGATTCCAGAAATGAAATGAAACTATATGTTAGTAAATTGTTTACCTTTGAGAATGGAGTTGCTGTGGATGATGCAGATAGTGGAAACAATCCTAGATAAGTACCCCACCCACTGTTTTCGTTTTGGAAGAAATTGTGGGCACAGTTGATTGGAGTAGGATTTAGCTTATAGTAGTAAGGTGCACTCAGGATTAATCCCTAGAAAGTCGAGGTCCACCGTTCCCTCTAATGATGGCCTTATATTGAGGGTTTAAAGATTAATCTTTGGGGAATTCCCTCCTGCTCCAATGATTGGGCTCCACATTTCCACTGTAGGGGCATGAGTTCGCTCCCTAGTTGGGAAACTAAGATCCCACATGCCACACGGTGCACCCCTCCCCCACCAGACTGATTAATCTTTATTCCTTTAAGCAACAAGTGTTTATCAAGTTCCTGCCAGGTTACTGTTGTGATCTGGGCAGTGAGGAGAAGATTCTGACAGAGGAAAAACACCTGCTCTCATGACTCTGTAAGTAGGCAGAAAGCAAGCAGGCAAATAAGAAATAACAGATTGTGAGACGTGCTTTGTAGAATATTAAAATAGGGTGATGCTCCCAGCAGTTGGCTACTGTAGATTGAATTTTCATGAGGACTTCTCTGAGGTGGTGATAAGTGTAGTGAAATCTTACTGACTAGAAGGAGTCGGGCATGTCCAATCAGGAGGAAAGGCATTCCTATCAGGGAGACTACCAGTGCAAAGGCAGGAAAAGAGAAGCAGGTGTCATACGTAGCCTCAGAAGAATTCAGTATTGCCCAAGGAAAGCCTGTGATAATGCATTTATTTTTCTAATAGAACCACCTATTCTGGAAGACCTAGAGCCTCCATATAACACTCCATTCCAAGAAAGAGTGGCCAACCAACGCATTGCGTTTCCTTGTCCTGCAAAAGGTGTGTACTATTTGGTCACGTGGGCATTGGCATAATATTGTATTGTTCTAGAATTCTGTATTGAACCCCAGGCATCATTAAATTCTACTTGTCAGTCCTTGTTATAACATTTGTGCAAAGTGGAAACTAACACTTCTTTCAAATAAAAACTCTTTAAATTAGGTATTCTTCCCTCCAGGTGTTTTATTTCCTTCACTGGAAATACCTTCTGTTCTTTCAGACTTGCCTAATCTGGTATGTTTTCCTTTTCGTTCGTGCTCCTTCCTGTTACTTAGTTCATTTTATTTCTGACAAGATTTCTGTTTATAATGTGACAGGGCTGTTCAAAATATTGCATATTTATCTCAGTCAGGGGTATAAATTAGGACCATCCCCTTGTTACTCTTCTTTTCTAAAAACTCCTTTCTAGATTTATCCTCTACTGGTAATTCTGGAGCCAGGTGGTAACTTGGCTCTCTGGTGCTTGTCCAAACTCCTCCTTTCCCTGAATTTCTGGGCTTTCTATCCCATCATGTTTCCTGGCAGGAGATGGTTATTCTTTCTCCTCCAAAGCCTATAAAAAAGGTCACTATCGCCTTACCCTGGATGCCCAATAGGTGGCCCAAAATATTCTCTCTTTCACATAATGTTCGTATTCAGTGACTCAAATGAGTCTGTACTAATTCTGGCAAAAACCAAGCAGTATCCTTTCCATCATCTCCTGGAGGAATCCATGCTCCCACACGAGCCTCTTAGTCGTTGTTCCTGGAGACAGTGGAAGTTGAAGGACCTTACAGCTCTCTCTGTTTCTACAGCAAGATCTTAACAATATCTCTCTCATCAATGATTATTTTCTACCAGCGTTCAAAAGAAGATAACTCTAATAAGCTCTTCAGATATGTAAAGAGTTGTCAGTAACTATTCCTAGGGTCAATGATGGCTTCCCTGGTGGCTCAGGGGTAAAGGATCTGCCTGCAATGCAGGAGACATGGATTCAATCCCTGGGTTGGGAAGATCCCCTGGAGAAGGAAATGGCAATGCCCTCCAGTATTCTTGCCTGGAGAATCCCCATGGACAGAGAGCCTGCCAGATTATAGACCATGGGGTCTCAAGAGTCGGACACAACTTAGCAACTAAACCACCACCACCATTCCTAGGGTCAGTGGGGTGGTAGGCAAGACCTGGAGAAGAATCCTTGAGAAAGGTAGGTTCAAATAAGTTCTGTGGGTGCTCACTACCAAGGGAGCCCTGCCAGTGGTACTACTGCTTAGTACTCTCTGCTGAATCCCTGACTTACAAGCTGACTTGAATGTCCCTTTTCCATTTTGATATACTACCTCTTCCTAGTTTCCTATTTCACCTGTGATAGAATTCTTGTGTTAATTTAAAATTGTTGTGTTCAGTGGCTCAGTCATGTCTGACTCTTTGTGACCCCATGGACTGCAGCATGCCCAGGCTTCCCTGTCCTTCACCATTTCCTGGAGCTTGCTCAAACTCATGTCCATTGAGTCGGTGATGCCATCCAACCATCTCATCCTCTGTCATCCCCTTCTAGCTTAGTGCTTTTTCATCATCTTTGCCATGAATTTAATCTTAACCATGGTTGTTTTACCATTGAGAAAGTAAACATAATACAAGTTGTTTCTTATGCTTGTTTAATTTGGTTTTTCATTTGTTAGCTTAACAAATATTAGTTGAGAAGTTTGAGAAATCCATGAAGGAATAAGTAGGATGTAAGGAAATGATTATAACCCCTTTTATCCTTGGCAACATGTGCAATTGTAGTCCGTCAGTTTTATACTTTCTTCTTTACCAGTCAGCATCTTTACAGTGAGGTCAGTGAAATATGCCACTATTTTTGTTTTATTTTTTTCCCATAAATATCGTTGTTTTTATAATTCAGTCATTAATAATCAGTCATTTTTATGATAGTGTGACTCAATTTGAGTTTAATCTTAATGATACATCCTGTGTATTCCTGCCATTTGTGTACTTGTCTTTGATATATGACCATTCTCCATTCTTCGATGTTTTTATTATGCTTTAAGGTTATTAGCCATGTCTCATACCATATATTGATTTTACTTAATGTGCTTTATTTCATGTATAAGTTAAGTAAAATGTGAAAGGACTTAGAATAGTGCCTGGCACCTTCTTTGCTGTATAAATAGTTTCACATTATAGAGTTAGCGTTCGTCTATTTTCATTGTGTCCTTTTGGCTCCATGATGCATGTTAAGATGGTTTTTATCACTTTTATTCATATAACTTCCATTCACTCTGTTGGCCATAAACAAATCCAGGAAAGCTGTTCTGCTCACTGCTTTCTCAACTTTATTTTCAGTATAAAAACTCAAGAATCAATCTTTGCCCTCTCTTGAACAGAATGGGATCCTCAGAAGATGTGTGAAGAGTAGATGTTCCTCATCTCTGCTCTCTCAGGACTGTTTAAAATGTGAATGATGAAGCACCATTTCTGTACATCATTCACTTCCTCTTTGTGTTTGCATAATCTTCACGTTCTGTTCCTCTGAGAGTATCTTATTTTTGTCTTCCTTTATTATCACCCCAAAGCTCTGCCTATTTCTAGTCTATTTAACTAAAATAGCTTTTTCCCTCATTAATACCATGGTTTCACTCAAGAAAGTGTTTTGCTTACTATCATCTGAATGTCTTGATAAAAACGACTTTGATCAAATTCTACACTGGAGACCTTAGATCTTTTAAAACCAATCAGGAAATAGAGAAATGACATACCATAGTCTCTTCAAAATTCCATATATTGAAAGTACATACGGGCACATTGTATAATCATGAGATATCTTATTTCTCCTCAAGATAGTTGATTTTAATAGTGATTTCTAATTTTGTTGTAAAATATCACAAAGCTTTAATTTCTTTCTTAGGTACCCCCAAACCAACCATCAAATGGTTGCGGAATGGTAGAGAGCTGACAGGCCGAGAGCCTGGTATTTCTATATTAGAAGACGGCACGTTGTTGGTTATTGCTTCTGTTACGCCATATGACAATGGGGAGTATATCTGTGTGGCAGTCAATGAGGCTGGAACCACAGAAAGAAGATATAACCTCAAGGTCCATGGTAAATACAGATAAAATCATATAACTGAATATGTAACGTGGTCAAATTCCTTTATATGTTTTTCTTTCAGTGTGGTATCATTTAATATTTACATAAAAAGACATGTTATCAATTTAAAAAGTAGTAGTCTAACTTCATTTATTCATTTGACTTAAAATTTCATATAATTTTTTATTGTGATTTTACATCATTGAAAATTCAAATGGTAGAAAAAGATACAAAGTCAAAAGTCTCTTGGCCCTGAGCTAAGCAATCTACTTTATCCTCCCGATGGGCAAGGAAAGTTATTAGGGGGATATGTGTGTGTGTGTGTATCTTCCCAGAGATATTTTATGCAAAAATGAAGAAATATGAATATATATTTCATCCTTTTTTTAACATATAAAAAGAATTTATAGTAGACTGTTTTATCCATTACTCCATACCTTGCATGTATCATTGAATACTCTATCTTAGAAATTATTCAATATTCCTAACTCTTATTTATGCCTAACTAGGATCACACTGTACCATGACTTAGCTTTCTATGATATTAATAATGAACATTTAGTTAGGTACCAGTTGTATGCTCTTTTAAGTAATGCTTCAGTGAAAATCATGTACATATGGCACTTTGCATGAGTCAAAGAATATATGCACTTAAAAATTTAATGGATGTTGGCTTCCATAAATAGTGGGCAATATTCATTCTTATCAGCAAAGTAGTCCCACATAACTTGAGACAAGCAGTTTGCATTTTGAGTGGTATGTGAAAAATAGTTTCTCCCTTAAATTTATCCTTAATACATAACTGAATTATTTTTTCATTTTTAATATTTCATTTTTAGTTTTAATTCATAACTGAATAATTAAAGTAAAACTTTAGTGAGTTACTTATAAATATATTGTCAAGACTCTTCATTTCATAAAAAAAGCTTTGCTTAAGTATGGCCAATCTTTCCTAGCTACCAAATACCTCAGATTTGCTTTCCAAAGTCCTTTGTAAAGAAACTATATGTAATATTTATTTTAAACTAACTACAGTTCCTCACTTTTTGCAGTTCCTCCAGTAATTAAAGATAAAGAACAAGTAACAAATGTGTCCATGTTGGTCAACCAGCCAACCAGTCTCTTTTGTGAAGTTGAAGGTACTCCATCTCCCATCATTATGTGGTATAAAGATGATGTTCAGGTAAATGGAGACATCCAAATATGCATACATCTTTGCCTCTGCCTCTGAAATTAATCATTCAGATGTGACTGTCTTATTAATAGCAATATAAAAATTTTGCTTCAAATTTTAGTTAGACATTTTTATTAGGATTGGAAATAACATTGACCTTTTTGGCCTTAAAAGGTGACTGAGAGCAGCAGTATTCAGATTGTAAACAATGGGAAGATATTAAAGATCTTCAGAGCCTCTCCAGAGGATGCAGGAAGATATTCCTGTAAAGCAATTAATGTTGCAGGCACTTCTCAAAAGCATTTTAACATTGATGTGCTAGGTAAGGAAAATATTCTTTTCAAAAATGACAATTCAGGTGTGTTTTTTATAGCATAGCACTGACTGTAATAAAGAGCTAAAGAGATGAAAATTTGATAGAAATAGAATTCATTTTACTCTTATTATTTTTGTCTTTAATATTGGTTAATCAGAACTATATGATATAGAAAGTTTGTAGATATTTGTTATTTATCATATAGTGATGTCTTTGGGTACATGGTACTTATACATAAAATACTAAATTACTGCTCTTGTCCGTTTCTCTATTGAGGTGGTCAGGGAATTCTTTGGGAGATAACTATAGAGGATAAGAAAGAAAGTGAAGCTGCTCAGTCGCGTCTGACTCTGCGACCCCACGGATTGTAGCCTACCAGGTTTCTCCGTCCATGGGATTTTCCAGGCAAGAGTACTGGAGTGGATTACCATTTCCTTCTCCAGGCATTGAACCCAGGTCTCCCGCATTGTAGGCAGATGCTTTTTCCGTCTGAGCCACCGGGGAAGTCACAATGCAGAGTAAAATTCAGTCATTTGCTGACCTCTCCTGAAGCTCCTGGGTTGTACTTGAACTGATAAATGTAACAAATTCACCCTCCTCTGCATTCTGAATAACTTCTATAACTAAATTATCTCAGCCCTAATTCTAATTAAGTGGGGAGAATTCTGAGAACAGGCTGAAACTGTAATAAATTGGTGTTTAAAATATTTAAAGTGTTTGAATCCTAATCATAAATTAGAATTTTCACAAGTTTAGCTTGTGAAATTATTTTTGCTGATTAAAGTTCACTTTGTGATAAATTGACTTCCTTCCTGTTCAGTATTTTGGTCATCAAAGGACATATGATTTGTAAGTCTGGAATGGAAATGACATCTGGGAATGATCCTGTGTTAAAGTGATCATTCATAAACTGCTATAACATAAAAATTCTGTCTCATAAGTGTTGTCAAAGCCCGAAGTACTTTGCATCCTCTACCAAAATTGCCATTATTATCTACAAGTATCGGCTATAAAAACAAAGTAATCTTTCTGTCATCAGTCTCATTGGCATTATTTCTCTTGGTACTCATTACTCTCATGACTTTACTGCTGTCTGTGTGCTGATGAGTTCCACATTTTTATCTCCAACTCAGACTTCTTCTCTGAGCTCTCAGGCTGTATGTCTAATCTCCTCCCCAGTATCTTGGTTTTTTTTAGCTCATAATCCTTGGCTCAATATCCTAGTTACGTAGAGAACAGAAAGGTCTCAGTAAATGTCTGTTCTGGTCACCTTCAGTGACCCACATCGTAGTGACCTTCACCTCCATACTGCCACTTGCTTCTGCTACACTTATTCTGGCACTGATTCTTCCTAACTCCCTCTTCCCAACTCTGTGAATTTGTCTACATCCTGTTAAGTCTGCTTCTTAATCCCATGTTAATTATAAACTGAATTAACATAATAGCCTCCTAACAAGTCCACTTCATCCACTCTTTGCTACTGGAATCTGATCTTCATTTGGAAGCCAGCATGGTCTTAAAACAAATTTGATCACCACCCGCCCCTCCTGGCATATGATACTTTTTAGTGGCTGATCATTCCCTGGTGCCTCAGATGGTAAAACAATCCTCCTGCAGTGTGGGAGACCTGGGTTTAATCCTTGGGTTGGGGAGAACCCCTGGAGGAGTTCTCCAGCATACTTACTCCAGTGTTCTTGCCTGGAGAATCCCCATGGACAGAGGAGCCTGGCAAGCTACAGTTCCTCGGGTCCCAAAGAATCAGACATGACTGAGTGGCTAAGCATAGCACAACATTTGGCTCTGAAGATGCAAGTTAATCACCATAACATGATGTGAAGGGAGAGGATTTGAAGATCAGGGAAGTTTATGGGAGCTCTTTAATATGCTTGGTAATTCTGAGAATAAAAACTAGCACCTTTTCACATGAGATATAATGTGAATCTTTTCACGTTTTATCTGACATGCAATTTTAGCATAGAAAGCCTTTAAAAGAGACAAGGGTGGTATATTTCAAACAGCACTATGGTATAATATGTAGAATTTGAACATTATCAGATTGTTGTTGACTATGTCATTCATTATTTAAAATGTATAGCCATAGCAAATTTCATTATATGAGCTTCACTGCTCATTTATATTCTAAACTCCTTTTGTGCATTGATTTAATGTTGCTTGAAATGAATTCTTTATTACCACAATTCTTCTCAGTAATTGTTCTGCTGTCAGATTTTTCATGAATGTGTTCCTATATTTAAGTTTGATATTTGAGTCTACAGATGTGATATGAAAGGGGATTATTGCATGATATTTTATTTTTGACATTAAGAACTTGTTGAAATATTATAGAAATCATTATCTTCTCTCCCTCCTCTACTCTTCTTGCTAAGTCATAGATTTTCACGATAAAATATCTTTGTTTAAGTCCCACCCACCATAATAGGTGCTGGCTCCCCTGGTGAAGTCTCAGTTGTCCTGAACCAGGATACCACCCTTGAATGCCAGGTGAAAGGCACCCCCTTTCCCGTTATTCACTGGTTCAAAGATGGCAAGTGAGTACTTTTTCTGTATTTGTTGCAAGTCAAACTATTTGTAAATAGATGTGGATTTTCTCCCTCTTAATTATCTTACCACCTAGAGTGTTAATAAGTGAACATGAAGGAAAAGCAATATTCACAAATGGTCTCAAATTTATGAATTATAAGATGCTTTAAAAATGCTAGGAATTTATTTTAGAGACATGGAGAAATTCAATTTGTTATACACTGAGTATATGCACGGGCTTTCCTGGTAGCTTTCCTGGTAAAGAATTCGCCTGCAATGCAGGTTTGATTCCTGGGTCTGGAAGATCCCCTGGAGGAAGGCATGGTAACCCACTCCAGTATTCTTGCCTGGAGAATCCCAATGGACAGAGGAGCCTGGTGGGCTACAGTCCATAGGGTCACAAAGAGTTGAACCCAACTGAAGCAACTAAGCACAAATATATGCTAAGAGCAACAAATAAAGAAATGCAAGATCCAAATAAAGAACTAATTTTGTGTTTACATGGAATTTTGTGAATTATTAAAAAATGAAATTTGCTTATGACATCAAGATAAATACTTAAGATAGTTTAATATATGGGCAAAAAGAACACCCCCTAAAGAGCAATTAAATGTTTCCCAGACTTCAAGTTCAAGGGCTGCTGAGGTTTGCCCACATTGATAATAGGTGCAATGATTTGTATTGTTCATGAGAGTTTATTTATTACAGTTTGTGTATTTTTATAATTTCTAAAGTAGGTATCAAGACTTAAGTAGCAAAAAGTAAAGGTTTACAATGTATGAACCAAAGGATTGTATAAAAAGTTTTTATATGTCAAGAAAAACAACATAGGAAAATGTATGGAGGGTATAAACAGGCAATTAGAAAGTTATATAGTTAAGCAATAAATGTTTTAAAAGATGCTCACCTTCAATAATTTGGAGAAAGTGAGCAAAAATAACATGACTATTTTTCATAGATCAGTTTGGCAAAAAAAAAATAGTAGAAGTTTGAAAAATATCAGTTGTTGTCTTAAGGTGCAGTAGATTAGGATATGATACTCTGACGGAGCAAGGTATCAATAAATTAGTACTCTGAAAGCCAATTTGTTGATATATATTAAATTTTAAATGCTCATATGCTCTAATACAGCAGTTATACTTCCAGTGTCTAGGAAAGGGAAGTCAATTGTCTGTTCCACAGGAAGGCTTGTATGTTAATTCTCTCTGAAACAGTGATGGCAGCAAAGTGAAAACTGCTTAAAGCTTGACCTTGGGAGAATGGATAGGTGACATACAGTGTTGTCATATTGTGAAACACTGAACAGAATTAAAAAGAAAATCAAGCTATAGGTACCAAAATTATCTCCATAGCTACTGTCAAATTAAAAGAAAAATAGAACAATAATATAATGCCATTTATGTTTAACAACTTGAGATTCCTCTAGCAATACGCTTATGAGTAAAAATGTTTAGAGAAATGTGTGAAAGAACACAAACTGACAATAGTAACAGGAAAGACTCATGTTGTGACAATAAACCAAGAAGACCTTTTCTCATTATAATGCTTTTTTGTTTCAATTTTTATGTTACATGCATAGTGAGCAATCAGTGAAAGTTTTAAAGTAGCTTAAATTTGAGTAGCATTATCAAGTATTCCCACTTCTTTAAACAGAATACATTAAAGTAAGATACTTTATTCTGTCAGTTTAGGGAACTTCAAACAAAGTGTCATACCAAGGAATAGTAAGGGGTGCTCCCGCAGAAAATTAAATGTGTTTTATTTAATCTTTTAATCTTAGTAGTGACTTTTAATATAGCACTGCATTCATTTATCATGTGGCAAATTCCCTGCAGCTTTTTAAACACAAGATATAGGTCTTCCTGAAAGAATATCAATGGGATTTTAAAGGTATGACTCTTAAGATATCATAGGCTTTAATAACCATGATGTTTTAAGTATTAAATAAAGCTGCTACCAAAAGAAAGCAGTCACATAATAGTAGTTGGTAAATGACTGAACAGTAGAAAAAGACTCCTTGACAAATATATATGAACTACCTTTGGGGTAATTCAGTATTAATGATTATGAAAGCATTCATATTTATTATAATACCTACTTATCAGGAAAGTTGACATCATTGTCTTTAGTTAGTAATAACTATATATTGTGAATATTTTTCCAGGTATTATAGTATTAGTTTACAATAAATTCCTTGACTTAAAGCTCCTGTACACTTAGTTTTTCTTTTCTGAATGATGGTAGAAAATTTATCTATATAAATTTAAAAAAAGGGGGGCGGTGAATGAATGAAATAAAATGTTTTATTATTACTGTTCAACAATTTAAGAGGAAGAATCTTTCATCTAAAAGTGATAATTAACTTTCATTAATAAAGTAATTTAATAATTCCATTCTTCCGAACAGGACTACTTAATCATATCATTGCATTTTTTAGATTCCTACTGAGAAATACAACTTAATGATTTCTGTTGTGATTAATAAAACAGAAAATGTTTAGGAAAATGAAAATGGATCCATAGAATAAATTTGTATTTTTTCTAGGCCTTTATTTTTGGGAGACTCTAATATTGAAATTCTAGAGAGAGGACAAGCTTTACATTTAAAGAATGCACGAAGAAGTGACAAGGGGCGCTACCAGTGTACTGTGTCTAATGCAGCTGGCAAACAATCCAAGGATATAAAACTGACAATCTATAGTAAGTGTGGCTTTCTCATGCTTTTTACTATTATTATCAATTCTCATCATACATTGAAAATCAGGGTTGACTCTGTTAACTGCTCTTTTATGCAACGCAAAATAATGTTAAATGGTACTTTAAGGGAAAAAGCCTATCTTGTTCTGTTTTAAGCTAGAACATTGCATCTGATTTTAATGCATTTTATCATTGAGTATGTATTTCTTCAGGGTCCAGTGATTTTCATATGATCTCACTTAAGAGGTCAGGTATTCCCATCTTTGTTAGTGTCACATAAATTAAATGTCTGTATACCTAGAGGGGTTTTTAAAGAGCTCTAGAAAGAGTAGAGATGCATGAAATAAAATGAAGTTGATAGTATGCAGTTATTCCGTTTTCATTCCATCTTGGCCTTTCTTCAGACCACATGATAATAACTTAAATATTTTAAGCAGTGCTGTTATTTTCTTTCAGTTAAGTCCCCATCAGAGGTATGTAGCCCTTATTTCACTAAAACTTTCAATATCGTCTGAGGAAGATGACCGCTAACGTCATGTCATTTTTATGCCAGAAGCCGTGGAAGGTATTTGAATATGCTGTTGCAGGCACAAAGAATTACACCATAGAAAGGAGTAGAACTCATTAGGTCAGTCATGCTTATTGGTGGGTCTGCTTCCTGCACTGTCTTTTTTTCTGTAGCATATGATGCTCAGAATAAGTTCAAATACCTCAGGAATGTCACTTCTACAGGATCTTCCCAATGCAGAGGAATCACCTAATAACTCTCCATTACATTGTCCTAGTTTTCCTTATAGCATGGATCACTGTCTGATAGTTTTAATTGCTTAATTATGGGTATATTTACTTATTTGCTGTTTCTTTCCAAGGAAAGTAAACTTCATAAGAGGAGGACCTCGCTTTGCGTGTCTGATAGCATGCACACAGGCATACAGTAGCTTTCAAGAAATATTTGCTCAGTGAATAAATTGTCTAGTGACAAACTTTTCAGTATGGTAACCATCAGCTATAGTTGACTGCTGAGCACTGGAAATGTGGCTAGTTCAAACTGAGACAAGCTGTAAGTGTAAAATGTTGTTGTGGAGTTACAAAGTTGTGTTTGACTCTTTTGCGACCCCATGGACTATAGCCCGCCAGGCTCCTCTGCCCACGGGATTTCCCAGGCAGGAATACTGGAGTGGGTTGCCATTGCCTTCTCCAGGGGATCTTCCTGACACAGAAATCAAACCTACGTCTCCTCCTTTGCAGGCAGATTCTTTACTACTAAGCTACCAGGAAAGATCTCAAAGACAAACTTAATATGAAAATATAATGGAAGATGCTTAAGTAATAATTTTACCTTGATTACATCTGAAATGATATTTTAGATATATTGAACTAAGTAAAATGATTTATTTTCATAGTTTTCAATGTGACTATTGGAAAATTTTAAATTATATATATGGTCATTATATTTCTGTTGGACAGTGATTGTTTGGTCGTCAATAAGAACTTGGGCTTCTGAGGTAAGCCAGCTTGTGTTCAGATCCAACTTATGCCACTTACTAGCTTTGCAACTTAGAACAAATTGCCTAACCCCTCTGAGCTTCAGTTCCTCATCTCTAAAATGGGGATAATAATAGCACCTACTTAATAATGAAATTGTAAGGATCAGTTGCTGGATACTTTACATGTATTGCGTGGCTTACAGTGAAACTTCAGTAAATATTTATGGTGGTTGTTTAGTTGCTAAGTTGTGTCTGACTTTTATTATTATCTACTTACTATTCTATTGTCTTGCCGCTTGAAGTCTATATATAGAATATAGCTTGGTTTCTATATATCTTCACTGAATTGCAGAGCTTCCTCTTTTTAAAATGTTAGTTGTCTTTATATAATGTTTGAATAGCTTTCTTCAATCAAAGAAATTTTACTTAATACAGGCTTTTAAATCATTTCTGTCTATAAATAGAAGCGTGTGGAAGAAATTAGTCTTGAATAGACATGTCCTCCAAACCACAGTAATGTTACTGAAAGATTAGCTATACAGGCATCCAAGTTAAACGAAAGGACTATTGCTACCATTGGCCTCCGACCAGAATCAGGCTTTTAAACAATAGGTGCAATATTTCCCTTAAGCTGTTGAGTAGTCTTCTCTGCATTGTTGTGTTGTTGCCAAAGTCTGTGATGAATACTTGTGGTGATTCAATGAGCCTCCTACTTCCATAGGACTTGGCTTCTTTCATTTCAGATCCTCTTGTTCATTCAGTATCATGCCCTCAGGCACACAGGGGAGAGGCCTCTAATGAATGATTAAACCTAAGATTGTCAGAGATGAAAGGCGTTCTAGCACTGAAATTTTAAGTATTATAATTAGGAAATAATACCATTTCTTCTCTGGCAAGCTCGTCTACCCCTCTGAGTGTGTAATCTTAAGCTTATTTTATTTCACTTGTGAAAATGCTTTTATTTATAAGAATAAATGAAACATTGACCATACTTGGATGAACTGTGAGGAATACTAATATAGATCTCAGGTTGAGAATGTGTTTCTCACTGCAGCTGATTCATTCATCTTCTTTATTTATGTGAGGATAAAGCAGCTGGATCTGATGCACCTGAAAGGCAGAAATGCACATTTTGCCTGAATAAGGAAAGAAATGGAGAGAAAATATGAGTGAAAAATAAAAGATATGGAGGGAAAATGAGGGGAAATGAATGTGAAAAGGAAAAGGAAATAAATGAGCATTTAATAACCTATGGGGAGATTGTGCAAATTCATAGCTAGTACTTTGAGGTAAAGATTTTTAACTTAATCATGGATAAGTTTCAGATCTGAGAATTTCCACAAATGGTGTAAAAGTTTTTGAGTATATATACATGGTACATTTTAATATACAGTGGATTCATAGCATTTACCTGTAACACCTTTCCTCAAACAGAAGTATAGGACTCAGAAAAGTATATGTGAGATAAATTGAAGCAGGAAGAAATATTTATCTGGGAAATTTAAGCAGTAGATGGTATATTGTTCTGCTGTCAGCTAGAAATGTTTTTTGAGTAATTTTTCTCAATTCATAAACACAAACTTTTTAAACAAACCCTTTTCAGTACAAGTGATATTCCTTTGTAAAACATTCATGGAGGGTAAGGAGTTGTTTGAACCTATGTTCTTGATTTCATTAATTTATCATCCAACTAATTAGGCTAGCCAGTTTATTTAGACAATTTGAGCCATAGAGTTGATATACATTTCCAGATTAATGTCAATAGGCTGAAATCAAAATTAAAATTTAAGTCTGAGTAAATGCTCTTTCTTAAGATTTAAAAATGGTGGCTTGAATTTATATTAACTATTTGTAGCAGAACTTGACAAACCTTTTTTATAAAGGGAAAGATGGTAAATAGGTAGATTTACTCATTGATAATTAGATTCAAAGAATTAAATCTGGTAGAATGCCTGAAGACCTATGGACAGAGTTTCATAACATTGTACAAGAGGCAGTGACCAAAACCATCCCAAAGAAAAAGAAATGTAAGAAGGCAAAGTGGTTGTCTGAGGAGGCTTTACAAATAGCTGAGGAAATAAGAGAAGCTAAAAAGCAAGGGAGAAAGGAAAAGATATATGCAACTCAATGAATGCAGAGTTCCAAAGAATTTCAAGGAAAGATAAGAAGGCCTTCTTCAATAAACAGTGCAAAGGAATAGAGGAAAACAACAGAATGGCAAAGACTAGAGATCTCTTCAAGAAGATTTCATGTAAGAATGTGCACCGTAAATGATAGAAACAGTAGGGACCTAACAGAGGCAGAAGAGATTAAGAAGAGCTGGCAAGAAGGCACAGAAGAGCTATACAAAAAAAGGTCTTAATGACTGGGATAACCATGATGCTATGGTCACTCACCTAGAGCCAGACATCCTGGAGTGTGAAGTCAAGTGGGCCTTAGGAAACATCACTATGAACAAATCTAGTGGGGGGTGATGGAATTCCAGCTGAGCTGTTTCAAATCCTAAAATAAGATGCTGTTAAACTTCTGCATTCCATATGTCAGCAAATTTGGAAAACTCAGCAATGGCCACAGGACTCATTGGAAAAGATCCTGATGCTGGGAAAGATAGAAGGCAAAAGGAGAAGAGGGCAGCAGAAGATGAGATCTTTAGATAGCATCAGTGACTCAATGGACATGAACTTGGGCAAACACCAGGAGATGGTGAGGGACAAGGAAGCCTGGCGTGCTGCAGTCCATGGGGTTGCAAAGAGTCGGACACAACTGAGCAACTGAACAACAACAAAGTTGGAAAATATTTTAGGTTTTTCAGACTGTGAGAAAATCAATGATATTATGTAGGTATTTATATAAAAATAGAAATAAATGTCTACTAATTAATTGTTTGATATTCTTTCTGGCAATTATAAAAATTATAAAATATGTTGTAATACAAGTCTACTAAAGAGAATGGAGTTCCTTTGGAAGGGTAACATTTTACTAAGAGTTCAGAGTTAATGATTACTATCACCAAAGCTGAATTCAGGTGTTCATCTGTTAATACTGATCTGTAATGAGATTTTATGTATTTCGTCTTTGAAAATGTCTTTTCATGAAAATAGATATTCAAATACTGATGTCATTTCACAAACATGATTTTAATTGATTATATTCATTACTTAAAAGGCATTTGTAGTATTCTGTTATATTCTCTTAATATTTGACTTTCACCCTGCCGTTCTACTAACCAGCTAATCAATTACAATTGAGGGTTAGATGGAAGGACCTCATTTTCAGAGATAAATGGACTTTAAATGTGGAAGGTTTTCTGCATTTGCATCAAAATCTGATAAATGTTATTGAAACTGAACGTTGAGTTCAGAAAGTATATTCATTGCAAATTTGTAGGGAAATCAAGATCTAAGTTTTGTTTGACAGAATGGAAAATGCATAGAGCAACTTGTGATACAAACAACAGAATGACTATCAGCAATATAGATTTTTTTTTTCCATTTATTTTTATTAGTTCGAGGCTAATTACTTTACAGTATTGTAGTGGTTTTTGTCATACATTGACATGAATCAGCCATGAATTTACATGTGTTCCCCATCCCGATCCCCTCTCCTGCCTTCTATCTTTCCCAGCATCAGGGTCTTTTCCCTCCCACCTCCCTCTCCACCCGATCCCTCTGGGTCTTCCCAGTGCACCAGGCCTGAGCACTTGTCTCATGCATCCAGCCTGGGCTGATGATCTGTTTCACCCTAGATAATATACATATTTTGATGCTGTTCTCTTGAAACATCCCACCCTCGCCTTCTCCCACAGAGTCCAAAAGTCTGTTCTGTATTTCTGTGTCTCTTTTTCTGTTTTGCATATAGGGTTATCGTTACCATCTTTCTAAAGTCCATATATATGTGTTAGTATACTGTATTGGTCTTTATCTTTCTGGCTTACTTCACTCTGTATAATGGGCTCCAGTTTCATCCATCTCATTAGAATTGATTCAAATGAGTTCTTTTTAACAGCTGAGTAATATTCCATGGTGTATATGTACCACAGCTTCCTTATCCATTCATCTGCTGATGGGCATCTAGGTTGCTTCCATGTCCTGGCTATTATAAACAGTGCTGCGATAAACATTGAGTAACCAACAAATCATAGAAGAAATCAAAAAAGAAGTCAAAATATGCATAGAAACGAATGAAAATGAAAACACAACAACCCAAAACCTATGGGACACTGTAAAAGCAGTGCTAAGGGGAATGTTCATAGCATTACAGGCTTACCTCAAGAAACAAGAAAAAAGTCAAATAAATAACCTAACTCTATACCTAAAGCAACTAGAGAAGGAAGAAATGAAGAACCCCAGGGTTAGTAGAAGGAAAGAAATCTTAAAAATTAGGGCAGAAATAAATGCAAAAGAAACTAAAGAGACAATAGCAAAAAGCAAGCTAAAAGCTGGTTTTTTGAAAAAATAAAATTGACAAACCGTTAGCAAGACTCATTAAGCAATATAGATTTTGCATTTAAGAGCTGATTTTGTCTGATAATTTTAAGTTGAATTTATTAAGAAACATTGTCAAGTTGGTAGTAAAACTAAGTTCCACAGCCATTCAGTAGGCAATAATGGTGTTTGAGAACAATTCTCATTCAAAGAAAATTCAGTCTTAGTATCAAGCGCAATTTAATTTTTCCATCATTAAGACATTAAATGGCTATAAGTTAGGGTAATTCATTATATTCACCTTTTAATTCTGACAAAAATTCATGGAACTGATGGTATTTAAGTCCATAAGAGCAAGTAAGATACACCATGGACAGTACTGGCTTAATAACTCATGAATATTTTACACAAGTGCTTGCTGATTAATACTACAAAGAATAAAGATACTTTTAAAACTGTACATTTTAATAAGCCTTGTAAATTTCCCTAATAACCTTAGTAAATTTCTCTAAACCAATGGTATTTTTTATCACCATCAGTTATAGCACATCTTAACAGATTCCACTTCAGACTGTAATCAATTAGTGTTTTTTCAACTTCGTTGAAGTTGCAATTGTTCCATGCAGGCTATTCTTAGTGGCCAATTCTTCAGTATATTCAAACATGGCATTGACTTATCAAATAAAAGACAACTAAGTAGTATCAGCAACATCTGTCAATGTGTTAAGAGCCAAGAATAATTGTTCAGAAAAGTCCTTTTAAATAAAATTATTAATGTTGTCAATGTTCTCAACTCTTCAAGCAGTTATTCTTATGGAAAAGCTAATAGTCTTAAACAAACTGATTAGACACAGTTCTTTGCTAATGCAATCATTCTTGGCTTATTATACTTAAATCACTCTTAAATTAAAGGCTTTCCTTCCTTGGCTAACAAATGAGCCACTAAGAAACTTAAATTGTAGGCTTATTTTGACTTTTTATCATTGTGAAGAAATTCTGCTTAAGGAAACATTCCATTTTTTATTCATTTATCTGTTGTCTTTCTTTGAGTGGGAAATATTGTGATGAGTGCTTAGTCTTCTAAAGTTAGTATACACTGATTTTAATAACACTATATTTTTTTAAAACAGCTATACTGTTATTAAAAAATAAACTGAGTGCTTTGCTATTGAACTTAATAGCAGAATAATCCACAATGTGCTGTGCTTTAAAAATGTTACATTTTAAAGCCCATTTTTCTCTCTTTTATTTTCAATGTTTTGATGTGAGGAGTATGCACTAGTAATAAAGGTAAAATAAAATATCACGGTATGGTGATATTTATGGCACTTCAAATGCTATTTGGTTATAACTGTGTCACTGAAATTTATGGTGAGCTGAACAACAGTGAGAAGCAATGAGAACACCGTATTTGGTATTTATTGCAACAATTTAACTTGGTCATTGTAGAAGTGAAAGTAGGCATGGACAGTACCCAAACAGATGAACATGATTGTATTCCAGTAAAACTTAATGGGTGTTGAAGTTGGAATTTCATATAATTTTTACATGTCACAAAATATTATTATTTTGCTTTTTTTTCCCAATTGTTCAAAAATGTAAAAACTACACTTGATTCAGCATCTCCATGCTTAGCCTGTGAGCTGCTGCCTTGATCTATAGAGTAAATTACCTTATAGAAAAATTATTCTACCATCAAATTCACCTCACAATGTAGGTATACATCTGAGATACTGCAGGTTTAGTTCCAGACCACCACAATAAATATTGCAATAAAGTGAGTCAGACACATTTTTTTTTTAGTTTCCCTATTAGATGTACAAAAGTATTATGTCTTAAAACTTAATTTTAAAAAATACTTTATTGCTAAAAAATGCTATCATCTGAGTCTTTAGCAAGTCATAGTAGTAACATTAAAATCACTGATCAAAGCTCTCCACAACAAATATAAAATAATGAAAAGGCTTGAAACATTGATATAACCACCAAAATGTGATGGAGATGGCAAGTAAGCCCATGCTTTTGGAAAAATAGTGCCAATACACTTCCTCAATGCAGGTTGCCACGGACCTTCAGTTTGTGAAAAATTCAATGTCTGCAAAGCACAGTAAGTCAAAGTGCAATAAAACGAGGTGTGCCTGTAGATCTTGCCTTCATTTATGTGTGAGAAAAAAATGTGTATATGAATGTTTGTCACTATGAACTGGTTCTAAGAACAATTATCAGAAAACATTAAGGAATTTCACTGAGATTCAGATATTGTTTTCTAATGTTCTTTTCACTAAAAAGAACCAGAGCTTCTAGGAGAAATAGTTACTTCTATTTCTGGGGCAGGGCTGGGGCAGGGAATATATAGATGAGCCTGGAGCCTCTAGTAGGAGCAGAAAACAAGAAAGTACAAAAATAATGTGATGTATGTCAAAGGGGTTCGGTTCAGTTCAGTCGCTCAGTCATGTCTGACTCTTTGCGACCCCATGAATCGCAGCACGTAAGGCTTCCCTGTCCATCACCAACTCCCGGAGTTTACTCAGACTCATGGCCATCGAGTCGGTGATGCCATCCAGCCACCTCTTCCTGTCGTCCCCTTCTCCT
This sequence comes from Dama dama, assembly GCF_033118175.1. Lineage (NCBI taxonomy): Eukaryota > Metazoa > Chordata > Mammalia > Artiodactyla > Cervidae > Dama > Dama dama. The sequence goes on from NC_083694.1 coordinate 63,301,385, forward strand.
CCTGCCCCCAATCCCTCCCAGCATCAGGGTCTTCTCCAATGAGTCAACTCTTCGCATGAGGTGGCCAAAGTATTGGAGTTTCAGCTTCAGCATCAGTCCTTCCAATGAACACCCAGGACTGATCTCCTTTAGGATGGACTGGTTGGATCTCCTTGCAGTCCAAGGGACTCTCAAGAGTCTTCTCCAACACCACAGTTCAAAAGCATCAATTTTTTGGCGCTCAGCTTTCCTCACAGTCCAACTCTCACATCCATACATGACCACTGGAAAAACCATAGCCTTGACTAGATGGACCTTTGTTGGCAAAGTAATGTCTCTGCTTTTTAATATGCTATCTAGGTGCTTAGGTAGGGTCAATTGGAATTGTTCTTAATGGCCATAACTGGAAAAATTTGAACAATGAAATAATATAGTGTTGGATCATACTCAAAGTATAATAAGTCTCCATGAGTCTATATTGATAGAAATAGATAAAGTGGGGATGAGAGACAAATCTCCCATACAGAGAATCCCCAAAAAAATTATGTAGGTAGTTTCCCCCTCTCAAGGAAGTAGAACATAATAGCTCCTCACCTGATACCTGTGGGCTGGGAAGAGTGATTATTTTCAAAAGGGCAAAAGAGAGTAACTTTCCAGTAGAGAAACATAGCAATATCTACCTCAACCAGGTGATGAAGGTCAACATCATCAGTGATATGCCATGTTGATATTGTGTATCCTTGATACAATTGATGAGAATGGCACTCTACCGTTGTGATTGTGCTTCCAAAACTTGTAACTCTCATCCCATAAGAAAAACATTCTCTTCTAAACTAAAAATTGATGTAAAAAAATAAGACACTCAAATTCAGGCACATGCCATTTGATTTCTTTTAAGCTATTGGAATGATAGCAGAATCTTGGCATGATCGTGTTCAGAGTATACAGCAGGGCTTGAGCCAGTGGCATTGTTTTTCCCGCAGCACAGTCCTCATGTGGTGTGAGAGGCCAGGCATGTGGTTGCTGAATTATGGAAGATACACATGCAACCAATTAGATGAGTATAGTTCAGTGAATGAACTCTCTGTGGTTCCAAAGAAAAAAAAGTAAGCAAAAGTAAGCAAAAGTTAGGCTCTACAGTTCTTACCAGTAGCTGGGTTCTAAAAGCACTTCGACCTTTTTTATTTCCTGGGGAAAGGGCATACAGTTTTACCTCATCTCACATTTTTGCTCTCTTGGCCTGATTTCAAACTTACTGTTATTTACTCTAAGTGGGATTTAGTTTTGTTTTGCTTTGTTTGTTAAACATGACTTTCTTAGTTACAGTAACATGATCTATTGGACTTAAATGAACCCCTGAAATGAAAACTGAGTTTCTACTTTTACTGAAATCTGACTCCCAAAAGGAGGGTGATGAAGATTGTTTTGACAAGACAGGCAACTGATTGTTGTTATTATCATTTAGTTGCTAAGTTGTATCTGACTCTTTGCAACCTTGTGGACTGTAGCCCGCCAGGCTGCTCTGTCCATGGGATTCTCCAGGCAAGAATACTGGAGTGAGTTGCCATTTCCTACTCCAGGGGATCTTCCAGACTCAGGGATCGATCCTGCATCTCCTGCGTTTGCAGGCAGGTTCTTTACCACTGAGCCACCAGGGAATCCCCAGGCAACTAATTATCGATAGATAAATCACAGACTTCCTAACTGTCTTTAATTCATATTTACTTTACTGCATTATTTAAACATCTGGAGCATTCATTTGAGACTTTTATGCAGATGCTAAAACTTAGAAGCCTTGTTTGTGTTCTGAAATCCTTTGTAGTTCCACCTAGTATTAAAGGAGGGAATGTCACCACAGAAGTGTCAGCTTTGATCAACAGCATAATTAAACTGGAATGTGAAACACGAGGACTTCCAATGCCTGTTATTACTTGGTATAAGGATGGCCAGCCAGTTATATCCAGCTCACAAGCACTTTATGTTGAAAAAGGACAATTTCTTCATATCCCTCGAGCACAGCTCTCTGATTCAGCGACATATAAGTGTCAAGTAACCAATGTTGCTGGAACTGCTGAAAAATCATTCCATGTGGATATCTATGGTAAGGAAAACACGTATGTTTTTATTATGTTCTTTCTGCCTATGCTTCCTAATACACCGACATCCAATTTGTTCACTGATAAATCCCTGCTGGGTTGTATTGTCTTCTATATTTATGGATTGAAATTGGAAGAATTTGTCCTCTGATTTGGAAAAAATTTTTTAGAAACTAAGATTCGTAAGAAGTGATCATTCATTCAGTCAGTCATTTGCCTTTGGCTCCTAGGAATCTAGACCATTTGATTTTTATGGAGAATGTAAAGTAGTTCTTAGGACTAAGATCCTTCTCTCTAGTTTGTCCTTTGTAGACCAGACATGGTACAGAGTAACCCACAATATTTACAACAGTTGTAGATAAGCAGAACCAAGAAATTCTTTCCTCAGTAGCTTAGTGGAGGAGGGACATAACTATAGTTTGACTATAGATCCTATAGTCAACCTGTATGAGTAAAAAGACAAATCCCCTTTATTTCATTACGATTCCAAAGCATTGCCTGAAATATTGCTTTTTTCTGCCTCTAGTTCCTCCAATGATCGAAGGTGACTTGGCTGCGCCTCTGAATAAGCAAGTGATTGTTGCTCATTCACTGACACTGGAGTGTAGAGCTGCCGGCCACCCTCCTCCAGTTCTAACCTGGTTGAAAGACGGTGTACCTGTGAAAGCCGGTGGCAACATCCGCATAGAAGCTGGTGGGAAGAAACTAGAAATCACACGTGCCCTAGAAGTCGATCGGGGCCAGTATGTGTGTGTGGCTACGAGTGTGGCAGGAGAAAAGGAAATCAAATACGAAGTTGATGTCTTAGGTAAATGAGAAGGCCACCCCCTGTATTCTCATGTTCATAGCACAACCAGCCTTGTTTATGAAATGCTTTTGTGTTTGTGAAATAATCAAACAATCTTAGAGAAGGTTTACTTATTTGTTCAACTCTGGACTACCTATTACTGAATGGTGGATTGACCACCAGAGTCCCAAGATCTAAAAACCCACCTGAATCTTCCACCTATTCTGATAGGTATACTTTTTAGATAGATAGATGCATTTTTACATCTGTGACAAAATCTGATTACAGTAACAGCATGGTCTCTCGCTGTGACCGTGAGTAACATTTTTACATCTGTGACAGTATCTGTGCGTTGAGTGACAACGTGTCATGAACACTGTGCTAAGCAACAAGAAACAGTCTGTGGACCCTGGGAAGTCATCTTGTAGCCTTGAGTCTCTCTTTATGAAATGAAATGAAACTTCCAATGCAGGCCCAATTTTTGAGGTTCCCTTGTCATATTCTAATGACAATAAACAACGTAAGATATGAATTGACTATGTTCTCTTAGCATCAGCAGTGCCATTGTGCTCGGTTCGCTGAGAAAAATGCAGTGTGTCATAAGTATATTTATTGACCCTGGCAAATGCATATTATAAAACATATCATAGAGTCCATTTCAAGTATCCTTCATGTACCAAATGACTGTGATACTTAGCAGCCTTCTAAAGAACAACTTAGTATTGCTTAATGGATACTGTATTTTCTCTTTTATACATTTCTTTGTATGTTTCATCCCTCTTTTTTTGTAGTGCCACCAGCTATAGAAGGAGGAGATGAAACGTCTTACTTCATTGTAATTGTCAATAACTTGCTGGAACTAGATTGTCAAGTGACAGGTTCTCCTCCACCAACTATCATGTAAGGGCTTTGGTATGTCTTCTAAATACCTCCCACTTTTTTATTTGAGAGTTTTAAAGCTATTTTGAAAGAGGTTCTGTGTCACTAAAAAGCGATAGTGTAAAGTTACACTGATTATATACCTCTTTTATTAAAAGATGTATTCTGTAATTGAGTTGGCCAAAAATACCATTTGGCAGAAGAAAGCTGAATAAGCTTTTTGGCTAACTCAATGCAAGGCAACTTTTATCTGATACTCACAGGGCCCATAAATCTGCTCCATTAGAGGAATTCATTATATGCTCTTAAAAATTACATTTTCAATTCATAGGAACAGAATATTAAGTATTATCTATCAGATCTTCTTGAAGCACTGAGATGTTTAATGAACAAATAAATTTAAAACATTGTACCAGAAATAGAGAAATAGAGGAACTTAACATGAATATATGACTACCAATTCTTTTATTCTCATTCCTTCATTCACAAAGTATTTCTTGATTACTTACCTTTCATTTCTGAGGTGCTATGGGATATGCAAACGAACAGATGCTGAACTAGTTGTTGGAATAAAATAGCTCCACACATGATTATGGGCTTCTCTAGTGGCTCAGACAGTAAAGAATCTGCTTGCAATGAGGAAGACCTGGGTTCAGTCCCTGGGTTGGGAAGATCCCCTGGAGGAGGGCTTGGCAACCCACTCCAGTATTCTTACCCAGAGAATTCCATGGACAGAGGAGCCTGGTGGACTACAGCCCATGGGGTTGCAAAGAGTTGGACATGACTGAGCGACTAAGCACACACACATGATTATAAACTAAATGGAAAGTGATAACTCATAATAAACTAAAATTTATAAAATACCATATGATTTTAGAGTTTTATTTTACAGATGTTTTAGGATTGTGTGTGTTTTGCTGTTAATATTATCTAAACATTGGAAGTGAGAGACATGTAGGAGCGTTTGCCTCTTTTTGTAGCTCGGCATTAATTAAAAAAAATGAAGACCTGTACACATAGTTCTTTGGTTTCCTACAATATGCCAACTTCTTTTTAAACTTTTTCTTTTCCTGATTTCCAATTTATTTCATAGAGTGAGCAAATGGGAAATTAGGCAAGTACATAATTGAGAATATATGTAAATATATCATGCTCTTCTGTGTTGTGCTCAGTCGCTTCAGTTGTATCTGACTCTTTGCGACCCTATGTACTGTAGCCCGCCAGGCTCCTTTGTTCATAGGATTCTCCAGGCATGAATACTGGAGTGGGTTGCCATGCCCTTCTCCAGGGAGTCTTCCCAACTCAGGGATTGAACCCATGTCTCTTATATCTACTACATTAGGCAGGCAGATTCTTAACCACTAGTGCCATCTGGGAAGCCCAAATATATGTGTAAGGAAAGAAAGTGAAGTCGCTCAGTTGTGTCCGACTCTTTGCAGACCCCGTGGACTGTAGCCCACCAGGCTTCTCCATCCATGGGATTCTCCAGGCAAGAATACTAGAGTGGGTTGCCATTTCCTTCTCCAGGGGATCTTCCCGACATATATAAATATATAAGTCCACTATATATTAGTAAATGTAGTTTCTCCAAAATAGATAGAATGGTTGATTGATGATTTAGGAATGCAGTTATTTAAAATATATCTCCAGACTTCTTTTTGCCCTGTTTCTGTAGGTGGCTGAAGGACGGCCAGCTCATTGATGAAAGAGATGGAGTCAAGATCCTACTAAGTGGACGCAAACTGGTTATTGCCCAAGCTCAGGTGTCAGACACAGGCCTTTACCGGTGTGTAGCAACAAACGCTGCTGGAGACCGCAAGAAGGAATTTGAAGTAACTGTTCATGGTATGCTGAAGAAGGGACAGGGACATTTCACTGAAAATTCATTTATGCATCGTTTCAGTATCTAATTCAGATTGTGACTCATTAATCTGGATAAATCTTGCATTGTGGAAAGTAGTACAAATTTGAATGTGAATTTGGATGAAAATTTGAGTTAAATAATGGAAAAATTTAAGGCACTTTACTAACACGGAAGATTTAACCACGAGATAACCATGTGAATGAATTGAGATGGAATTTAAATGGTAGGAGGTATATTCTACATAGCATGAAAGGGCCTGAGCAATGAGATCAAAGAAGAGATAGGCAGCAAATAAAGGGGGGTTATAAGCATTCAAGCTTTCAGCCAAAACAGAAGGGAGTGTGAATTAAGTCATTTCCAGAAATGGAGGCTGAAGGTATGATGCGGGATCCAGGGCACATAAGTGTATTCTTGGAACTGGCATAATAGGGTTAGAACCATTACTCTGACAACAGCAAACCTCTGCCAGGGTATTATGTATCTCACTTGCTAGTTGTCCTTGGGAAGAGAAGGACTGGAAGAAGAAACTGGAGAGCCTTTGGAAGCTACAAGCAGAGGTTTCTATGAACATCAGTTTCAATCTTCCCAGGCAGATTGTTTTTTTCCCCCCACTTTTTCAATCCCATGATAGAATATAGCCAATCCCGTTTCTCACTGTCAATTCCAGTTCTTGAGGGAGGAAATCTGGCAAGCCCAGCTTAAATCAGATTACCATTCTGGATTTAATCAGCCCTGCTGGGGACAGATTCATGTGGTATAAATATGGGTACTGGAAATGCACCCTGATTAAATGAGGCAGTTCTGGAGAAATGGAAGGTCATAATACATTAGGAAAACAGACCAAAAGGTTGTAAGCCAAACATACATGTGGATTGCAGTTGCTGTAAACACAATTTACTTATTCTTTGGAGAATTAGAGATCCTACTTAAGAAATATGTAACTCTAAAATTGCTGAAAATGATAAATGAAATGCATTGGTGAATTTATTTTGTTGTTTGTTATTTTGTGATCTTTTCCTTTCTAAATTTTAAACTTTCAAGTTTTGGAATACAGATCTTTAAGTATTGATTCTCCTGATTATGGTTTTTGTTCCCTCTCGCCCTCTGTCCCCTCCTCAACTTTCTTTTTTCTTCCTTCTTTCTTTCCTTCCTTCTCTTCTCTTTTCCTTAAATCTAGTTCCTCCAACAATCAAATCCTCAGGTCTTTCTGAGAGAGCTGTATTAAAGTACAAGCCCATCACCTTGCAGTGCATAGCTAATGGCATTCCAAATCCATCTATTACATGGTTGAAAGATGGACAACCTGTCAACACTGCCCAAGGAAACCTCAAAGTAAGTATGAATATTATTATGTCAAAGATGGTAAAGCTATATAAGGAGCTGTCATATTCTCTTTTCTTAACTATAGATTTTCCTGTTGGACAGATTTTGCAGGAAATGCAGTAAAATATTATGTGTTGTCCTTAGGCTTGTTTAGAATTTAGTTTAATATTTTGACTTGAAAAATGGAATTAAAGACTAATAACTTCAGCAATGATGTTGATTTTAACATAGTGGTTGTTATTTGTATTATCTCAACGTATGCCTGTTTTACTTGTTAAAAAAACCAGTGTCCCACAGATGAACAGTTCATCAGTACTAAGTCAGAGTATCCCAAATATGGTCACCTTTGACTGGGATTAAAGTGGAGTTATGACTACATAAGCCTAGGTGAAATATGTCTTGGAAAATATAGTTTAGTTTATAATCTTCAAGATGACAGAGACCAGTCTCTATGAGTAAGTTCATTTCTGTATCTTTCATACTGAGTGTAGTCCCTGGCATATAACTATAGTCAGTACATATTTGTTGAATTAAGAGATGGGTAGATTGTAAACCTGAGTGATTTAAATGATGCATTTAAAATAATAGATTTTTCTTCTAAGATCAGGTTAATTGACTAAAATGGGCTTGCACTTTGCTTGAGGTAAGTTTCAGTAGTGAGGGATATGCAAAGTTCTTTTCCTGGCAGAAGTGATGGTATCTGTTCATTTATTATTCCTATTCCAAATCTAGTGGAATTAATCTCACACATTCTGTGCTAACAAAAGATTTAATACATAGCCTTCTAATATAGTGCAGGTAAACAACTGCTTACCTGTGAGACAGATATTTATCATATAATCATACAAAAGTATAATTGGAGACAGGAATGAGTAATTTTAAGAGAGAGTTTAGAGAGGTTTAAGAACAGATAATAAGAAATGCTGCCTTTGAGCATGTGTGGTTTGCAACCCCTGGAGCTTCTCGGGTGTAATCTAAAACCACCTTCCTATTCAGAGGGGAGAGAGAGACCTCAGTAGGAGTCACAGCACTCCAGATTGGTAGCAGCAGGTTTAATAAGCAAGGGAACTTACTTTCCAGGCTTGTCTTGAATGTTTGTAAGATGGATACATCTCCTCACCTGCCTACCAAATCTTAGAAGTTTATATAGAGGCCCTAACTAGGTTTAGTCACATATCCATTCAGATGGTCTCAACACCACACTACTATCTCAAGGCTATATCCTTGGGCAGTGTCTGGCACTGGAGAGGCAGATGGAATGCACATTCCAAACACGAGGAGAGGGTCAGGAGCCTCCAAATGCTTGAGTCCAGCTCACAGGTCATGCAGGCGGTCACTTCCTCTCAATGACCTCTTCCAAAAGCATGAGGGTAATTTATGAAGAAAGTCTGTAAGGAGACATCTGAAGAACACATGGAGTTAATGGAAAAGTTAATAGAAGAGAGCTGAGTAGAATCTTTCAGAGAAGATGTTTATGGGCAAAGAACTTAAAGGGCAGTATGACACCTCTTGAGAACCTGAAAGCAAGCCATTGGCTTAGGGAAGCAAGAGCAAGGGAGAAATAATATTAGAAGAGATCAGAGGATGTTAGAAAGTATTTGAGTCATGTTAATGATTTTATTTTCACTTTAAAGCAATGGGAGGTTTTTGAAGAGTTTTCAGAGAAAAATGACTTGAGCAGGCTTACATTTTCAGTAGTTACCTAGGCCTCTTTAGAGAATGAATTGAAGGAGTCAAGAGTAGATACGTGGAAATCAGTTGAACTTACTTATTTTTGTCTAGGAGAGAAAAGATAGAAATTTGAACTCATCTACTGGCCACAGAGTTGAAGATACATGGATATATCTGAGAGTTATTTACTGGTTAAATCATTAGAGCTTGATTATAGATTGTTGATAACAGGTGAGGGAGTGGGGAATATCAAGAAAAACTAGTAGGAATCTAATATACACAAGTGCATAGATAGTGATGCCATCCAGTGAGAAAGGAGATTTTGGAGGCAGACAAGTTTGAGGGGGAAAAACTATGAGTTTTAGACTTTTTAGGGTTAAGATGATCTTGAAATAAACTAGTGGAGATCCCAGGTAGACCATTGAATATATGGTCTTGGAGCTCAAAGGATAGCTGTAGATATTGACACATTATGATATTTGAAACTCATGGACAGGGATGACTTAATTCAAGGGCAGCATAAAGAGTGAGAAGAAACAGGAGAGAAAACTGATGTAACGCAGAGTCTTAAGAAATTATGGCACTTTTTAAAGGCCATGTGTGAAAGTCCAAAAGTGAATGTGAATGTGTGCTTGCCATGTTTAGTACAGTATGACTGGAGAAGAAGTTAAGTGGGAGTGTACATGGCAGCATACAGAGAGATCATCTGGGGTCAGAATGTGGTGAGCCTGGAAGGTTTTGCTGAGCTCCAGTTTCGTTCTGGGCAAAGTGGTGAGCCGTGCATGAGCTTTGAAGGGGGACTGGTAAAAGGATCAAATTTGTGTTTTAGACAAATTATTCTGGCAACAGTATGCAAGGCAGATTAGCAATTTGGGAGGCTGGAGACACTGGAATATAAATTAAGGAGCTATTATAATCCCACAGTGGCTGTGAGAATGGAGGCAAGGGATCTGAGCATGGCCTGATTACTAGGAGAGTCAAAGTGGCCTCTGAAACCCAGATGACCGGTGCCATTAAACAAGACTGGAAACATGACATGAGAATTAGGTTCAGAAATACACGGAAAACAGTTATAAGCTTTGTTTTGGAGGTGTTTCATGTCATGTGCTGACTTGTCCAGCAGACAGTTGGAAGCTCAGGAGAGAAGTTGAGGCCAGTCCTGTAAATTTAGGAGCCTGCACAGGATTCTTCATCAAAGACATGGGTTTGGATGAAAACTATCAGAGAGCCAAGTTTCCTGTTTATGGGACAGGAGGAAGAAGCAGGTTCTGTAATCTACTAAGAAAGTCAGAGAGTGAAAACTGAGGGAGTACTGTCTCTTCAACTACCAGAGACAGGAGTGACTGAAGGAGTAGGAAGTCCACAATGCCGAATGCTGTAGTATTAGCTCACTGCCTAGACTGCTGGGTGCTGGGATTAGAAGTTACTGGTGGGACTTCCCTGGCGGTCCAGTGCTTGAGACTTTGCTTTCTAATGCAGGGGGTTCAGTCTCTAGTTGGGGAGCTATGATCCCGCATGCCTCACGGCTGAAAAAAACCAAAACATAAAGCAGAAGCAGTCTTGTAACAAATTCAATAAAGACTTTAAAAAATGGTCCACGTCAAAAGAAATCTTAAAAAAAGGAAGTTACTGCTAACCCCTGAATAATCAGTTTCAAAGTATAACCACAGAATCACGAGTTCCAAAATGGTGGAGGCTGGTTGTCGTATGCTTAAGAGGGAAATAAGGGAAACCAGACAGGAGGAAATTTATCTGCATTTCCATTACTCATATTTTATAATTTTTATTGTTTTTCTGGCCCCTGTGACCATTTAATCAAAAAAGATTGTTGTTTTAAAGCTATTTATGAAGTGTTATATAAATATAACCATGTTTTTTTTTCAAATAGCTACGTTTTCATCACATACCTCATAGTTGCAGTGCTAAAGCGTTTTTATTCAGTGGACTTTTATGACTATACCAGCAGGCTGGCCTTAGGTAACTTTACTTTGTGTTTTCCAATGCATAAGAAAAGCTTTTCACTCAGAATAGTCTGTTTTCTTGTGCATGATGAACTGATCTGGCTCTAATCTGTCAAAAGGTAATTAAGATACCAGCATAAGAATATAATTAGATATTATAAACTTAAATGAGTTTGTCTATGCAGCAAATATTTTCAAGTCCACGTGTAAAGTACAGAACGTTGCCATCCTTTTTGATCCCGATTAGATACAGTCTTCTGGTAGACTTCTACAAATCGCCAAAGCCCTGATGGAAGATGCTGGCAGATACACGTGCGCGGCTACCAATGCAGCTGGAGAGACGCAGCAGCACGTTCAACTGCATGTACATGGTAATGGCACCTCCATGTCTTAACAGAGGAGTGTTTCTGCGGCCTTTTTAAAAAACATGTTGGGCCCATTTTTATTGAATTGTAATATAAAAGAGATGAGTGTTTATTTTAGTCCATATGAGCAAAGTATATAGTTTACATTATTGTCATCACTCATATCGAAGATCTTCAGTTTTCATGTTGTCAAATAGACATGCTAGAGCTCATAAACACACACACTACCTTGGGTTTTAATTATTTCAATTCTGTCAGCTGATAGCTTTATACAGACAACTTTTGTTGAAAAACCAGAAGTTGCAGATTTTTTCCTTCGCATTGTCTGTGATTGTCTTGCCTGCCTAAAAGATGAATTTTTAGAAGCTATCTGTTTTTAGAAGCTAGAAGTGAGTAGAAGCTATCTTTGACTGAGGATCTTTTCTTGTATACTTTAATAAAAAGTCTGAGTGGCCATGGAATGCTTCATGAATATTACAGCTTCACAGTAAACTTGAAAGACTCCCTGACCGTCAGTGTGAGACTTCAGATCTGTAGAGGTTCATCAGAAAGGACCAAGAATTGAAGGTTTGGACTTTCCTAATTCAGCCAAGGATATTTGCAGAGAGCTAGCGAAGATCTCCTTGTATACTTTGTTCATTTTCTCTAATTCATGTGATTGCTTGTTAAGCCTTTTATTCATTCATTCCATCCATTCATTCATATATTCACCCCATATTTACTGAGTGATCTTAACCTGAAATAACACCCCAGCATTTAGCTTAACTCTAGGTATATAGTAGGAAGCCAATAAATGTTTGACAAATGAAAGAGTAAATAATAAGTGAATGAAAAAATTTTGTGTGGATATTGAATTCTTCTAATCTGTTTCTTTACATGTTTTCTTTTAATTAAATCACCCAGTTAAAAAATTCAAATGATCAATTCACTAAATGTTTCCAAAAACCCACTTTATTCTTTCCCCAGTTTTTCAGATATGAACATCTGACTTATGTCATATACATAAACCATATTTCTTAGAGGACCTTTAGTTTTTCATTGAATAATTAACTTAGTGATCAATATCTGACTGTAACCATCTTGGAATTGTCTCGCCATACTTGAGGGTTAGGGGACAGATTGACTTGCTCTTCCTTAAGTTGCCTTGAATTTACCGCATTCCTTGTGAGGCCTTCTGTATCTTTCCAGTGTTCTTTGGCAGCTGTCTCCAGCATATACTCAGCCTCAACTTCCATCTAAGAGTGTGTTGGGGGTGGGCTTGCTCTCCTTCCCCGTTTTCCTGCCCTGAGTCTCCTTGTCTCCTTTTCGTACGGATTGCTTATCTTCTCCTTTCCAATAGCTTCAATCCTAATCTGGTCTCCATTGCTGGCTAACAGAATGCGGGTGAGTAGGATAGCATGATATGTTGCCATCATCTCAGGCACTGGACTCATGCCAACTTTGGTTTAAAGTCTTTGTTAACCATGATCTGTATAACTTTGAGCAAGTCACTTAATTAATCTCTCTGAGTATCTGACTTGAAGAGTGCTTTCAAGGTTTAAAGGTTTTAGATATAATATTATCTCCCACTTCTACTCTTTTAGAAGCTATCCAGAAAAGAGAATTTATTTATTCTCTAGACTGCTTTAAATTACTTAAATGAAGACTCTGTAGTGGAGAAGAGAACATGTCTCCAGAACTGGGAAAAACCAGACCTCAGTATTTGGGGCTCCCAGACTTGTATTCATAAAAATCATATATATTGCTTTTTAGAAATACAGCTTTCTGGACCCATTCCCACATCTCATGAAACAGCATCTCTCATGCAAGTAATCTGAGCCTTCACATGGGGAAACATTGGCCCAGACTATAAGACTGTTCTAGAGACTTGCCAGTGTAGTCAAGACTGACTGAAGATTAGAGTCCATGAAAGAACTCAAGTATCCTATCAAACACAGGGCAACAACAGAAAAGAAAAAAGCAGATCCAATATTTGAGATAACACGTCTATCAATGTACTATCTAAATATGGTAACAAAATATATGTTAGCAAGAGATTCAATTAGAGTACACAAGTGAAAAATCATCAGAGACAGGGGAAGGAGGCTGGAGGATATCTGGATCAGTGTGAAGAAAGAGAGAAACACAAGATTGGTCACTGTAAGGATTTTTAAAAAACTACCAGACTAGTCGGAAAATATAAAACAGTTTTCTTGATATGAATTACCATAGAATATAAGTAAGATATATTACTAGCTGAAAATGTTTCCTCTAATATGATCTTGACTTGTCTGGATAATATTTCATCAACCTGAAGGAAGAATAAATGATGAAGTGAACTTCTAATCTAATATTGATCATGATAACCTGGAGGAAGTAGTTAACATGACATGTGACAGGAATATGAACAGAAAGTGATGTATCATCTTGGCCTTCATGATGACTGTGTCGCATTGGAGGGACATGGGTCCAGACTTGATCCTGTCCTCTTTTGTATTTGTATTCATAATTTCAGGGAGAATTGGAGATGTTAAAAAAGAGGTAGGAATTTCTAAGGGATTAGTTGATGGATTTCACGAAGACCTCAGAGGTTAAAAATGACAAATTAATCTGAGGCCAAAAAAATTGCATAAGAATAGGGAGAGAGTGGCTTAAAGATACGACACATTGAAGGACTTGAGATATTAATGACTCTCTCTAATTATTAATTTGATAATTCAATTTTGTAATAAAGCTAAGAAGTCAATAATAGAAGTTTGCAGTAGCCCTCTTATATTCTTGCTTTCTGAGTGCTTCCAAAGTATTATATCCAAGTCTGGTGCTGTATATTAAGAGGGACATTGAAAAATCTATAGGCAAGCAACTGTCATTTTATTATTTCTTTTATTGTTTAACCAATCCTATAGCTGTTTTTTAAATTAGGATTTGTTTTAATCCCAGGAGTAACACACTCAGCAAGCAAGTCTTTTCTATCCATACAATTATCATCCAAAAGTATTCAATCCTTAGAAACTCAGCTTTCAAATTGTTTATTATTTTGCTTTTCTATAAAAAATGAGTGTAGATGCTTCCATTTTTCTCAAACATGGAAAAAAGTGTTTCCAAAAGGTGGAGTAAGGGTGCGTGGTCTCCTGGACTGGGAATGAAGTCATGATCATGAGGAGGGGAACATTCTTATGATCCCCTGGGTTTTCCAGGGGAAGTTCTATTATAGAAGGCAGAGGCTCTCCGTAGGTGGTCCTTTTGATGATCAAAGTTTCATAATTCTGGAAGTTCTAATTCTCTAGACCAAACTATGAAATTATATTTAAACCTCAGATACTTGCCAAGTGAGACAGATGTTTCCACAAACAAATGATTCTTTGGGGTCTAATGGCTCAAACATTCATCTGCACGTAATTATTTTCTAGCCAAAATCAACCAAGGTGAAGCACCCAGAAGTATAATATTGTGGTGAAAAGCTTTGGACTGGGGCTGCTACACTCTCAAGTATTATCTGGAGGAGAGTGGGCTTAGATGCTAACTTTTATAAAGCTTAGTTTTCTCATCTGTAAAATGGAAAGGATGAAGATAATACCACAATCAGGGAAGTTGTTCTGAGGAATCAATACGAGACTAGACATGAAAAATATAGCCTGGTGTCTGGTTCCTAGTCATTATCTGTAAGTAGCAGCTTCATGACTGTTTTGGCCAAACACACATATGGCTTCTGGCCCTTCTCATTACACCAACATTTTAACAAATATATCTAAAGTCCTGCTGTCTTTACTGTTGGCCAGGAACTGTTTTGTGTCTGTATTACTTGTCTGGCTAAAACATTAGTAGAGCACCCTTAATTTTATTATTTGGAAGTATTTGCTTGGCTAAAATATGCTAACACCCACTTAAAATTTTTTTCTATGTTGTTTTTGTGTTTTGTGTAATAGTTCACTTGTGGCCTAGAGGAGACTTGAGAATATTGTAGAGAACTTTTCTCTTTTAAAGGGTAACTTTAGTTCAGGGCTCTACTATGCTCTTTTCTTGGTATTGGTGAACTTATTATTCAATGTATTATAATTTTCATGGTTAGGGAGTATCCAAGGCACATTTGATCAGTTATATATTAATTCAAATTTTACCATGATTTGAAAAAAATGAATTAATATCTCTGAATGATTAAAATAATGGGCAAAATTTAGACCCATAAAACGTTCAGAGGAAGGTGTTTTGATTTTGGCATGGTACATGCCTGGAGCTTTTAGAAGAAAGAAAACCAGTAGGTTGAACAGAGTTCAGTCTTCTACTTGGAGTACTTAGTATGCAGACATCTTATTGTTATCACAAGATATTATTACCTTATCAATTCCTCTTCTACAACAGTGTTCACCTAAATTCAAAATTCCAAGACCATCTCTTTGTGCTAGAAGGGAATAATAGTATTTATATTTTTATTTAGTTTTTATGTTTAATGAACCAGCACCATTTATTGAAAAGGCTAATCTTTCCCCCACTGAATGGTTTTTGAAGTCATTTGATTGTACATGTAAGGGTTAAATTTCTCTAAAATCAATTCTGTTCCATTTGCCTAATTGTGATTCTTATGCCAGTACCACTCTGTCTTTTTTATTCTTTTTTCCCCAGCTTTATCAAGATATAATTGATGAATAAAATTCTATACATTTGAAGTGTACCGTGGGATGATTCAATTATGTATACTTTGTGAAATATTATTAAAATCAAACTAACACATCCACCATTTTACACAGTTACGATTTTTGTGTGTGTAGTGAGAACATTTAAGATCTACTGCCTTAGCAAAACAGTATTTAGTAGTAGAATAGTCATCATGGTGTACATTAGATTCCCAGAACTTGATCTTGTAAATGAAGGGTTGTACCTTTTGACCAGTATCTCCCCATTTCTCCCACCCCCCAGCCCCTGGTACCACCATTCTATTCTCAGGTTCTATGAGTTCAACTCTTTTTAAATTCCACATAGAAGTGAGATCATATAGTATTTATCCTTCTCTGTCTGGCTTATTTCACTCAGTGTAAGGTCCTATAGTTTCAATGCATTAAAGATCTAAATGTAAGACCAGAAACTATAAAACTCCTAGAGGAGAACATAGGCAAAACACTCTCTGACATAAATCACAGCAAGATCCTCTATGACCCACCTCCCAGATTAATGGAAATAAAAGCAAAAATAAACAAATGGGACCTAATGAAACTTAAAAGCTTTTGCACAACAAAGGAAACAATAAGCAAGGTGAAAAGACAGTCCTCAGAATGGGAGAAAATTATAGTAAATGAAGCAACAGACAAAGGATTAATCTCAAAAATATACAAGCAACTCCTGCAGCTCAATTCCAGAAAAATAAATGACCCAATCAAAAAATGGACAAAATAACTAAACAGACATTTCTCCAAAGAAGACATACAGATGACTAACAAACACATTAAAAGATGCTCAACATCACTCATTATCAGAGAAAGGCAAATCATTCAGGTTGTTTCAAGTGACAGAATTTCCTGCTTTCATGTGACTCAGAACTATTCCATCTGTCTGTCTGTCTGTCTGTCTCTCTCTATATATAGTTACATTATATTATATATATTAATATTAATTATATTATACATATATAATATATAAATATATGATGTATATAATATGTACATATATAATATATACATATATAATTATACATAATTGTTAATGTATATATTATAATATATAACGTATGACTGTGCATGTAATAAACACACAGAGAGAATAAGAGAGAGAGAGAGAGAGAAAGGTAGCATCTTCATTATCCATTCATCTATCTATGGACACTAGATTGCTTCTATGTCTTGGCTGTTGAGAATAATGCTGCAATGAACTTGGGAGTTATAGACATCTCTTTGAGATACTGATTTTATTTCCTTCAGATATATAACCAAATATGGGATTGCTGGACCATATGGTAATTCTGTTTTTAACTTTTTTGAGGAAAGTTCATGCTGTTTTCTAGTGGTCATTACCATTGACATTCCTACTGAAAGTGTATGAGTTTCTTTTTTTCCACATTCTCACTAACACTTAGTATTGCTTGTATTTTTTATAATAACCATCCTAACAATTGTGTGGTGATAATTCACTGTGATTTTGATTTACATTTCCCTGATGAGTAGTGATGGTGAGCCCCTTTTCATGTACCTGTTGGCCATTTGTATATCTTCTTTGAAAAACTGTCTATTCAGGTCCTTTGCCCATTATATATTTGTATTATTTATTATTTGTTGGTGGGTTTTTTTTTTGGCTATTGAGTTGTCTAAGTTTCTTGTATATTTTGATTATTCACCTTTTATTATATATATGGATATGACACCAAAAGCACAAACAATAAAAGCAAAATAAACAAGTGGAAGTACATCAAACTGACAAGCTTCTGCAAAGTAAAGGAACCCATCAGAAAAATGAAAAGCAACCTACAAAATGGAAGAAAATATTTGCAAACCACATATATATATGTGTGTGTATATATATATAAGTATATATATATATATTTGCATTTATTGTTCATGCTTTTGGTGTCATATCCAAGAAATCATTGCCAAGAACACTGTCAGGGAACTTTATTCTTATGTTTTCTTCTAGGAGTTTGTGGTGGAGAAGGCAATGGCACCCCACTCCAGTACTCTTGCCTGGAAAATCCCATGGACAGAGGAGCCTTGTAGGCTGCAGTCCATGGGGTCGCTAAGAGTCAGACACGACTGAGCGACTTCACTTTCATTTTTTCATTTTCATGCATTGCAGATGGAAATGGCAACCCACTCCAGTGTTCTTGCCTGGAGAATCCCAGGGATGGGGGAGCCTGGTGGGCTGCCGTCTATGGGGTCGCACAGTCAGACACGACTGAAGCGACTTAGCAGCAGCAGCAGGAGTTTGTGGTTTCAGGTCTTACATTTAAGTCTTTAATCCATTTTGAGTTAATTCTTTAGTATAATACTGAATTGAGTACAGTACTTGATTTTCGTATGTTAAGCCAACCCTGCCATTCTGGAATAAATTCCTCTTAGTCATGGTGTATATTATGTTTTATGTGTTGCTGGATTCACCCAACTAGTATTTTCTTGATGATTTTTGTGTCTCTTTTCATAAGAGATATTGATCTATAGTGTCCTTTTATTGACTCTCTCTGGTTCTGTTATTGTGTTACACTCACCTCTTAGAATGATTTAAGAAGTGTTTCACTCATTCTCTGCTTTTTTTTGAAAGTTTGTGAAGGACTCAGTTTAATTCTTAAATGTTTGGCAGAATTCACTATTAAAGCCATTCTCCAGTTTTGTGAGTATGTATGTGAAGGACTTTTTTATTATTATTAATGTAATTTGTTTTTATGTGTCTATTCAGATTTTCAGTTTCTTTTTGAGTCTGTGTCAGTGGTTTGTGTCTTCCCAAGAAATTGTCTATTACATCTAGGTTATAACCTAATTGTTGGCATAAAACAGTTTATAATATTACTGTATAGTTATTTGTAATTCTGTAAGGTTGGTAGCAATGACCCTTGTTTCTTTCCTGATCATAGTAATTTGGTCTACTCTCTTTTGTTTTATCTTGGTCAGTTGGGCTAAAATTTTGTCCCTTTTATTGATCTTTCAAAAAAACAGATTTTAGTTTCATTGATTTTCTCTTTCTTTCTATTGTCTGTTTTTGCTCTATTCTTTATTATTTCCTTTATTCTGCCTGCTTTGGATTTAGTTTACTCTTCTTTGTTATTCTGGTTTCTTTAGGTGGAATGTTAGGTTACTGATTCGAATTTTTAATATAGTTCTTTACAGCTACGAATTTCACTCTAAGTGTTGGTTTATGTGCATCCCATAAGTTTTGGTGTGTTGTATTTTTATTTTAATTTATCTCAGGGTATTATGTAATATCTTATATGATTTTTTCTTTGAGAAACATGCTATTTAGGAGTGTGTTATTTCATTTCTACTTATTTGTGAATTTCCCAACTCTTCTCTTACGATTGATTCATAATTTCATTCTGTTGTGGTTTAAAAACACACCTTGTATGATTTAATCCTTTTAAACATCCTGAGACTTCTTTTATAGCCTAATATATTTTATTCTTAAAAATATTACATGTGCACTTGAGAAGGATGTTGATTTTGCTATTCTTGTGTGGACTATTCTATGTGTATCTCTTATTTATAGTGTTGTTCAAGTCGTCTATTTTTGATTTTTGTCTAATTGTTATATCCATTATTGAAAGTGGAATATTGATATCTCCACCTATTACTGTTGAATTGTCTTTCTTCCTTTGATTCTGCAGAATTTTTGTTCCATGCATCTAGAGACTCCATTGTTTTGTGAATGCGTATGTTAGTTACTCAGTTGTTTCTGACTCCTTGCAACCCCAGGGACAGTATTACTGGAGTGGCTGGCCATTCATATTCCCTTCTCCAGGGGATTTTCCCAACCCAGGGATTGAAACCTGGTCTCCTGCACTGCAGGCAGATTCTTGCCTGGAGAATTCCACGGACAGAGGAGCCTGGCAGGCTACAGTCCATGGGATCGCAAAGAGTCAGGCATGGCTGAGTGCTTAACACTTTTCCTTATGGGCTTCCATGGTGGCTCAAATGGTTAAAAAAAAAAAAAAATCTGCCTGTTCTGCAGGAGACCTGGGTTCAATCCATGGGTCAGGAAGATCCCCTGGAGAAGGAATGGCTACCCACTCCAATATTCTTTCTTTGAGAATTCCAAGGATAAAGGAAACTGGTGGCAAGTTCACGGGATTGCCAAGAGTCAGATACCACTGAGTAACTGTTTTTTGAATATGTGATTATAATTGTCACATATTTTGGATAAATTGATAACTTTGTGTCATTTAAAAATATCTTACTTGGTTGCTACTAACAATTTTTCTTTCAAAATCTGTTTTGTTTTTTATATTGGTGTAGCCTCTCCATTTTTATTTGCTTACTGTTTGCATGGTTTATCTTTTCCATCCTTTTACTTTCAACCTATTTGTGTCTTTGAATCTAAAGTGGGTCACTTGTAGACAACATAGTTAGGTCATGTTTTTATTTTTCTTTTGCTTTTTAAATCCACTCTGCTGGTCTCTTCTGCCTTTTGCTTAGAGTGTTTAATATGTTTGCATTTAATGTAATTACTGAGATGCTAGGATTTATGTCTACCATTTATATGTGTGTTTGTATGTGTTGTTTTTGTGTTCTTCCATTACTACCTTTTTGTGTTAAATAGATATTTTCTTGTGTACCGTTTTGTTTATCTTATTCCTTCTTTTTCCATATTTTTGAGTTCATTTTTAGTGGTTGCCCTAAGGATTACAATTAGCAACTTAATTAATAATCTTAATACTTTGGATTAATACTAATTTAGTTTCAGTATTATAAAAACTTTGCTCCTATGTAGATCCCTTCCCTTTCTCCTCTTTTGTGCTGTTATAGTCATACAAATTACAAATTACATCTTTATTCATCATGTGCCTATCAATATATGTTTATAATTATTGATTTATGTTATTGTCTTTTAATCAGGAAGGAGAAAACAGTGTTATATGCAAAATGTACAGTTTTCTGTCTTTACTATTAGTTACCTCTACCAGTGCTCTTTACTTCTTTATATGTATTAAAGTCACTTTTTATGCAGCCTGAAGGACTTCCTTTAGTATTTTTTTTTTTTTTAGTTCAATTTAATGTTGTCAATCAGTGGACCTTAAAATAGGGAGATTATTGTGGATTATCTAGATGGACCCAGACATGTCATGAAAAGTAGAAAATCAGGGCAGAATTCAGAATGATGGGATGTGAGGTCTTTTGAGCTTCCCTGTTACTAGCTTTGTAGATGGAGGAAGGTGTCCAGAAGTCAAGGAATATGTGTCCTCTCTAAAAGTTGGAATAGGCAAGGAAATAGGTTTTCCTCTAACCCAGCAGAAAGGAAGAGTCCTTCTGCAACTTTGATTTTAACCCAGTGAAGCCATGTTGATTTCTGACCCACAAATAATACACTTGTGTTGTTTAAACTACCAACTTTGAAATAATTTGTTATGGAAGGGAAAGGAAACTAATACGGTAACTTTCCTGGACAATCTCTGTGAAGTCTGTTTTGATAGCCTTTAAAATGCCTCTGGAAAAGGGGCTGATTTCACTGAGCAAACTTTGGGTCTGGCTAGTTAAAGTCCAATGAGTGGAAATTTCCAGAGAAAGGCCAGACAGGTCAAATAGTGAGTTTTCTAGGAACGGGGCTTTTAGGTAGCTCTACTGCCCTTCAATATTTACTGTGCTTTCACTGTGGCTGCAGAGCTGTTTGTTTTCAAGATTACTGCTGAGGTAGGGAAAGAGTAATGGGAAGAAGTGAGATAAAATGCCGTAAAACTCACTCTCCTTAATTAGATTTAGTTCTTCTTCTTGAATAAACACTTCTTGAATTATTGTAAGCATTTGGTTAATCCCCCGAGTTGTAAGAAAGTTGGTTTTGATAATTTTCCAATGTTCTTTCTTTTTTTATGGTGGAGTGGATTTTGCGAGTCCTTATTCTGCCATTCTTGCTGACATCTAATCTTTTTTCTTTAAGTTCTCTAGTGGAATGAAAAATAGCCAATCTACTTCATGGCTCTTTTCTTTCTTATTCCCACCATATTGTTATATTGCAGCAGTAACATAGCCTGTCAAAGCCGTCAATGATCACTTTAGTCCAGAAGGCTTCAAGTTAGTATTTAAATAACTATTTTGGAGGAATGTGCCATGGACTAATTATTTTTCCTTTCCAGTTGTAGAAGTCGGATAGTCATATTTAAAGGTCTTTTTTTTCTTTTTTTGCTCAAATGCCATATCATAAGTCAGAATGCAGGAGAAAACAGGAACAATCTAAGCATTTCAAACAGAAAGGGTTAATACATTGAGTTAGATGAATACAGATGAACTACAGGTGTGAGGGCCACGTGGCCTCTAAAGTTTGTCTTCAGGAACAACTTCCAAAAAAATAGAAATCTGATCTATCAGGTCATCAACTTTTGAGGACAGGCTTTATTTTAAACTTGTCAAAAACCAGCTTTGAATTATATTGTTTGTTATTTCTTTTGCTTGTTTGTTTGCTTTGGTGTAGTCTTCTACTTCTATTCTTCCTTTATTCCTGACTTTTTAAGGTTTATTTTGTTGGTCTTTTTCTAGAATCTGAGTTGAATACTTAGAACATTTATTTTTTGCATTTCTTAGTTTTTAATATGTTGATTAGAACTTTAAGATTGCCTTTGGGTAATGTACTGCTTATTGATGGGCCACAGATTTTAGTTTTTAATCAGTCTCATTCTAATTAACTTTTTCTACCCGTATACATTTATCTTGATTTCCTCTTTAATAAGGTTTTTCCCCATGTAGAGAACTTTGTATTTTACTACTGAGTTCTGTGATTTTCTTATTATGATTTTTTAAATTGTGGCATAAATATCTTATTGAGATTTTTTGTGACCTAACATATAGTCTGTTTTGAAAATATTCTGTTGGCATTTGAAAATAATATGTATTTTTGTTAACAATAAATACACAAATAACATGTGTGTATATAAACATATATATGTTTGGGTAATTTTAGCTTTCAAATTCTTTATAACTTTATTTTTTGTTTCACTATGTAGTTAATTTCTAAGAAATACTGAAATATACTACTTTTAGATATTTCAAATTTTCTCTCCGTTTTTATTTACAATTTTACTTTTTTATTCAATGCATAAAGCATTATCATTATAATGGATTCTTTCTGAATTACAACAGTTCAGTCAGTAGAAAGCATTATTTTTGCCTTGTATGCCAGTTTGTCAGAAATTGATATCTCCCTTATTGTTGCTATATCTCTGTCCAACTCTTTACTGTCAACATTGTTACAGTTGTTTTGCTTGTACTTTTTAATTTAAAAAAAAACTGTTAACCCTCAGATAGTCTTAACTCTTTCTGTATTGACCAAGAAAATTAACTCATTCACATTTATGCTCTTGATTTACATATTTGAGTTTATTTCTACCATCTTGTTTAGTTCTAATCATTTTTCTTATTCCCTTGTCTCCTTTTCCCTTTCTGTTTTTGCTAGGTTAATGGATCAGTTATTTAACTGTATATGGGGTGGAGGTGAGGGGCTCTAGTGCATTGAATAAGTTGAATTTATCAAATCTTTAAAATGTTTTTTATATAAACCCCAAAGTTAACATATACATAGCATCTTTTCCAAATAAGAGAAACCTCTAGTTTACTTGCAGTTTTGTTTTTCCTCACATCCCTCCTGCATTCCTTAAGATAGGAGATGTAGGGCTTTGCTATTCCAAGTTGTCATTACTTTTATACTATGCCTCTTAAACTTTTGAATTCCTACTTTATAAATACATGGTTTAGTCACTAGGTCATGTCCAATTCTTGCGACCCCATGGACTGTAGCCTGCTGGCTCCTCTGTCCATGGAATTTCTCAGGCAAGAGTACTGGAGTGGGTTGCCATTTCTTCAGGGGATCTTCCCAACGCAGGGATCTAACTGATGTCTTTTGCATCGCAGGTGGATTTTTTACCTCTGAGACACCAGGGATGCCCAACTTTAAAACTAAAGCAGTATTATCTGTGATTATTTAAAGTTGAAAATGTAGTTTTCTATTTTATTTTACTAACAGTTGTAACTTTTCTATCAAAAAAGACTCTAATAAATAAAAATGATTCTATATTCTTTGAAATGATTTAAGATAGTACTGTTCTAAGGTAAAGTCAGGCTTCCCTGGTGACTCAGAGGGTAAAGAATCCACCTGCAACACGCGATACTTGGGTTCGATCCCTGGGTAGGGAAGATCCCCTGGAGAAGGGCATGGCGACCCACTCCAGTATTCTTGCCTGGAGAATCCCATGGACCAAGGGACCTGGTGGGCTATGGTCCACGGGGTCGCAAACAGTTGAACATGACTGCGTGACTAAGCACAAGGTAAAGTCAGATATTTTGAGAAATACTGATGTTCTTCACTGAAGAGTTCAAATACATTAGATTACTTCTTGGTAACCAGTCCATCCTGAATATCAGTCCTAGGTGTTCATTGGAAGGGCTGATGCTGAAGCTGAAACTCCAGTACTTTGGCCACCTCATGCGAAGAGTTGACTCATTGGAAAAGACCCTGATGCTGGGAGGGATTGGGGGCAGGAGGAGGAGGGGATGACAGAGGATGAGATGGCTGGATGGCATCACCGACTAGATGGGCATGAGTTTGAGTAAACTCCGGGAGTTTGTGACGGACTGGGAGGCCTGGCGTGCTGCGATTCATGGGGTCGTGAAGAATTGGCCACGACTGAGCGACTGAACTGAACTGAAAGGCAGTTTATCATCAGACTAATCAGATTAATTGAAATTAAAAATACTCCCTTAACTTTCTTTTACTACTCTGCTAATGTATGTATCCAAGGCTTTTCCTTTATGGGCATAGAGTAATGGATGATCCAGAAAACCTTTTAAGATCTTTTACATCCTGTTCTTCAATACTATTTAATAGTATCCCTCTGCCCATGGGGATTCTCCAGACAAGACTACTGGAGTGGGTTGCCATGCCCTCCTCCAGGGGATCTTCCCAACCCAGGGATTGAACCCAGGTCTCCCGCTTGCAGGCAGATTCTTTACCATCTGAGCCACCAGGGAAGCCCCACTTAATAGTGTACCTTAGTTTTATTCCAAATATATCATTGTATATAAGTGAAAGAAAGGAAGGAAAAAAGAAAGAAATGACAAGTCCCAATGAGGAAACCATTTCAGTTTAATACCCTATTTATGTGTGCTAGTTAGCCTCTTTGGGCTTCTTGCAGAACCACCCAGCCTGGAGGATGCAGGGAAGATGCTGAATGAGACCGTGGTGGTGAACAGCCCCGTACAGCTGGAGTGTAAGGCAGCTGGAAATCCCTCACCTGGTATGTTTATTTGCGGACTCTGTAATTTACCAACGTTTTAAGATTTCTGTGAATTGCTAAATCTGTCTATAAGGATACTATAGTAATTGCTAATGAAGAAAATATTATAGAATACATTTCAAATGTAAAACACTGATAAGGATATCATTTGGTGGATGATATTTTTGAATTCTCATTGCTTTTAGCTCCATGAAATAACTTACCCATTTAAACAATGTTCAGATATGTGAATAATCGCCTTACTGTGGCCACAAAACCCACAATGTCATTGTATATACATACGTTTATGCTGAAAATATACTTTTAATCTAGTCTAAGTTGATTATGAACCATTCATTTGATGAGACTATTATGGTATTGATTCTCATCACTGGTAAGTTATTCATATGAATCGATAATAATATAAATTTTTTGAGGCTAATAGTGTATACTGTGTTAGGTTTTGATTAGAAGCCTAAACAAAATTTTTGTAGATGAGAGGCATATTTCTACAAGAAGAAATAGAATTGATTAAAAGTTTGCTCTCAAACAAATATTGATACATTAGAGAAAATGTAAAGAATATCATATTTACAAATTCACTTCAAGGCACTTATATTGGCCTGACTATTCATATTTTTCTAACGTTTACCTCCTTCCTACTGAAAATGAACCTTAAAGAAATATTTAAACAGATTAAACTAGAGTGATAAGCGTAAGAATAAAGCAGTTGTTACTATTGGAGTTAACCTCTAATTCAGTGTGTATATTGAGTTTTTTAATTTTTTATTGAAGGATAATTTTTAAAAGAAACATTTAAACAGATGGACTTCTATTCTCCTTGCAGCTATTACGTGGTACAAAGATAATCGTCCACTGTCAGATTCCAGCAGTGTGACTTTCTTGAACAGAGGACAGATCATCAATATTGAAAGTGCCCAGATCACAGATGCTGGCATATATAAATGTGTGGCCATCAACTCAGCTGGAGCAACTGAGTTATTTTACAGTCTGCAGGTCCATGGTTAGTGCCACTACTAGATTGATCCAGGGTAAAGAAGCATTCAAAACGATCAAGTGCCTCAACAAAATTCTAGTGTTGATATTTAACAGAATGTGTTATTGTCATCTTTATTTAAGGATGCAGTGTTCTAATACTGATAAGTGTTTACATTTTTTGATTCCTATTAAATGCTCTATTTTCACATGCTATTGAACTTAAGTTTGCTTTAGATGAATTGTTCAGAATGGTCATCAACTATCTCATCAGCTAATGACAGTAGCCCTGTTTGTCAATATAGTCTATCAGAATCATAGGTTCAAGAAATGTTTTCAAGTTGTTTTCTCTAATAATGCTTTTAAGAGGAATTCGTAGTTAACATACTAGAGTGGATACAGTGGAGGGAAACACACATACACACACAAACCTGGAAATCAAGAAATAAAAATGTGAAACATATTACTATGGACAGAACACATAGTTGTTATTATTCTGAGATAAAATATTCTGTGATGTTAACATGCCTTATTTTTATTTACTTTTTTGTTCCTTTTCAGTGCCCCCATCAATTTTGGGCAGCAATAACATGGTGGCAGTGGTGGTTAGTAACCTGGTGAGGTTAGAGTGTGAAGCCAGAGGCATCCCGGCCCCGAGTCTGACCTGGCTGAAAGATGGGAGCCCTGTCACTAGTTTCGTTAACGGGATACAGGTACTCTGTGTCATTTCTTAAGGCAAATCTACCACCTCATTATTCAGCCCACAAAGTCGGAACAAATAAAACTGTTAAAGGAACTTGCAGAACAAGGATTCACAAATGTTATCCAAAAATATACATATATATATCTATAAATATGGACACACAACTGGGATTTCTAGACAGTTCATTAAAACCTCAGTATATCTAAGAGTTCCCTTGTCTCATATATAGTTCTGTATTTTGACTATTGTTTTAGGTACTTCTGCTTCCCTATTCCCACTCTCTGGTATCACCGTAAGAGATACCCTACACAAAGAAATGTTCATCAAGAACAGAAGCAGGAATTTCCTGGTAGATACATTTAAATTTCTGAAAATAATAATGGATCAGAGAACCATCTATAGTCACTTCTACAAAAACATCATATCAAGAAAAATGAAAAAAGACAACATCATGAGAAATGAAATTTGAGTCTGAGAACAAAATTTAAGTACTTTGAACTGACTCAAAATTTGAAATACAAAGACATATATCCCATTTAAAGTGTACCTTAATCTTGTTTTGCCTTGAAGAAGGCATAGTTATTCCACCATTCTATTTCTTGAAAATCCTTCGCTTGCAGAATTTGGGATCATAGACTATCCAGAGTCAATGTCCGTATTTTTGAGGTACAGCTATGTCAATGGAATAAAAGGGCTGTGAGTTTGACTAATTAATTTGACTGCTATAATGATATTAAACTTCTTAATTGTTCTCCCAAGAATAATTAGGAAGAGGATAAAGGTGGCTTTCTCTCTTTCTGTAGTAAGCATAGATAAAGTTGGATCTTCACTTGATCCTGTATGTGGAGAGTTGTTTTCAGTGATTATTGCCAGCTTTGGTTCTATTCTCTGTCTTCCTCCATGGAGAAAATGAGGAGATTAAATGATGCTTTCCCTCTTTAAAATATCCAGGTAGAAATACTTCTAGAGGCAGATGTTCGATTTATTAATCTCAGAAAATAGTTGAAAAAGTATGTTTACGCCTACCCTTCTTAGGAGACACGTTGGTTATTTAGTGTTCTGTTCTTTGATAGGTTCTGTCTGGGGGCCGCATCCTAGCATTGACCAGTGCACAGATCAGTGATACCGGGAGATACACCTGCGTGGCAGTAAATGCTGCCGGGGAGAAACAAAGGGACATTGACCTCAGAGTATATGGTGAGACATTTTCATAATTATTTCTGCTCCGAAATAGCTGTGTTTAAGTCCTAAGATCATTGACACAGTTGAGAGTTTTTGACAATGGAGAGCTATGAACAATAGAAATGAAGTTATAAAATTAACAGAATCAGTTTCACCCTTTCTGCCTCATATCTGACTTTGACTGATTTTCCCTTTTTGAACTTCTGAGAATGAAAATGCATACAAAGATATGATCTTCTCACTAAAGCAAGCTCTTCTTCAAGTAGCTCTCTTGATCGATTCTATTTGAAGCCTAGATTTTCTTACCTTTTAATTATATGTACAGTAATATTTTATAGTTAATACTATGTCTGTGAATTAAAGGATGATTTAGGAAGCAAAAGTTGAATATAAATTACGCAAAATTCAAGTTTTTTTCCTACCTGTGATGCAGCTGTAATATACCAAAGGAAAGGTCTGGTTCCGTCACACCAAAAAGCCCCCAGGATGAAATTGCGGTCTCATTGGCCTCCATTCATAGATTACACTCGTCATTTCACATTTTAGTATACCTTTGCATTTAGGACTTTTTCAGGTTTGTTTCTCTTTAGTGTCTCATTTGCGTTATATGTTTGCTTCCTGGAATAATGGATTTGTTTCTTCTGTGGCCCTCAAAGAGTATCTGTTTAATGCAGGCCTTTCCTTCTAGGTCCTACCTCAGCTCCTAAAAATATGTATTAAAAAATGTATTATTTTTTTAACCTCCAGGCCATGTGAATTGATGTGCCTTTTTGAATTCGCCAAAAACAAATATAGTCATCACAAATAACTTTGACTTAATAAGTCTTAATTTTTTAATTAAAAGGCCCCTCGTGACAGCATAGATACCATAGATATCTAATTTAGCTAAAAAAACCCAGTTGGCATCAGTAAACTACCCAAAACTTGTACGCATCCCCCATTTTTGTTGCTTCTGCAGTTGACATGTGTGGGTATCCCTACTCCAGGCTTGTTGGTGCTCTGTGTCTGAGAAAACAGAGTCTAAAATGCCCAATCACAAGGAATCTAACTCCTTCCCTTAATGGATCACTTTATGCTTTATGAAGAATTGGAATGTTTCCAGTCTAAACTGTTTTTAGAGGATGATTGATCAGTTTAAGTTTGTGACACAGTAGCTCCTTCAGTCATGAGCAAGCCAAGCCCAGGATTGCCATTGGTATTCACTGGGTTTTAGTCAGCTCTGAAAATCTGGCCCTGGCTTTTTCCATTTCTGCATTGATTAATGTCAAAAGTGGACCTGAGAGGTGATAGAGAGTTGATATTTTCCAGGAGTTATGAAGATGTGCATGACTATTCTTTAAGATTTTGTTAAGATACTCTCATACAAGTCTTTTAGTCCAAAAACCAGAATCTTCCCTCTGTAGGAAAAGTCAAGAGGCTAGCTAACATGTACGTGTGTTTGAAAATGTGTGTGTGTTTAGTAGCTTGCTATGCTTATATATTTCTAATGTTAAAGTGTCAAACCATTTTAATTTGAAATTAGCCTCTAATCTCTCCTCTACTATTTATATTATGCCCCTGCATTATGTTCCTAAGTTTGTGGTATTAACCTTGGCAATCTTGGGTTGGTTTGTTGCTCATGGCCAAAGACAAGTTCAGATCCACATTATAGAGTGTAGGGTGTAAAAGGAGCACGTCCTGGATAAAATAGCTATCCCTACAGTTACAAGCATCGTTCATTAAACTGTTTCTCCTTGGTATAAATTTGGAGGATGCTTTACCGTATTCTGAAGTGCTGAGACAAGAGAATTGAGTTTTTAAATGATTTAGATTCCTGCAGTATCTTTTCTTTAAACTGAAACTCAGAGAGCTTTCTTAGCGATCACACATTCCCCAGCATCTCCACAAGCATAACCCCATGGCAATTCTGACTTGGTTACATACGTGTCACAGGTATAATGCACAGGATGAGAAACACCCCAATATACCCCTTCCTAAGCAACATGGCTGCAAAGCAGAATAGGGATATCATCTAAGAAACCCAGGGTTCTAACAGGTGGAAGATTTTTCTCTTTTCAGACTAAACAAAAAGTTGGAAATGAAAGACAGGGCAGAAAAAAATAGATGGGCTTTGGTAATATATATCCTCAACTATAATTAGATTTGCTTTAATTTATGTTAAGAAACAAATACTCTTCTCTTTTTATATTTTTCCTCTCAATGTGAAAAACTTGGTTTCCTTTGGAGCTTGACTCAACTTACATAACTGTAAGAAAAGTAATTAAAGGAAAACTATTTGGAAATTAGCATTCTGCTCTCTTGAATTATTTCTGATATTTACAACTACAAGCAGTCCTAAAGAATCCATGCTCCTTTAAAAAGTCTAAGTAATCTAAGATAAACATGTTTTACATAGTCATGGTGCTTCCCTTGTGGCTCAGCTGGTAAAGAATCCACCTGCAATGTGGGAGACCTGGGTTCAATTCCTGGCTTGGTAAGATCCCCTGGAGAAGGAAAAGGCTACCCACTACAGTATTCTGGCCTTGAGAATTCCATGTACTGTAATGACTCCGGTATTCTGGCCTGGAGAATTCCACGGGGTTGCAAAGAGTCGGACACGACTGAGCGGCTTTCATTCTCATAGTCATGGTACATTTTTATCCAGAGACCAGACTTGACCTGAAATTATTTCCAAGCTATGACATATGCTGTTCTATTTAGGACTCTTTATGCAAAGATTGGTAAAGATATATTTTTCTTTTTCATAATAGAAGATGGCACTCATTGTGCTCATTTTGCTGAGATTATAGAAGTTTTCATCTCAGACTGGTTGCGTATCTTTTTCTGTTGTCTCACATGTGAAAAATAATCCCACTCTTTTCTGTCACCGTAGATAAATTTAAGCTGATGGAGAGCCAGTATCTGTGTGTGCTATTAAATTTAGCAGAATGGACATCACAGATCTCTGCCCAAATGCTCCACTGGTCTGTTCCAACCATTAAGTGTGAAATTTCTTTTGTTAGCATCAATTCCTTTGGGTTTAGCACAAGTCCTGCATCCAGAAACAGCATAAGAACGTACCCTGTAGTTCGTATGCCTTTTCCTGTGTATCAGAGAAATCTCCTGGTTACAGAAAAACATGTTACTAGCTAAAATTCACAGGAAAAACATGTTGCTAGCTAAAGTCCATTGTCATTTTGCCACATGCAGCAGTGTCAAGCCAGAAGCAATGGCTAATGGGTTGTTAAAATGTTCTGTACCACGAGCACCTTATTTCTCCCAATGCATTTGGAAAAATCCTTTAGGATTCATTCAGTGAAACTTTGCCTTTCTTGTAAAAACAAAAACAAAAAACTACAAATATGGTATGTTTCTTACAATCCTAAATAGTTATAGAATTTAGTGAGAAATGGCTGGGGAAATTCCCCTTTGTGCTTTTTTGGAGTCGCCCTTTAATAACAGGCCTGATTTCATTATTAGTTCATGTTTTTGAATTATTATAAATACAGGCCTGAAAGAGTCCTTGAGAGCTTATGAAGCCCACCCTCTCATTCTTGGCAGGACTGTACCTAGACCATCTAAGACAAATGATTGTTTACTCTATTTTTTAATATACCCAAGGGAAGGCGATTCCTTAAACTCCTCCAAGAACATATTTCAGCATCTGACAAGCCTTATAGCCAGGGAATTCTCATTTTAATCTCATTAAAATTTCAACTCATTTCTTCTTTTTATGTAGCTGTGTGTTATACAGCTGGTCACTGATTTAGTTATCCCATATGGTCTTTATTCCATAGAATCAGTTATTTCACATAAGGTCTTATCTGTCACCCATCTTATATTTTGCATGCTGAGAGGTGGGACAGGATGATCCCTTTCAACTCTATTTTTATTTTGCCTCTATGTATATGCAATTTATTTTATTTTGCAAAAAATATATGAGTATCAAAAATGTATTTGCTTTTAATTCATTGTTATTTCCAAAATATTTCATGAGTGATTTAATACTTTGAAAATCTTAAAGGGTGATTTAGAGTTCAAGAAGTTTCTTAAATGGGCACTTGATGAGAACTTCCAGTTCTAAAACTTTTTTGCACGACAAGTTAGTGAAAAACTATTTTTGTTCAACAGGAACACATTAATCAGTGATTTATGAACACTTGATTCTGAACCAAGTGATGCAAAGAGGGTATGCTAGAATTACTGGGATCCTACATCTTAAAAGGACTAATAAAGTTATACAGTGTATGTCCTGATGATTAATAAAGATAAGCAGTATGCTGGCCTCTTTTATCCTGAGGGAAAACCCATCTTTCACTTAGTTGCACCAAACATTATGGGAGAAGAACAGAACGTCTCTGTCCTCATTAGCCAAGCTGTGGAGTTACTATGTCAAAGTGATGCCATTCCCGCACCGACTCTGACCTGGTTAAAAGATGGCCGCCCCTTGCTGAAGAAACCAGGTCTCAGTGTTACTGAAAATGGGAGTGTGCTAAAGGTAAGGCTACAGATTCACTTACTTCTTATTTCTAAGATCATGGCTTTAGTGTTACCCCTATCAAAATAGTACACTATTAAACTTTACAAGCATCCTACTAAATTTATCCTCTAAAATTCTAGGAACCCTTCTGAGTTTTGTGATATTTTTTCTAATTTATGCCTAGTAAGATTTAAATATTTAAATGTCAGTTCATATTTGAAGGCAAAAGCCATTCAAAAAATGCTTCTAGAAAAATATGATAGAAACATTCTAAGGTGTGCATTGTTTCAGTCATCCAAGCAATCAGCGAATACCCATTCTAGGTGCTCTGCATAGGGATGCAAAAAAGAATGACACATTTATGCAAAATTTTCCAATTCTACATAAATATATAAATATATATATTCAATATACATACATATAAAATTATTTCCAAAATTATATAGTATATGAAAATCGAGCAGCTTAATTGAAAAATGCAGCTAAGTGCTATAAGGCTCTAAGTTACTTACCCAGTGGATGATACAGACAGCACATTGGGAAAAAATAGCAAAAAGTAAGGTTTTGGTTGCCTAGAATAGTCTTGGATGGCTATTTGGCTTTTTATGGGTAGATGGGACAAAAGACCTGCTATGAACAGCAAGTAAACTCATGATACTGAAACAATTTAACAAAGTGAATTTTGGAAATGATGTTGACAGGGCTGATTTGAGTGGAATAAGAACTAACATGGAATGTCAGCCTAAGGAATTAGGATTCAGGAAGCTAACAGGCCACTGGAATGTTTATAAAATTCTCATAATAATAACCCTATGTAGAATTGAGAGAATGGCTAAGTAATCTGCCCACAGTTACTAAGTGGCAGAAATGGGATTAGAACATAGAAGTATAACTTCAGAATCCATGCTGCTAACCACTATGCCACATGGCTTCTTGGTAAAAGAAAATTATCACTGTTAAACAAAGAGAGTCTTGAAAAGTGAATGAAAATTGTCAGCATGAAGGGAAGCTAAGAAACTTCCGCAAGTAGAAGTATAATGGAGAGAGTGGGAGGGAGCGTGAATGTGTGTTATCAGAGGCAAGAGAATGGAGTCTTTCAAAATTACAATCCTGTAATGATGGAGCTGGCAAGGCTGGAAAAGGTCAGGGTCCTGGAATGCATGGGTCCAGAGGAAGGGATGTAGGGAGAAGACGTCATGGAGATGAGAACTAGTGAAGACTAAATACTTATAGTGATAACTGCAACTCCAATGATTCGCCCTCTTTTGACTATTCTAGCAATTGATGTCAAAGTTAGCCGTCAATTATGTATTATTTGTCATACCTCTTATAGTATCTTTTATTGTTATTTACACCTTGTTTATTATTAAACTCTTTTATGTTCACATGCTTTATATTAGCTAGATTGCAAACTCAAGACAGAAACCATATATTACACTATATTTCTTAGTATCTTCTACCTGTAGTACCTAGTACAAGATTCTTAATAACTGCTGAAAGTTCTAAGAATAAATGATGGATAAGTATTCATGTATGTTGTAGATAAATATATGGAAAATATTTACTGATATTCAGTTATCTACCAAGCACCAAACTGGGTACTAGGAGAGTAAGACTAATTGAGTATAATGGTTGACTTGAAGGAGCTTTAAAACGTAATATAGAAGAAAGCAATAAACTAAGAGTAAGGGTGTTATTTCACTGAAGATGTCCTGGGCATAAAAAATTCTATATTTAAAGCCATAAATAACTCATTCAAAGGTTAATTGTGGGGGGTTTTTGGGTGCTATTTTATCTTAATCATATTTAAAAGACCTTTCTAGACCTTCAGTCACTAAAGTTAATGAGATTAAAACAAGGTATGACAAGGTAAGTGATAATTGTTGAATCTTGATAAGTATTGAATGTGGGTAACGGACATATAGCCATCAATTTTATTGGGTTGGCCAAAAAGTTCATTTGAGTTTTTCATATCATCTTAAGTGAAAAACAGACCAGACATTTTGGCTAACCCAATACTATTTTCTCTACTTTTTATATGTTTGAAAACCTTCAGAACAAATGAAAAATCAGAGATCACAGCAACATTAATATAAAACCCCCAATTAATTACAAAATATAAACTGGTTTCAAAGCATGGTTTTGTTTTCAGATTGAAGATGCTCAGGTTCAAGATGGTGGTCGCTACACTTGTGAAGCCACAAATGTTGCAGGAAAAACTGAGAAAAACTATAATGTCAACATCTGGGGTAAGTGAGATCAACCCTTAAATGATTCAGCTTGTGGTTTGACCTTTCATTGTTTGTATCAGTTCTTAAACTGACAACCACATAAATAATACATAGGTGGATGTTAATTAATATGTTTAAATGATGCCAAGCTGTCCTGAATATCAGCTTATATACTTAATTCAAGGGCAACTAAATAGATTTCTTGAACCTAAATATGTAGATCACTGTAACTGTGATGTTCTCCTCTCCTGACTGATTAACATGCCCTCTAGCTTCTATCGCCAAGATCTGCTAATGATTGAGCGTTCTCCATGAGCAGAGAGCATGTTGGTTAATTGAAAATGTCAGAAGATCAAATTATGTATGTGAATTTAGTGTGTGAGAAAGACAGAGCAATTGCAGTTGGAGTGGGAGATGAGGTTACCCTGCTGAGGAATGTGAAATGCTATACTCACTTGAAGTTTTAATAAGTTACTAAGATAATTTGTTTGTTACTGAGATAGTTTTTAGGAATAATTGCAAGTTTTATGTTAGCTGTGGTTGTCTGCCAGTTGTTAAAAAGTATTCCTGTTTCCCAAATAATCAACTTTTAAGTACTTGTTTACATTCATTTATAACATATTAAGCACTATTAATTTTGATTATATTTGTTTAAACATTTTAATTATTGTGATAATGACATGAAATATAACTTTGATTATAAAAGTTCATTAAAAACAACATTTTAAAATAAAAATAAGTAGAGGAAGTAATCTGATTCCAATGGAGAACAACTATTGTTTAAAAATGTGCATTTACTTAGAGAATAGCTTGTTAATTATAAATCATTATCATTTAAAAATTCTTGAAAACTATGAGAAGTGTTATCATTTATCCTATAAAGGAATTCATTTACTTTTAAATACTAAAATTTACTATGTAGTTAATTTATATTTATTACATATTAGTTACATATTGGGCTTCCCAGGTGGCTCAGTGGTAAATAATCCACCTGCCAAACAGGAGACATGGGATCAATCCCAGTGTCGGGAAGATCCTCTGGAAGGGAAATGGCAACCCACTCCAGTATTCTTGCCTGGGAAATTCCATAGACGGAGCCTGGTGGACTATAATCCATGGGGCTGCAAAAAGACAACTTAGTGACTAAACAACAAGTTACATATTATTGACTTTTCTTCCTACTTCCTTCCATCCTTTTTCTCCCTCTGTGTTTCCTTTACTTTCCTTCTCTTATTTCTCTCAAGTGGGAAAAATATTCATATACCTCCCAACATGGACAAGACACTGCTAAGTGTTATCAAGTAAAGGTTGATAAAAGAAGTGAAAAAGAAAAATTCGGAGTGATAATCAATTAGAAAGTGAGGTGAAGAATTCACTTTAAAAAAATTGTACAAGCATATATAGGGGTCTTGTTTTTGTATCCATTCAGCCGATCTTTGTCTTTTGGTTGGGGCATTCAACCCATTTACATTTAAGGTAATTATTGATAGGTGTGGTCCCGTTGCCATTTACTTTGTTGTTTTGGGTTCACGTTTATACAACCTTTCTGCATTTCCTGTCTAGAGAAGATCCTTTAGCATTTGTTGAAGAGCTGGTTTGGTGGTGCTGAATTCTCTCAGCTTTTGCTTGTCTGTAAAGCTTTTGAATTCTCCTTCATATCTGAATGAGATCCTTGCTGGGTACAGTAATCTAGGTTGTAGGTTATTCTCTTTCATTACTTTCAGTGTGTCCTGCCGTTCCCTTCTGGCCTGGAGGGTTTCTATTGATAGATCAGCTGTTATCCTTATGGGAATCCCTTTGTGTGTTATTTGTTGTTTCTCCCTTGCTGCTTTTAATATTTGTTCTTTGTGTTTGATCTTTGTTAATTTGATTAATATGTGTCTTGGGGTGTTTCGCCTTGGGTTTATCCTGTTTGGGACTCTCTGGGTTTCTTGGACTTGGGTGGCTATTTCCTTCCCCATTTTAGGGAAGTTTTCAGCTATTATCTCCTCGAGTATTTTCTCATGGCCTTTCTTTCTGTCTTCTTCTTCTAGGACTCCTATGATTCGAATGTTGGGGCGTTTCACATTGTCCCAGAGGTCCCTGAGGTTGTCCTCATTTCTTTTGATCCTTTTTTCTTTTTTCCTCTCTGCTTCATTTATTTCCACCATTTTATCTTCTACCTCACTTATCCTATCTTCTGTCTCCGTTATTCTACTCTTGGTTCCCTCCAGAGTGTTTTTGATCTCATTCATTGCATTATTCATTTTTAATTGACTCTTTTTTTATTTCTTCTAGGTCTTTATTAAACATTTCTTGCATCTTTTCAATCTTTGTCTCCAGGCTATTTATCTGTAACTCCATTTTGTTTTCAAGATTTTGGCAACAACAAAATATAATTTTATTTTTAGTTCTTTATATTTTTAAAGTTTACTTTATTGAAATACTGTTGATTTGTCAGTCAGTTCAGTTCAGTCACTCAGTCGTGTCCGACTCTTGGTGACCCCATGGACTGCAGCACGCCAGGCCTCCCTGTCCATCACCAACTCTTGGAGTTTACTCAAATTCATGTCCATTGAGTCGGTGATGCCATCCAACCATCTCATCCTCTGTCATCCCCTTCTCCTCCTGCCTTCATTCTTTCCTAGCATCAGGGTCTTTTCCAATGAGTCACTTCTTCACATCAGGTGGCCGAAGTATTAGAGCTTCAGCTTCAGCATCAGTCCTTCTCATGAATATTCAGGACTGATTTCCTTTAGGATTGACTGGTTTGATCTCCTTGCAGTCCAAGGGACTCTCAAGAGCCTTCTCCAACACCACAGTTCAAAAGCATCAATTCTTCAGCTCTCAGCTTTCTTTATGGTCCAACTCTCACATCCATATGTGACTACTGGAAAAACCATAGCTTTGACTAGATGGACCTTTGTTAGCAAAGTAACGTCTCTGCTTTTTAATATGCTGTCTAGGTTGGTTATAGCTTTTCTTCCAAGGTGGAAGCATCTTTTAATTTCATGACTGATTGCTTAGAGAGAGTAAAAAGGATATGTATAGAAGAGTACTGTGTAGATTGACTCTCACATACCATGTAAGAAGGAAGACAGAAAAAGAAATTCCAGATGGGAAACTGAGTTGAAACATTTGTCAAAAAGGTGGGAGGAAAACTGGGTAAGGCTTCTCTTGTGGAAACTCAGGACAGTGGTGTTCCCAGAAGAAGAACGCAAATAGGAAATAGGTTGGACATGGATATATGAATGGGTGAATGAATGCATAATAGCACACGTTGCAGAGAAGTCAAATGAGAAATAAACTGTAAAGTGTACTTAACAGATGAGTAGACTTGTGCCTCTTAAAGAGGAAAGCAGTAGATGTAAGAATGAATGATAAAGGAAAGTTGAGGCTTAAAGACTGGATTCACTCAAAAATTATTTATGGTGTGACTCTGTGTTCTAGGCACTATGCCATGTGTAAGCATAGGTAGGTTCATAAGAAGGACAATGACACTGGTCACACAGAACTTAGAGCCTGTTGGTGTAGAAATACCTTTCAAAAGATAATTAAAATTGCCTCCTAAGAGTTATCACAGGAGATTTTGTGGGAAGACATAGCAAGGGGCTGGTGACATCTAACTGAGGTTTTAAGGATGAGTAGGTGTTAGCTCTCTGAAGATGGAAGTATAAAGACCTGGAGAACATTGTCTATATTCAATGAATGGACCATCGTTCACTATGGAGCCTAGTGTGGCTCAGAAGAGAATAAGAAGATATAAAATTAGGTAGGAAAGAGTAAAAGGGGCATATAGAAAAGGACTTCTAAAATCAACTTTAAAAGTATGGATTTGGTTCTAAAGGTAATACAACACCACTAACAGGACTCAAAAGAGGACTGGGGCATTCAGATTTGTATTTTAGGAAGAAAGCCAGTAAACTCTAGTTTTTTAGTGTTAAATTAATTATTTAAGTTTTTAAGAAATTGAACTAATAGAATTGGTTGATTACATTGAGAGGTATGGAAACAGGAAAGGGTAAAAGATGGATGCTGGTTTGGGCTGATCAGCTGGGCTGTGTGGACAGCAGCGTCCTCCCCTGGAGAGGGTACAAAGGTTCAGTTTAGGGCAAGTTGAGTTTGAGAATCCCTCTAAGGCACCCACATTGAGATGTTAAGTAGACAGATATAAAGATGGTCAGCATCATTAATTATTAGACAAATGTAGATTAACACTACAATGAGATATCACCTCACACCAGTCAGAATGGCCATCAAAAAATCTACAAATAATAAATGCTGGAGAGGGTGTGAGAAAAAGGCAACCCTCCTACACTGTTGGTGGGAATGTAAACTGGTGCAGCCACTATGGAAAACAGTATGGAAGTTCCTTAAAAACTAAAAATAGAGCTACCATCTGATCCAGCAATCCTCCACCTGGGCATATAACTGGAGAAAAATGTGGTTCGAAAGGATACATACATACCAGTGTTCATAGCAGCACTATTTACAATAGCCAAGACATGGAAGCAACTTAAATGTTCATTGACAGATGAATGGATAAAGAAGATGTGGTATGTGTATACAATGGAATATTGCCTAGCCATTAAAAAGAATGAAGTAATGCTATTTGCAGCAACATGGATGGACCTGGAGATTATCATACTAAGTAAAGTAAGTCAGACAGAGAAAGACAAGTATCATGTGATATTGTTTGTATGTGGAATCTAAAAAATGATACAAATGAACTTATTTACAAAACAGAAACAGACTTAGAGAATGAATTTATGGTTACCAGGGGGAAGTGGGGGTTCAAAGGGTAGATTCGGAGTTTGGGTTTGACATGTACACACTGCTATGTTTAAAATAGGTAACCAACAAGGATCTACTGATAATTAAATGTAGTCAGATATAAAAGTCCAGATCTCAGGGACTGTCTGCATTACAGATATAGGTTTGCAAATATTTGTATTAATGGAAGCCATGGGAGTAGAGTGGAGTTTGGTTTGGAGGTCCTGGAGTTTGGTTTGGAGGTCATGGATTTATAGTTGGTGGCAGTCTGTATAGCTGTCATTTTATTCTGTAGACATTTCATGTGTGGGATAGGTTATGTCAGAGTAATCTATAGAATTTATCGCAAGAAATGGTACTGCTGAATAGGAAAAGCAATGGTGTAGGGTAGTTGCGAATACTGGCAGAAGACCAGTTGAAATTATTGAACACGAAATCAAAGCTGGATAGTGAAGTAAGTAAATAAAAAAGTAGATAGATTGAGTGGCTTCTGAAAGGTTTAAGGACTTGAGATTCAATTAGGTCATTGAGTTTAGAGTTGGGAATACTTTAGTGAAGGAGCTGTAAGGATAGAAAGTGGCCTACATTTGTAAATTAACAGAAGAAATGTTCTAGATGGTGAGAAGTGTATGCTTTCTGATGGAGGAAGGGATGAGGATATGAATGAGCTGAGGGAACTAAGTAGTCAGATGTTTAGACATGGCAATTGAGTTTATATATAATGATGGCAGGTCTTCAATGTGAAGAGAAGGGATGGAAACAAGTACCAAATTGTTCAGTGAAAGGAAAAAGAATGACAGGTTCACAGAGAGTGCAAAGAAAGAGAAAGGGGAGTAAATGGATGATATGAGCCTCAAAGGAATAGAGACTTTCATGGAGGTGGTTGAACAATGACTGGAAGCTGCATTTGTGGGTGAGGAGGATTCTCCTACTCCTCAACTCCCAGGAGCTTAGGAGAACAAGCATCTATCATGTGATAACACTGCAGCCAGAAGAGTGTCCAAGGGGAGAATTTGGCCAGCAAAGGCAGACTCAGCCTCTTAGAGAAAAGTCTGGGTAGTCGATTCACCTTGAAGGTTCCAAGGAGAAGTTGGAGGCCAGTGGGGAGACAGACTGTGCAATCCAGGATCGGTAACATATCTGTTTCTTAGATCAGATTCCTCACCTGTGTTTTTTATTGTTTAGTTGCTAAGCCATGACCAACTCTTTTGTGACCCTGTGGACTGTAGCCCACCAGCCTCCTCTGTCCATAGGATTTCCCAGACAAGAATACTGGGTTGCCATTTCCTTTTCCAGGGAATCTCCTCCACCCAGGGATCGAACCCATGTCTCCTGCTTGGCAGGCAGATTCTTTACCACTGAGCCACCTGGGAAGCCTTGACTCTGTACTTTGCTTTATGTTGTATGCCTGATGCTTTTTGATTCTGTCCACCATCTGAGATATCAAAGCTCACAAGGTGCAAATGGCTGGGTTAAGTTTAAACTTGATAGATGTCTTTATTTTTCAAATTTAGCATGTCTAAATATCCATACTATACTATATCATCTTTTTATGTTGTTCTGAGTATTTTGATAATTAAATTTGTCTGTGAAAATGGGAAATCTGCTATTACATACTCATTCTATATCTTACAATTGGCTTTTAATGTGATGTTGATATGTCGGCTTCAAGTGCTAGATTATTTCTTCTTTCCATTTGAGTGGGAACCTTTTCTTTTAACATGCAAAGCATTAGGGAAATTTTATAATTGTTCTTAAAATAGTGTTTTTCCTTTTTAAAAAAAATCTTTCAGTACCACCAAATATTTTTGGTTCTGATGAAGTCGCTCAACTTACAGTCATTGAAGGACACCTCATTAGTCTATTGTGTGAATCAAGTGGTATTCCACCCCCAAATCTCATTTGGAAGAAAAAAGGTTAGTTTTCATCTTTTGACATTTATATAATTAAGTATAAATAGTAAATGCATTTATGTTTCATTTGACAAACATGCCAGTTTATTAATAAACTCACTTGAAGTTTGCATACTAAAATATTAGACTTCATTCTTGCTTTATGCTAAATGTGTCACATGTGATAATTCTATACTGTCAAGGTGAAAGTCTTCAGATTTGAGACTACTTCCAAGAAGAAATTAAAGGGCAGCTATACTGATCACGAATCCACCATTCAATTAACTATTTTTTTCTTCTTTAAAATAGGTTTAAAAATTATTTTCTAAAGTAAGCATTTTTTGGTATATGTGACAGTTTTGTAATGTATGTTAAATTGAATTCTGAAGTTCAGCAGATTTTCAGTTATTCATCAACAAATATATGTCCTCTAAGTACCAGATCTTCTAAATTTTTAGCTGATTTAAGAAATAATTTTTGTTTTACTTAGAGATTTTTTAAAAATTTATTTTATGAAATATGTTTTCTTTAAATGCAATATTGATTGAAAGAAAAGTTTGCAGAAATAGCCTTCTCTTCCTCCTCCTCCTCTTCTTTCTTCTTCCTCCTCTTCCTTTTTGCATAGATTATTATACAGTACCCTCTGCCTTTTAAGCATGTGAACAGGAAGTAAATAAATATGTATGTGTATTCATTAGAAGTATATACACAAATGCCTTATATGTTTGTTTCCCATCCTGCCACTTAATTTTACTTGCAGGCTCCCCAGTGCTGGCTGATTCTGCAGGGCGACTCAGAATTTTATCTGGAGGCAGGCAGTTGCAGATTTCAATTGCAGAAAAATCTGATGCAGGGCTCTATTCATGTATGGCATCGAATGTTGCTGGGACTGCAAAGAAAGACTACAGTCTGCAAGTTTACAGTAAGTTATTGATTAGCCAGGCTTTGGTGCAGTTAAAAAAAATAATAACTTTTCCATCCTTCTCTTTTACTTTTTCTTCATATCTTTAAGATTCAAAGTAGTATAGTTATAATACATAGTCGGCCCT
This sequence comes from Dama dama, assembly GCF_033118175.1. Taxonomy (NCBI): domain Eukaryota; kingdom Metazoa; phylum Chordata; class Mammalia; order Artiodactyla; family Cervidae; genus Dama; species Dama dama. The sequence continues at coordinate 63,343,438 of NC_083694.1, forward strand.
CCTTGACCCTCCTTATCCATAAATTCCACATCCGTGGATTCAACCAACTGCATATCAAAAGTGTTTTTTTTTTCCAATGTCCAAAAAGTTTTTAAAAAAAAGCAAAATTTGAATTTTTCTGGGCATCAGGCAACTATTTGCATACCATTTACATTGTATTTACAACTATTTGCATATCATTATAAGGTATTATAATCTCATGATGATTTAAAGTGTAACAGAGGATGTTCATAGGTTATATGTAAATGCTGTGTCATTTTCTATATAATGGACTTGCGCATCCCCAGATTTTGGTACCTGAGTCAGATCCTGGAACTAGTCACCTCTGGATACGCAGGGACAGCTATACCTTTCATAAGACCCACATGTTTAAATTGTGTTGACATAACCAGAGAGCAGTTATTTATTTCTAGCTAGTACTTATTCAGTTATACAGCTGTCCATTTCTGCATCAGCTCGCTGATGGCAGACTCACAACGTCGCTATAATTTGTTGGAGACAGGGTGGTAGACATGAAATGTTGACAATGGCATTGTATTGTTGGGTGTAGTTACGGTATGTAAAAATATCCGTTTTTGTTTGTTTGTTTACCTTAAACTTTTCTTTTGTATTGGGGTATAGCTGATTAACAATGTTATGATAGTTTCAGGTAAACAGTGAAAGGGGCTCAGCCCTACATATACATGTATCTGTTCTCCCCCAGACTCCCTCAAATATCCCATTTTAAAGATTATATATCATATCAATGTATGACAAAACCCACTGGAAAAAAAAAATAATAATAATAAAAAAAAAAAAAAAGTACCAAAGCAATGTTGTATCATAAATGATATTCTTGGAAAATTGTATTGCTAATGCTAATAAATAGAATGGACTGATTACAAAAAAAAAAATTTATGTAAAATTTTAAAGTATTTAAAATATTTACATTACCTCATTTAATCTCTACATGAACCATGATATGAGACAAAAATATGGCCTCCCTTTTATATCAGCAAAAACTTAAGCCCAGAGAAGTTTCCATGACTAGCTGAGGTCATATGACTTGTGTATGACAGGTTTGGCACTTGAACACAGGATTACTAACATGGGTCCATTTTCTTTCCCACACAGATATGTCTTTGAGTTTGTTTAATCTTCTTTCTTGGAATCAAGTTCCATTAGGTGAATTTAGCTGTAAGGTTACAGAATCACTGGCCATCGGTGGCTTAAACAAATAGAGATTTATTTTCTGACATAATGAGAAGCTGAGGTTGGCAGTCACTGAAGTTGGTCAGCATCTTACTTTTATCAGGACAGGACAGGAGATCTAGGATCCTCCTGGTCCTCCTTTTGTGATCTCAAGATTCTGGTTTCTGTATTTGCAGTGTCAAGTCCACATTGAAGGCAAAAAGAAGGGAAGGGATGTTATCTTTCTTTTTTAGCAGGAGAGCAAAAAATTTCACAAATCTGCCCCCTCACTTTACCCCTGCCAGCAGACCTTCATTCAGATTTTTTAGATCTATGGTGATTTGTTTGGTCACCACAATTTCTAAAGGCAGAGAAACAGTTTTTCCAACTCCTCTAGTGGGTGAAAGAAAGGAATTGGTAATGGACGTTGGTTCATGAACTATACTATCGTATTTATTTAAAATTAGTACTAGAAAGACTTATATAGGTTGGAGCTACAAATGATAAGTTCAAAAACTTGTTTAATGTTTCCAAAGCAGGAAAAGTAGCTAATGGAGCTTTCTTTCCTTACTCTACTGAGTTTAGGTATGAACCCATTTAGAAACATTAGAGAAGAATTCCACCTCTCAATATGGCAATGCTGTCTACTAGTCCTAGGTTTTATCTTTGTAGTTAATTTTTTGACATAAAAAATGAATTTAACTTTACCTGATGAAAATTCTTACATAAGACTTGGACTTCCCAGGTGGTGCAGCATAAAGAATCTGCCTGCCAATGCAGGAGACACAAGAGATGTGTGTTCGATCCCTAGATTGGGACGATCCCCTGGAGAAGGAAATGGCAACCCGCTCCAGTATTCTTGCCTGGAAAATTCCATGGACAGAGGAGTCCAACAGGCTACAGTCCATGAGGTCAAAAAGAGTCGGACATGACTGAGCGCAGCACAGCACATACGTCTGTACTCTGCCTTATCTGAGGCAGACATTTCCTATTTCTTTTCTTTTTTTTTCTTCCCCAGTTCGACCAACTATATCCAACAGTGGTAGCCACCCTACTGAAATCATTGTAACTCGAGGAAAGAGCATTTCCTTGGAGTGTGAGGTGGAAGGTATTCCTCAACCAACAGTGAGCTGGATGAAAGATGGCCGCCCTTTGACCAAAGGAAGGGGAATGGAAATAATGGATGAAGGTCGTGTTGTTCAGCTGAAGAATGTTCATGTGTCTGACACAGGCCGTTATGTGTGTGTTGCTATGAATATAGCAGGAATGACTGACAGAAAATATGACTTAAGTGTACACAGTAAGTATAAAGAGGCTCCTTAAGTCTATTAACTGGCTGATGTAATCTACAGCCTCCTGGATGGGAGATACAGACCTCAGGTGTTGAGTGTTTTATTTATAGTCTATTATTTTCTACTCATTGGAAAAGACTCCGATGCTGGGAAAGATTGAGGGCAGGAGGAGAAAGGGGTGACAGAGTATGAGATGGCTGGATGACATCATCAACTCAATGGACATGAGTTTGAGCAAATTCCAGGAGATAGTGAAGGGACAGGGAAGCCTGGCATGCTGCATTCCATGGGGTCGCAAAGAGTTGGACACAACTTAGTGACTGAACAACAACAATTTTCTATACTTACACCACTTCTTTAGATCAGTCTTACCACTTATCATTCTATGCCTGACCTCTGTTTTCTTGCTTTGCTGAAATAAGCATATATTGGATATTCTTTTAGAAAAGCACATTGTGAAGTCAATAATTATCTTTTTCAAATACTTTTGATCCAATGACATCCCAAGTAATATTCCTTGATTCTATGTTTTCCACATTAGCTGACTTGACAAGTGTAAATCTAGATTCCTTACAGCTTACTGACTCAGCTTCAGTTGGGTATAAGTTGTATTGAAATCAGCTTTAAAATTCTAAATAATGAGCATAAATGTCAGTAGGAATTGATCAGACACACATATACTCCTATTTATGTGTGACACCTATTTGTATGCATATGATTTGAGTTGGAGTTTTTAAATCTATAGAACCAATGGTAAATCTAATAGACTTAGTCTTCTAACTTAATTCCAGTTAAAACATGCATAAAGTCCAGTATAGTTTGCAAGCAATGTGTGAATCAAGCTTAAGATTGAAAAGGAATCAGTCTTATGTATCTTTTAGTTAAATTGTGGGGTTTTTTTCATTCTTTTTAACAGGTGCTTATTGCATTATTTGAATGTTTCATACCTTATTTGATCAATCCTCTAGGAAAGAACATTTAGGTCAGGTGTATTAACAAGAGTGTCTGTCGTAAAATTTCCTAGGCAAGACTGATGTTGAGAAATCAAGATCTCAGATTATGATAAATTCCAGTTGACTCAGTCCTCTGCTTGCTTCAATTCTGTGAGACCCTGAAAGTAGAGTGTCACTGGCCCTGCTCTGTACAGAAGGAAAACATGATGGAGGGGTAACTTTCCCTGTACTACTGAGGGACATGTAGAGACACTCATGGCCTGTGTGTAGCCTGTTTTCTCTATCTTCTGGTGTTGGCTTAGTTGAATTTTAATACCAGTTCTCCTCTAACCCAGCCCTTGCACTTGTCCAAGCCTGTTGGGTCAATTTGACCTGCCACCCCGTCCTCAGACTATCCTGATTATACTCTGCTCTTCGCCCAAACTTGCCTTCTCAGCCTACTTTGTGTGTTTCACATGTTTTCACCCACAAGGCATACTTGCCCTCTAGGAGCTGGTCACTACTGTCTTCTCTAGGCTTCTGGGTTCGCCCTCCTCTGCCCCTCTTAGCTGATCTCTGAGTCTCAGGCAGCTCCTTCACATTTTTACTTCCAGGAATGTCAGTCATCATCATCATCATCTCATTGTTGTCACTGTTTATTTTGCTGGTGTTGACCAGAAAATTATTTTTAAGAATAAACTATTTAGAATTTGGCCCTTTGTCTTACAGCCCCTCCAAGCATCATTGGAAACCACAGGACACCCGAAAATATAAGTGTGGTGGAAAAAAGCTCAGTGTCCCTAAATTGTGAAGCTTCAGGAATTCCCCTGCCTTCAATTACGTGGCTTAAAGATGGATGGCCCATCAACCTTAGCAGCTCCCTGCGAATCTTCTCAGGTATTAAAAATTCTTGTAGCTTGGTAATCTGGTTAGCTTCCTGTGGCCACAGCTTCTCCTTAATTTCTCGTATCTCCATGTTTTATTTTTTCCTTTTTTGAGCTAACTGCTTTCTATAATATCCACTGATCATATTAAGAAAACACTTTGGAACGACATCAGAAGCTATAGGACAATGGGGAAAATCTTTAAATATCTCTGGATCCTTTTGAAAGAGTAATCTTGGCACTCGATTATTACTTAATTCATGGGGATGTCAGAGCATTCATGCTAGAATGAGTACAAACTAATTTGAAAAGTGAAGAATGAAAAGAAGTACTGGAATTGAAACCAGAGCCTAGAGGGTATAATGTTATATAACATAACTCCATATTCAAACAAAGTGTTTGAATTTATTCATGGCTGTTCTAAGTGAGATTTGTATTTCCAAGATGGGATAGTTTCTTTTGAGCTAAGACTTCATCGTTATTATAGAGGATACTCTGCTGATTCCTCATCTAATTATGTAGGAAAATCTAATATCTTATTCTTTATAGATCAGTGTAAGTGTGGAGAGAGATGTCTTGGGGCATGCCCCTGGAATCTACACTTGGCTCCTTTCACTAATGACTTGGATACAGACTAAGAAAATAATCTCTCCAAGTTTATGGGTAATAAAAAGCAGGGGTACTTAGAAGAATACCTAATGTGTTGAGTGAAGACGTCTGAATTCAAACACATCTTACTCTGGAACTTCTGAATTAAACCTAACAAAATGAAAGTTAAGTAGACTCCTGTACTTGCATTCAAAAACCAGTGATGAAAATTAGGGTTTTGCTAAGAAATATTGCTTCAGAATTCTTCATATGAAAAGATCTCTGAATTGTGTTAGTGACTGAGTATGCATTAACAGTGTAAGGTGTTTTATTGAGAAAAGCAAATACAGTGTTTTGCCACCTGAATATGTTTTTACCAGTAAGACATGACTGGTTGTATTCTGAACTTATCGTACTCATTAGGAAGATGTAAGAAGTATTTATTGACAATATTTTCATGGAGGATAACCATGATGGCCAATGATTGCAAAATAAGCTATATGCTTGATTCCGTTTAATCTGAAAAAATAAACTTTGTGTAACCCGATGATCTCATAGTGAAAATTACATTTAAACAGTTGAAGAGCCATGGGGTAGAAAAGATTATGTTGGTTCTGTGTAGTTCCAGAGGTTAAAAGTAATGCTAGTATACGGAAAATTCTAGGGACAGATTTGGGTCCGAATACAAACAACTTTAAAAAAATATTTGTGTTGTTGAAAGTCAAGATGAACTATTCTAAGAGGTAATGAGCTCCTTGCCCCTAAGTGTATTCAAAGTTTAAATTCCCACTTTTGAAGGATTTTTCAGAAAAGATGTTTTTCTTGTATTTGAATTAAATCTAAATATTCTATTATCTATTTCTTCAAGATCTTGGTCTATAAATGATAGGGACTAAATGAGAAATGTACATTGCTGTAGTTATGATATTTATTGCCTATAATTAATTACATAAATAAAAATAATTATTATCAATATTTATTGCCTGTAATGGGCTTCCCAGTGGTAAAGAATCTGCCTTCTGATGCAGGAGACGCAGGTTCGGTCCCTGACTGAGGAAGATCCCCTGGAGAGCAGAATGGCAATCCACTCCAGTATTCTTGCCAGGATAATCCCATAGACAGAGGAGCCTGGCAGGCCCCAGTCCCTGGAGTCACAGAGTTAGACACAGCTGAGCGTGCATGCACACATTACCTACAATACTAGATCTGTGCCCTCAGGCAAGTTACTTCACTTTGCTAACCTCAGTTCTTCACTTGTAAGTGAAGATATTAGTAGTATTTAGGGATTTTTATAAAGATGAGTTAATATGTGTAAAGCAGCTAGCACAGTGCCTGCTTATGTCCTAAGCATCCAGTAACATGTTTCCTTTTATTGTCATAGACAACCAGCTAAAAAGTTTGGGTCTCCCTATCCTGGGAAACTTTCCCATGTCCTACAGTGCGTTCATTTTCCATCCTCTGTTGATCTTAGAGAATGCATACTCATGGCAAAGATTTTATGATAATTTGGTTACCAAAAACCTGAACACTTTATCTTCTTCTCTAAAAAATATCCTTGTATTGTTTTTGTTTTTTTTTTCCATTCTCAATTGCTGAAAAAGCAGGAAACTTTTTAAATATAACTACATCAGAGCTCCTGGAAGTGAAAAAAGTCAAGACAGAGTGAGGTACTCTGGCCTATAATAGATTCACAGGAGTAGTGTTTTGGTTTTATCATATAGTTTTGTTTTGCTTGACTAGCAAATGGAGATCCCTGAGCCAACACGTTAGAAGTATTTCACGTTTGTGATGCTGCCAGAGGAGTCATTCAGTTTTACAGTCTGAACATGTGTGTTGTGCACGTGATGACTGAGAATCACCTGAATGGCGTATGACTCTCTCGTTCCTTGATCTGCTGCCCCTTTCTGTTTCATTAAGGTTAGTTCTCCTGAGACGTTAAGTTTTCCTGAAAGCAGTACATTGTTGAAGGCTCTATCATTGTTATGAAGTTACCTGCCAAGAACAGATAGCTGCTATAAAAATTTAATAGGTACAAGAAATGTCTCCATCTCAGTCTAACTTACTGTCAAATCTTTTTTTTTTTTTTTGTCTTTCACTGGAATAAGGGAGAGGACCAGGAAACAAAGAGAAAAGAAAGATCGTGAGATTTATGAGGTTGAGGTTTGCTGAGCCAGCAATGACTCATAAAAGTTGTATTGTTTTAATAATACCTCTCAACTGGCATCATAGTATGGTCTCATGATCTCACTAATCTGAAGTAGTAGTGAGTACTTGAATCTTTTCTTAATTAATATAAGTTTTTTGACATGTTTAGAGAATTTTTGTATTCAACTTTGCTTACTTAAATTCAACTGAGGAAAAAGACTAAATTTGGTAATCCGTTTTGTCTAAGTAAGATGCTAGACAAAGTTCATCTTTCAGTGGGTTGAGGATAAGTAGGTTGCTTAAAGGAAAAAAAAATGCTCAATGAGGACTTGCTGTGTTTATAAAAACAGAAAGCAGATGGAAATTCCTGATGAATTTGGATCCAGGTGAATATTTACATGAAAATTTTATGTTTAACGATTTCAATTGTTTTAGTTCAAATTCAGAGTACTAAGCAAAAATATACCAAATGAAAAATTATTACAAAATCTAAGAAGCGATTTACATTTTGTTCTTAGAAATTACTTCTCAAACGATTTCAAGGACTCTGCTCTTTCAATATGTTTCAGTCTCATTTGCTGACTCCTCTTTCCTTGATCCTTAAGAGGAATTTTCCTCCAAATCACACCCTTCAGCATATCAGTTTCATTCCCAGTCTACCAGAATCTTCCTTCATTATGTAGAAGTTCAGACTATAAGGAGGAAAAAATCAGAGTCATGCTAATAAAGGGAGGTGACCCTCATAAACATTGATATAAATAGCTCTAGAATTCCATGAAACTCAAATTGAAAACTGGTTGTCAGTCTTCATGGTTTCATCCATCCCTTATATAACTGATGTCATTCCTATCTGGGTTGTTGGTGTAGTGTTCTCTAATGTTTCCATTTCATATGTTCCATGGAAAACTGGGAATCTTTTCCTAAACATTGTCACAGTTGTTTTTCTAAAGTACGAATCATACCATGACTTTGTTTGTTTACATACTTCCATAGCCTTTAATGAACATAATAAAGCCTAAATTCCTTAACATTGTCTTTGAGCACCCACAGAATCCTCAAAATTGGTCATACTCCAACTAGTCTCATCTCTCACTATCTTCTCCCCCTGTTCTGTTTTAGGTGCCACACCTACTTTCTACCTCTATATCCTCATACTCTACCTACAGTGGTATCTCTTGACTCCTTTCTGTGTTAAAGTATGCTTACCTTTCAAGATTATGTTCAAACATCACTTCTGTGAAACTCCATTTCTTGCTTGGTGTCACCTGGGTTTGTATTAACTTTCTTGGTCCATTAAACTGGAAAATTATTCTGAATTATCCATTCTGTTATATACAGCCTTAAAATGTGATATTTATAAAAAAGCTTGACATAAATACATTTTAAAGGACTTTGAAGTGAATTGATTAAATTTTACCAAAATTCAGCACTGCATGGCAAACTTGTAAAGTTATAGATTTCTTTTTGAGTCATCTGGTGGTTTGCTTCTCCAGGAGGTAGGATTCTGCGATTGATACAGACCAGAACAGAAGATGCTGGCCAGTATACATGTGTTGTAAGAAACGCAGCTGGTGAAGAAAGAAAAATCTTTCGGCTTTCAGTATTAGGTATTTATACAGTTTACAATATTGACTCAGTGGACATGAGTTTGAGCAAACTCCAGTAGATGGTGAAGGACAGGGAAGCCTGGCGTGCTGCAGTCTGCAGTCCATGGGGTCACAAAGAGTCAGACACGACTGAGTGACAACAACAACAGAAAAAAATAAAATTATCTTAAACACATTCTGGAAGCAGATTTAACATTTATCTGCAGCTTGATCTTATATTTATGTATTCTTTGGCCCCTGGATTGTGACTCTTGGCAAGAATTCAATGTCAGAATAGTTTGTATGTAATCAGTTGGATTAAAATGGCTGAAATGCCATGTCTTGTCAGTTCACAGTTGTTCACCAGTGTTCTAAGAATGTGATAACTTTTTTAATGTGAGTGTGTATCTGAACTGTAGAGAGAGAAATAAGTGTCTAATAGATTTTCTTACTTATTGACTTGTTGACATATTTATCTGGATTTTATGATTTACATATAATAAAATTCATTATAATTGAATTTATGACATGTAACTTTATAGTTTAGAATTGATCAAGCAATATGGTAACATTATTCTAGTAAACAAATAATAATGAGAATTTGGATTGTTTTAAAGGGTACAGCCTAATAAAAAAATATAAAATAGATACCTATAAATAACCGAACTGCTTTTACAATTGTTCCTTTTTCTTTCTTTCTTTTTTTTTTAAGTACCACCTCACATCGTGGGTGAAAATACATTTGAAGATGTGAAAGTAAAAGAGAAACAGAGTGTTACACTGACTTGTGAAGTGACAGGTAAGGGGCTCATCTCTTAGATTCTTCCTCAGCTCACTGGCTATCCATTACCTTCACTTACATCACAATTAGTTGAGAAAAATCAAGCATTTGAAATTGAATTCTAGACCAGTATAGATGGTAGAAATATAGGAGGAAATCTTTCAGATTCTATGGAGATAAAAAGGAAATTCTGAACAGTGAAAAAAGGAAGGGAAAGAAGCATGGAACAGAGACAGAGAAAGAAATACATTCTGGTCTTTTCTTTGAATTAGGTAAATTTTTTTTTTTTAATTCTTCTGTTTGTGGGTAGGAGTTTTCTGTCCCACCTCCTGTTATTTTTTTCCTTCCTTCCCTCCGTTTGTACCTTCCTTTCCTTTTTACTGTTTTCTTCAAAGAAATAATTTTGGTGAAAGGATAGCATCACTAATAGTTACCCACCATCAGTTATGATCAAAATTGTCACCTTTAGTTAACATGTTTGTATATGATAAAGAGAATGGAGATGAATAAAAATGAAAATTCTAAAGCCAATTTTACTGGCTTTCCCCATGAATCATTGTGTTGTATGTAATACAAATAAGTCTATGAGAGAACATTTCTGAGACCATCTGTTTAGTGAAGACATGACCTTGCAGTTTTAATGGAACAACTGGAGCAGCCCATACATTTTATAGAAAGTAAGAGTTTTAAGGAAGATTCAATTAATTTATTGCTTTGTTGTTTAGATGCCCTATAATACATTTATGAAAGCAAGGAAGTATTTTCATTTTAGAAAGGCAGATATAAAAACTGTCACATATACATTGTGTAACCTGTTTTCTTTTTTTTAGAATGATGTGATAATGACTATGCATAGAGACTATCTGCCTAAATTTTATAACATCTTATCTTGAGCCTTCTAGCTTCTTAATGTTGTCATTTGGTTTTTAGAAATTTCTTTTTTATTTTTGTTTCATCAAGATATAATTGATATATGATATTGCCTAACTTTAAGGTGAACAACATAATGATCATACACACACACACACAGAGACTACCACACTATTAACATCCATCACCTCACATAGCTGCACACTTTTTTTGTGATTAGAACTTTTAAGATCTACTTTCTTGCAGCTTTCAAATATACAATAAGTATCATTAACTGTAATCATGATTATTATCTTGTTATTAGAATTTTGTGCTTTTTGACCACCTTCACTAATTTATCCCACCTCCAACCCCCTACCTATACAATCACTAATGGGTTCTCAATTTCTGTGAGTTTGATTTTATTAGACTCTGTGTGTAAAAGAGATCAGACCATATTTGTCTTTGTCTGACTTATTTCACTTAGCATAATGTCCTCAAAGTTTATTCATGTTGTCACAAATGTCAGGATTTCCTTCTTTTTCATGGCTGGATAATATTAAAAAATATATATATATATATATACACACACACACATATATATAGTATTTAATATTAGTATTATATATTGTAGAATAATAGTATTTAATAATAACATTAAATTATATGTATAGTTTTTCATAAGTCACATTATCTTTATCCAGTCATGTATCTATGGACACTTAAGTTATTTCCTTGTCTTGGCTATTGTGAATAATGTTGCAGTGAACATGGAAATGCAGATGTCTCCTTTGAAATAGTGATTTCATTTTCTTCAGATTGTTGGACACATAGTAATTCTATTTTCAGTTTTTTGAGGAACTGTGATACTGTTTTCTGTAGGGGTTATACCAATTTACATTCCCTCCAAAGGTGTACAAGGATTCCTTTTTTTCACATCCTCATCAACACTTGTCATTAACTGTAATTTAAAAAAAAATTTTTTTAATCGGACTGTAGTCGATTTACAACATGTTAGTCTTAGGAGTATAGCAAAGTGAATCTGATATACATATATCCACTCCTTTTTAGATTCTTTTCCCATATAGGTCCTTAGAGTATTGAGGAGAGTTCTTTGTGCCATCCAGTAGATCCTTATTAGTTATCTGATTTCTTTGTGCTATATAGTAGGTCCTTCCTAGTTACCTATCTGATATATAGTAATGTGTATATGTCAGTCCCAGCCTTCCAATTTATCCCTCTCCTCTCTTATTCCCTAGTCACCATAAGTTTATTTTCTACATCTGTAACTCCTATGTTTTTGGTAATAGCTATTCTAACAGGTGTAAAGTGTTATCTCCTTGTGTTTTTGATTTTTATTTCCTGGTTGATTAGTGACATTGAACAGCTTTTCTTGTACCTGTCAGACATTTGAATATCTTCTTTGCAAAAATATCTATTCAGGCCCATTGCCAAATTTTCAGTTGAATCCTTTGTATCTTTGTGTGTGTGTGTTTTGCTGTTGAGTTATATGAGTTCCTTACATATTTTGAATATTAACCACTTTATCAGATAGTGGCTTGCAAATATTTTTCCTGTTTTATAGTTGCCATTTCATTTTGTTGATGGTTTCTTTGCTGCATAGAGTTTTTTAGTTTGATATAGTCCTGTTTGTTTGTTTTTGCTTTTGTTGCCTTTACTTCTGGTGTCATATCTCAGAAATCATTGCCAAGACCAGTGTCAAAGAGCTTTGTCCCTATGTTGTCTTTCAGGAGTTTTAGAGCTTCAGGTCATATATTCAAGTCTTTGATCCATTTCAAATTAATTTTTATGCATAGTATAAGATATGGATCTAGTTTCATTCTTTTGCGTGTGAATATCTGCTTCTTCCACCAGTATTTATTGAAAAGAATGTTTTTTTCCATTGAGTATTCTTGAACCTCCTGATTGTATATGTATCAGTTTATCTTTCCATTTATAATTTTGTTCCATTGGGCTATGTGTCTTTTTTGATGGAATACCTTATTGGTTTGATGACTGGAGCTTTGTAATCAGTTTAAAATGAGGACATGTGATGCTTCTCACTTTGTTCTTCCTTCTCAGGATCGCTTTGGCTATTGAGGATGTTTTGTAGTTCCAAACAAATTTTAAGATTTTTTTTTTTTCTGTATCTGTTTAAAAACAAAATGCCATGGGAATCTTCATAGGGATTGTATTGGACCTATAAATAACTTTGAGTAATATGGACATTTTAACAATATTAATTCTTCCAGTCCATGAATACAAGATATCTGTCCATTTATTTGTGTCTTCTTTTATTTATATCATCAGTGTCTTATAGTTTTCAATGTAGGGATCTTTCACTTCCTTGGTTATACTTTTTCCTAAGTATTTTTTGGTTTTGATGCTATTTTAAATGAGATTTTAAAAAATTTCTTTTGCAGATAATTTGTTGTTAGTATATAAAATGCTACTGATTTTTATCTTGATTTTGTATCTGAAGCTTTACTGAATTTGTTAATTAAATCTAACAGGTTTTTTTTGGGTGGAATCTTTAAGATTTTCTCTATAATCATGCCATCTACAACCAGAGACAACTTCTTCCTTTACAATTGTGATGCCTTTTTTGTGTGTGATTATCTGGCTCAGATTTCTAATACTGTGTTGAATAGGAATGGTGAGAGTGGGCACTCCCATCTTGTTCTTGGTCTTAAAAAAAAAAAACTTTTACTCTCACCATTCAGTATGATGTTAGCTGCAGAGGTGTTATAAGACCTATTTTATATTGAAGAATGTTCCTTCTATATACGACTTCTTGAGTTTTTTTTTTTTTTTTTTATCATGAACAGATGTTGAATTTGGTCAAAAGCTTCTATGCATCTACTGATATGGATATGTGATTTTTATCTTTCATTCTGTTGATGTGATATATTATATTTTTTGTGTGTCTTGAACCATCCTTGCATCCCAGGGATGAATTCCATTTGATCGTGGTGCATGATCCTTTTAATTTAATGTTGAATTCCATTTGCTAGTAAATTTTTTTTTTGAGAATTTTTTTTTTGTATTCATCAGGGATATTGGCTTATAGTTTTCTTTCTTATCTGACTTTGGTATCAGGGTAATGCTGGCCTTCTCAAATGAATTTGGGAATGTCCCCATGTCAATTTTTTAAAGAGTCTGGGAAGAATTGATATTAATTCCTTTTTAAACATTTGGTAAAATTTATCACTGAAACCATCTGGTCTTAGCTTTTCCCTGTTGGGAGGTTTTAGATTTCTGGTTTAATGTCCTTACTAGTAATTGGTCTGTTTAAAATTTTCTGTGTTCTCATGATATAGCCTTGGCAGGTTTTATATTTCTAAGAATTTATTCATTTTCTCCTAGATTGTTCAGCTTTTTGGCTATAGTTTTGGAGAGTAGTCGCTTATGATTCTTGCAGTTCTGTGGTATCAGTTGTAATGTCTCCTCTTTCATTTGTAATCTTATTTTGATCCTCTCTCTTCTCTCTCTTTTTTTCTTAGTCTAGCTAAAGGTTTGTAAATTTTATCTTTTCAAAGAACCAGTTCTTAGTTTTATATCTTTTCTGTTGTTTTCTTGTACTCTATTTCATTGATTTCTGCTCTAATATCTAATTTATTTCCATTTAAGAATGCCATTTTTAATTTCTTAGAAGACTGGTCTGGTGGTGGGTTTTGTTTCTGTTTGTTACTCTCAGCTTTTGTTTGCTGGGAAAATCTTTTATTCATATTTTGTCAGCTTTAGTATTCTTGGTTGACAGGCTTTTTTTTTTTTTCTCAATATTTAGAGTATCTTAGGCTATTCTCTCTTAGCCTTCTAAGTTTCTTATGAGAAATCTGCCTACTCTTATGGGAGTTCCCTTGTATGTGATGTGTTGCTTCCCTCTTACTACATTTAAAATTTAGTTATAATGTACTTAAATGTAGCCCTTTTTAGTTCAGACTATTTGGGATCTTTGGGGACTCATGAATGTAAATGTTTATTTGGGGAAGTTTTCAGACATTATCACTTTAAATATACTTTCTCTTCCTTTCTCATTCTCCTTTCCTTCTGGGATTCCCATAATGTGAATATTGCTTCGGTGATAGTACTTCGTAACTCCTGTAGGCTTTCTTCATGTTTCTTCATTCTTTTTTTCATTTTGATCCTCTGATTAGATAATTTCAAATCTTCTAGTTCACTGATTATTTCTTTTGCTTGGTCAAGTCTGAAGTTGAGGGTTTCTTTTGAATTCTTTAGTTCGGTCATTGTATTCTTTAGCCCTAGGATTTGTTTGTTTGGTTGTGGGGTTTTTGGATTGTTTTTTTTTTTTTTGTGGTTTCTATTTCTTTGTTGAACTTCTCATTTTGTTCGTGAATTATTTTCTTACTTTTGTTTACTAGTCTTCTTTAAGAGGATTATTCATAGACCTCCACATTTTTAGAGTCAGTTATTTTGTTATTGGAGCTTTATTAGTTTCCAGTGAAGTATCATGTTTAACCAATCCCTTGCAGTGGTATCTGCATACTTGGGGGTCTCCATTTCCAGACTAAAAGTTTGCTTCCGCAGAGATAGTTCTTCACCATGCAGCTCAACTTGGGATTCTGTCTGGGTCAGCTGGTAGCATGCTTGTACAGATGGGCCTTTCTGTCAGGGTCTCTATTTGGGTGAGGCCCACTGTCCCTTCCTGAGATGTGAGGTCAGGACACGGCATGCCTGACATGGGTGCTATACTCAGCAGTTAGGTGGACCTGTGAGTTTGCTTTCCTGCCCTGTTAGGGCTATAGAACAGACTTCATGGCCAATACAGTTGAGCCTTAATATATCATCCTTGTCCACTTGCCTAACAGAACTTGTCTTTATAGTTTTACATTTTCAAAAATAAAAAATTTGAGCAATTTAAAACAGTATTTTTAAAAGTCTCTTTAAAAATATGAAAGGTATTTTTTCTAAAGGTTATAAATATTAAAGGAATAATACTATTTATTTCTATCTTTCTATCTATCTGTATATCTATGCTAGAATCCTGATATAAACACAAAATACCTGGTTGTTGAATTGTTTAATTAAAGGCTTTCCTTATTTGCAGCTTTCGCTCAATAATATGAAATCTTCTTTAGAAATTTAATATGCATATAAAGGTATTCATGAGTAATAATTTTAGTAAAAATGCATGTTCCATTCTTTTTTAAATGTATTTTACTATGAAAATATTTAATTGTAATAGCCTAAGGTATGGGGGTGTGTGTGTGTGTGTATGTGTGTGTGTGTGTTAGTCATTCAGATGTGTCTGACTCTTTGCAACCCCATGGACTGTAGCCCGCGAGGCTCCTCTGTCCATGGACTTCTCCAGGCAAGAGCAATGGAATGGGTAGCCATAGGGATCTTCCCAACCCAGGGATCAAACTTGGGTCTCCTGCATTGCAGGCAGATTTTTTACCATCTGAGCCACCAGGGAAGCCCGAGGTATGGTATAAATTTAGTTAAACACAAAGACTAATATAACTATTTCACTTGTATATTTTTAAAATATAAGCCTGATTATTATTGTAAATTTGCTTATGTTTGCAAATTTATTTTTAAATGAATAGCTATTCCATTCTTTTAGAAGTGGAATAATTAAAAAGGGAAGTGAATGAAAAATGCATCCTTTTCTTTATTTTTTAATTTTGTATTGGAGTATAATCCAGAGAAAACCGTAATTTGAAAAGATACATGTACCCCAGTGTTCATTGCAGCACTATTTAAAATGCATCCTTTTAGTTACCAATTGTAGATGTGATAATTAGCCAACTCTCAGAAATGTCTTTTTGTTACAGGGAATCCAGTACCAGAAATAACATGGCATAAAGATGGTCAGCTTCTCAAAGAAGATGACACTCATCATCTTATGTCTGGTGGCCGGTTTCTTCAAATTACGAATGCCCAAGTGTCACACACTGGAAGATACACATGTTTGGCCTCTAATTCAGCTGGTGACAAGAGCAAAAGTTTCAGTCTTAATGTGTTGGGTAGGTGTAAGCATTGCTTCAAATCTTGAAGAATCAGCCATGGCAACAAGTTCAATTCTCTTCTTTTATTGTTTAGTTAATATTTCTGCCTGGACCAGAGCTTGTGTACATTTGCTGGTTTCTTTCATTAATTAATTTATACATTCATTCATTCCATTTGGCATACCTACTGTTTCCAGGTGCTGTGTTTTGTACTAAGCACAATTATGAATAAGATATACACTAAATAAACAGTAATAAAGGAAAAACAAATACTGGTCAAAGAAAAGCAGGTCAGCAATGAAAGGGGCTCAACGTGTGAGATATTTTATCATTTCTTTGGGGGATTCTGCCGTTATTGGTAATTGTACTTACTGGAATCTCTGTTGGTAACTAAGATGAAGAACAGATGTAGACAAGCTCATCAAACTTTTACGCTTGCTCATGAGTGATAATGAATTAACACAATCCCTTGTGAGGCTGAAGGGTTAAAACAGCATTAAAATGCTTTTATTTTAGAAGTGTGTTTCCTCTGTCTTAAAACACATCATCTCTTCTTCCCTTTGCTAACATATAGCGGAACTGGGGGCTGCTCCCACTGGGGTGAGCAACTGCTGTAGATTTTCTTTTCCTTCATATAACATGCTGCTCCTCTATTTGTATGTGTGTTTATCTATGTCGTTTGCTAACTCACTAATACCTAAAAAGTCTTAGAGGGTACGGCTATGTGGTAAATTACGTTGAAATTGCAAATTTAGGTTTTTAACCATTTGATTAATGATTCTTTTTCCCAGCTAAATTTGACAAAACCCACTGAAATGTTGTGAAGTAATTAGCCTCCAACTAATAAAAAAAAAAAAAAAAAAGAGCTAAGCCAATAAGATCATCACAACCAAAAAAAAAAAATTCCCTCCCCTTGAGATTAATATGCAATGTGTAAATTCTATATTGAGTCAGTGATGAGCTGTGAAGATTCCTAGGTTAAAGAGTGCACTGAGACCACAAGTGTAGGTTTTAAATCTCAAATGGTTTCCTTCTCATTTAACACAGATCAGTTGTACATTTGAATATCTAGCCCTTTGAACTCAAGAAAAACTATACCATGAAAACAGATGGACTAAGAATGATGAAATAACTGTACATTTAGTTTCTATAGCATTAAAGTTATGTCTCAGGAATGACATTAAAATAGAGTCCAGATTTCTGCTCACATTAGAAACTTAAAGTGTACCACCTAAGTATATTGCATTTGATTACTGATATCAAAACATGTTTCATTCCACTAAAAAAAAAACTGACTATAATTGAGGATGCAAATTTTTGCAGTTTTTTAATTTCTTTACTTGTATGTTGTGATACTTACTGGCTAGACTAGTGGAATAGCTCGTCTCCTACAAGATACAGTCCTCAAGCAGTTTACAGTCTAGTTGAAAGTAGAAGAGACATGTAGGCCAGAAAAGTTAAGTCAGAATAGTGAATAATGTATAAGTAAGTGTCAGATGAATACCCTATATATAAGTAATAATTATATAAATAGAAGCTCCCTAAGGCAAAACAGTTTTTATCTTGAAAAAATATAGCCCCAGCACATAATATGTTGTGTATGGATCAATAACAACGAGAGTTCATGAACCAGCTGTCCTATAACAAATTCATCCTCCCTGCATGCCCATCAGTGTTTGAAGCCCTGGATTTCCTTCCCTCTGCTGTAACCTGTTGCTTCTCTTAGAGCCCTAAATTCTTCATGACCCCTTCCTCCCACCACTGATTGACCTCCCAGTACTGGCTTATGCCCAAATCCTACCCCTGTCCTCTGGAAACTGGATTTCAAACTCTTTCCAGCTCCTTGCAGTAACTGAACTCTGACTCTTTCCAAGAGACATCAGCTCCCTGGGGATTCTCTCCAGTGCAGATCACTTATTCTTTATCACAGGCATCTTAAGTTATATTATCTGACTGTATTCTTTCCTCCACTTCCTACTCACTTCCTGGTTATTTATTTCTTGCCATTCTCATTCATTCATTGAAGATGAGGGATCTAAATCACAGTCGTCTTTTCACCAACTTCATATAAAGCTAAGGCTGTTTAAGTGTGTATACTTGTAAGTTCCAGTCTACCCAGCCATAAGTCAGTGTTTTCACTCTTTCTTTCCCCAGAGGGTGAATTGTCCTTTTTGTTCAGTTATCGCTTCTGCCCTTCATCCTCTATCTTGTCCCCCTTCTTTGGTCTGTCAGTCATACCCACTGTCTGCCTTACTTCCAGCTTCATCTTCTGTTGCCTCCATCACTTCATATAGTCAACACTCTGTCTATCCATCTTATCCCACTAAAAACAAGCTTCTGCCCACAACATTCTTGATACTACTGTTGTAAGACTACCTGTTGTTAGATCAAACATCGTTCAATTCTTATGTTAATGTTTGGATCCCCTAATGATGTATCCCTTTCTCCTGGACACTGTCCTTCCCTAGTTATCCTTGCATACCTTTG
Source organism: Dama dama (assembly GCF_033118175.1). Taxonomy (NCBI): domain Eukaryota; kingdom Metazoa; phylum Chordata; class Mammalia; order Artiodactyla; family Cervidae; genus Dama; species Dama dama. The sequence continues at coordinate 63,362,124 of NC_083694.1, forward strand.
GTTGCTCTCTTTCTCCCTCCTTTATGAACTCTTACTTAATCCATCTCTTAAACGTTAGGTCCCCTTATGTTTCATCCTTATTTCACTGCTCATTTTACTCTAGTCTCATCAGGTAACAAATTTAATTCCCCAGCGGTTTAATTATCATTTCCTATCAACTGGAGACTTTTTAAAATCCATACCTGCAACCCAGATCTTTCTCCCAAGGATCAGATTTCTATATACAATTACTTGTTGGACATTTCTACCTGGAATTCTCACAAGCACTTAAAATTTAAGATAGTCAGACTGAACAAACCATCTTCCCCTCCTGAATGTGCAGGTCTTTCCATATTTTCTCTTTGTTTTGCCTCAGTGCAATTTACCTAGGTTCATTCCCAAGCAAGAAAATTGGAAGTTACCTTTGACTTTGGTTTCTTAACCCATTAAATTCTATCATCAAGTCCTGACAGTTGGCTTTCTAAATCCTTCTTTAGTTGTTCCCTCCTCTCTGTTCCTTTCTGCACTGCTCTAGTTCAGGCCCTCATTATTTTTGTTTTACAAAATAATATTTCTGTATATTCTCAGAATTGGATTAGAAGTTTCAAACCTCATTCAAACTGTTCTTAATCACCAAGATAATAAATTTTTTAGACTTTTAACAGTAATACTAGATGCCAGAACACATGGAACTATATCAAAATTTTGAGTGAATATAAATTAGAAATCTAGCATTCTATTCATGCTAACTCAAACAAATAGAATCAAACTGTCATAAATTTTTTAGCTGGGCAAAATTTCATAAGTTTTCTAAAAAATACATATTATACATACTATATATGTGTATGTATATATGGGCTTCCCAAGTGGCTCAGCAGTAATAAGTCTGCCTGCCAATGCAGGAGATGTAAAGACATGAGTTTAGTTCCTGAGTTAAGAAGATCCGCTGGAGAAGGAAATGGCAACCCACCCCAGCATTCTTGCCTGGAAATTCTTATTGACAGGGGAATCTGGCGGGCTATAGTTCATGAGGTCACAAAGAGTCAGACGTGACTGAGTGCGCGTGCATGCGCACGCACACACACACACACACACACACGCACGCACGCACGTATATGTATATGAAAGCTTTTTTGAAAAATACAAATGCCCGGGTATTGCTTTTTTTCCTCCAAAGCTCCAGATGTGTTTCTGATGAGCACCCATGTTTAAAAACAACAGGACTATATGGTGATCTTCTACTTTTATGTAGTGTGTTTCACTTTTTCAATTTCATATTCAGTGCTCCCATTTCATTTGGTTTATGTTTTCCAATTTTTCTCTCTCTCTCTCTTTTTTTTCTTTTGATGTTCTTTCTCATGCTTTTCCCAAGTATAGTAGAAAAGCTTTCATTATCTTTTATGGAACAAGTGTACCTATCTTTCTCTTGCTTCCAAACTAACCCCTTTGAGTCCAAACTCTGTGTATTTCCTATATTCTCTGTATATTTCCTGCTTGCTCCTCATTGTTTACACTCCTCTGCTCCCAATATGCCCCTGCCTCCTACTACTCTCCTTTCTTTCATCTTCTAACCAGTACCAGTTCTTTGAGGCTCACTTTGAAATCTGCCCCTTTAGGTGATCTTCCTTGATGAGAGTCCTCCCACAACCCCGCACCTTAGATTGGATTGGATTGGATTGGATGCTCTGTTGCCGCTCTGTACTGCGATTTCCATGATTGTCCACACTGCAGTGTGTTAGGATTCCCTTTTATGTGTCATCTCCTCCGTCACTCTGTGAGCTTTTGAAGGTTCTCACTGCTATTGTGTAGAATGAGAACAATAACCAATTGTTACTATAGTTGTTAGGGAATGGAATTATGCAAATAAGTACTTATAGAAACTTAGAAATGCACAAATAAAGAAGTTTCTGCGTCTATTTCTTGGATTAAATTTTAAATCTTTTTCAGTATCTCCTATAATTGCTGGTGTTGATAGTGATGGCAGCCCTGAAGACGTCACTGTTATCCTTAACAGCCCCACATCTTTGGTCTGTGAAGCTTATTCATATCCCCCAGCCACCATAACCTGGTTTAAGAATGGAACTCCTTTAGAATCCAACCGAAATATCCGTATTCTTCCAGGTAACTAGCTTACTTCAGATACCCAAGATGCGTTTGTGCCACCTACTTTTATAAAAAAAAAACAGAACCATTGGCTATTTTTGTATAAACACTTATGTTGTTCGTGGTACTATGGCTATCTTATTTTTTTAATTTTATCTCTATATCTTGTAATCTAGGGTAATAAAATTACTTTTTGAAAGACCAATAAAGTAAATAAAAGGCAAGTAAATAAATACTACAGTGTGATTAATTGCTTAAATATAATATGGAATACCAAAAAGGGTAGAAATTCACTTCTTGTGAAATTGAACCTTGAAGGTTAGTATTTAGATTGACAGTTTGTTATTCCTCATTAATACTTGGAAATATGTATGAAAACAGAAAACATTTAAAAGTATGATCACTGACTTTAAGAAATTTATAGGGATAATACATGTGGAAGGAAGTTCATTAACAGTAGGAATCCATGGATAATCATGGGTTACGAATAGTCATGTTTTTGTGTAGTTGCTAAGTCATGTTTGACTCTTTGCAACCTCGTGGACTGTCGCCCGCCAAGCTTCTCTGGCTATGGGACTTCCCAAGTAAGAATACTGGAGTGGGCTTCCATTTCCTTCTCTAGGGGATCTTTCCGTCCCAGGGATTGAACCTACATCTCTTGCATTGGCAGGCATTCACAGGATGATTTTTTTATTGATAGTCATAGAGTATAATAAATGAGGTAGTGACAAGTTTTATAAGAATGAAAAAGGAAATGGCCACCATAGGCTGAAGTGGTCATGAAATGGTTTGTCATAGCCAGAACTTGAACCAAACCTTCAAGAAAGTTATAGAACTTTGTTGGTTGGAAAGGAGTTAGGGGAGATTTCAGATCCATCAGAATGACTAGTATGGGAAAAGTAGAAGGTAAGAATGCCCTGTTTACATGCAGGTAATAAATAATAAAAATACTCCTTACCTCCCTCCTGAGTAGACTGTGTGCACAGGTATATATGTCAGGGAGGAGGGCATGCAGGATATAGATCAGAATGGAATGTTGGAGTCTTGTTTTGAATGCCTAGATTTAAGAGTTTTGACTTTACACTTTAGTCAATTGAAAATCATTTAAGATTTTTTGGAAGAAAGATTATAATGAAAAACTGTGTTTTAGGGACTTCCCTGGTGGTCCAGTTGCTGACTCCACAATCCCAATGCAGGGGGCCCAGGTTCGATTCCTTGTTAGGGAACTAGATCCCGCATGCTGCAACTAAGAGTTCGTATGCAGCAAGTAAGAGCCAGCACAGCAAATAAGTAATTTTTTTTTAAGTTGTTTTAGCAAAATCAGTCTTCACTGATAGGCCAGGTAGATGAAAGGAAGAAGATGACTAAGGCAGAAGAACTGTCTGTAAAGACACATGTACACCCCTGGCTGATTCATGTCTATGTATGGCAAAAACCACCACAATATTGTAAAGTAGTTAGCCTCCAATTAAATTAATTAATTTTAAAAATGCTAAAAAATAAAAAAAAATAAAAACCGTAGTTATAGTGTGTGCAAAGAGGCAGGGGAGGGTCAGAATGAGCATGAAGAGTCATTACCACAGCAGACCACTGAGGACTTACCAGTCTATATTGTATTTTGTCCATCTATATTGTAGTTTGTTTTGTCTGTTATAGAATCAGCATAGAGAAGAATAAATAGGTAAATAGTAAGAACTAAAACTTGTGGTTTGTGCAAACCCCACTGCCACTGTGACTTCAGAGATTCTTTGGTGTTCCGTTGCTTTTCAGGAGGCAGGACTCTGCAGATCCTCAATGCGCAGGAGGACAATGCTGGGAGATATGCTTGTGTAGCCACTAATGAGGCAGGGGAGATGGTAAAGCACTATGAAGTGAAGGTCTACAGTAAGTTCTGAAAGAAAACTATGTTCCAGGTTTTCTAACTTTTTCAATTCTGTTTTTCATTCTGGGTTCATAATTATTTATATTCATCATTAAAGTTGATCATTTATGCAACTCTCTTCATTAAGATGGAAGTTGAATTAAACATTGTGCCCATGACCTCAGTTGCTTCAAGATGTGAAAAGCCCACTGAATCTACTCACTGACATTTTGGAGGACTTGTCAGTAGCACTTTCTTAAGTTCCTCTATTTTTTCTCTTGTGAATTACCCTCTTCTCAATTTTGCTGTGTAGAAGTACCTTCATGTTCAAAACTGTTCCTTAACTATACATGCTTTATTCTGCAGCCTCAGATGAGTTTGTCAGTGACTTTGGGCTGATCCACTGTACACTGATTTATTAAAAAAAAAAAAAAAAAAGAATAGTAGCATTAATAAGGACTACATTTGAAGGTTTTTTTAAAAAAGAAAGGAAAAGCATCTGTTTAATTATCTTTTGTTCCTTGACTAATTCCCCTTAGAAACTAATAAAATGCATTTTATGGGTTATACTCAGGCTGTGTTTGGGGACCCAGAACAAACTAAACTAACTGTTCTGTGAAGGATGTTAACCTCATTGGCAGTATTATAGTGATGAGGGGAGAAAGAAAATTTTCTCCACATTCTATGTGTGAACACTGCCGTTTCATAAAGTGCTCAGTTGGGTCCTTGATGAAAGGAGAGCACAAGTGCCTAAGTTATTTCCTTGTTTTCTTAAGTGGTTCTCATTGTGATTTCCATGGCATTCCGTTTAAAGAACTAATGTTTGGGACCTCCCTGTCTGTCCAGTGGTTAAGACTCCACGCTTCCACTGCAGGGGACACAGGTTCAACCCCTGGCCAAGGAACTAAGATCCCACAGGCTATGTGACATGACCAAAATAAAATAAAATTAGATTGTGCTAATGGTTGCACAACATTATAAAAAAAAATTAAAATAGAAAAAATTTTAAAAAGTAAAAGAACTCATGTTTAATACTTTAATATTTGTGTTTATGCAGTTCCACCCATAATCAATAAAGGGGACCTCCTGGGGCCAGGTCTTTCCCCTAAAGAAGTGAAGATCAAAGTAAACAACACACTGACCTTGGAGTGTGAAGCCTATGCGATTCCTTCTGCATCTCTCAGCTGGTACAAGGATGGACAGGCCAGTCAAGTTTTTTTCTTTTGTTGATGGTCTTTTATAGACTAAAATGGTCGATTAAATTAAAAAATCAAAACACCCAGACACAGGTAACTCAGAGAATCAGTGTGACCTTAAAACTAGAACAATCCCATGCTCCTAGAGTGTAAAATTGCAAAAACACACACACACAAAATTGAACCATATTCAACAATTTTAATATTATTTCATCACTAAAAAGTTTGAAGGACTGTTTTAATATACACTAGCAATTGTCTTTGAAAATCCAGCCACCTTCCCACTGGTGAATGATTTTTGTGCTCTGTGGGTTTTCAAAGTAAACTTTGTGGAGAAGAAATACAAAAACAGTGCTGAGTCAAATTAGAATGATCGGTATGACATAGATACTAAGCTTATTCAGAACTTTCTCTAAACACCTTTAACTCTTCTTCAAAAAGGTAATATTCCTAACATTTTAAGATGAAGAACAAAAAGCTAAATGTGATGACGAAGTGCCCAATACAAGTAACTGGCGCCATGGAAAGATCCATCCTTCAATTATGTAATCTGACTTTCAGACCACACACTATTTCTCATTCAACTTACTTACTTTTATGCATGTTTTAAAAACATGTGTTAGTGTTTTAAGACCAAAATAGATTTTTTTTTTAGCTGCTGTTAACACTCTGCTTAATACAGATGTGACATAGCTAAGCTGATGTTTGTCCTGTTTTACACATAATCAACCAAATAGTCAAGTTCCAATTGTAGATGTTCAGGTCAGAGTCATAATTTAAGATGCAGAAAGATATTGATTTATTTTTTCATATCACAGATGGATTCTGCAATCCTGGTGGCCAGAAAAAAAAATCATCTCTTACAAAATAAGCAAATTTCATCTGGAAGCTATTGCAAAAGGAAAAATATGGAACTCCCACCATGTTCTGTTTACAGTTTCTTTTCTGACTACAAACACACTTTATGAACAATATCAATTCTATATGAGTGCTTGGAATCAAATAATTCCTTTCTCTTTTGAAATGTTACTATTTTATTTTTAATTTTACCTCAAATCTTTTCATTCTTTGCATTTCATACACATGCACACATATATATATATACACATAAAAATTTGATAAAAGCTGGCATTTTACTAGGAATAGGGCAGTTTTTCTTAAGTTTCATAATGAGCAGTTAAACTAATTTCACATCCAGACTGAAACTGATCCTATTATGATGCTTTAGTTAAATTGCTAAATTTTTCAGGATTTGCGATTGGTCCCCTAAAATGTGTACAAAAAATACTGGTTTTGGTTTATCTTCCATATCACTCCTTCCACTAGTTCATTTCTCAGATAAGCAACACTGCTTGAATAAAACAGTGTTTTTGAGAAAAGCCACCAAAAATATCAGCAGCATTAACCACAGTAAGTTTTGGTAGAATCTATCCCCTGGAGAAGGAAATGGCAACCCACTCCAGTATTCTTGCCTGGAGAATCCCATGGACAGAGGAGCCTGGCAGGCTACAGTCCATGCGGTCGCAAGAGTCGGACACGACTTAGCGACTTAACTACTATCACTACTACTACTATGTGTTTGTTTACTCATGCTCTGAAATGTTTCTTTGACATGGAAAGTTTAAATTATACTATTTTTATATGTGATGTTAATAATGATTCATTGCATCCCAAATTATTTATTGAGCATATAGTATTTGCCAAACACTATTTTAGATCCAGGTGATACCACTATGAAGGAAATAGACACACACACACACAAATCTTTGCTTTTGTGGAGTTTAGGGATGGGGAGGAAACGAAACAAAAAAAATAAAACACACAGTGCTTAAGGGTGAATGTTACAGAGAAAAGAGGAGTATGATCTATTTATCTAGGGAAGACCTCACTGATAAGGTGATATTTAAGCTGAAACTCAAAGAAGGAAGCAGACATAAGATGCCTGAGGGGAAAATGTTCTAGAGAGACTAGCAAAAGACAGAGGCCCTGAGGCATTTGACTGGAGTGCAGGGATCAATGGAAACACGAAGGAAGGTGAGAGCAAAAGATTAACGGAGGGTTGGATCATACTGAGAGCTAAGGCGGCACAGTGGTAAAGAATCTACCTGTCAATGCAGGAGAGGCAGGTTCAACCCCTGGGTTGGGAAGATCCCTTGGAGAAGGAAATTGCAACCCAACTCCAGTATTCTTGCCTGGAGAAGCCCATGGACAGAGGAGCCTGGCAGGCTACAGTCCATAGGGTTGCAAAGAGGCAGACACGAATGAGTCACTGCACACACACGTACAGATTATAATGCGTATAGATATGTTGGCCTTTTACTGATGGAAAGCCTCTGGAAAATTTTGAACACAGGAGTGAAATGATCTGACTTAAAAGATTTTTAAAAGATTACATTGGCTTCTTTACTGGCTGAAGAAAGAAGAAGTCCAGAAATGAATTTATTACCATTGTCCAAGAGATAGAAGTTGGTTGCTTGGATGAAGGTGGTAGCAGGATGTGAGGGAAAGAGATAAGTCAAAGGTTTTGCATGAGATCTCTGGGAGAGTGAGATTAGGTGGAAAGAGACGAGGTCCAAGGATTAAGCCCCAGGGAACCTTCTCTGAATCAGGAGGAGAGTGTATGGTAGTGAAAAGATTTCAAGTTCAGTGAATTTTGGGTGCTCCTGTGGCAACAGAAAATTATGGGAGTTGGGATGCTAGAGAAAATGAGTTAGAGAGTTAAGAGGTGATGGTCAGAAGGTGAGAACTTGAAACTGAAATTATCAAGAGCTGTGATTATTGAAAATTATCAAGTTCTAGGTATAACTCTCCTATTAAGTGACTGAGAGAGGGTTGGGACCAACAAAATAAAAAAGATTCAAGGAGCTGAGAGCACAAAGCATTAGATGGCTGCCTATGTGGGTTTTGAAACCACCAAGAATTATGAGAAAAATCATTGGAAGGAGTAACAGTGAGCCAAGAACTAAAATTTTCAAGAAATAAGAGGGAACTTAGTATATACAGAATGTTTAAAAGATGAGAAATGTCCTATTAAATGTAGCTAATGTTATCAATAAAACCTCATAATATAAATATCTCTAGGTTAAATTTTTTCATTTATTAAGTAAAGATGTTTCTGAATGAGCAATAGTGATTTTTAAATCTAATCAGACTATGCTAATGCCTTCAGTCTTTCTTTAAAAAACTCTAGCATTTGCTACAAAATAATAAGAGATGCTTCACTACAATGTGGGATCAGCTAAAGTCATTTTTTTTCCAAACATAAATATGATACCTTAAGAATATTTTTCATCATAAATAATTTATAAATGCACCACCCAGAAATACCTAGCACAGATATAAACTACATGAACTACAATTTTCAATAAATAAAGACATGATTGCTCAAAAACAATCAGCTTATTCAAAGTAAATTAAGTTATTGTTGTCTTGAGTATTTCTATTTGACCTACATTTTAATTTTTATTAAAGAATCATGAAAACTCTCAACTGCATGGCCCCCTTGGGGATTTATTGGAGTACTTAATGATAACATTATTATAATTGAATCACAGCCCCTTAAATCAGATGATCATGTTACTATTGCTGCCAGTGGACACACACTTCAAATCAAGGAGGCTCAAATATCAGACACTGGACGATACACGTGTGTAGCATCTAATATCGCAGGTGAAGATGAGCTGGATTTTGATGTGAATATACAAGGTAATGCTAATATGCTTATTAAATGTAATTTCATTTATATGCTTTGGCAAAGCAATGACAAAGAGATTTGCCTTGGTTTGCTTTAGTATTTTTTTTTCTATTGACAATAATATAAATTCATTATTGAAAACTTGGACTCGAAAAATTAACAAAGCAGAAAATAATCCTGTCATTCAGGGTTACTTCTGTCATTTTTGTGTGTTTCCTTTTGATGTATTTTTGTAAATGTGTATGTTATTTGTAAATTGGGATCACCCAATACATACTTCTCTGTTATATTAGCTTTCCCCTGATGTTATATCGGAAGTTTATCAGAAAGCCAATGTAACATTATATCAGATTTTAAAGTAGTGAGACTTGGAATCTGATGAACTTAGGCTCCTTCAGGCTTTGTGACTTGGTGAGTTACCTATATATTTTAAGCCTCTTTTTCTTCACTTTTAAAATTAACACCTTGTAGAATTGTAGTGAGTACCAAATAAGATAAATTAGATAAAACTCTTAGCAAAATGCTTAAGAAATGATACTTGTTTTTATTGTTGATAGTTTGCTCTCAACATGATTTTTTTTTTCCAACATGATTTTTAATAACTTACCTGTTTTATCAATTGAGTATCCAAATATTTATTTAACCAGACTCTTACTGTTGATTGTCTGGGTTGTGTCCAAGCTTTTACTATTCATAAGTAATACTTTATTGAACATCTTTATACTTAAAACTTTTGCACATTTTTTATTTTTCATAAGTTGCTAATGATGGAAATTTTAGGTCAATTGTTTATATACTTTTAAAATTCTTTTGATGTACAGGCAAATTGCCTTCTAGAACGTTCATAGTTCTCACCCAGAAAACTTTAAGAATGTCCCTTTATTTTTGTTAATACACTTTTTAATCTTGGCTAATATCTTCTTTAGATTTCTTAATTAGACAAATCATTGGGAAATACTCTGTTGAGCCAATATTTTTTAATGGCTTCTCGAAATTAGTTTTCCCTGCTATGATCATATTCTTTAGCCATGTTTATTATATTAATAGTAGGTCCTTCCTAAGAGCAGGACAATCTATCTTCTAAGTGCTAGATCCTTTAAACATGAATGGAGAGCAGAACATGAGCACAACATTCTGAGCTCCAGGCTCTTGCTTTTCCACTGGAGAACCAGCTCTGACTTCTGTCTCCTATCTTTTTTTTTTAGCTAAGGGCTGAGTTGGTAGGTGTATAAGTACTTGAAAATATTTTCACATTGTCTAATTTATTACATGTACAAATCACTCTTGTACCAGGCAAGATCTTTCTTTCATGGATAACACTGTCATTTACATGAGTCCAGAATTGTATATGTCTTTCCTCTGTAGTTCCTCCAAGTTTTCAGAAGCTCTGGGAAATAGGGAACATGCTGGATACTGGCAGGAGAGGTGAAGCCAAGGATGTGATCATCAACAACCCCATCTCTCTTTATTGTGAGACTAATGCTGCTCCCGCTCCGACACTGACATGGTATAAAGATGGCCGCCCTCTGACCTCAAGTGAGAGAGTCCTGATTTTGCCAGGTAAAGGCTGCTAGGAACAGGGTGCAAATCTGAATCTCCGTCAGATGTGCTTCTTCTCATTTATTGAAGTGAAGTGAAGTGAAAGTCACTCAGTCGTGTCCGACTCTTTGGGACCCCATGGACTATGCAGTCCATGGAATTCTCCAGGCCAGAATACTGGAGTGGGTAGCCTTTCCCTTCTCCGTTAGACCAGTCGAATTGATTGATTTTATGGCCACTGGTATCTATGTAGCTTCAAGTTAGTAGAGTCTAGACTGAGAATTTGACATAGGATAGAACACCTTAGTTAATTTTCTATGGAATCATTCTATCAAGTTAAAATCTTTTGGCTCCAGGTGCCTCTATTTTTCTATATAATGTGATGAAATAATCGGCTCTATTTCTGTACATTATTAATGATAAATTCTAAAGTATATTTGCAAATAGTTACTACTCAATTATTAAATGCATTTCTCATAAATCAATCGTAAAGATGATTAGTTTCAGATATTTCAGTTATTACATAGTTTATGATGGAAAAAGAGATGTTTAAATTGAGGAATAATATTTTCAAGGCTTCTATTTACTTTTAGAAAATATTCAAATAGGCTTGTCAAAATTTATCAAACTGTACATTTAAAGTCCAGTGCCTTCCATTGTATATAAACTTCATCTCAATTAAATAAAATAATCTTGGAGTTTAAAAAAAGAGACTAAATAGAAATGATCACTAGATATAGTATGTGATCCTATATTGGATCTGAGCTTGGGAAAAAAATAGATATAAAAGACAATATAATAATAATGAAATTTGAATATGGACTCTGGTTCAATAGTAGTTTTTTCTTGATTCTACATATTGATCATTATACTATCATTATATAGGGATTATCCTTGTTTTATGAAATATAGATTTGTGAGTATTTAGGGGTAAAGGGGCAACATGTTAACAATTTACTCTCAAATTTTATATATATATATATATATATATATGTAATCTTTTTCTAAATCATTCGAGAGTATTACATATTTATATATATAAATAAAAGTTAATATGTACATATATATGACAGAGCTCAAACTAATGGGTTTAAATATAAATAATTGATATAGATAAAATTTTTATATAAATATTGCAACTTTTCTCTGTTTGAAATTACACCATCATGAAAAGTTTGAAAATATAGCTATTCTTTCAAAATCATATGTATAATGGTATACTTTATACCTTTTATATCCTTGGCTATTATTTGCTCAAATCAGTACTTATCTCTAACAGTGTAAACTTCTTTTGTTGCTATTGTTTGTTATTATTTAGTCAGTATGTCATGTCTGACTCTCTGTGACCTGCTGGGCTCCTGTCACATGTGTTTAGAATTTTATGTAAAAGCAAGAAGTCACCACGTAACAGCATTCCACATGGAACATGAGCAGGGCATAGAGCAACATTCCTCCCTTGAGGAAAATCTACATAAGCTCTTTAGTTCTCAGAAGGTCTCGTTTATATGCTGGGTCACTTTTCAGTAATGCACTGTTTGGTATAAATGTGGTATGTGGGGTTAACACTGGAACACTGGGTGAGGGCCTTAGAAAATGTAAGGAAGTCATTAGAGCTGAAAAGTTACAGCTCTGTTTATGACCACTTTCACTCTTAAGATTTAGAGAAGTAGACATATGTATTGGGATCTGTTTTCAGGAGGGCGAGTGTTACAGATTCCTCGGGCTAAAGTAGAAGATGCTGGGAGATACGTGTGTGTGGCTGTGAATGAGGCTGGAGAAGATTCGCTTCAGTATGACGTTCGTGTACTCTGTGAGTTTGTTTGGTTTTTGTTTATTATGCATTCTTTCACTCAAAAGGTTTTTGAGGGACTAATGTTTGCATGCTGTTGCACTCAGGAAGTTAGAGACATAAAGATAATCAGAAACTGATAGTTCTCCCAGGGAGCTGTCATATACAAATTGAGAGCACCTTAGTTAGTATGCCTGAACTATCAAATAAGAAACTGGCCTAAATTTAAAAAAAAAAGAGAATCACTGATCCATGAACCTGAAAACTCCCAGGCTGCAATCATGTCTAACTTCTGTGACTCAGAAGAGATCCACTGAACTTTCTCTTTCTCTTGGCTTGCTTTTCTTTCCCAGCATTTACAACTGAAGTCCTAAAATAGGATCTCTGTGGCTTTTGGTCAAGACTGAGTCACGTATCTATATCTGAACCAATAACAGAGGCCAAGAGGCCTCACAGATAAGGCATAATTTACATGTCCACCCTGGGACCAGAGACATGTTATGAATGCATGGACTAAGAGTAGAAGTACTGTACCTTTAAGGGAAAAGAGAGGGGATGGTAGTAGAAGCAGGAAAAAAATAGATGTTTTCATTAGAAGAAGCTAAGCTAGAGAAGTAGCAGTGAAAATGTATAGGAATCAGTTGGTATGAAAGTTTTTATAGAGGAAGTGATTAGGTTATATGAAGAGGTAGGCACTTATCTGAGAGTATAAGATGAAACAGATTTTTGTCATGTGTGATTAAGAAAATTATAGAAGGAGTAATAAAAATAAAAGATTTAGGAAAACAACATGACTTGAGAAGAATGAAATCAGTGTTGTTTTGGATATGTTGAATTTAGCATGGTACCAAGATACTCAGGAAGATGTTGAAAGAGACATTGGAAATACGGAACTACAACACAAGAGGGAGAATTGAACTAAGAATATAGGTTTGAAAGTTGTACACAAACAAATGATATTAAGAGGCATGAGATTTTTCAACAGAAAGTGTTATAGATAGAGAGGAATATCAAAAAGATCTTTGAGCATCATTTACAAGCAGGAGACAGGACAAAGAAAGTAGATTAGAAGAGGAGCAATCTGAGGAGTTCATGTAACCTATGAAGTCATAGAATCCAAGGCATAGAAAAGGTTATCAAGAAGTGGAGCTTGTCCATCAAGTCAGTGATGCCGTTCAACTATCTCATCCTCTGTCGTCCCCTTCTCCTCCTGCCTTCAATCTTTCCCAGCATCAGGTCTTTTCCAATGAGTCTGTTCTTTGCATCAGGTATTGGAGATTCAGCTTCAGCATCAGTCCTTCCAATGAGTATTCAGGACTGATTTCCTTTAGGATGGACTGGTTTGATCTCCTTGCAGTCCAAGGGACTCTCAAGAGTATTCTCCAACTCCACAGTTCCAAAGCATCAATTCTAAGGTGCTCAGCTTTCTTTATAACCCAACTCTCACATTCATATATGAGTACTGGAAAAACCATAGCTTTGCCTAGACAGACCTTTGTCAGCAAAGTAATATCTCTGCTTTTTAATATGCTGTCTAGGTTGGTCATAGCTTTTCTTTCAAGGAGCAGGTGTCTTTTTATTTCATGGCTACAGCCACCATCTGGAGTGATTTTGGAGCCCAAGAAAAGAAAGTCTGTCACTGTTTCCCCATTTATTTGCCATGAAGTGATGGGACTGAATGCCATGATCTTCACTTTTTGAATGTTGAGTTTTAAACCAGCTTTTTCACTCTCCTCTTTCCCTTTCATCAACAGACTCTTTAGTTCCTCTTCACTTTCTGCCATAAGGGTGGTGTCATCTGCATATCTGAGGTTACTGGTATTTCTCCTGGCAATCTTGATTCCAGCTTGTGCTTCATCCGGCCTGTCATTTCTCATGATGTACTCTGCATGTAAGTTAAATAAACAGGGTAACAATATATAGCCTTGACATAATCCTTTCCCAATTTGGAAACAGTTCATTGTTCCATGTTGGTTCTAACTGTTGCTTCTTGATCTGCATACAGATTTCTAAAGAGGCAGGTCAGGTGGTCTGGTACTCCCATCTGTTTCTAAGAATTTTCCATAGTTTGTTGTGATCCATACAATCAAAGGCTTTGGCGTAGTAAATAAAGCAGAAATAGATGTTTTTCTGGAATGCTCTTGCTTTTTCGATGATCCACTGGGTGTTGGCAATTTGATTTCTGGCTCCTCTGCTTCTTCTAAATCCAGCTTGAACAACTGGAAGTTCTCGGTTCATATACTGTTGAATCCTAGCTTGGAGAATTTTAAGCATTACTTTGCTAGCATGTGAGTTGAGTTCAATTGTGAGGTAATTTGAACTTTCTTTGGCATTGCTTTTCTTTGGGATTGGAATGAAAACTGACTTTTTCCAGTCCTGTGGCCATTGGTGAGTTTTCCAAATTTGCTGGCATATTGAGTGAGCACTTTCACAGCATCATCTTTTAAGGTTTGAAATAGCTCAGCTGGAATTCCCAGGAGCTGACTATGGCTCAGATCATGAACTCTTTATTGCAAAATTTGGACTTAAATTGAAGAAAGTAGGGAAAACCACTACACCTTTGATACAGTTCAGTTCAGTTCAATCGCTCAGTCATGTCTGACTCGTGAATCAGCGCACGCCAGGTCTCCCTGTCCATCACCAACTCCCAGAGTTTACCCAAACTCATGTCCATGGAGTCGGTGATACCATCCAGCCATCTCATCCTCTGTCGTCCCCTTCTCCTCCTGCCCCCAATCCCTCCCATCATCAGGGTCTTTTCCAATGAGTTAGCTCTTATTGGAGTTTCAGCTTCAGCATCAGTCCTTCCAATGAACACCTAGGGCTGATCTCTTTAGGATGGACTGGTTTGATCTTTGAGAGTCCAAAGGACTCTCAAAAGTCTTCTCCAACACCACAGTTCAAAAGCATCAATTCTTTGGCGCTAGCTTTCTTCACAGTCCAACTCTCACAACCATACATGACCACTGGAAAAACGATAGCCTTGACTAGACGGACCTTTGTTGGCAAAGTAATGACTCTGCTTTTTAATATGCTGTCTAGGTTGGTCATAACTTTCCTTCCAAGGAGTAAACATCTTTTAATTTCATGGCTGCAGTCACCATCTGTAGTGATTTTGGAGCCCCCCAGAAATAAAGTCTGACACTGTTTCCACTGTTTCCCCATCTATTCA
This sequence comes from Dama dama, assembly GCF_033118175.1. NCBI lineage: Eukaryota > Metazoa > Chordata > Mammalia > Artiodactyla > Cervidae > Dama > Dama dama. Next base: position 63,377,457 of record NC_083694.1, read on the forward strand.
CCATGAAGTGATGGGACTGGATGCCATGATCTTAGTTTTCTGAATGTTGAGCTTTAAGCCAACTTTTTCAGTCTCCTCTTTCACTTTCATCAAGAGGCTTTTTAGCGCCTCTTCACTTTCTGCCATAAGCATGGTGTCATCTGCATATCTGAGGTTATTGATATTCCTCCCAGCAATCTTGATTCCAGCTTGTGCTTCTTCCAGCCCAGCGTTTCTCATGATGTACTCTGCATATAAGTTAAGTAAGCAGCCTGACAATATATAGCCTTGACGTACTCCTTTTCCTATTTGGAACCAGTCTGTTGTTCTACGTCCAGTTCTAACTGTTGCTTCTTGACCTGCATACAGATTTCTCAGGAGGCAGGTCAGGTAGTCTGGTATTCCCATCTCTTGAAGAATTTTCCACAGTTTGTTGTGATCCACACAGTCAAAGGCTTTGGCATAGTCAATAAAGCAAAAGTAGATGTTTTTCTGGAACTCTCTTGCTTTTTCGATGATCCAAGGGAAGTTGGCAACTTGATCTCTGGTTCCTCTGCCTTTTCTAAAACCAGCTTGAACATATGGAAGTTCACAGTTCACGTATTGCTGAAGCCTGGCTTGTATAATTTTGAGCATTACTTTACTAGCGTGCGAGATGAGTGCAATCATGTGGTAGTTTGAGCATTCTTTGGCATTGCCTTTCTTTGGAATTGGAATGAAAACTGACCTTTTCCAGTCCTGTGGCCACTGCTGAGTTTTCCAAATTTGCTGGCATATTGAGTGCAACACTTGAACAACGTCATCTTTCAGGTTTTGAAAAAGCTCAACTGTAATTCCATTAGCTCCACTAGCTTTGTTGATAGTGATGCTTTCTAAGGCCCACTTGACTTCACATTCCAAGATGTCTGGCTCTAGGTGAGTGATCACACCATCGTGATTATCTGGGTCATGAAGGTCTTTTTTGTACAGTTCTTCTGTGTATGCTTGCCACCTCTTCTTAATATCTTCTGCTTCTGTTAGGTCCGTTCCATTTCTGTCCTTTATTGAGCCCATCTTTGCATGAAATGTTCCCTTGGTACCTCTAATTTTCTTGAAGAGATCTCTAGTCTTTCCCATTCTGTTGTTTTCCTCTATTTCTTTGCATTGATCACTGAGGAAAGCTTTCTTATCTCTCCTTGCTATTCTTTGGAACTCGGCATTCAAATGGAAATATCTTTCCTTTTCTCCTTTGCTTTTCACTTCTCTTCTTTTCACAACTATTTGTAAGGCCTCCTCAGACAGCCATTTTGCTTTTTTGCATTTCTTTTCCATGGGGATGGTCTTGATCCCTGTCTCCTGTACAATGTTACGAACTTCTGTCCATAGTTCATCAGGCTCTCTATCAGATCTAGTCCCTTAAGTCTCTTTCTCACTTCTACTGTATAATATAAGGGATTTGATTTAGGTCCTACCTGAATGGTCTAGTGGTTTTCTCTACTTGATACAGGTATGACCTAAATCAAATCCCTTACAATTATACAGTGGAAGTGACAATTAGATTCAGGGGATTAGATCTATAGACGGAGTGCCTGAAGAACTATGGATGGATGTTTGTGACATTGTACAGGAGGCAGGGATCAAGACCATCCGCAAGAAAAAGAAATGCAAAATGGCTGTCTTAGGAGGCCTTACAAATAGCTGAGAAAAGAAGAGAAGCGAAAAGCAAAGGAGAAAAGGAAAGATATACCCATTTGAGTGCAGAGTTCCAAGCAATAGCAAGGAGAGATAAGAAAGCCTTCCTCAGGGATCATTGCAAAGAGATAGAGGAAAACAATAGAATGAGAAAGATTAGAGATCTCTTCAAGAAAATTAGAGATACCAAGGGAACATTTCATGCAAAGATGGGCACAATTAAGCACAGAAATGGTATGGACCTATCAGAAGCAGAAGATACTAAGAAGAGGTGGCAAGCATACACAGAAGAACTGTACAAAAAAGATCTTCATGACCCAGATAATCACGATGTTGTGATCACTCACCTAGATCCAGACATCCTGGAATGTGAAGTCAAGTGGGCCTTAGGAAGCATCACTATGAGCAAAGTAAATTTAAAGAAATGAAAACTAAAAAAGGTCATTTGGCTTTGAAACTAAAAAATCATTGGTGAAATTCAAAAGATCAATTTATGTTTAGTATGGTGTGGTACTCAAGCACAGAAGAATATATATTGAGCAAATAATCAGATAGAGAAGGAAGCAAATATAGAGTACTCTTAGGAGCTTTTGAAGAGTCAGGAAGAGGTAAAATTGAGTTGTAGGATAACAGCTTGTTTGAAATAATATATTTAAGAGAGTTTTGAACTTGCTTATAGATCAAGGAAAGTGCTCCAATAGACAGGGACAAGTTAAAGTTTCTAGTGAGTGTGTGCAGATGGGAGGAAGGTACAAGATTGATGGAGCAAGTCCTAGAATAGGTGAAAAATGCAGTCAAGAAACCAAGGGGGGGTCAAGTAGGGTTCACTACCTTCCATGGTAGTGAATTGCCATCCCTTGAGATGGTAAGAAAGGATATGTGGGAACACATATCAGATGTATTTAGTCCTTTCCTTAAGTATGAGAATAAGAGAAACAGTGGTCGGGGTGGTATTTTGGTCCCATGGAAAACAGAACATTAGACATTTCCACCATGGGGGCGGGGTGTGATAGACAGTCAAACATTGAAGTTGGAGCTACTTGGCTTCATCATTGCTTTCTGCACCCACCCTCATCAACCTGGGATCAGAGATTTAAAAAAAAAAAAACTATAATATGATCTAAGGGTGGGGAGGGGAGTCTGTGAGGGTGGTCCGGAAAGGTAATAATCAGTATTAACCTAAATGGGAAGCAAACTTTGGGAGTCCATGGTAGGTGGGGAAGGAAAAAATAAACCCAAATTCACATAGTCTGTATCACCACCCTAATTTATTAATGTAAAATGTTACTTCAGGATCATGGATTCTTCTTCAACTTTTGCTTCTCTCTTATCCCAAACTTTAAAAAATTGTCATAAAGCTAGAATGATTTCGAAAGGACTTTGCTTCCCATCTTTTCTCTTTATTTCAATCACTTACTAGTGCCGCCGGTTATCAAGGGAGCAGACGGCGATCTCCCTGAAGAGGTCACCGTGCTGGTGAACAAGAGCGTGATGATGGAGTGTTTATCCAGTGGCAGCCCCGCACCGAGGAGTTCCTGGCAGAAAGATGGGCAGCCGTTGCTAGAAGATGAGCACCATAAATTTCTGTCTAATGGGAGAATTCTTCAGGTAACAGTAAACAGTCTAATTTAAAAATAGCTATTTGACTTTGTATTTTATAATGTCTTTTTGATTTTAGAAATAATTTGTATTGGTTTATAAATATTTGTGGACTTCCCTGGTAGCTCAGCTGGTAAAGAATCTGTCTTCAGTGCAGGAGACCCTGGTTCGATTCCTGGGTCAGGAAGATTTCCTGGAGAAGGGATAGGCTACCCACTCCAGTATTCTTGCCTGGAGAATCCCATGGACAGAGGAACCTGGTGGGCTTCAGTCCCCATTTATAAAAACAACATAGCATAAAAAGGATATAAAATACAATTATTCTTCCTCATTATTTTCTCATTATCACTGGTGACCACTGTTAACAGTTTTATGTGAATTCTTCCAGAAGTCATCTGTACATTCAAACACACATACACCTAAATTTACTGTAATATGACCTCTGTGTTAAAAATCAAATTATAAGCAAATTATTATAATCTTTTCATTGCAGATTTCTGATGATAAGATTCTATATGGTATAAAGTTCTGTGTAGATTAAAATTTGTCCTCTGTTTGCAAAGAGTTGATAATAATGGAAATCATATAAATATCCTGAATTATTGTGCACTAATGGGCATGTCTTATTTTTTTCTTTTCAAGTGTCCTAAAAGAAAGATAGGCACTTGTAGAAAAAACACCAACTCTTTTGTTAGGACACAACTTAAGAAATTATTTCTCAAATATATTAAAGATGTTCTGTAGGCCCAAGAATTTAAGCATCAGGGAATCCAACCCAGAACATATCTCATGGAGTTCTTTATTTTTTTTAAAGAAAGTATGAGATTCACTACTTATAAATAATCTTGAACTCTCAAAGTATCTTCTAAACATCATGACTTTTTTTATTTGATGCATGTACAACCTCTAGCTAAATGCTTAAATATTTCTGTTGGCTAGAGCCAAAAGATATATAGATTGATAGAAATGTCTGCATAATTTTAAAAAAGTAGCTACTACATAGCTATAGCTACTACATCCCTACAGTAGGGGGATTCAGCTCACAAGCCTTCTGGTTGACTGGGTGATTTTCTGGTCTTGGCAAGGCTTACTCAATCCAGTGTCTACATACTGTGGGTTGAATTAGTGGCTCTGCTGATCTTAGCTGGGCTCTTGCACATTTCTGGGGCCTCGGTTGCAATAACTAGGATGACTTTTCCCATGTGATCTCTCACCTTCCAGTGAGCTAATCCTGATTTCCTCAAAGAGTGGTGGCAGGCTTTCAGATGAGTGAGGGGACGCGCACAAGGCCTAGGTTTGAAATGGAACACTGTCACATCCATCACACTCTGCTGGTCAAAGCTGGTCATAAGGCCAACACAAATTCTACATCTTTATTCCACTTCCTGATGGGAGGAACTTCCAGTGATATAGTCACATGGGCAGGGATGTAGATGGGGAAGTGGGAGACAGATTTGGCACTTTCCCTAGTCAATATGCAAGTCAATATGCAATTGCCTTTTCTGATTAGAAATCTTTATAAATATTTATTTAATTGACCTCATAAAAACCAGCATCAGCTGTGTTACTTACAAAAATTCTTTATTATGTTTATCTGGTATTAACTAGAAAGAATATGGATTGTTTATTCTCAAAATTGACAAGTTGCTTTCTAAAAAGTTTCAGTTGGAATTTCTTCATTTTTCCCATTAGGTTCTAAATAGTCAAATAACAGATATCGGCAGATATGTGTGCATTGCTGAGAACACAGCTGGAAGTGCCAAAAAATATTTTAACCTCAATGTTCATGGTAAGAGCTCAGTTCCAAAAACATCTGTTAGAGTATGCTTGAAAAAGCAGGAAAACTGTGTTTTAGATTATGTAGGCTTATTTCCTATTTTTTAACTTGAACAATGTGTGGAGCCAGCATTCATTCAATCTTTCCCCTTCTTTCTTTCTTACCACAGCTTGTGGGATTTATAAAGTACAAATCTTTTAGGAAGACTGTTTTTATATTATTTCAGTCCCCTAAGACAAAGTAGTTACTCCTACGTATTTGAAAGTAAAAAAGAAAAAATCAAAATTTGAAATCCCAAAGAGTAAAAGTTTATATGAAGTAAGAACCAAAAATAGCTCTTCTACTCATGAAAATTTACCCACTGGGCCTGATTGGAATCAGTTTCTGTCCTCAGTTATAGAATTCATGTTTAGTTACACCCTCCAGAATTTAGTACACTCCCCAAGGAAGAAAAAGTCACTTTGTGGAGTTAAATAATCCCTAAGAACCATCCATACATCTAATTCATTTATCAGATTTTAAGTTTTCGATAAATGCTAGACACTCCATAACTACTAGTTTTTTTGTTTTTGCTAAAAGTGCTGTTGGATGTTAACCATAAATAATTTTATTTTCATGACACACAGCTGCTTCCAGAATATTAAATTGGAAATGGTGAACAATTATTATAACAGATTTTCTTTAACTGTTTGATTCACATGGCTCAGCTGGTAAAGAATCTGCCTACAATGTGAGAGACCTGGGTTCGATCCCTGGGTTGGGAAGATCCCCTGGAGAAGGGAAAGGCTACCCACTCCAGTGTTCTGGCGTGGAGATTCCATGGACTAATTAGTCCATGAGGTCACAAAGAGTCAGACACGATCAAGCGACTTTCACTCACTCTCACTCTGTGTGGTTTATATACCAAATTCTGGCTCATTTTGAAAATAGCAGAAATTTGACATTAGTGAAACATTTCCTCTTTCAAAAGGCTTTTATTTAGCACAATGGATATTCTTTTGTGGTGTGATATGTAGGAAGTATTGATGTCGAGCAGTATCTGGTACTGATGCTGTGTAACTGATTTGAGCCACGGCTATCTGTGCAGTCCCAGTGCTTAGCAACTTTTGTTGAGTAAATCTGACCAAAATGGTAAAAATGTGTTATGATTTTCCAGAAAGAATGAATAAAGCAATAATAATCATTGTGAAAGTATACATTCTAATCTATAAAGTACAATAGAATAAATGTTGAAAAATAAAAGTGTTGATTATTTTTGCTGATTCCCCAAGGCAGGATTCATTTTTCTTCCTTTACGTGGTCAAAAGCATCTCATAAAAACCCCAGTTTTAGCAGTCACAGATGCTACCTTGTTATCTTTGTATGTCTGTATCTTCACCTCTATCTTATAACTTTATTATAAATGCTGTAGACAAATGGTGATTTCTTATGGACCTTGGTCTTCCTAGTCTAAAGACATGGTAGTTGCTAAATAAATATTTGTTGTTCCTTGATTATATTTCCTTCATATCCAGTTTCTCAATGTGTAGCAGAATCATCTGAATTGGGAACCTTGCATGAATTGAGAGGCAGCTGCCATTAGTGTTTACTGTTAAGAATTGGACAGGAGGGGGTCTCCTCTTTTACCAGTTCATGGTATCTTGATCTCATGACTGCAGAAGGAATCCATAATTAATATTGGATTAAATACTGGAAAATCCATGTGGGGGAGAAACCATTTAAATTGCTTCCCTAAAACCACACCATTTGTTTGACAACAGTGCTTGTTCGTTTTGGTCTCTAACCTTCATTCTGTTGACCTCCAGTTCTTTTCATACCTCTGTGTCTTTGCTTTCCTTCACATCCAGCTTCGCCTTCATTGACCAACATATCAATTACTGCTCTTAGCCCATGTCTTCTCAGTGCTCTTGCTTAATAAAAGCTCAGCTCCACATATAGCAACACAACATACTGACTGCTTGATACCTACAAGATGATGCATCAGGTCTTTTTATATATGTTATTTTACTGAATTATCTCAACCCCAGGTGGTTGGTCCTATTATATATCTCTTTAACGGATGAAAAAGATGAACCTCTGTGAGATAAAGTAACATGGCCAAAGTTACACAGCTGGCAAATACGGAACCAGGATTTTAACTCAGGTAGTCTGATTTCAGAGGCTTTAAACTTAGCTGCTTTTCTGTATTACCTCTCAACTGAATTCCATACGTACACCTAGGTAGGTAACCCTGGCTGGAGAAACTCTTGGCATCAGAAATATTGGAGTGTAAATTCACAGGTACTGCTTGGAATGAGCCCTTTATACTGGCTGGGGCACATCCTTATGTCTCTACTTCAGAGTGACTCTCATACCTTCTTGAATGTCACATGACCCCTGTCTTAGCTCAGGCAGCCATTAACAAAATACCAGAGACTACGTGGTTAAACAACAAGAGTTTATTTTCTCACCAGTCTGGAGGCTGGAAAGTCCAAGATCACGGTTCCAGCAGGATTCAGCTTTGACGAAGGCTCTTTCTGGCTTGTCGATGACCAGTTTGTCCTCACAAGGCCCTTCCACGAGCACACATGGACAGAAAAAGCAAGGAAGCTTTCAGGTGTCCTATTTTTATAAAGACAGTAATCTGGTAGGATCAGGTTTATGACCTTTATGACCTCATTTATGTTGCATTTCTTCCTTTAAGTCCCCATCTTCACATACAACCACACTGAGAGTTAGGGTTTTAGTATATGAATTTTGGGGGGACACAAACAATCAGCTAATCACAGCCCTCCTCTCACTTTCAGTCAATACCCTTATCTCCTGTTTTACAGGGAAAAGAGAAGGCATATTGCAGAAACCACTTCTAATTCCTACCATCAAATTGACAGTATCAGCTGCATCTGATATTGCCATGTCTTCTTTCCTTCTGTTACAACACAGAATGGAAGAGTTCCTCTGCCTTCCAAAGACTGACTTGGCTCTAGATCCCTGCCACTACCCCCTCAGAAATCCCACAGTCTCCTCTCTTCTTCTCCAATATTGAAATTCACACTTTTACTGGCTCTTTCCCAAGAGCACTTAAATTTACTTCTCTCTTCCCTCTTTTTTTTTTTTTTCCTCTCTTCCCTCTTAAAAAATAAAAATAAGAAACTCTCCCTTGGACCTAATATTTCTCTTCAGCTGCCTCCCTCTCTTTGCCCCCTATTTCAAAACAACCTTCTCTAAATGCTATATATATTTACTGTCTCCATCTCCTTACTCCTGCTCACTCCTCCCTCCACTACTCACCAGATTTCACCCCCACAACTCCAATGAAGCTGCTCACTGAATTCAGGAAATGACATCAAAAATCCAGTAGCCATTTTCCAGGCTTTACCTTTCTTACTTTTGAGCATTTGACATTCTTTAGCATTCGACCATCTTTTTCAAAATTTCTCTTCCTTTGGCTTATGTGACACTTACGCCCCTTATTTATATCTTTCCTTTCCAATCTCTCATTCCCAGTTTCCTTTGTTAGTTCCTCCCTTCCTACTTGACTATCACTTCTTATTTTTCTAAGCCCTTGACCTCATTTCTTCGAACTCTTCCTCACGCATCGTATGATCTCATGAATTCCCAAATTTCAGATACCATTTATGTGCAGATAGTTTGCAAAGTTTATCTCTAGCCAGGGCCCCCTCAGGATCTCTAGACTCTTCTATTCAGATATTTACTTCCTATCAATACAAATGTGTGATAGTCATTCTTAAGACAATGTATATGTAACTGAGCTTATTACCTTTTCCCCAAAATGTGTTCCTCCAGGGATCTCTGTGTCAGTAAAGGGAACCACCATCTTCCCACTGTTCAAGCCAGGAAAAGGAATGTCATCCTTGATTCCTCCTCCTCCTTAAACCTCACACCCAAAGCATCACTTTTCTGTTCTTTGTGACACCATCCTGAGCATAGCACTATAATCTTTTGCACTTATCACAGCAATAGTCACCTAACTGGTCTTTCTGAGTCTGTTTTAGCGTTCTCACCAGTTCCCACCACTGTGGCCAGAGTGGTATCTTTTAAGTGAATTTTTGAGTAAACCACTCTTCTGTTTCCTTTCCTTAGGCTGTATTTCAGTATTCTTTTTTTTTTTTTTACATTTTTTTTTTTTATTATTATTTTTTTTTTTTCCAGTGGGTTTTGTCATACATTGATATGAATCAGCCATGGATTTACATGTATTCCCAATCCCGATCCCCCCTCCCACCTCCCTCTCCACCCCATTCCTCTGGGTCCTCCCAGTGCACCAGGCCGGAGCACTTGTCTCGTGCATCCCACCTGGGCTGGTGATCTGTTTCACCATAGATAGTATACATGCTGTTCTTTTGAAATATCCCACCCTCACATTCTCCCACAAAGTTCAAAAGTCTGTTCTGTATTTCTGTGTCTCTTTTTCTGTTCTGCGTATAGGGTTATCGTTATCACCTTTCTAAATTCCATATACATGTGTCAGTATGCTGTAATGTTCTTTATCTTTCTGGCTTACTTCACTCTGTATAAGGGGCTCCAGCTTCATCCATCTCATTAGGACTGGTTCAAATGAATTCTTTTTAATGGCTGAGTAATATTCCATGGTGTATATGTACCACAGCTTCCTTATCCATTCATCTGCTGATGGGCATCTAGGTTGCTTCCATGTCCTGGCTATTATAAACAGTACTGCGATGAACATTGGGGTGCACGTGTCTCTTTCAGATCTGGTTTCCTCAGTGTGTATGCCCAGAAGTGGGATTGCTGGGTCATATGGCAGTATTCTTAAGATACCCAGAGGACCCTGTAGGACTTGATCCTGCTTAGTCCTTTAATCTTGTCTACTCTCCAGCCTAACTCCCCAACAACCTTGCTCTTCAAACTCTGGCCAGGTCAGCCTTCGGGTTCATGTTCTTTTCCCCGTTTGGACCGTTGTATATGCCTTGCCTTCTTTCTGGAAGATACCCTCATTTTCTGTCTTCTTGGAGAATCCCATGTACAGAGGAGCCTGACAGAGTACAGTCCATGGGCTCACAAAGAGTCGGACATTGACAACTAAGCGTGCACACTGGTAAATACAAGGCAGTATCAGATGGCGGCTGAGAACAGGGCTCTCAAGCCAGACACCAGTCTCTCCCGGTAACCGTGAAACCTTAGGCGAGATTCTCACCTCTCTCTGTCTCAGCTTTCCTCATCTATAATAAGAGGATAAGAACTGTATCTAACACGTAAGTTTTATGAGCTTTCAATGAAATGGCATTATGAAGTGTTTGGTGCCTGGCACAGCATAACCACTCAAAAACACATTATCTGTCCCTTTTTTGCCACTACCACCAAATTATTCTTCATAGATATTATCTATTATATTTTTGTACTGCGTCAGCATTTAGCACAGCATCTGAAATAAGCATAAATGAATGGTCATGAAAATCAGTGATCAAAAATTTGACAGTAATATTTTTAAAGTAATTTTGTCTTTTTGATCTTTTTTTTGTTTTTTGATGCTGTTTTAAAAACTCAATCTGAATATAATATGTAGAGGGAATAATATAGAGAGTATAATATAATAATAGAGGATTACATTACATTTTTTTTTAAAATATGGAACGCTTCACGAATTTGCGTGTCATCCTTGCGCAGGGGCCATGCTAATCTTCTCTGTATCGTTCCAATTTTAGTATATGTGCTGCCGAAGCGAGCACTATATTACATTCTTTATGTCATGTCTTACTGTCTTCACTAGCCTGAGCAAGACTTATCTCTGCCTTTATTAATCTATTCATTCATTCATGTATTCACTCATTTTTAATGCCCATTCCTCACTCCTGTTCCCACCCCATCCCCACTTCGGAAGTCATTTGAATCTGTAATATTATTCCTTCAATATGCATGTCTTCTTATAAAAACATCTATTGTTCCATAAATGTGTGTTTTAATATGCATAATTGTCATTGCATTATTAGCCTTTTTTTGACCCACTTTTTTCTGTACTGCTTTTGCTTTTGGAATTCTTTTTTGGTTTTGAACAGTAAGATGTTAATTTGTTTATTTGTTAAATTTTTTGCTCATCTTGAAAGTCATTTATTTACATTGTTGAAACTACCTGTATAATTTACAAATAGATACTCTGAAATAAAATGTCTAGCATTACTATAAGCAAGAAAATTAAAACTTTAAGGGTGTAATATTAAAAGCCAGAATATTCAAATATATTTAATGAAAAGCAGTATTAGATCTTTGTACACTGACAAAACCATCTTAAGTACTTCCAACTACATTTTACAAATAAAATGCACAATAATTCTGCCTTTGAAAATTCTAGTATTTTCTTTCAATTGGAAAAAACAAAACTGATATACATGAATTTGATGAAGGCATTAGGGAATTCTAAGAAGAAAGGTAAATAATTAACAGTATCATTAACTCAGTGCTTTAGCAGAGTACAGTGGTTGGGCTTATATTAATAAATTGGAATATGTGTTATTGATAATATCATTTTTCACTTTTAATATGTTTAATATTAACATATTTCACTTTTAATATATTTACTATTATAGTTCCTCCAAGTGTCATTGGTCCTAACCCTGAAAATCTCACTGTTGTGGTGAACAATTTCATCTCTTTGACCTGTGAGGTCTCTGGTTTTCCACCTCCTGATCTCAGCTGGCTCAAGAATGAACAGCCTATCAAACTAAATACAAATGCTCTCATTGTGCCTGGTAAGGAACGTAGTACTCTTTTAAAGTAGGTGACACTTTCTCATTTTTCTTCATTTTTAATACAAATGGAATTTCAACTTAGTCTCTTTCCAGACTTCTGTCTCGCTACATTCATTTGTTCACATTAAATGCCTCTCTCTAGCCATTTGGGGCCGTTAGGATGAAACTGTGTAGACTTTTATGAGTTTAGTGGGAATGTATGGTAACAAGGTCTGCTTCAAAAAATTATGAAATTTAGGAACAGAACTGCTTACTAATCCCTTGGGGATGATAAGTTTACGAAATAGTTCTTTCATTGGATAAATTCACTGGTTGTTTTTAATCAGTACTAAAGCTCCTGGAGGGTAGATAAATTGACTAACAGATGATAGCCACTTCCATACTGTGGGAGATTTAAACCAGAAATACTTAACACATACTGACTATAGTACAATTATTATTTACTCTGAAGAATCTGTATGAAACAGTTCTGTTATCCACATTTGATTACTGGAGATAAATTTTTATTAATTTCTTCTTTTAGAAGGAAGTAGAGTAAGTAATGGGCTTACCTGGTTGCTTAGATGGTAAAGAATTTGCCTGCAGTGTGAGAGACCTGAGTTCAATCCCTGGGTGGGGAAGATCCCCTGGAGAAGGGAATGGCAACCCATTCCAGTATTCTTGCTGGAAAATTCCATGAACAGGGGAGTCTGGTGGGTTATAGTCCATGGGGTCACAAAAAAGAATCGGACATGACTGAGTGCCTAACACTTTCACTTTCAGAAGAAGTAATAATGAGAGTATCCAAGAAAACTGATTAAATTTTCATTTTGTATATGAAATGCTTCTATTAATATATATAGATTTCTCTCTAAGGGAAAGGATACATTTTGTTATTTATCTTATCAATAAACTAGTTATTACAACAATTTCTATACCACTCTTCAATTTGCATTATATTTGCCCACAGGTGGTCGAACATTGCAAATTATCCGGGCCAAGGTATCTGATGGTGGTGAATACACTTGTATAGCTATCAACCAAGCTGGGGAAAGCAAGAAAAAAGTTTCCCTGACTGTTTATGGTTTGTTTATACTCTTCTCATAAGAGTCTTTCATTTTTAAACTGGTATTAGCTATTTTCTATCTGAGCATCTTAATGGAAAAAACAAAGCCTCTTTTTTATTTTCTTCCTTCAGTGCCCCCAAGCATTAAAGATCATGGAAGCGAATCTCTTTCTGTAGTTAATGTAAGAGAGGGGACCTCAGTATCACTGGAATGTGAATCGAATGCTGTCCCGCCTCCAGTCGTCACCTGGTATAAGAATGGACGGATGCTAACAGAGTCTGCTCAGCTGGAGATTCTGGCCGATGGACAAATGCTGCATATCACAAAAGCTGAGGTGCATCTTTTATTCTTGTTTGTGTGTCGTGCGTGACTCCTTGGTGGGATTATGAAAGAGACAATTGGGAGTTATATCTTTACTACACTAAAAAATTATTTTCATTAAAAAAAATAACATCATCAATACCATTATCTTCATTTTTTCATTTAAAAGAAAAAGCAGGATTGTAGAAGGCAATTAGGACTGGGGCATTTGAGCATAAAGATGACTGATGATTTAATCTACACTCGAACAGTGTGATTGGTCATCTGTAACTTAATGGAGCACATACAATAGTATCTTTTTCTTTTAGGTATCTGACACAGGCCAGTATGTATGTAGAGCTATAAATGTAGCAGGACGAGATGATAAAAATTTCCACCTCAATGTATATGGTGAGCATCTGCCTCTAATACAAGTCTTTTTTTCCCCCAGATATGCAAATGAAAGAAAGTATCCTGAATTAACTTAATGAGGACACATGATTTTCTTCTGTCGTTTTACAGTGCCACCCAGTATTGAAGGGCCTGAAAACGAAGTCATTGTGGAGACAGTCAGCAATCCTGTGACTTTAACATGTGATGCTACTGGAATCCCACCTCCCTCAATAGCATGGCTGAAGAACCACAAACCCATAGGTAATGTAACTGTGCATTTCTTATGATTGTTTTCGTTTGCTCCTCATTCATTAGGTTAATAAACTAGCACACGTTCAGTATTGTGCACATAGCTATGTTTAGTTCAGAAAGCCTAATGTACTGTAATATAAACTTACAAAAGAGTCTTCATTTTACAGAGATTTTTCTCCTTGTCTTTTTCAAAAAAATAAAGCTGTCCTTTAAAATCAAAGTATATGGGAGGACCTTTAAGAAATACATTTATCACATAGAGTCAGACATTTTTATGGTGAATTGTAGAGATGTTAAAAGCTTTTTTATGATTTGCTTTGTTTCTACCGCTAGACAATTCTGGCTCACTGGAAGTTCATATTTTGTCTGGGGGAAGCAAACTCCAAATTGCCAGGTCCCAACATTCAGATAGTGGAAACTATACATGCATTGCCTCAAATTTGGAGGGAAAAGCACAGAAAAATTACATTCTTTCAATTCAAGGTATGTGGGGTACACTCTGATCTGTCTTCAGTTTCTTTATTCCATTCTACTTATAGTACAAAATAAGTGTTTATCTAAACAGATCATTTATAATTGGTTCAAAATATCTCTGTGTGTTTTGGATATTGTGGTCTTTTCAGTATATTGAGATTTAAGTGATGTAAAGAACCATATAATTTTAGAGTACACAGCATAATGATTTGACTTATGAAACATCTTTTTTAAAAGATTTTGTTTTATGTGGACCATTTTTTTAAAGTCTTTATTGAATTTATTACAGTATTGCTTCTATTGTTTTATGTTCTGGTTTTTTGGTCATGAGGCACGAGGCATTTAAGATCTTAGCTTCCCAGCCAGAGATCAAACCTGTACTTCCTGCATTGGAATGTGAAGTCTTAACCACTGGGCCACCAGGGAAGTCCCAAAGTATCTTTAGATAAACAAAAAATACTGTGAGTTTTCTGTCCTACATTTAATAGTAGGTAGTGTTTTCATGAAAATGGACATAAATGTGAAGAAAAGAATAGTAGAAATTTCAAAATCTATTTTTTCATGTGTCCAGAAATGTGTACCTTCCTATAGTGTATATTCTATTGAATTACTTGTTCACTTAAAGCTGGAATAACTTATTTTGATGCTAAGCTTATAAGTCTCTTTCTATTTATATAGGTAAGTATGATTTATCTCATGAAGAGATTAAATATGTCCTAATTACTGGTCAAGGAATGGGTAAATTTAAATAATCATGAATCTAATTGGAGGTGAAAATAAAGAGCATTGATTTATCCAAGAAATATTTAATTAACATCTATGTTCCAGCATAGAATTGAGCACTGCAGGGAGAACTTGCATCCTTTTGATTTTCAGCAAACCTCTGGGTATTATTCTCAGCCTAATTTTTAAATTGAAATGGAAGTCTAACTTGAAACAAAGTTGAAATGCTTGCTTTTTCCAATTTTATTATAGTTATTGTGAAAAGAATTTGTCCTAAGTTTGTCCAGTGCAATTGTGAATATGTATTATCTACTTGCTCTGTGCTCTGCTAGAAATAACCACAGAAAAATTGCAATTTTTTTTCCAGTTTTATTGAAATATAGTTGACATGTAACATTGTATAGGGCTTCCCATTCTGTACTCAGAGGTAAAGAATTCACCTGCCAATGCAGGAGATGTGGGTTTAATCCTGGGATGGATGGTTATAATCTTTATAACTAAAATTTCCCCAAATAAATCACCTTCTATAATCTTTGCATTATCACAAGAAAGAGGAAATGGCAACCCACTCCAGTATTCTTGCCTGGGAAATCCCATGGACAGAGGGGCCTGCTGGGCTACAGTCCATGGGGTCGCAGAGTTGGACACAACTTAGTGACTGAACATGCACCAACATTATACAAGTTTAATGTGTACAACGTAATGATTTGATATATGTATATACTGCAAAATGATCACCATAGTAAGATTAAAATCCATCACCTAAAAATTGAAATTAAAGAAAAATCAAAATTAGTTTATAAGTATCAGTGGTTTTTTCCTATTAGTGGTGCTGAAGATTTTAGAAGCACAAAAGGAAATATAGCTGTTCAGAGATTCAGTGTCAGAAATTACATGCCTAATTTATGCTTAATGTATTAATAATAATAGATGCCAATCATGGAGTATGTGGTATGATCAAAGATTTTTACCAGACATTTTGTATATGTTACTATATCTTAAGACTATATAGAGACTGTATATGTACATGAGGCCTAGTCCATGCTTTTCCTTTGTTGTTTTAGTCGCTAAGTCATGTCTGACTCTTTTGCGACCCCGTGGACTGTAGCCTGCCAGGCTCCTCTGTCCGTGGGATTTCCCAGGCAAGAATACTGGAGTGGGTTATTTTCCTTCTTCAGGGAATCTTCCCAACACAGGGACTGAACCCACATCTCCTGCATTGGCAAGTGGGTTCTTTACCACTGAGCTACCCAAGAGCCTGCTTTCCTGTATTAGACACTTGTTATGGGATGTCTCATTAGCATTCTTATTGATTCAACTTCTTTGGTAAATATAAATTTAGTGTAATTATTACTATCTTCTGGACAACTGAAATGAGATTTGGAGAGATTATGCAGTGGTGTGTTGATAAACGTCTAACAATTGACTCTGCAAGTAAAATGGTCTTGACTTGGAACCAATCATTTGTCAGTTTCTGTGGTGTGAATATTCCCACCGTGGCCCATTTCAACCTATCACTTGAAATGATGGCACTGAACACAGCGTTGTAAAGATCTGCAAAACTGGCTCTTGCAAGTTGGTGTGAACTACCTCCACTATATGAACCACACCACTGTAATTATTAAGAGTAGTTCAAATGTGTTTCTAATAGAATTGTCAATATTTTTATTATCCATTATTTCTTAATTGAATCATTAAAGTGAGGAAGAAAGATGCTAGTAAAAACAATAGAGATGATTGAATCTTGAATAATAAGCTATTTCTTGTTCAGAATAAATAGTATTTAAACTGTATCATAGAGAAAGAAATACTCAATTCAGATACCTTTCTCAGACTTATGCTAAACTTTTATAAAACAGATTCTCCTGAACTGTATAAATTCTGAGCTATCTTTTGAGGCTTTAATCAGGAGTGATTCTCTCTGGCCAAGAAGTGTGCCCATGAGGTAGATTTGTCACCAACCCCTATGACTAAATAATTATATCAACTTATAATGTGCCAAGAATATTGAAGTGATTTCTATACTTATTTTTCAAGTAATTTCTGACAATGGCAAGAGTTTGATCTTGAACCACAATCTAGGAAGACTATGACATAAAAATGGCATATTGTTCTATGATTCTGTTGTATTCAGAGAATTTACATTCTTATGCCTTGATAATGAAAGTCTTAATTATTTCTCCAAAGTTCCTCCAAATGTTGCTGGTGCTGAAATTCCAAGTGAAGTCAGTGTCCTTCTTGGGGAAAATGTTGAGCTGGTCTGCAATGCAAATGGCATTCCCACCCCACTTATTCAGTGGCTTAAAGAAGGAAAGCCCATAGTTAACAGTGAAAGAGAAAGAATTCGGTATGTGTAAAAAGAACCTTTGTGTCATTAATTGTAATGTCTTCTACAATGCTTGATGCTTCAAATTTCACATGAATAATAGTGAATTCAGTCTTTTGGAACTTGGTTATCATTATATTCAGAAAGAAAAAGGATAAGTTTTGGAGAGCTGGACATAGATATTCTCCTGGGAGAATCATTCAAAAGTATTTGTGTATGCATGTGTTCTTTATCTTTTAACTCTGTGTTATAAAATCTCCCTACATGTTCATTTCTGCAAATGTTAGTTAGCTGTTGTAGATTTTATTCCTCTAATTCCAGAACATTTATACCAAAGTCTGCATCATAAAAATAATTAGTTCT
Source organism: Dama dama (assembly GCF_033118175.1). Lineage (NCBI taxonomy): Eukaryota > Metazoa > Chordata > Mammalia > Artiodactyla > Cervidae > Dama > Dama dama. The sequence continues at coordinate 63,395,067 of NC_083694.1, forward strand.
TCTTTCTTGCTAACATCAAATCAATTTCATCCTACGAAAGATTCATCGGTCATCTCTTAGATGTGATTTTGTGTCCTGAAATCACCAAACGACCAGACATGCCATAGTGCTTGGCTCATTTTGAGAAATGATACTATCATCATAACCTGGTTCATCCCTTATAATGTGTCCAAATCCCGTTTTTTAGTTGACTCTTCATGCCACAAACCTCACAGAGATGGAATGATAAATGTTACGGGCTTCCTGATATTTTCAACAAATGCATTTTGAAGGACAATCTATTATTCTGTACTCTGCTAGATTACTTCTTTACAAAGTCCCATAATATATATACACCAGAGTAATTGTAATTACTTGAAGAATTATATGTACCTTGCATGCACGCTTAGTTGCTCAGTCGTCTGACTCTTTGAGACCCCACAGACTGAGGCCTGCCAGGCTCCTCTGGTCATTGGATTTTTCAGACAAGAATACTGGAGTGGGTTGCTATTTCTTTCTCTAGGGGATTTTCCTGACCCAGGTATCAAACCATGTCTCCTACATTGGCAGGTGGATTCTTTACCACTGAACCACCTTCAGCAGGCATTAATTAAATGTATTGCAAACTTTATTACTTTGAACCAATATTTTAAATTTAAGGGTTTGCAGTATGTTTTCTAATCAATGAATTGAATATACACAATTTATGGAAAAATAAATGTTTTTTTTTTCTTGAAGTTAAAATTTAGGTATTAGTCCCCTTTACAAGATTAGGTGAATTGCCAAATAATGTTTTAGTTTAGAGATACATTTTGCATTTCACTTCTCTGGTTGGACATCCCTCAAAAGTTAACCAATATTTAACTATTTTTATTAAATCAGCTGTGATATCAACCCATTTCCAAACCAAATACTAGATAGTTGGTGGGACTTTAAGTTATTCTAAAAGGTAATATTTCTACCTAGGAATTTAGGATCTATCACTTCTCGTCTTAGATTCAGATCTCAAATAGATTTATTATTATTTTCAATTTTTTGATTATTTGTTCCCAGCTGCACAATATATGTAGGTTTGTGAGTGGGCCAATTTATCCATCAAATGAAGTAATTTTTCCAAAGTCAACTTACTGTTTTCCTTTAGTCATGGCAGCTTGCTTTTTGTTTATTCATATGGTTAAACTCATGGGATTTTAAAATTTATGTTTTGAAGAAGAAAAAATAAAATAGACCCAGATAATAAAATTGTAACTCTTAATAATTATATTTAATAATATGATATAGTAGAAATGGAGTATTTACTTGACACTAGGAGAATCTAATAAAATGACTATTGTAAGAATAACTGTAGATAGTAATTTAACCTCTTTATAAAACATAGCAAGTTTTATTTGATAATAAATGGTGTGTGAATAGAATCAGTAATGTAATAATCTTAATTTAGATATCATTGATAATGTAATCACATTGTTAGTATTCACTATTATGTCATTCAAAGAGAAAGCTGTAGCAATGTGTGGAAAAAGTTTCGCAAATGACACCCATACATAAATACTAAGCTGTTGTCACTGTTTAAATAAATTATTCCATCTTGCTCCTTCTCATTTAGACTAATACTAAGTTGTTTATAGCTAGATTTTTCACTTTAATTTCTCATTAAAACATTATAAACATTCTTCAGTTTTTATACCAAAATTTTTATAATTTTCATTTAATTCCAATCTTATATTGATAAGTAATGACAAAACATTCTATTCTGAGAAAAACATGCCTTTGCCTGTGATTTGGATAGAAAAATTCCTGATGTTGTTCATTTCCTTTTCCTCAGGAGGCGGCAGCGGGTGTATGACACCCATTACTGTAGAAGTTTAGTCGGTTACCTGAGATCACCTTCAGTTTCACTAGCTCTGATTTCCATGTACTTAATGAAAAAACTTTGAACCATTATATCCAAGATGAAGATGCATTTTAGCGTGACTCTTTTTTTCTTTTTTAAGAATATAATAATCCAAGTGAGTTTTCCAGAAATAGCTAGCTCCATACAAATCATCTCAGTGCATCTGTTATCCTCTTTCCTGCAGGGTGACTGCAGATGGCAGCGCATTAAACATTTACGGAGCTCTCCCATCTGACATGGGGAAGTACACGTGTGTTGCTACTAATCCTGCTGGAGAAGAAGACCGGATTTTTAATTTAAATGTCTATGGTAAATATGAAATTTCATCCTCTTTTGATTATGCTGCCTTAGAATCTAGCAGACGAAATGAAGCCATAGGTGTCTGAAGCATTTAGTTCTAAGATCTGATGTCCTTGTTATTTCCTTTTGGGATACAAAGCAGAAATATGGGTAAATGTAGTTGAATGATTTAAACTAGTAATAAACCCATTCTCTCCTCTCTCATTTTCTGCATGACGTAGTTCCACCTGCAATTAGAGGTAATAAAGAAGAAGCAGAGAAATTAATGGCTTTGGTGGATACCTCAATAAATATTGAATGCAGAGCCACAGGAATGCCTCCTCCACAGATAAACTGGCTAAAGAACGGACTTCCTCTGCCTCTCTCCTCTCATATCCGGTTGCTGTCTGGAGGACAAGTTATCAGGTCAGCTTTTATTGTGTGTGATTTGCTACACAGAGTTACTAAAATTGTAAACCTTAACTTTGGTAAAGTTGTACCAAAGTTGGCTCCCTGATAAAGAATCCGCGCCTGCAAGAGATGCAAGAGACATGGGTTCAATCCCTGGGCTGGGAAGATCCCCTGGAGGAAGAAATGGCAACCCAATCCAGTATTCTTGCCTGGGAAATCCCATGGACCAAGGAGTCTGGTGGACTACAGTCCATGGGGTAGCAAGAAAGTTGAACACAACTTAGCTAGTAAACAACAACAGGTTCATCTAAATAATGTTTTTAAAATGTCTTTTCCTACAGTTTTTTACTTTTGTTTCCCTTTCAGTTTTTTTTTTTTTTTAAGAAGAGGGACAATGGCAAATATAAATTTGAAATGCTTTATTATTCTTATTTAAATGTTCATGTTTTAGTAAATTTGTATACAATAGGTCTTTCATAGACTTATATCTATCATATATATAGTTCCAAGAGCTGCTATTTTAGCTAAAACTTTGTATGGCAAAATGATGGGAAGATGCTTACTATAATCATGTGGTTTTCATTCTCTATTAATATGTATTTGAAAAATATTCATCTCTCACATTGTGTTACATTTTCAGTGGCTTACTCTGAGTGCCTAATCAGCATTGTCAAATAAATTTCACTGGAGGCGTCTTATGTTTTGTGATGGTTAAAATCTTTATCACTAAAATTTCCCCAAGTAAATCACCTTCTATAATCTCTGTATTATCACAGGTGTTTTTAATTTGTATTTGTTGATCAAATATCAAATTATAAAGTGGGATGAAATTATGAAGTGTTGGGTGAAATTGTTTTTCAGGATTGCGAGAGCTCAGGCATCCGATGTTGCTGTATACACTTGTGTGGCATCCAACAGAGCCGGGGTGGATAATAAACATTACAGTCTTCAGGTTTTGGGTATGTTACCAGAAACGTCCCTAGTACTTTACTATATGTCCAGTATTAAGCAACAGGCTTAATTTCAATATTGACATATCAGGAAAGATTGGTAAAATAGGATCTTACTAACTAGGGCAGAATGCCTTTTTTCCCAGAGGATACATATATATTGAAACATACTGTCTGTCAAAATACTTTTGTAACCTGGAATTTAGCATTAAATGAAATGTCAATTTTTTTAAAGTAGCATTTCAATCCGGACACAAGACCAGTCTTTTCATACAAAAAGACAGTTAAGACTGTTTTCTAATGTGTTATCGTCGGAGAGTATTTAAAATATGAATGGATATTTGTGTGTATACTGAATATCTGTCTGTGATGTTAGACAGAGATAGAACCCAAAACGTTCCATTTCTCAAGATTTGCTAGACCAGAGACTTCACAATCCCCAAGAACATCTCAGAAAAGTTAAGTAACTATTTACCATAGGCTAAAAATGATTTATGTTGGATTATATAAAATTGACTCTGGAACTTATTATTTTGTTTATTCTGTACAAGGTAGTTGAAAGTATACTTCTGGAATAATATCAGTTCAGTTCAGTCACTCAGTTGTGTCCGACTCTTGGCGACCCCATGGACTGTAGCACCTCCATCCTCCCTGTCCATCACCAACTCCCAGAGTTTACTCAAACTCATGTCCATTGAGTTGGTGATGTCATCCAACCATCTCATCCTCTATTATCCCCTTCTTCTCCCGCTTTCAATATTGCCCAGCATCTGGGTCTTTTCTAACAAGTCAGTTCTTCACATCAGGTGGCCAAAGTGTTGGAGTTTCAGCTTCAGCATCAGTCCTTCCAATGAATATTCAGGACTAATTTCCTTTAGTATGTGCATCCTAAAGGTTTGATCTCCTTGCACTCCAAAGGACTCTCAAGAGTCTTCTCCAGCACCACAGTTCAAAAGCATCAATTCTTTGGCGCTCGACTTTCTTTATAGCCCAGCTCTCACATCCATACGTGACTACTGGAAAAACCATAGCTTTGACTAGATGGACCTTTGCTGGCAAAGTAATGTCTCTGCTTTCTAATATGCTGTCTAGGTTGGTCGTAACTTTTCATCCAAGGAGCAAGGGTCTTTTAATTTCATGGCTACAGTCACCATCTGCAGATATTTTGGAGCCCCCCAAAATAAAGTCTGTTACTGTTTCCACTGTTTCCCCATCTATTCACCATGAAGTGATGGGATCAAATGCCATAATCTTAGTTTTCTGAATGTTTTAAGCCAACTTTTTCACTCTCCTCTTTCACTTTCAAGAGGCTCTTTAGTTCTTCTTCACTTTCTGCCATAAGGGTGGTATCAACCTGCGTACCTGTGGTTATTGATATTTCTCCTGGCAATCTTGATTCCAGATTGTGCTTCATCCAGCCCAGCGTTTCTCATGATGTACTCTGCATGTAAATTAAATAAGCAGGGTGACAATATACAGCCTTGACATATTGCTTTCCCTATTTGGAAGCAGTCTGTCATTCCATGTCTGGTTCTAACTGTTGTTTCCTGACCTGCATACAGATTTATCAGGAGGCAGGTTAGATGGTCTGGTATTCCCATCTGTTTCAGAATTTTCCAGTTTGTGGTGATCCACACAGTCAAAGGCTTTGGTATAATCAATAAAGCAGAAGTAGATTTTTTCTGGAACCCTCGTGCTTTTTCCATGATCCAGCGGATGTTGACAATTTGATCTCTGGTTCCTCGCCTTTTCTAAAACCAGCTTGAATATCTCAAAGTTTAAGGTTCATGTACAGTAGAAGCTTGCCTTGGAGTATTTTGAGCATTACTTTACTAGTGTGTGAGATGAGTGCAATTGTTTGGTAGTTTGAGCATTCTTTGGCATTGCCTTTCTTTGGGATTGGAATGAAAAGTGACCTTTTCCAGTCCTGTGGCCACTGCTGAGTTTTCCAAATTTGCTGGCATATTGAGTGCAGCACTTTCACAGCATCATCTTTTAGGATTTGAAATAGCTCAACTGGAATTCCGTCATCTCCTCTAGCTTTGTTCATAGTGATGCTTTCTTAAGGCCCACTTGACTTTGCATTCCAGGGTGTCTGGCTCTAGGTGAGTGACCACACCTTCGTGGTTATCTGGGTCATGAAGATCTTTTTTGTACAGTTTTTGTGTGTATTTTTGCCACCTCTTCTTAACATCTTCTGCTTCTGTTAGGTCCATACCATTTTTTCTGTCCTTTATTGAGCCCATCTTTGCATGAAATTCTCCCTTGGTATCTCTGATTTTCTTGAAGAGATCTCTAGTCTTTCCCATCCTATTGTTTTCCTTTATTTCTTTGCACTGATCACTGAAGAAGGCTTTCTTATCTCTCCTTGCTATTCTTTGGAACTCTGCATTCAAATGGGTATATCTTTCCTTTTCTCCTTTGCTTTTTGCTTCTCTTCTTTTCTCAGCTATATGTAAGGCCTCCTCAGACAACTATTTTGCCTCTTTGCATTACTTTATCTTGGGGATGGTCTTGATCCCTGTCTTCTGTACAATGTCACGAACCTCCATCCATAGTTCTTCAGGCACTCAGTCTGTCAGATCTAATCCCTTGAATCTGTTTGTCTCTTCCACTGTATAATCACAAGAGATTTGATTTAGGTCATACCTGAATGGTCTAATGGTTTTCCCTACTTTCTTCAATTTAAGTCTGAATTTGGCAATACAGAGTTCATGATCTGAGCCACAGTCAGCTCCCATTCTTGTGTTTGCTGACTGTATAGAGCTTCTCCATCTTTGGCTGCAAAGAATATAGTCAATCTGCATTAAATATTGACCATCTGGTGATGTCCACGTGTAGAGTCTTCTCTTGTGTTGCTGGAAGAGGATATAACATCTGGAATATATTATAATCAATTAAAGGTGAAAATCTAAAATGTTAAAAAATGACCAAATTTAAACCACATTTAGTTTTGTATGTTCAACAAGGAAACAATCCTGAGAGTTTATTATTAATATTTTGCAAAGTTAGAAATTAGCTTATAACACATGCTCTTATAGTAAAGTCATTAATTATATGCTATTTTAAATTCTATAATTTTATAGATCATGGAAACACTATAGAACTAAGTGAACCATTAAAATTTTTAATCTAAATTGATATCAAATAATAATAGATATATAATTTTGTTTTCTATATAGTACCACCAAGTCTGGACAATGGGATGGGAACAGAGGAAATCACAATTGTCAAGGGTAGTTCCACCTCCATGACATGTTTTACTGATGGAACCCCAGCTCCCAGGATGTCCTGGCTTAGAGATGGTCAGCCTCTGGGTCTAGATGCTCATCTCTCAATCAGCTCTCAAGGAATGGTCCTTCAGCTCATCAAAGCAGAAACTGAAGATTCAGGACGGTACACCTGCATTGCCTCGAACGAAGCAGGAGAAGTCAGCAAACACTTTATCCTGAAGGTCTTGGGTGAGTAAAATAATTGGGAAATATGTCATAATAAAGACAATGAGTAAGTGTAATTTTTAGAATCACTGGCCATGGGACAGAATTTTTAAAACTTTCATTGTACTTCATATTTCTGTTCTATAATTCACCTACGTTTACTTTTATCTGAAGCATGTTAAATTATTGTTTCTTCTCTGTATAAAAGGATGAGCCCTGCTACTTATAAAACATCGTTCACTGACCAAGTTATACAACTAGTAGATAAGTAGTTTTTTAACTTTTTCCAAGAATTAAAATCCCCCTTCATGGGTAACAGCCTTGTCAAGGTGAAGGGGCTTGCACAACTCAACGAAGCTATGAGCCATGCCTTGCAGGGCCACCCAAGGTGGATGGGTCATAGTGAAGAGTTTTGGCAAAACATGGTCCATTGGAGGCAGAAATGACAACCCACTCCATTATTCTTGCCATTAGAACACAGCAAATAGTATGAAAAGCAAGAAGATATGACACCCCCTCCTTGGAGGGGGAGGCCCCCCACCAAGTAGAAGGTGCCCAGTATGCTACTGGCAAAGAGTGGAGGGCAGTTACTAATAGCTCCAGAAAGAATTAAGTGGCTGGGCCAAAGCAGAAACAGTGCTCAGATGTGTACGTGTCTGGTGGTAAAAGTAAAGTCTGATGCTGTAAAGAACAATATTGCATAGGAACCTGGAAATGTTAGGTCCATGAATCAGTGTAAACTAGATGTGGTCAAGCAGGAGATAGCAAGAGTAAACATCGACATCTTAGGAATCAGTGAACTAAGATGGACTGGAATGGGCGAACTTAATTCAGATAACCAATATATCTACTACTGTGGGCAAAAATCCCTTTGAAGAAATGGAATGGCTCTCATAGTCAACAAAAAAGTCCAAAATGCAGTACTGGGACTGTGGCTCAGATCATGAGCTCCTTATTGCTAAATTCGGGCTTAAAGGAAGTAGAGAAAAACCATTAGGCCACTCAGGTATAACCTAAATCAAATCCCTTATGATTATACAGTGGAGGTGACAAATAGATTCAAGGGATTGATCTGGTAGATAGAGTGCCTGAAGAACTATGGGCAGAAGTTCATAACATTGCACAGGAGGCAGTGACCAAAACAAGCCCAAAGAAAAAGAAATATAAGAATGCAGAGTGGTTGTCTGAGAAGGTTGTCTGAGGCTTTACAAATAGCTGAGGGAAAGAAGAAAGGTGAAAGGCAAGGGAGAAAGGAAAAATGTACACCCAGCTGAATGCAGAGTTCCACAGAACAGCAAGGAAAGATAAGAAGGCCTTCACAAATGAACAGTGCAAAGAACTCTTCAAGAAAATTGGAGATATCAAGGGAACATTTCATGCAAGGATGGGCTCAATAAAGGGCAGAAATGGTGAGGACCTAACAGAAATAGACGAGATGAAGAAGTGGTAGGAATATACAGAAGACTCATACAACAAAGGTCTTAATAACCCTGGTAACCATGATGGTGTGATCACTTACCTAGAGCCAGACATCCTAGAGTATGAAGTCAAGTGACCCTTAGGAAGCATTATTACAAACAAAGCTACTGGAGGTGATGAAATTCCAGGTGAGCTACTTAAAATCCTAAAGATCATTTTAAAGATGATGCTATTAAAGTGCTGCACTCAATATGTAAGCAGATTTGGAAAACTCAGCAGTGGCCACAGGACTAGAAAAGGTTTGTTTTCAGTCCAATCCTAAAAAAAGGCATTGCCAAAGAATGTTACAACTATCATACAATTGCACTCATTTCACATGCTAGCAAAGTTTATGTTCAGAATCCTTCAAGCTAGGCTTTAGCAGTATATGAACCAAGAGCTCCCAGATGTTCAAGCTGGATTTAGAAAAGATAGAAAAACCAGAGATAAATTGTTAACATTTGTTGGATCATGGAGAAAGCAAGGGAGTTCCAGAAAAACATTTGCTTCTGCTTCATTGACCACATGAAAGCCGTTGACTATGTGGATCACAACGAACTGTGGAAAATTCTTCAAGAGATGGGAATACCAGACCACCTTACCTGTCTCATAAGAAACCTACATGCCGGCCAAGAAGCAACAGTTAGAACCTCACACGGAACAACTGACTGGTCAAAATTGGTAAAAGAGTATGACAAGGCTATTCATTGTCACCCTGTTAATTTAACTTCTATGCAGAGTACATCATGCCAAATGCCAGGCTGGTGAATCACAAGCTGGAATCAAGATTGCTGGGAGAAATATCAACAACCTCAGATATGCAGATGATACCACTCTAATGGCTGAAATTGAAGAGGAACTAAAGAGCCTCTTGGTAAGCGTGAAACAGGAGAGTGAAAAACCTGACTTGAAACTCAGCATTAAAAAAAACTAAGATCAAGGCATTGGGTCCCATCACTTCGTGGCAAACAGAAGAGGAAAAAGTGGAAGCAGTGACAGATTTTTTTTCCCCCTTGGGCTCCAGAATCACTGTGGATGGTGATTTCAGCCATGAAATTAAAAGAAACTTGCTCCTTGGAAAGGAAGCTATGACAAACCTAGCATGCTGAGTCACTCAGTCGTGTACAACTCTTTGCAACCCAATGGACAGTAGTCCACCAGGCTCCTCTGTCCCTGGGATTCTCTCAGCAAGAATACAGGAGTTGATTGCCATGTCTTCCTCCAGGGGATATTCCCAACCCAAGGGTTGAACCCACGTCTCTTACATCTCCTTTAATGGCAGGTGGTTCTTTACCAATAGTGCCACCTGGGAAGCCCTAGACAGAATATTAAAATGCAGAGACATCACTTTGCCAACAGAGTTCTGTATAGTCAAATTTATGGTTTTTCCAGGATTCATGTACAGATGTTAGAGTTGGACCATAAAGAAGACTGAGCGCCAGAGAATTGGTGCTTTCAACTCATGGTGCTGGAGAAGACTCTTGAGAGAATAAAGAGAAGAGTCTTTATTCCCTTGGGCTGCGAGGAAATCGAACCAGTCAATCCTAAAGGAAATCAACTCTGAAAATTTATTGGAAGAACTGATGCTTAAGCTCCAGTACTTTGGCCACCTGATACAAAGAGCCAGCTCATTGGAAAAGACTCTGATGCTGGGAAAGATTAAAGGCAAAAGGAGAAGGGGACAGCAGAGGATGAGATGTTTAGATAGCACCATCAATTCAATGGACATGAATTTGAGCAAATGCCAGGAGATAGTGGAGGATGTAGGAGCCTGGCACACTGCAGTCCATGGGATCACAAAAAGTCGGACACCACTTAGTGACTGAAGAACAACAAAGAGAACTAAAAGCTCTTCTGATGATAGTGATTTAATGGAAAAGCATAATTTTATGCTATTGTGTTATTCCAACAGTCTTTACATGATCCAGTCTGTAGATTATAGTTGTAATGGTCATTTCAAATGATCTAGTTCTATTTATTCTTTTCTACATTAATATATATATATATGTATGGAAGAAAAATTTCACTGTGGAGATATATACACTTGTATATGGTTTCAAAAAGCCAACCTGGCAAGCTGAATAATTCTGGCCTAGATTTGATTAGGGATTTTTTTTTTTTTTACTGAAGTATAGTTGATTAACAATGTTGTGTTAATTTTTGTTGTACAGCAAAGTGAATCAGTTATACATATATCCACTCTTTTTTGGGATTTTTTTCCATGTAAGTCATTACAGAGTATTGAGTAGAGTTCCCTGTGCTACACAGTAGTTCCTTATTACCTATTTATTTATAGTAGTGTGTATATATCAGTTCCAATCTCCCAATTTATCTCTCCTCCATCTTTCCTCCCTGGTAACAAGTTTATTTTCTGCATATGTGCCTCTGTTTCTGTCTTGTAAATAAGTTCATTTGTACCACTCTTCTGTATTTCACCTGTAAGTTATATATGATATTTGCCTTTCTCTGACATACTTCACTTAGTGTGACAATCTCTAGATTCACCCATGTTGCTGCAAATGGCATTATTTCACACACAAAAATATTTTAAATGTGTGTTCCAGTGTTCTACATGCAAACAAATAGTATAAAGAGAAAACATGTTTTCCATGAAGTAAACCATTTTTATTGGGAGGAGAAATGAACATGAAAGAAATGAACTATTTCAACGATCAATAATTTTTTGGAGTTTTGTTTTTTCATAATGTTTGAAATAAACCTCAGGCTCGTTAATTTTTTTTCAACAAAATATGCCCCACAAGGAAAAATTAAAAATTTTGGTAGCCAAATCTTTTCAGGATGTGCTATAAACTTTCTCATAGTACTTATTACAATTTTAATTTTTTGTGTAACCGTAAAAGTCTGTCTCATCCTTAGTTAAACTCTGTGATGAGCAGTACCCTTTTTACATACTGCTATATTCCCAGGGCTTAGCATGGCATTTGACACATAATATTTATCTGTGGGCTTGAACTAAATAGATTTAGCTACTTGTCAGCTGGACCAAAGTGAGTTTTAACTGTAGCAGGAAACAGAACAATATCAAATAAGCAAACAGAAATACTGTGGTGTAGACAAGTGTTCCACAGAATGAAAGGTGATCGTGAAGGCCGTACTCCAGAATATTTAGAGACAGAAGGCAGAAGAAAGTGTGTGTTAGTGAAGAAGGGTGGAATAACAACTTCCTATATAGCAATTCACAGAATATGGAGAATACCAGGAGATGACATAAATGTGATCTTGTACGTTAATTATTCACATATTATTAATTATTGACTATTTATTATGTGCCTGGCATGTTTCTAGTATCATGTAGCACATTATCATTGAACACCTACTATGTGCCATATGGTACTTGAATGCATCATTGAATAAACAGGATGTGGTCTCAGCCCTTAACTTCCTGCATCAGCGGAGAACACAGATATAGAACAAGTGATGACTTTTAAGTGTGATAGGAATGATATGGTGAAAATTCTGTGGGATGGGAAGGTTCAGAGAAGATTCCCTGAAGGAGACATCTAAGCCTTAAAAAGTCGAATTGCCCTGATGAATGCAGAGATGTATCCATTTTTCACCTCGGAGTGATAAAGCTTGAGTTTTCTGTTTGTGCTCACTGCAGTTGAGGGCGACAGGAAATATACCTGGACAGAAGCCATACTGTGAAGAGACTCTGAAAATCTGGACCTCATTAGGAAGGCAGAAGCAGGAATATGTTACAATCAGATTTCACTTCCAAAAAAATCCCTCTGACGACAGAGTGAAGAATGACTTGAAGAGTCTGTTATACTCATACAGGCCTAAAATTACAGGGGCATGTGGCAGTGGAGAGAAGGAATACTTCTCCAAGAATTCAAGAACCCAGGAGCAGAATCACAGCCCGGTGCTTTTATGGATGTAGAAAACAAAAAGGAAAGTAAGAAAAATGCTGTTAGAGTCATATATCAATACAAAGAACCACCTGCCCTCCTGCAAGATTTATAAGGATATTAAAACAGGTTTGAAAACCGCTCAACAGAAAGATGAGCAGCTTTAGCATTTCAGCGTCTGTTGAAGGCTAGTTCCATTAAAACCTGCAAAACTTCAGTCTGTACTCCACTAGGAATGTGAATGTAAATATGCTAATTTGGGGAAAAGCTCGTCTCAACTTAACTCCATCCATCTGGTGGGAGATCTCACGGTGTGTTAGAAGTTCTGAAAAGTCTGCTGTGGCTAAAATACTAAAAACAAGGGAGAAGATCATGCAGAATAAAGCTCGGTTTGGGGGTGGGGGGCAATTGACAGGGTTCAGACTGGGAAGGGATTGTTAACCACGTTAAGAATCTGGGATTTTGTCCTAGAACAATGGGAAATCTTTAAAAGTTCTAATAAGGGGAATGCCATGAGTGGAGTTGCAGTTTGAGAATATCATTCTGACTGCAAAGTGGAGAGTGGCCTGGAGCAGGACAAGAGTGGACTCTGAGAGACAGTGTATTATTAGGAATGGTGTTTAACTGTGATTAACAGAGTCTAAACATGGTGACTTAAAGAAAGAACTTTTGTTTTTCTCACTGAACAAGATGTCTGGAGCTGGGCCCTACTTGCAGTCATTCAGCAGTTCAAATCTTTACAGTTCTCTTGGCCCTTGGCCTCAACATCATGGTCAGTCTGTGATCGTGTGTCATCAGCTCACCCCAGCATCACTAGTTGCAACAGTAGAGCAAGAAAAATAGGGAAGGCAAAAAATTGTCCCTTTCAGGATTTTCTTAAAATTCCCACAAAACTACCCCACTTACATCTCCTTGGTTAGATTCTTCACATGCCACTCCATCTACTACCTACTAAAAAGGCTAAACAATGTAATTTTTAGCACAGTGACAGCCCTAACAAGATTGAGTTCTGTTAACATAAAAGAAACAGGTAAATGATATTGGGTAGGCACCTATAACCAAGATGTATTAGTCCAAATAAATGGCATTGTAACTCAGATTAGTGATGGAGGTGAGAGGGAAAGATGTACTCAAAAGATAACTTCAGATAGAAGTATTAAGACTTGGTTGTGGATTGGATGTAGGGAAGTGATGATGATGAAGATATCAAGGATGACACCTAGTTTCTGGCTTATGTGACTGAACAGTTGACAGTTTTATCACATAAATGCAGGGAATGCTGGAAATGGACCAGGTTTTGAGGAATAAGGTCACAGGTTCAGTCTGAGTATATGTTGAGTTGGAAGTTGTTTTCAAAGAACCCACTGAAGATTCTTATTTGGTAACTGGTTATATGGATCTGGAGCCCAGAAAAGAGATCTAGGCTAGAAATGTAAGTTTTGGAGTCATCAAAGTATGGACAACTCCTATCCTGCCCAAAGTGTAAAACAAATTGGCTTCCCTTATAGATCAGCTGGTAAAGAATCTGCCTGCAATGTGGGAGACCTGGGTTCGATCCCTGGGTTGGGAAGATCCCCTGGAGAAGGGAAAGGCTACCTACTCCAGTATTCTGGCCTGGAGCTTTCCATGGACTGTATAGTCCATGGGGTTGCAAAAAGTTGGACAGGACTGAGCAACTTTCACTAGTCACAAGATACAGAGTGAAATGCGTTTGCAATCACCTAACACATGTGAGATCTGATGGCTGGGGTTTGAAACCGTTGGAAACATGCTGTTTCTGTTGTTGCTGCTATTGCTGAGTCTTTAAATCTAGTACTATAATCTTTTGAGGATAAAGGACATACTTACTTACTCTTGGTATCCACAGTGACTTACCCACAGTAAATAACAAAAAAGTGAGAGGAATAAAGAATTGCCTATAGTCAAATGGAGAATCCGATCAATGCTTTTGAGTGATACAAATAGCATACTATGAATATTGGTGGTCGTGGTTTAGTCACTAAGTCATGTCCGACTCTTGTGAACCTATGGACAGTAGCCTGCCAGACTCCTCTGTCCATGGGATTCTCCAGGCAAGAATACTGGAGTGGGTTGCTGTTAAAGGGATAGAAATTTTAGAGTTTGTTGTAGAGCAAGAGGCAACTGAACTTGCTGAGGGAGAGTAGTAGTCTAATTTGAAATCTAAGTTACATAAAGTGTATTAAAAATAAATAATATTATAAAGAGAGATTGAAGCTATGTTGTAGAAGTCTTGGAAACCATGATGAGTTTTTATTTAATTCAGTGAGCAACATGGAGACACTAACATCTTTTAAACAGGGAATCTTGGACTGATCTAAACTGCACTTAAGAAAATGTGTCTTGACCACAATATATCATAAAATGGATAAAACTGAAAAAGAGTGGTCATATGGGACAATAGTTAAGAAACTCTGAGTTCTTAATTAAAATATATTACCTTCTTCCAGACAGGAAAACAAAGACCATAGGTACAAATTTTAGGAGGCAGTATTTTTAAATTTATTTTTAATTGGAGTATAATTGCTTTACAATGTTGTGTTGGTTTCTGCCGTACATCAACATGAATCAGCCATAAGTACACAAGTGTTCCCTCCCTCTTGAAGGTCCTTCCCACCTCCCACCCCATCCCACCCCTCTAGGTTGTCACAGACCACCAGGTTGAGCTCCCTCTGTTATATAGCAGCTTCTCATTGGCTAGCTATTTTATATGTGATAATGTATGTATTTCAGTGCTGGTCTCTCAGTCCGTCCCAGCCTCTCCAACCCCTGCTGTGTCCATAAGTCTGTTCTCTATGTCTGAATCTCTATTCCTGCCCTTCAAATAGGTTCATCAATAGCATTTTTCTAGATTCCATATATATGTGTTAATATGATATTTGGTTTTCTCTTTCTTGTTTACTTAACTCTGTATAACAGACTCTAGGTTCATCCACCGCACTAGAACTGACTCAAATCCATTCTGTTTTATTGCTGAGTAACATTCTATTGTGTATATTCATCTACATCTATATATCAGTTCAGTTCAGTCACTCAGTCACGTTCAACTCTTTGCAACCCCATGGACTGCAGCCTGCCAGGCTTCCCTGTCCCTCACCAGCTCCCAGAGCTTGCACAAACTCATGTCCATAGAGTCAGTGATGCCATCCAACCATCTCATCCTCTGTCATCCCCTTCTCCTCCTGCCTTCAATCTTTCCCAGCATCAGTCTTTTCTAGTGAGTCAGTTCTTTGTATTATGTAGCCAAAGTATTAGAGTTTCAGCTTCAACATCAGTCCTTCCAATGAATATTCAGGACTGATTTCCTTTAGGATAGACTGGTTGGATCTCCTTGAAGTCCAAGGGACTCTCAAGAGTCTTCACCCAACACCACAGTTCAAAAGCATCAATTCTTCAGCACTCAGCTTTCTTTATAGTGCAACTCTCATATCCATACATGACTACTGGAAAAACCATAGCTTTTACTAGATGGACCTTTGTCAGCAAAGTAATGTCTCTGCTTTTCAATATGCTGTCTAGGTTGGTCATAGTTTTCTTCCAAGGAGCAAATGTCTTTTAATTTCATGGCTGCAGTTACTATCTGCAGTGATTTTTGGAGCCCAAGAAAAGAAAGTCTGTCACTGTTTCCATTGTTCCCCCATCTATTTGCCATGAAGTGATGGGACTGGATGCCATGATCTTGGTTTTCTGAATGTTGAGTTTTAAGTCAGCTTTTTCACTCTCTTTCACTTTCATCAACAGACTCTCTAGTTCCTCTTCAATTTCTGCCATAAGGGTGGTGTCATCTGCATATCTGAGGTTATTGATATTTCTCCTGGCAATCTCGATTCCAGCCTGTGCTTCATCTGGCCTGGCATTTCTCATGATGTACTCTGCATATAAGTTAAATAAGCAGGGTGACAATATACAGCCTTGACGTACTCCTTTTCCTATTTGGAACCAGTCTGTTGTTCCATGTCCGGTTCTAACTGGTGCTTCCTGACCTGCATACAGATTTCTCAGGAGGTAGGTCAGGTGGTCTGGTATTCCCATCTCTTGAAGAATTTTCCACAGTTTGTTGTGATCTACACAGTCAAAGGCTTTGGCGTAATCAATAAAGCAGAAGTAGATGTTCTTCTAGAATTCTCTTGCTTTTTCGGTGATCCAACGGATGTTGGCAATTTGATCTCTAGTTCCTCTGTCTTTTCTAAATCCAGCTTGAACATCTGGAATTTCATGGTTCATGTACTGTTAAAGCCTGGCTTGGGGAACTTTGAGCATTACTCTGCTAGCATGTGAGATGAGAGCAACTGGGCGGTAATTTGCGCAGTCTTTGGGATTGCCTTTCCTTAGGGTTGAAATGAAAGCTGACCTTTTCCAGTCCTGTGGTCACTGCTGAGTTTTCCAAATTTGCTGGCATATTGAGTGCAGCACTTTAACAGCATCCTCTTTTAGGATTTGAAAGAGTTCAAATGGAATTCGATCATATATACCACAACTTCTTTATCATTTATCTGTCAACAGACATCTAGGTTGCTTCCTTATCCTGGCTATTATAAATAGTGTTGCAATGAACAATGGGGTACATGTGTCTTTTTCAATTCTATATGCCCAGTAGTGGGATTGCTGGGTCATATGGTAGTTTTATTCCTAGTTTTTTAAGAAATCTAGGAGGCAGTTTTTAATAATAACACCAACAGATGTAGTATACTTAGTAGTAGTTATAACTTTCTTAAGAAAATTTTTATTATACTAATAAACCTTTAATTACAAAACAGATTCAGAAACACAAAAGAAATATACTTTATAGATTATCTCATTGAATCTTCACAATTCTCTTAGTTAAATAATAGTGTGGTATTTTTTTTTTAAAGATTTGTTCAAATACACTAACCTAATAATTGTTGGAGCCAGGAATGAAAATCAGGCTGTTTGATTCCAGATTCTCTGTCTCCTACTGTGAACCTCTGCTCTAAACTATGTGCCTGATTTAAAACACACACACATGTGCACACACACACACACACAGCTAATCCTTGGAGCTGTCCAACAGCTATTTTTGCTGCCTTGTGAAATAGTAAGCTGGAAAGTTTCATAGAAAATTTGAATGATTAGTGTAAGGGAAATCTGTTTTAAAGTGATTCTTAAACTTAGGAATAGTTGGACTAAGAAACTTTAATGTTTCCTCCAAGTGTTTAGATTCTTTAACATCCTCTTGAGAAAGGTAATTTAGAAGTATAAATAACAAAAGAGGAAATTATTTCTGCCCAGACATAACAAATGTGTTTTATGCAGAAATAGTCTCCAAATGTAACTGCTTTTCTTCTGCTTAGTCATTGTTTCCTCTTAAAGTTCTGCATGGAAAAGATGATTGCAAAATTTCATAGCATTTGCTCATTGCTTTTGCAGAAACAATAGATATTTTAAAGGTGCAAAAACACACTACTATATTTAAGTAACTCTTTAAAAAATAGTACAAGATGGGTTCAGTTTTTATCATTTTCAAATCTTTACAGTTAAGTAAAACTGCTCTAATTATCTGAATCTCAGTTGCTGAGCTTTAATTACCTTTGATGTCTTGCGGCTTACTTCATGATCTATTATAAGAATGATCTGTCTCTTTTAAAATAGTGCCAGTGAAAAGATAATGCACAAAGACTTTATATAGTGCTGACACTTAATAAATTGTTCCTCAATAAACTACAATAATGGAGAAGGAAATGGCAACCCACTCCAATATTCTTGCCTGGAAAATCCCATGGACAGAGGAGCCTGGCGGATTCCAATCCATGGGGTCACGAAGAGTTGGACCCAACTGAGCGACTAAAACTAAACTACAATAAAATAAAATAGTGCCAATGACAAATAACATCTCATTAATAATACCAAAATGAATAAGGAATTATCATTTTGGTATTCTTGTCCGAATCAATTTGTATTGTACAAAGATAAATTTGAGTTGAATTCTTAAAAGTTTTTATAAACTGCAGTATCTTATCAAACAGCAAGTTTATTTTGTTGTTGTCTTTAATTCCTTTTAAATAGAACCACCTCATATCAATGGATCTGAAGAACCCATAGAAATGTCAGTAATTGTTAATAATCCTCTTGAACTTACCTGCATGGCTTCTGGAATCCCAGCTCCTAAGATTACCTGGATGAAAGATGGTCGACCCCTTCCACAGATGGATCAGATGCAGACTCTTGGAGGAGGAGAGGTTCTTCGAATATCTAGTACTCAGGTTCGTTCAGAGTTCATATGATTATTTTGTCCTAGGTTAAACTTCTTACTTGCTAATCTCTGGGCAGTGTTGGAGAAATTGTCTTGGAGTCTGAGTATATCATAGATCTCTGTGACTTTAGCAAGGGTAGATTTGTTCTATGATATGCATGACTGAATAGACAATTACAAGGTAACATGACTAAAGCGAAGAAGTAAAATTATCAGATTAAATATAGAAGAAAGCAAGATACATTCATATTAATTTTTTCAAGTTTTCACAGTGCCATAAGTGATAGTATATTTCCTGAAGCTCTTGATTTGTGCCATGTGGCCCTTTATAGAAATGGCAAAAAGCAGTCAAACGTATGTGTATAAGAGGCTTCAAAGGGAACTTTTGATCTTCAGAATGAACTCACAGACATGAAAATCTGAAGAGATGGAATTTTTCCAAAAATGGTCAATTCAATAGAATTGACTGTTCTTTTAGTTTATGTTTAAGGAAATTAATCTGAAATGTAAATATATTAAAGAGAGGTATGTCTCAGGGTGTCTTATTGTAACAATATACTCTTCTGCAAACAGAGGCAAATCTTATGTTACAAATATTATCTGTATGTTCTCTGATGCCTTCATCTGT
The DNA here is from genome assembly GCF_033118175.1 of Dama dama. Classification (NCBI taxonomy): domain Eukaryota; kingdom Metazoa; phylum Chordata; class Mammalia; order Artiodactyla; family Cervidae; genus Dama; species Dama dama. Next base: position 63,414,201 of record NC_083694.1, read on the forward strand.
TAACTGGGGATGAAAATAGGAACAATGCTGAACTTATGTACTTAGGGCTTTAGAGATAATCTAAGGTGATGTGCTTAGACTGATGCCACAGGCATGGAGAGATGCTGAAATGGAGTTAAAATGATTATTGTTACTGCTGCTTTTATTGTTATTATAATCATCATTGCTTTAAAGGTATTTATATTCAGTCAGTTCACTTCAGTTCAGTCGCTCAGTCATGTCCGACTCTTTGCGACCCCATGAATCACAGCACACCAGGCCTCCCTGTCCATCACCAACTCCCGGAGTTTACCCAAATTCATGTCCATCGAGTTGGTGATGCCATCCAGCCATCTCATCCTCTGTTGTCTTAATCATATTTCATGTATATTTTCACTGTGGAAACAGAAAGGGAGCTAGAAAAGAGAGCTGAGGGTTATGAATTGCCTCAGTTTTATGTTGGGCTATGAGCTCTATCACACCCATGGCTACCATGGCAACTCGGTGAGGCAATGTCTTTATCCCCTTTCTACAAGTCCAGAAACAGAGAAGGATTAAGTATTCACCTGTCCAGTACTTATCACTGCTCAGTGATGGAACTGATCTCAATCCTGGGTCTGGTTCAACAGCGTAGCCAGTGGAAGTCTCTTGTTTCTAACATTGAAGAGAACACACCTTCCATTTCCCTCTTCTCTCCATCAACCATTTTAGCAACCCAGAAAAAACTCAGGTCACACTATCAAACCACTTGCTGAATCAAAATATTTGAATGCTATAATTTCAACTGACCAAAAGGGAAGCAAAAGAATTTTGTAACTTAAGGAATAGCATGGAGACAGTGAAGTGTGCACTAGAACCATAAATATAAAGGAATCATGGTAAATAAAGCTCTAAGGAGAGATTGAGGCCACATTACATTAGGTCTTAAATGTGAAAATGAAACATTATGTTAAACAAGACAGAGTTTCCATCAAGAATTAAACGGTGACCCACATAGTCTAGCTATTGTGAAGAACACAAATGTAGTACATAAGACATTTCTCAGCCTTCAAGAAGTTTTCAGTTGTCTAAGAAAAGTAAAACCACACACATGATAAAATTAGGAAAAGGAACAATAGAAAACCATTAAAACCTTATAGAATTAAAAAATTAAATATTATCAAGTCTCAAGACTGCTAGGGGTTCCTCTGCTCCTCTGTGTTTTATTTTCTCTCTGTCAGAGCCCTTATTACTAAATTATACCTTAGTTACCTGAACTTTGTCTTTTTGTGTATGTATCTATTGCACATAATTATGCCTGGTACATAATGGATATTCTGCAAATTCCAAATTGTGTGGTGAAAGACGAGAGTTTGCTAAGACATTTTCCATCAAACTCTCCTTCTGTGACAAAACAGGTTGGAAAAACTCTATATACTGTACCTTTCTCTCCTTTGTGAGCTATAATGCATGTCAATAACTGCAAAATCTTTCTCTAAAAAACCCGATTAATTATAATTTTTCAAGCACCCTATTAAGAGAACACACATTAGAAAATGTAGCTACTGATAGTAATTATCAATATTCAGAAGGGTGTACATTGTCAGGAAATGGTTCTTGGAGGAGGTAAGATCTAAGAACAGTCATGAATGATGGTGCAAGTTTGACTGAGTCAGGGCCAGTGGAGGGGGCAATGTAATTGGGGAATAGACTGTATTGGTGGAGAAGAGCTGACTTTTAGAGGTTTTCAAGGTATGATGAGCAACTTTGAAATTATTCTCCAGGCAGTAGTGCATCCCTTTCAATTCTTTAATTGAAGGACAATGTGACTGTCACTCTTCTAAAGTTATATTTAGTAATTTTCCAGATATACTAGTCTTAACATCCTAATCTAAATTTTTTTCAGTGGAGTCTGTGCACATTACTGAAAAAAAAGTTTTTCAATAACCCATAAAGTCAGTTTTGAATGTAAGAATTTTAAAATTCTCAGTATTCTAGGAGTATTCAAGTAATAGATGAAAACAGGATTTTCTACTTTTTCAAAATATGTTTTTCACAGTAGTAAGATCATATGTTTTTCAGTGTGTACTTTTCACTTATTTAAGCATTGGCTGTGTTTACACAATGTCAAATATGAATAAAGTCTAACACTTCAGTGGAAACTATGCATGGGGATTTTTAAAGAAATGTTTCTGGTTTTAGTCAGAAAATAGTAGATTTTTCTGTCAGCCTGACCTGTTTACAGCCAAATTACATAACATAGCTATATTGTTTCACTATGTATATCAAGGAATATTAAAAATATGGTATTAATGTTCTTTATTAAAATAACCTGATTTTTATTTACTTTGGTTGTTGGTTGGTTGGTTAATGTATTTTACTTGCTTCTGGAAGCCTCCAGTAGGATTTTTGCAATCTGCAATATAAATTCATAAATATTTCTTCAAAAAATGCTGAGTAGTATTTGTGTCATATATGGTGCTGTGTTCTATATGTATCTGCCTTTTCTGACATCATTAACATATATAACATGCAAACATTCTGAGATCAAATACTGAAACCCTGTTTTTGTTTTTTTGTTTTTTTTACAAAAAAGAAATTTTATAGGGAACAGGTGCCCTGAAATCCTCTTAAATCTACGTCAGATACATAGATTTATGTGTAGCAGAGATCCTGAGCCATGCTCAGTATCAGAGTGCTAAATACAAATGTTAAGACATTTATTAAATTTTAATTATTGTGCTGTATTAATGATATCTTGCTTTGTGTGAGTCCTTTACATTTGTTCTAATGGATATTTATTCTCATCATCAAAACCAGCATGCTAACCTTGTGTAATTCACTTATTTGAATTTTATAGGTGGAAGATACAGGAAGATATACATGTCTGGCATCCAGTCCTGCAGGAGATGATGATAAAGAGTATTTAGTCAGAGTGCACGGTAACGTTGGCATAATGTCCTGCAGTCCATCATACACTTATACCTAATTAAAAGGCATAATTTATGGAAGATAGGGCAGCTATCCAACACATCATTAAACTATGTTTATATATTAGGAAATATGTATTTTGCAAATTTGAGTTTATATTTCACTGATCATGTGTTCATGGGAGTGGTTTAATGGATTTTTGAGTTATATGTTTTGTTCCTGCACAAGTAATTCATATTCATTGATTTTAAATCATAGAATATAAATTAGAGTAAAAATGAAAATAAAAGTATTCATAATCTCATCACACAAGAATAAGACCTTTTTACATATAAATATTGTCACAGGAATGTGATCATGCAGCATATAGTATTTAACTTTTTATCTCAGTGGCATGTTGAACATGTTTTCATGTCAAAAAAATATATATTTTTATAACATTACTTTTTAGCAGTTGCATGATTTATAATTTTATGAACACACCATTACTTATTTAATACATTCCTTATTTTTGGCTGTTTCTGTATTTCCACCAACAGAAGCAGCGCTATTATAGACACCCTTGGATAAGTGTGTTGGCCTATTTTTAATTATTTTGTTTTAATAAATTTCTATAAGTCCACTTCCTTGAATATATGTATGTATATGCATATGCATGTACACACACACACACACATATTCAAGACCAAATTACCTTCTAGAAAAGTTGAGTCAATTAGACTGTGGCTTGTCCTACTTTGACATAGAGCTGGAAATTACTCTTCAAAGAGAGGAACATTTAAAGAACCTAATAGAAGATCTTTATCTCCTCATAGCCTAAATCACTAAGCAATCCAAACTGTAGGACTGGTGTAATGTAGGAGTGTTCCCCTGCCCCCACCAGCCCTACACACAAATTAGACCAATTGACGTGTAAATTGTGTATACAGCAGTCACATAAAAAATATACACTTTTTAAATTGTGGTATAGTTGATTTACAATATTATATTAGTTTCAGGTATACACCAGAGTCATTGAAAATTTTTATAAATTATACTCCACTTAAAGTTATTATGAAATATTGACTTTATTTCCTTTACTTTATATACTTGTGGCTTATTTATTTTATATATAGTAGAATATACCTCTTAATTCCTTACCCCTCTTTTGCCCTCCTTTCTGCTTATTAAGAAAAATCTATATATTTCTGTTTGTTATGATGGACAGAACCTAATTTAAAAGTTTTAAAATATGTTCAGAGAAAGTTATTACCAAGTGTAGACCTGGACAAAAAAAAATCCCTTTTTTGGGCCTTAGTTTCTTTACCTATTAAATAGTGATAAAATGTGGTTATATCCTATCATTCATGCGACTATTGGAAGAATTTCATTACTTAAGGTACTTAAGTACTGAGTATGATTTTAAAAAATCACTATTTCTTATCAGGGTACTATAAATTGAATGAGCAGCATTTTAAATTTACGTTGCTTCTTTCATACAGCAGAAACAACACTGTTGAACACCTAAAATAATCCAGAGCATTTTCCATCTCATTTATTAAAAGCCTTTGGTGTATCTGTTTTCCCACCCAGTACCCCCTAATATTGCTGGAACTGGTGAGCCCCAGGACTTCACTGTGTTACGGAACAGACAAGTGACGTTGGAATGCAAATCAGATGCAGTGCCTCCACCTGTAATCACTTGGCTTAAAAATGGAGAACGGTTACAGGTAAGTCTTGCCAAGTTCCACAGATAAATTTTGAGGAAAAAAAAAATCAGCTATAGAGTCCTTCTACATCAGGTTACTGGTTATTCAGCATTGCAGGGCTGAGCACAGAGTCCTTTTGTCAGCCTTCTTTTCTCAGCCTTTGCTGGTGTAGGTAGTAGCTAGTTACGAGTCAAAAGACAGGTATTTTGATTCACATACTCTGTAAATTGGCCTAAGTATGTATCCCCTGAAGCAGGTGAATTAAACTTGGATTGAAACACTCTTGTCTTTTCTTGAAAGAAAAGAAACCATCAAAGTCTCAAAAGAACTGACTTATCTTGCCAAGTCCCTGGGCAAACCTGTTGCTGACTTTCCTTGATCTAAACTTGCACCTCAGGAGTGACCCCAAGGATCTGTGAATCAGTTCAGTTACTCAGTTGTGTCCGACTCTTTGCGACCCCATGGACTGCAGCACGCCAGGCTTCTCTGTCTTATCACCAACTCCCGGGAGCTTACTCAAACTCATGTCCATTAAGTCGGTGATGCCATCCAACCATCTCATCCTCTGTCATCCCCTTCTCCTCCCGCCTTCAGTCTTTCCCATATCAGGAGTCTAGACTGAAATCTTTGGAAACACAGTTACTGGCTCTGTGAGGCTTCCATGCTCTGGTGATGCCTGTCTGCTGCCATAGAGTATCACAGCCTAGGATCCTAAGTAGCCTTTTAGGATTGGCTCTAAGCCTTGACTTTGAATGTTCAGATTGTCCTTATCCTAGTAGTTAGTTATCCTTCTTTTTCCTCATCCTCTTAGTATAACCAATTGTGATACACTGAGTCTAAATAAAAGGAAATTATGTCTTTATTACCTAAGACAGAGAGACTTTAACCATGAGCACATCACACAAACACTAAACACAGACTGGATTCTGAGAGTTACTAACATGTTTAATTATCATGCATATCACTTAACAGCCCCATGCCTCAGTTTCTCTATTTATTGTGTGCCTGCTGTAATGATGTGCATTGTGATTGCTCCTGACAATAATCCTGATCCATAAGGAGCTCATAGACTATCTGAAAATATACAGAAGTACATCAAAGATTATAGAACATTGATACTGCTGATAAATTTTATCTTAGAGGGATATACAGAGCGGAAACAGTGGGAAGAAGCAAGTAACCCAGACTGAAGGGTAAATGATAGCCCAGGGAGCCTCTTGGAAAGGGTGAGTTCAGTTTAAATGTTGAGTGAGAAAGAAGGGGACTCCAAACATAGGTGATAGTATGTACAAAGACATTACAGGAAAAGGAATGCTGTTGTCTCAGGAACTGCAGGTAGCTTGGTATGGTTGAAGTAGACCTTTAAAACCCTTTGATGATTCTCCATAGATTTCGGGTTTCAGGTTCAGTTGCCCAGCTTTGCTTACAAAGCCCTTCATGCTCTGACTTTTCCTCCAGAGTCTTATCTCCCATGTGTGCATTTCACTCTAGACCACTAGATGTTCAGACAGGGACTGAGTAAATATTAATGATGGAGAAATCAAGCTAATTTCAGATATGACCAAGTGATGTCAGTACTGGGACAGACTGAATTCAACAGTAAATGATAAAAAAAAAAGAGAGAGATGAGTTCAGTTTTAGATACTTTGAGTTTGAATTATCTATATATTATCCAAATGGAAATTCCAGAAAGTTCCAAGAAATATGGGTCCAAAAATACCTTTGATTTGGTGGTCCTCAATAGTATAGCCTGTTGTTGAAGCTGTAGGTTTGTATGAGGTCAACCAGAAAGTGCAGAGTGTGAGATTTGTAAATGAGAATAACGCCTAAGGCAATATTGACGATTAAAAGGTGAGCAAAGGAAAAGAGAAAAGTGGGACTGAGAAGGAACACTTGGAGAAATTGGTGTACTGAAAGCCAAGAAATAGAGAGTTAACAGAGTTCATGTCAAGATACAAAGAAAACTGTATTTATTGGCTTTGGGTAATACACAGATGTGATTCAAGATGTAAGCAACCTTCAGTTAGAGTGATCGAAGTAGAAGACACGTTACAGTTGTTGGGGGAGTGAAAGAAGAGGAAGTGGAAATGGTTGTGGACTATTATTTAAATACAAAAGAGATTTGTATATTCTTATTTACTAAAAAGAGTTTGAAGATAGAGAACCAAGTGTGTTAGTAGGGAAAGGATGGGACCCCAGTGACAGATGAAGAAATTAGCCTTGGACTGAAGGGATAACCTTTTTCCACAGAGATGGAAATGTAGGAAGGAAGGATGCATTCATATATGCAAGATGAGAGGGAGAAATTGCAGGCTCTTGGCTTTGATTTTTTCAGTGGAGTAGGAAACAGGGTCATCTGCTCAGAATAAGGTTCTGTCTAAGGAAAGAAATCAAATTGGAAGAATCACTGGCAGTAAATGGGAAGAGAACCAGAGAAAGTATAGTGAGACTGAGTAAATTAGCAGAACTTACTGATATTCATGGAAGAAAGACATGAAAATCAACTCAGAACTTTTTATTAGCATAAAGTCCTGCTATACCCATATTGAACTTAAAAATTAAAATATGTTTTGTAGAACTTACCATGTATGTTGAAAAAATTACCTGTTCTCATTAGAAATAATAAAAATTTACCACTGATGGCCCCTGTAGCAATTAAAGGCCTACAGATAACGTGTGGACTTTAAAGATAAATTGATCTGAACTGTACATCTTAGTGTGAACAACTTTTTTCACTAGAAATATATGTTTATCTGGGACAGAACCCATATGGTAGAAAAATCTCATTTGGACTCTTCCTAAAGTAGATCCACTTTGGCACAACCAGAAAATATCAGCCTTTGTTGCTACCTGGCATTTTTTAAAAAGTTTATGAACAATCCTCAATTGGACATAATAGAGTAGATATCACTATATTTCAGTATTTCCTCTCAATATAGATCTCTATAGTTTCCTAATTTTTGGTCCCATGCCTGGACACAAAATATATGCTTAACAAATATTTGTAGGCTAAAATCATTTATTTACTTATTTTTTAAATGTTGAAGGATAATTGTTTCCTTTAAGTTAACCAAAGTTAATTTATTATCAGGAAACTTTCAGCTTTAAGTAACAGGCTTCAAACTGTAAACAACTTAATTGGGAGCAGGGGGAAGATATTAGCAATAAAAATCAGTGAACTTGAGTTTTCGGCATTATCCAAAGGCTCTAGTTATGTAGTCAAACATCTCTGTCCTTCCTTCTTTATCTCAGTTCTGCTTGTGTCTTAGATTCACAGCAAGTTGTCCGCACATGGTGGTACAGCTGCCCCCCGCCTATGTCATCCTCACTATCAGATTCCAGTAAAAATATGCCTGTTCCAACACTTTGAGAAGTGTCCTGCAGGGAGCTCTCATGGGCCCAACTTAAAACACTTTTCCACCCTTGAGTGGATCACTGCGGCCATCACTGATTGTGCTCTTGCCTTAACTACACTCATAGAGGTAGCTCCCAAGAGTTTTTGATACCAGGATAGTAGTAGGGGGAGCAGACAAAGATACTGGGAGACAGGTATGCTACAGTTCACTATTTAGTTACTTTTGATGATTCTTATTTCATTTTCCTGACATTTTAATGGTAAATTTTACTTGTTGAATCCAGGCAACACCTCGAGTAAGAATCCTATCTGGAGGGAGATACTTGCAAATTAATAATGCAGATCTAGGTGATACAGCCAATTATACCTGTGTTGCCAGCAACATTGCGGGAAAGACTACAAGAGAGTTTATTCTCACTGTCAATGGTAAGAACGCTTAACCACTGTTTCACAATCAAAAAATTTAGACAGGACATTCAAAGAGATAACATTTTTGTTTTTTTATGAGCATACTAAACAAATTCTTGTGCTTATCTTATTTCTTTTGACATAGACAGCGTGTGACATTTGTGCTATAGCTATATTCAAACTAACTCAACTTCAAAAATGTAATTAAAGATACATTTCTCTTAGAGAACAATACATGTCCAATTGTTATCAGCATATTCTGATGTTTTGTATCATTCAGATCAGAGCCACTGGAGAAGTTAATATACTAAATCTCTGGGTGACAAGTAGCCAATTATTTAGTCACTTTTATTGATGTTGGGGTTTGATTATATGTGCTAGACAGAGACTGCCATGGAACTGTAATTTTCTCAAATATAAAATCTAAACACTAAAATCTGCCAAATTTCAGGAATATGACACCAACTTTCTAAAACTGTTCATCTGATGTTTTAATAGATGAAATTTTACAAGTTGGATGACCCAGGCAGTTAATATCTCTAACACTAAAATTAAAATTCAAGTTTTCTATTCCCATGAGAACTCAGTGATTAGTAAAATACATGCTCTGAGACTTGCATGATTAATCACAGATGTGTTTTTTTAAAACAGCCCACTTTCTAAGCTTTATTTAAAGCAAAGTTGTTCCAGTGTTAACATTCTCTGACCATTATTTGGCCAAAGAGAAATAAGAAATATCATCTTTAATTTGTATCATACCAGAGCTGATTTTTGTTTTTTGTTTTTTTTTACTCTTTCAAGCCTCTTCCTTAGAAAGACAGATTTCACACACCATGAGTGAGTGAGTGAAATTCGCTCAGTCTTGTCCGACTCTTTGTAACCCCATGGACTATACAGCCCATGGAATTCTTTAGGCCAGAATACTGGAGTGGGTAGCCTTTCCCTTCTCCAGAGGATCTTCCCAATCTAGAGATCAAACCCAGGTCTCCCACATTGTAGGCAGATTCTTTACCAGCTGAGCCACAAGGGAAGCCCTTCACACACCATATCAGGGATTTAAAGCCCTGTCTTCTATTAGGGAAGAGGATTGGCTCAGAGGTTAAAGTGTCTGCCTGCAATGCTGGAGACCTGGGTTCGATCCTGGGTCGAGAAGATCCCCTGGAGAAGGAAATGGCGACCCATTCCAGTAATCTTGCCTGGAGAATCCCATGGATGGAGGAGCCTCGTGGGCTACAGTCCATGGGGTCACAAAGAGTCGGGCACAACTGAGCAACTTAACTTTTACTTTCTTTCCCCACTATTAAGTCTTCACTTTTGTGTAAATTTTTACATAAAATCTTATCTTGAATAAGGTTTTAGGAATTCAACCCCAATTCTATTTATACTAACCTGAATTAGCTGTAGGCAAAGTCATATATTTGACTCAAATCTCAGCTTGTGTTATTACCTAGTCAGTCTTAGTTCAGGCTGTGTTACTGATATAAATGAAATTTTCCACATGCATCTCTTTTACAGTTCCTCCGAGCATAAACAGTGGCCCCCAGAGTCTTGTCATTCACTTAAATAAGTCAACTGTATTGGAATGCTTTGCGGAAGGTGTGCCAGCCCCAAGGATAACGTGGAGAAAGGATGGAGCTGTTCTACCTGGGACTCATGCAAGGTAACTAAAAAAGGATGAAAAACACTGTACGAACTGAAATGTAAGTTTTTAAATATTTGATCCAATGCATTATTTGAGTCTTTTCATTCTAAAATTAGTCTCTTCATCTTAATATGAGAATCAAAATTCAGTATTTTAAAACCCTAACCCTAATTCCTAAAGGCTTGCATCTAAAATGTAATGGTTATAGTGTATCCAAGATCATAAGTCCATGTGCTATACCTCTTTGCAGAAAATCCTTTTTTTCTACCAAGGGTATTACAAATTTCTGAAGCAGGAAAAGGACTAAAAATGGATAACTGAGTCTTTTAAAATGCTCTCAGTTAAAATGTGCATAATCAGAAAGACTCATCCAGAGACCTTCACGTGTGATCTTTCTTGTAGATACTCCATCTTGGAAAATGGATTCCTTCATATCCAGTCGGCACAAGTGACTGATAGTGGGCGATATTTGTGTATGGCTACCAATGCTGCTGGGACAGATCGCAGGCGAATAGACTTACAGGTCCATGGTAAATATACGTTTATGAACAACATCCAGTCTTAGAGTCAAGCGTTCTTTGGTTGCCTAAACCAGTGAGGTCATAGCACAAAGACCTTCAGGTCCAGCGCTCTGTTATGAACAATCAAGATTCTTGGTGAATAGCATTATCACAGCACTATGTAAGTTCAGAGAACCTTATTGTGTTCATCAATGTAAAGTAAGTTATCAGTGATTAATTTCAGTTTGGCAGAGATACTTCAAATGGCATACTGTTTGCTGAATGTGTTTTATCTCTCACTTGGTGACTTTGTTTTAGTTCCTCCATCCATTGCTCTGGGTCCTACCAACATAACTGTAACAGTAAATGTTCAAACCACTCTGGCTTGTGAGGCTACTGGCATACCTAAACCGTCAATCAACTGGAGAAAAAACGGGCATCTTCTAAATGTGGATCAAAATCAGAATTCATACAGGTAAGGAGGAACTTACCTGGAAATTCCACCAGCAATTTAGAAACATATTTTTCAAAGAATTAACATTTTCACCTTATCAATGGGGACAGAAAATATATAAAGTATGAACTAGCTAGTATGCAGAGAGTGTATTATTTTTTTCTTAGCATTGAATTAGTTTTTCAATCTAAAGTATTTTTTTCTGAATTATAGGTACAACTTCTCTTTCCATAAGCCCTGTGGATAACTGTCAGTGAGCTCTGTAGCATTAGATTTCCATTCTGCTACTGTTTTTAGCACCTTTTGTAATTTTATAATGACAAAGGATAAAACATCATTTGGTATAAAAGAAAAAGTACTCTTTAAAAATAATACAAGCTTTAGTTGAAGAATAAAAATCAAATTTTATGCCTTCAAATACAGTGTATGTATTTGGCAGCACGTATAAGGATGAAGAATAGCAGTTTCTCCAATTTTCTCTACTCTTTCAGCTTTACTATCATTCTTCTTACTATGATATCATATTTTTAAAGGCTAACCTTAAAAATACTGTGGATTTCTGATTCCTTAGATGAGCATCATTTCTTGTATCTCAAGTTAATAGATATCTTGTCAAAAGATTTGCCTTGTCACTAAAAACAAGAGTTTTCATAGACCTATCCTGATAAAAATCGATTCTGTTACACCTGGAAATATGAAATTAGGAGGGTTTCACTTGAAAATCTCTTGTGTCTCTTTCTCATCCTTTTAATCTTTTGGCATTGGGGGTTTAATGACTTGAAAGTATACTCTATGTGGAAAATGCCCATGCCCTTGAGTTAAAAAGCAGGTCAAATATGTTCCCACTGAATCAAATTATTCCCAGTCATCAGTGCACAGTTTGAGGTAAGAAAACAGATATTCTTATTTAGATTACTTTAAATAATGTATATGTATTTACTCAGCCTTTTGTATATTTGAAGTGATTCAGATAACTTAAGTTTGGAGTTTATTTCAAGTTAGATTCTAATTTATGTACTGTGTATCTCCAAGGTATCTACCACATTTAAGGAGACATGTGAAGTAGGGAAAAATGCAAGACAGACTTGTAGTTACCTATCGGTCAGTGGAAGTAATCAAATACCAAGCTGCAGCGTTAATGTGAAATTTAGAGATAATCTATGTGAAACATTTGAGATAGTACCAGGAATGTATTCAGTGGTCAGTAAATAGCAGCTGTCATCAAATGTGCTCATTTCACTGTATTTCACCTAGGAGAGCATGGTTGGTCATGCCATCAGCATTCAGAAAATGCAGGATTCCCTCATAAGGCAATCATTCCACACCACTGCTTCCTGCAAATGTTGAGGCTGAGGCCCTGTTAACTCACTGCCATATAAACTTAAAGTTTGATACATAAAATGATGCTCAGTTTAACATTTGAGGAAAAAGTTCCATTTCCCTCAGTTCACAACATGGTACCATGTTGAACCAACTGGATACATTTGTAAAAACTGATATATAGCACCTCATTGCTTTGAAATCTCTCTTCTAGGCTCCTTTCTTCAGGTTCACTAGTGATTATTTCCCCTTCTGTGGATGACACTGCAACCTATGAGTGCACGGTGACAAATGATGCCGGAGAGGACAAGAGGACTGTGGATCTCACTGTCCAAGGTAGAACTGGCTTAGTATGTGGACTGAAAGTTATTACAATGATATCATTTCTTCTTTTCACCACTTCACAAAGGGGCTTCCTGTTCCACTTACCAAACATTCACTTTCAATGTAGAAAGAGGAAGATACATGAGTAGGCTTTGGAAATCTGTTAGGGTTGGAAACATGTAGTTTTCTTTCTTTTTGTTGTTGCTTTTTAGTTCCACCTTCCATTGCTGATGAACCTACAGACTTCCTAGTGACCACACACACGCCCACAGTGATCACCTGCACCGCTTCAGGAGTTCCGTTTCCCTCAGTTCACTGGATGAAGAATGGTATAAGACTGCTTCCCAGAGGAGAGGGCTATAGAATTCTGTCCTCAGGTAAGACCCAGCTCAGTGATTACACAGATATTGATTGGGTTAGTTACTAATGGATGGCCTTATTTGGACTTTTGTTGCACCAGAAGAAAACAAAAAAAATATCGATATTCCTAGGCTTAGGCATTTGGGGAAAAATTCAGTTAGGATGGGGAGGGCAATGAGGGAAGGGGGTAGAAAAAAACCTAAAAACAAAATAATAAATAATATCTACAACTGATCTACATGTATTCAGCATGACCACTTAGATTTTATGTGCATATTTTCTAAACCTAAGGTTTGGAAGGGCTTCCCTGGTGGCTCAGTGATAAAGAATCCGCCTGTTAATGCAAGAGCTACAGGAGTCGCATGTTCAGTCTTTGGGTTGGGAAGATCCCCTGGAGGAGGACATGGCAACCCACTCCAGTATTCTTGCCTGGGAAACCCCATGGACAGAGCCTATTGGGCTGCAGCACATGTGTGCGGTAGTCACTCCGTCCGTCATGTCCAATTCTTTGCAATCCATAGACTGCAGCCCACTAGGCTACTCTGTCCATGGAAGTCTTCAGACAAGAATACTGGAGTGGGTTATTTCCTTCTCCAGGGGATCTTCCCAACCCAGGGATCAAATACATCTCCTGCACTGCAGACAGACACTTTACTGTCTGGGCCACCTGGGAAGCTCAGTCCATAGGGTTGCAAAAGAGTGGGACACGACTTTGCAACTAAACAACAACATGGTTTAAAATTTTTACTGGTTGCCTTTGGGTGAACCACACCTCTTTGGCCAAATAGAATGTCCATTCATTTAATAAGCATTTAGTTTAACCCTAACCCTAACCCTAACCCTAATTTTCCACACTGGATGGTGTCTGGCTATGTACTCCACTAAATGGGGCTAATTTGGGCTAATTTGGGTGAACCACACCTCTTTGGCCAAATAAAATGTCCATTCATTTAATAAGCATTTAGTTTAACCTTAACCCTAACCCTAACCCACTAAATTTCTACATGGGCTATGTACTCCACTAAATTTCTGAGGATCTAAAACTAAGACAGGGTTCTTGCTTTCAAGTTTTCTATAATTTAACAAGTAAGTTTGGGTGGTAAGTGTTACGATGTGGCTGCTTTTTGAGGGTGGTTGTAAACACCATTAATAAAATTTAAGCTCTGCAAAGTTTATGTATTAAAAAGATAAAATAATTCACCTAAATGAAAGTGCAGGTGATTCACATTTGTGTTTCTGAAAATTCATCCTGCATTGAGGAGATACACTGGAGATAAAAAGTAGCAACTAAGATCCTGAACATCCTGGGGCTTTATGAGTATGTACATCTTATGTTAAGAGAATTTATTTCTTCAAAAGAAGGAAAATAATGAAAGATGAACTTGGCTTTCATAGCAAAGTATGTTGGCTATCTCAGAAATCTGCATAGATGGGTAGCAAGTAAAATCATAAAATTTAATTAACTACTCTTCACCACAAAGTACTGTGCTAAGAGAACAGTTTAGAACTTTCTCAGAAAGAGTTACCCTATGACCCAGGAACTCCACTCCTAGGTATCTCCCCAGAGAAATAAAAGCATATGTCCACGCAAAGATTTATATGCAAATATTCATGTAGCAGTCTTCTCAAGAGCCAAAAATGAGAAGCAGTGTAAATTTCCATTAACTGGTTAATGGATAAACAATAGGGATCACTTTACACAATGGAATTCTATTTAACAATAAAATGGAACAAAAATACTGACACATGCTACAACAGATATAGCTCAAAAACTATGCTCACAGTAGAAGTCAGACACAAAAGATTTCAGTATGATCCCATCTAGGTAAAATATCCAGAAGAGGTCAGTATTTAGAGACAGAAAGTAAATTAGTGATCTCTGCGGTTGAGAGTGAGGCAGGACTATAAATGGGGTGAGATTTCTTTTTGGTATAATGAAAATGTTCTAAAATTAAACTGTGATAATTGCAGGAGTCTGTAATATGCCAGGAGTTATTGAATTGTACATTTAAATGGCTGAATTTTATAGTCTGAAAATTTGCCTAAATAAAGCTGTTAATGGTGTGTGTGGTTTTTTTTTTTTTTTTTTAAGTTCTGTGCTAGGAAAAAAAAAGTTCTGTGCTAGGTAGGCAGGGAATACAAGTAGGACTACAAGCCAAGTACCCCCACGCAAGGGGGACAGAAACACAAAAATCAGAGAGACATGGTTTATCAAACCAGAAAAAGAGGGATGCCCTATGCATGAAATTCTTCTTGCCTTTTTAGGAACAATTGAAATACTTGCCACTCAACTAAGCCATGCTGGAAGATATACTTGTGTTGCCAGGAATTCAGCTGGTTCTGCACATCGACATGTGAGCCTTCATGTCCAAGGTATGAAAGGGTACTTATTTATTAAAATATTGCTGTTATCTCTTTAAGTCATGTTTTTTTCTTCAAAGATGGCCCTGTCTAGGGTCATAAACCACAGTAATATTTTGGGGACATGAAAGCTGATAGATATTCTCCAGCAGACTAAAGAAAGCATACAGATGACAAACCACGCTGAACAACCTCTGAATTATTTTCGTTGAATTTTTACGATCAGTTTCTGATTTTAGTCTTTTCTCTGGAGTTCATCTGAAGGAAACTAGCTATAGTAACAAGACTCAAAAAGCAACGTGATACGGCTGATATGTGCTTTTCCTTGGGGCAATGAAATCACTAATATTTTGGAATTATGAATTCAGACAGGTTTAACCTTATGGCTACAGTAGACATTTATGCCACTAACTAGTGTCCTTGCAACATTTCTGTTGATTGGTTCTTATAGAGCCTCCAGTCATTCAGCCTCAGCCAAGTGAGCTGGACGTCATTCTAAACAATCCCATTTTATTACCCTGTGAAGCAACAGGGACACCCAGTCCTTTCATCACTTGGCAAAAAGAAGGCATCAATGTCATCAGTTCAGGTACTGTTTCTCTCAAGACAATCATGACAACTCAGTTTTATCATTCAGAAGTCAGTATAATTCTTTTAACAAAAGTAAAAATTCTTCTAACCCTGTTCTAATAACCGTGACGTAGGTAGAAGCCATGCAGTTCTTCCCCGTGGCGGCTTGCAGATCTCCAGAGCTGTCAGAGAGGATGCTGGCACTTACCTGTGTGTGGCTCAGAATCCAGCTGGTACAGCCTTGGGCAAAATCAAGTTGAATGTCCAAGGTACGTAAATATGCTTATAGCAGTGCCTATCAAAATTCATATTATGTCAAATAATGATGCTGTCATAGTCCTTCATAGTCTTAGTTTACATTATTCTATTTGTCTTCTATTCTATTTCTGTTCTCTTACTATTTTGAAGAAAAAAGTTTAGTGCTTGGGTGGTTTGGGGGCATTATTTGTATAAGAAAACCGAGACATCTCATATTTTAAATTTCTGTGAAATGGGTACTTCTATTGTAGCACATATTTAAGGTGATTTTTAAAACCATTTTCTCCATAATGCTTCTCTGTACACATTACAAAACACTGGATTGTAATATCCACTTAAAAATCATAATTGTTTTAAATTTTACAAAATGATAGTTGTGAAACCAAAAAGTAAATCATATTGCAAGTAAACCAACTTGATGAGAAAAAATATATGAGAAGAGAGTGGGGTTTTTTTTTTTCATAGTTACCTTACATTTTCTTGATGTAATGTTCATATCTTGCATGCATTGCTTTTGTGGATAAAAACCTGACCTAGAAATGGGTTCTGAGCTACTCAGCTCACATTGGCTGGTTTGAATTTCCTTGTAGTGTGATTTTCCTAGGGTGAATGAATAACTGTAGTAAAGCTCACTTACTTATCTGCAGGTTATAAATCTAATTTCCTTGTATTTTTCAACAATTTTAATAAACATTTATTGGGCTGTTAAGTAGAAATACATTGAACATTACAGACATAATACTTTTATGGTGTGAAGAAGGAAAAAACAAAACCAGTCTTTTCTGGGGGCACCATTAGAGCTGAGATCTGCATGATGAGTGAGGATGAGCCATGTAAAGGTGTCCACGGAAGAGAAGGCAGCATGTACAATGGTCCCGAGGCAGGAAAGGGTAGGAAAAGAATCGTGGCTGACAGCGGTGAACGTGGGAAGGCTGACAAAATGGGAAGGAGATCAGAAAATAAGGTGGGGCCAGTGCATGGAGCACCTGAAAGACCAGAGGGAGGGGTAAGATTTTCTTTTCTGTGCAACACTGGAAGGCTTTCAAGGATTTAACCAAGACATTTGTTTGGTTTTAAGAAGCTCTCTTTGCTGGTATGTAGGTGATGATTTAGAGAAAGCTCAAGACTATATCTGGAAGAACTAGTAAAGTACTTAGGCCAGGGGTCCCCAACCCCCAGGATCTAAGACCTGATGTTTGAAGGTGAAACTGATGTAATAATAATAGAAATATAGTGCACAATAAATGTAATGTATTGAATCATCCCGAAACCAGCCCCCCTCCCCAGTCCATGGAAAAATTGTCTTCCAAGAAACTAATCCCTAGTGCCAAAAATGTTGGGGACTGCTGCTCTAGGCATCATGCAATATGGTCTGGCTGGGAGTGTGTGAGTTATAGGGGTAAATGAAAAAAAAAGTGATAGAATCAAGAATTTTTTTGGAGATGTAATAGCCAGGATTGCTGATTAATCAGATTGGGAGGTTAGGAAAAGAGAAGAGTTCATGATGTTTCCTGGGCTTGGGCTTGAGCAGAGATAGTGCTATGGGGGCTTCAAGGAAAGGAACTAGTTTTGGAGGAAGGAAAACATGATTTCTGATCATGTTAGATGTGGGAAACTGTTAGAAATCCTAGCAGAGATGTCAAAAAGCATTGATTATTTATGAATTCAGGAATCAAGGGAGAAGTACAGTCTAAGATACAAATTTGGAAGTAATTAGGGTTTTTCAGTCCACAAGACTGGATGAGTATTTGGATAGAAAAGAGCCCAGGACTCTGCATTGTTAAGAGGTCTGAAAAACAGAATGCTAAAAAGAATAACAAAGGAGAGGGAAGAGATGACAGAGGAAAACTAGATGGAGTCTAGGAGAGGACAGTGTTTCAAGAAGGAGTAGACAGATTTTTTTCTTTTTAACCCTAGGGAGAGTCAATTAAGATGATGACCAAGAAATAGTCATTGGTTTTGGCAACATCATTGTCATTCAGTTGCTCAGCTGTGTCCAACTCTTTGCGACCCCACAGACTGCAGCACGCCAGGCTTTCTTGTTCTTCACAATCTCCCAGAGTTTGCTGAAACTCATGTCCTTTGAGTCGGTGATGCTATTCAACCATCTCATCTTCTGCCATCCCCTTTTCCTCCTACATTCAATCTTTCCCAGCATCAGGGTCTTTTCCAATGAGTCAGCTCTTCCCATCAGGTGGTCAAAGTGTTGGAGCTTCAGCTTCAGCATCAGTCCTTCCAGTGAATATTCAGGGTTGATTTCCTTTAGGATGGACTGGTTTTCTCTCCTTGCAGTCCAAGGGACTCTCAAGAGTCTTCTCCAACATCATAGTTCAAAAGCATCAATTCCTTGGCACTCAGCCTTTTAAACTGTCCATCTCTCACATCCATACATGACTACTGGAAAAACCAGAGCTTTGACTAGATGGGCCTTTGTAGGCAAAGTAATGTCTCTGCTTTTTAATATGCTGTTTAGGTTGGTCATAGCTTTTCTTCCAAGGAGCTAACGTCTTTTAATTTCATGGCTGCAGTCACCATCTGCAGTGATTTTGGAGCCCAAGAAAATAAAGTCTGTCACTGTTTCCACTGTTTCCCCATCTATTTGCCATGAAGTGATGGGACCAGATGCCATGATCTTCGTTTTTTGAATGTTGAGTTTTAAGTCAGCTTTTTCACTCTCTTCTTTCACCTTCATCAAGAGGTTCTTTAATTCCTCTTTGGTGTCATCTGCATATCTGAGGTTATTGCTATTTCCCCCCCGCAATCTTGATTTCAGCTTGTGCTTCATCCATTGGGATCATATAAAAGAATTAGGATTTTTTCTTTCACTAATTGATTAAAATTGCATGAGCAATTATGGGACAAAGAAACACATTAAAACAACTAATAGAATTTCAGTATTCCAAAAGCAATCAGAGATAATTGCCTACTCTAGAGGAATGAAAAACTCTGAATAGACTCTCCCTTTTCAGATACAATATGTAGGGACTTCCCTGGTGTTCCAGTGGTTAAGATTCTTTGCTTCCAATGCAGGAGGCATGGGTTTGATCCCTGATTGGGGAACTAAGATCCCACATGCCATGCAATGGGAACAACAACAACAACAAATCTCTAACAGATATAGTATGCAATAGCAAGCAGAAAATCAACCAGATAACTTTGGTTGATACAAATAATTTTAAGTTATTCATATTTTTCACAACTTGTTGATTTTATTTACTCATTATGTGTGTGTGTGTGTGTGTGTGCGCGCGCGCGCGCGCGCGTGCATACGCACTCAGTCATGTCTGATTCTGCAACCCCATGAACTGTAGCCCACCAGGCTCATCTGTCCATGAAATTTTCCAGGCAAGAAAACTGGAGTGGGTTGCCATTTTCTCCTCCAAGGGATCTTCCCAACACAGGGATCAAACTCACATCTCTTTTGTCTTCTGCACTGCAGACAGATTCTTTGCCATTGAGCCACTGGGGAAGCCCACTCATCACTATTAGTGTACCCTAAAATTGGCCATTTCTGCCCAGCCTCCTCTAGAGACACAGCAGATATTTCCAGGTCTCTGGGACTTGCTATCCACAGGGCATAACTTGGATCAGTAGAGTTCTCAGAAGCCCCTGGTTTCTTACAGCATCTGGTAACAAGTAATATTTTGAATGGATTGTAGACATTTCAGACGGTTTTATTCTTTTGGCCTGCACATGTTTAAAAGAGGTAAATTTACCATCATCGTTTTCTGCACCTTGTCAGTGTCTCTGGACTTGCATTGACTGACATTGGGAGGAGGCATCATCCTTACCTTCCTTTCTCCTGTGCTTGTGGTTGGTTGTTCCTCACTTGTGTTTGATTGGTCTCTTGTAATTATGTGATGTGTCTTTAAAGCTTAGTTAAATAGCCTGAGTGGTAATTACTATTGTAAACATTGGGAAGAGAACCTGTTATCATAAGCCTGTCCACAATTTTCTGAAAAAGTACGAAGAGTTCTGCCTGTACAAAGTCAACCCTTAACCAATACAATTTGAACCGTGCAGATCCACTTCAGTTCAGTTCAGTTCAGTCACTCAGTCGTGTCCGACTCTTTGCGACCCCATGAATCGCAGCACGCCAGGCCTCCCTGTCCATCACCAACTCCCGGAGTTTACTCATACTCATCATGCCCATTGAGTCAGTGATGCCATCCAGCCATCTCATCTTCTGTCGTCCCCTTCTCCTCCTGCCCCCAATCCCACCCAGCATCAGGGTCTTTTCCAATGAGTCAGCTCTTCGCATCAGGTGGCCAAAGTACTGGAGTTTAAGCTTCAGCATCAGTCCTTCCAGTGAACACCCAGGGCTGGTCTCCTTTAGGATGGACTGGTTGGATCTCCTTGCAGTCCAAAGGGACTCTCAAGAGTCTTCTCCAACACCACAGTTCAAAAGCATCAATTTTTTGGTGCTCAGCTTTCTTCACAGTCCAACTCTCACATCTGTACATGACCACTGGAAAAACCATAGCCTTGACCAGACGGACCTTTGTTGGCAAAGTAATGTCTCTGCTTTTTAATATGCTATCTAGGTTGGTCATAACTTTTCTTCCAAGGAGTAAGCGTCTTTTAATTTCATGGCTGCAATCACCATCTGCAGTGATTTTGGAGCCCAAAAAAATAAAGTCTGACACTGTTTCCACTGTCTCCCCATCTATTTCCCATGAGGTGATGGGACCAGATGCCATGATCTTAGTTTTCTGAATGTTGAGCTTTAAGCCAACTTTTTCAGTCTCCTCTTTCACTTTCATCAAGAGGCTTTTTAGTTCCTCTTCAATCTCTGCCATAAGGGTGGTGTCATCTGCATATCTGAAGTTATTGATATCTCTCCCGGCAATCTTGATTCCAGCTTGTTCTTCTTCCAGCCCAGCCTTTCTCATGATGTACTCTGCATATAAGTTAAATAAGGTGGGTGACAATATACAGCCTAGACATACTCCTTTTCCTATTTGGAACCAGTCTGTTGTTCCATGTCCAACTGTTGCTTCCTGACCTGCATACAGGTTTCTCAAGAGGCAGGTCAGGTGGTCTGGTATGCCCATCTCTTCAGAATTTTACACAGTTTATTGTGATCCAATCAGTTGAAGGCTTTGGCATAGTTAATAAAGCAGAAATAGATGTTTTTCTGGAACTCTCTTGCTTTTTCGATGATCCAGCAGATATTGGCAATTTGATCTCTGGTTCCTCTGCCTTTTCTAAAACCAGCTTGAACATCTGGAAGTGCACGGTTCACATATTGCTGAAGCCTGGCTTGGAGAATTTTGAGCATTACTTTACTAGCATGTGAGATGAGTACAATTGTGTGGTAGTTTGAGCATTCTTGGGGATTGTCTTTCTTAGGGATAGGAATGAAAACTGACCTTTTCCAGTCCTGTGGCCACTGCTGAGTTTTCCAAATTTGCTGGCATATTGAGTGCAGGACTTTCACAGCATCATCTTTCAGAATTTGAAATAGCTCAACTGGAATTCCATCACATCCACTAGCTTTGTTCGTAGTAATGCTTCCTAAGGCCCACTCGACTTCACATTCTAGGATGTCTGTTTCTAGGTGAGTGATCACACCATCGTGATTATCTGGGTCGTGAAGATCTTTTTTGTACAGTTCTTCTGTGTATTCTCGCCACCTCTTCTTAATATCTTCTGCTTCTGTTAGGTCCATACCATTTCTGTCCTTTATCGAACCCATCTTTGCCTGAAATGTTCCCTTGGTATCTCTAATTTTCTTGAAGAGATCTCTAGTCTTTCCCATTCTGTTGTTTTCCTCTATTTCTTTGCAAGTCCACTTATTCAGTAGTAAATACTACATTACTGCATGAGCCAAAGTTGGTTGAATATGAAGATATAAAACCACAGATGCAGAGGGGCCAGGGATACTGAAGGCCAACTATAAGTTAAATTTGGATTTTCTGTAGTGCAGAGAGTCATCACCCCTAACCTCTGTATTGTTCAACGGTTAATTGTAATTCTTTTCGATATTTCACTTCTTTTCATTAAATAATACTTTGTTAAATATGATCCCAGTATATGAGATCATATAAACACTGCAGGAAAAGCATGAATAAAGGGATCTGAGCAGGTGAATAATTTCCAAACCTTGAAGAGATCTGTTTTGAAAGTTTAAGGAACTGATGAATGAATCACATAATACATGTATGTTAAAGAAAATACCTCTATCAACACAGTCTTAGTTTTCTAGACATACAATCCCTCATGAGTTCATATTTAAATCTTAAGATTGATTGTCATTTATATTTGTTAACTATGTAGAGAATGATTTTCTGCAATGGATTCAAAGAATCTTCTTTTCCAACAAAAACAAACTAGCAACCCTTTGGTGATGATATGGTAAAATCAGGGCTTTGTTTCTTAACAACGTGACTTCATTGTGCTAGAATAAGACCACATTGCATAAATAGTACATTCACGCTTTTAAGATGATGTTTAAACTTTGTAACTTTTAGTTCCTCCAGTCATTAGCCCTCATCCTAAGGAATACATCACTGTTGTGGATAAACCCATCATGCTACCGTGTGAGGCAGATGGCCTCCCACCACCTGACATCATGTGGCATAAAGATGGGCATGTAATTACGGAGTCAGTCCGCCAGCGCATCCTCAGCTCCGGCGCTCTGCAGATAGCATTTGCTCAGCCTGGTGATGCTGGCCAGTACACGTGCATGGCAGCCAACGTGGCAGGGTCAAGCAGCACGAGCGCCAAGCTCACCGTCCATGGTAGGTTGTTTAGCAGAAGTTATTTCAGTTTACTACTTTCCCATGGCAGAGAGAAAAGACCACCAGCGAAAAATATGATGGAAATAAAAACAATGAAAAACAGCAAACTAGAGTGGAGTGTGGTGTGTGCATGTGGTGTGTAGGTACAGTTGTCCTTCAAATATGTTACTGGTAGGCACAAATATGTTATTTGTGCAAATACCTGTGTGAGAGTGATTTTATTAATAAAGCCAGGACAATTAATCTGTTGCCAGTACCTTCATATGGTGACTATTGGAATCTATAAGTTGACTTATGAGGAATTCATTTGTTTTGTTGTTCTTCTGCTTTACTTTTCAAGTTGCAAGTCCTCTTGGTCCAAAACTAACCAGCATATGACCTACCTTATAACTGTAATGTGAACCTAGTGAGAATTGGAGATCTATTTGATTCATTATTTTATAGTAGCAAAACATTTACAGGTATATTTTTGTAATAGAAAAAAAATACCTGTTTCTCCTTTGTATCCAGACAAATAATAAAATATCTAAAAATCAGCATTGAAATATTTTAGTTATTAATATATATTTTAAGACCAAAGATAGAATAACCATTAATATCAGTGGTAAGAAACAAGAAGTAAATTAAATTGTTTTCAACTAGTATTTTCAGAAGTATCTCTCATTTTAATAACAAGTTTCTGTTTTTCCTTTTTAAAAAATTTGTGAAAGTGTTTTTTTTATCTTTCAGGTGTATTTGAGTTTTCTAAAATTTTATTCTTGCTTTCAGTTAATATAATTGAACATTAGTCTTTTGGTTTCAAATAAATAATAATATTTTTTCACATGTTTATAGAAGGTTTACCAAAAGTAACTGTATACCAAACAACAAAGAGGGGCTTCCCAGGTAGCTAAGTGGTGAAGAGTCTGCCTGCAATTCAGAATCACAGGAGACATGGGTTCAATCCCTAGGTCAGGAAGATCCCCTGGAGGAGAAAATGGCAACCCACTCCAGTATTCTTGCCTGGATAATCCCATAGACAGAGGAGCCTGGAGCCAAAGAGTCAGACACAACTGAGCATGCGTGCACACAAAGAACAAAGAAATAATAATAACTTTTGAACTTTGTGGGAGAATGTGAGGGTGGGATATTTCAAAAGAACAGCATGTATACTAACTATGGTGAAACAGATCACCAGCCCAGGTGGGATGCACGAGACAAGTGCTCCGGCCTGGTGCACTGGGAAGACCCAGAGGAATCGGGTGGAGAGGGAGGTGAGAGGGGGGATCGGGATTGGGAATACATGTAAATCCATGGCTGATTCATAGCAATGTATGACAAAACCCACTGGAAAAAAAAATAATAATAAAAATTAAAAAAAAAAAAAAAAAAAAAAAAAAAAAAGTATAGGCCACAATCCCCACCCACAATGCAATAAAGCTTGAAATGAGTAATGAATTTTTAATGCCAAAACCCGAACCCCAAGCAAATTAAAAATTATCATTCTGATTAACAAGTAGGTCAAAGAATATGATTTTATTTTCAAATTGTTTAGAAAATCATAAAAATAAGGACACCACATATCAAAATGTATTGTATGTACCCAAAGCTAAAATCAAGTATAGTGGTCACAGCCTTAAAATTTTCATTTTGAAAAAGAATAAGTAAATGCACTAGTGTTGCAACTTTATAACTGTTACCAAAGCTGAAATACCAACTCCAGGGAAACCAGGATAAAGGAGATAATGAAAATATAGCATAAATTAATGAAAATGAATTGGATATTTATACCATTCAACAAAATAGGTTTTAGGCCTTTTTAAGTTATCTATCGTTTATACATGCATGTGCGCGTATATGCGTGCTAAAGTGGCTTCAGTTGTGTCCGACTCTGTGCAACCCTATGGAATGCAGCCTGCCAGGCTCCTCTGTTCATGGGATTCTCCAGGAAGAATACTGCAGTGGGTTGCCATGCCCTCCTCCAGGGGATCTTCCCAATCCAGGAATCAAACCCAGGACTCCTGCATTGCAGGTGGATTCTTTACCATCTGAGCCCCCAGGGAAGCTCAAAAATTCTGGAGTGGGTAGCCTATCCCTTCTTTTGGGGAGCTTCCTGACCCAGAAATTGAACCAGGGTCTTTTGCATTACAGGCAGATTCTTTACCAACTCAGCTACCAAGGAAGCCTGTTTATGCATATAATTATTCATACAGTGTTTGCATATCCATATAATCTTTTTTTTTTTTTTTTTTGCTGAAACCTATTTTTGCTCTGTAAAAAAATTTGTGGAAAAGTTGATCCATTTCTCACTGATGTACTTGAATATTTCTGAAATCTAATGTTTTGAGAGGAGAGTATATTTTTACTTTTTTAGTCAAGTATTCTTAACATATTTAAACTTTTCTGTTAGAAGTAAATATCTTAGTTCTGAATCCTCTAAAGTATTTCTTCGTACCCTGAAATATTCAGTTGATCATTCCATGTTGCCTAAATTCCATTTCAAAAAATTTGAAGCATAAGCAGTATTTGCATGGAATTATGAAATCACTATAAAACATTTCCTCTGTGATAGTATAAGAACTAAATTAAATGTTTTCACCAGTTTTACTTACATTTGTTGTAATATGTAAAGTACTGCAATAAATTTTTTTCTTTAGCTTTACTATGAGGTATTTTATAGTGTTTTAAACTAGTGAGTTTTATTAGTTTATGCTCACAATATCTCTGTGATACAAATCCAACAGTTATACAACTATAGAAGTGGTTTTGGCTTTAGTT
Source organism: Dama dama (assembly GCF_033118175.1). Taxonomy (NCBI): domain Eukaryota; kingdom Metazoa; phylum Chordata; class Mammalia; order Artiodactyla; family Cervidae; genus Dama; species Dama dama. The sequence goes on from NC_083694.1 coordinate 63,439,830, forward strand.
GCTCATTTGTTTTATTTCATTGCAGTAAACAAAAGAAACTCAAGGGAAAGTCAGTAAGTCAAATAAAATCTAAATATTTCTCACCAGTTCAATGTCATTTTTTCAGAGGCTCATTGTAAATATATCCAACATGTACAAATGCCTTAGAATTCTTGCTGGTGTCAAAAATATTGATTGCTTTCAGAGTAACAAACAAATGACTTGATATATTTTGTTAGTATTTCTACCAAGGTACTCTCGAGAGAATCAATTATGTGTTCATTTTCAGTGTGAATAATGATTAAACTCAACATCCTGAATGACTTTCTTTTTTAAAACTCTTTATAGTACCACCTACAATCCAAAGCACAGAAGTACATTACACGGTCAATGAGAATTCACAAGCCGTGCTTCCATGCGTGGCTGATGGAATCCCCACACCAGCAATTAACTGGAAAAAAGACAATATTCTTTTGGCTAACTTGTTAGGAAAATATACTATCGAACCCTATGGAGAGCTTATCCTGCAAAATGTTGTGGTAAGTTTAATAAATATAAAGAGATACATTGAGACAGATTATTAATTCACCATTTTAGTGACTTAGCTTGAAAATGTATTTTTTGTTTTGTTTTTGTTTTTGGCTGTGCCACACAGCTTCCGGGATCTTGGTTCCCTAACCAGAGGTCGAACTGTTCCACGGCAGCGAAAGGGCCAAGTCCTAACCACTGAAGCACCAGGGAATTCCCATGTATTATTTAATCATGAAAGAAAAGTACCCATATAAATGCAGGTCAAAAAATTAATTTTATACGTATTTCATTTTATGTTCCCGAGAACAGTATTTAGTACATCATGGGAACTTATAAATGACTTTCTTCTAAAGTTATTTTATTTTTGTGAAAATCTTTATCAGGAAAATTCTAAGCCTCTATTATATTCCATGCTTGTAACAGTGCATGAGAATTGTTCAAAGAAGAGAGGTGTAAGAACGTTTGATGTATTATTAAGCAAATACAAAAAACAGGCTTTTTGCTCTTTTCAGGATTTTAAATAACTCTCAGTCTTAGGAATCTGTGCAAGCTGGGAATTTTGAATATTCTTAAGTGGTATTTCTCCAGTCTGCAGGATGGTAGCTATGGGAAACATCTGTTTTTTTCAGTATTAGCCCATTTGAAGAAGAATCTATATCTATGCATACCACATGACTTTTAAAAATTATCATGTGGTTTCAGTGTATCAACACTTTGTACCAACTACTAAACATGATTAAAACATGAATCACTTTCAGAGCTTTTGTGCCTGTCTAGGAAATGGCAACCCACTCCAGTATTCTTGCCTAGAGAACCCCATGGACGAGGGAGCCTGGTGGGCTATAGTCCACGGGGTCGCAAAGAGTCGGACACGACTGAGCGACTTCACTTTCACTTTGGGCTTCCCTGGTGGCACAAACAGTAAAGAATCTGCCTGCAATGCAGGAGACCCAGGTTCTATCCCTGGGTCAGGAAGATCCCATGGAGAAGGGGATGGCTACCCACTCCAGTATTCTTGCCTGGAGAATTCCTTGGACAGAGGAGCCTGGTGGGCTACTGTCCATGGGATCACAAAGAGTCAGACATGACTGAGTGACTAACACTTTGATTATTCCTTTTCACTACCCTTCAAAGTACCTAAATTTCATTATAAAATCTTCATAGAATTAAATTCAAACAGATTAAATGGATAAAATTGATCATATTCACTTCATAGTATAATTTCAGCTGTTAGCTAGATTCCTTGATTACCAGATAAATAGCCCTAGGAGTAGGCTAACTTGATCTTATGTGCAAGCAGAAATTGTATTTATTCAAATCTAAGTTTCCATCAATTGTAAGATGCACCTTTATTTTAGGTACCACTAAGAAAGAAAGAAAGGAAAAAAAATTCAGTCAAGTAAACTAGAGAAGACCATCAATTTTTAAGTTGTATTCCAATTTCAGAGCTATTAAAAGTTAAAAATGTGAACTTAAAAATGATAAAAAATAATGTTAAATTTGTTTGTTTAAACTGGTATACAGTCTCTAGTATACTATCAAATTCAAGAATGTTGAATTTGACCTCTCAATCACTCTTACAGACCTGAAGGAATTAAATGAGAAAAGTTTAAACTTTTAGTGGGATAACTGGGATAAATTTTTTAAAATAGCAACAATAAGGTAGCTTATAAATATCAGATGAAAGACACAAGTGATAAGTCTATCTGTGAGTAATATGTATAATCTGGATTTTCCAAAGCTTCACTTCCATAAAATCTTTGATTTTTAAACTTAAGATGTTAAGATCCGGGAATTTAATAGTAGCTCAGTGGTGTCAGGGTGAGGAGACATTTACATGGAATATGATTTATTTCTATTAGCCCTTAAAAAATCATTATGAAACCCACCAGTGTTAGATTGTATCTATAGTAAGTGATTATAATTTTTATGCTTCATTGCCAATTACTTGATGCTTCAATGAAAAGAAAATCTATTCTTAAACTTCTTTTTAAAAAAGAAGGTAAAGTCTGTGCTATGGACCTTAATACAATCAGAAGCATTCAGTTGTTAATTTAACAAATATTTATTGAGTATTGAGTACCTTCTCTATGATCAGCACAGATTTAGACACTGGGAATAAATACATTGAACAAAACAATCAAAGATCCTTGCCTTCATGGAGTTTATTCCTAAAGGAGGGAGATAGTCAATAACAAATAAAAATAAATGATGCATACATCTCAAAATAATAATAATAATAAAATAGTAAAAAATAAAAATAAAGAATGTATACAATTCAAAAGAAAACAACTAGTATGAAAAATAAAACAAGAACCTGTAGAAGGTATCAGAAGTTGGAAGAGTACAAGTTACATTTTTAGATAGCATGGTTAGAATAAATGTCCTCTGGGAAGCAAACACTTTGAGCAAAATTTGAAGGAAGTGAATTAGCTAAGCAGGTATCTGGGAGAGGAGCATCCCCGTTTTCTTTGCCTGGGAGAGAGGCAGAAAACTGGGATCCCCTACCCCAGATTTGGGGGGCAAAGAAATGAAGGTGGGTGGAAAGAATAAAAAAAAAAAAGTAGGAACATGCCCGATCTATTTGAGAAACAGGAGACCAGTGAAAACAAAGGGAGAAAGAGAAAGAAGTCAGAGAAAAATGAAGACCAGATACACACAATGCCTTATTGCTGTTCAGTTGCTCAGTCGTGTCCGACTCCTTGCCGTCCCATGTAACAATTTGCATTTTCCTCTGAGTAAAATCAGAATCTATTAATCAGGCTTTGAGCAGGGGAGCAATGTTGTCCGCCTTATGTTTTTGCAATATTGCATTGGCTATTGTGATGACGATACATGGTAGGGAGGCAAGGAGAGAAGCCAAAGACCAGTTGGGAAGATGGTGTGGAGGCAGATGAGAGATTATAGGACTCAAAGCAGAATATCAGCCGAGAAGGGGTGGGTGAGAAGTGGTTGGATTTTGTGTATACTTTGAAGCTAGGATTTCCTAGCTAGACTGAAAATAGTGTGAAAAAGAATAAACAAACACTCCAGTGTCTTGAGGGCAAAGTCATGAACAGCTGGAAGAACAAATCAGCCATCAACTGAGATGGCGTGAAGGCTACCGATAGAGCAGAAAGGGGAAGAGGGGAAGTTGGTTTTGAAAACTTGGGTTTGAGATGTCTGTTAGGCAACCAAGCAGAGCCTTGGAATAAGAAGCTCAGTACAACTGGAGTTTGGAAGAAACACCTGGGCTGGACACACTGGTACTCATCTCAGCATGCCGGTGGTATTTAAAGCAATTAAAGCCAAGTTGAGTGTGGACAGAAGAAAAGAGGAACAAGAGACTGAGCCCTCTCATGCACCTACATTGACACATTAATGTGGAGGGGAAGCCAGCAAAAGGAGATGGAAGAAAAGCAATTAGTGAGGCAGAAAGGAAACTAGGGGAATGGGGTGTCCTCGAAGCCAAGTGAAGACATGGTTTTAAAAAGAAGGAAGCCAGAATTGTGTCAAATTCTAAAACTTCTAGTAAAATGATTGCCAAGAGCTGGCCATTGGATTTAGCAAGTGAAATCTTGGAATTGCAGCTAATTGCCCGGACTCTTGCCATTTCCTTTGATCATTTTCATGGTCCTTGGTGCCACATTACCCAGAGAACCAGCTATGCCATCAAGATTCTAACAGCCTTTGGGAGTAAATTTGCTCTTTAGTTGTACATTGCAGTACAGCGGTTGATGTTTAGTAAAACTGTATAATCTAAGGTTTTCTAAGATCTTCTTACTGTAAAATGCTATAGTTCTGTAAGGTATGGACTTTTGTTTAATTTCTTAAACATTGTAAATTATGCTTTGTAAAAACTAGCCAGATGGTTCAGACTAAAAGATGGAAATTTAAATCATCTTTAGAGTGTTCCTTTGGGGACCAAGCTATGCAGTTTTATGACTTATATGTAATATGATGTAAGAGCGTGTAATTTTATGCACAATGACTTTTCTTTCTTTAAGCCGGAAGATTCTGGCACCTATACCTGCATTGCTAACAATGCCGCAGGTGAAGACAGACACACCGTCAGCCTGACTGTTCATGTTCTTCCCACTTTTACTGAACTCCCTGGAGATGTGTCATTAAATAAGGGAGAACAGCTCCGATTAAACTGTAAAGCAACTGGTATTCCATTGCCCAAGTTAACATGGACCTTCAATAACAATATTATCCCAGGTTGGTACTTTAATTCTTAAAAAGTGAATACACTGATAGAGAACTCGAAACGCATCTCTATTTTCTTTAACTGTGGGAATTGATTGAAAAGTTAAATGAATCGATGGCTTTAAATTCTGTAAAATGTGTACTTTCGCCTGGATTTTAGCCTATGCCCAGTATATGTGCTCTTTTCATTCTTTAGAAAGGACATGTTGGTCACAGGACCATATATTGAAGGATATAGGTAGGTTTTTTAACCTAAAAGTATCTCCCTTCCCCCTGAGAAGTCATATACACAGACGCCCAAATGTATCCCCCTGACCTCCTCGCTGTTCTTACTCAGTCATGTCTGACTCTTTGTGACCCCACCGACTGCAGCCCACCAGGCTTCTCTGTCCATAGGATTCCCCAGGCAAGAATACTGGAGTGGGTTGTTGCCATTTCCTCCTCCAGGGATGTTCCCGACCGAGGGATCAAACTCGTGTCTCCTACAGTTCCTGCACTGGCAGGAGAATTCTTTACCACTGAGCTACCTGGGATCTCCTTCCTTATTGATAAATGGATTAAGATGACTGAGAGAGCCCTGAAGATTCACCTGGTTTTACAGAGACTGTACTTTTCACTGTATGAATTAACCTCTCTAATCCACTATCAGAGTGTAGATCATTAAGTAAAGAGTTTCCAGTCTGCGTGTGCACTTGCATGTTCAGGTAGAGCCACGCATCCTGGGGAAGATGTGTTTCTGTCTGTTAGACTTTTATCACCAGCACAAAAATACTGTTTGTAAAAGGAAATTGTTGCTTCCCAAAATTGAGTTCTGAAGTACTACACTATTAGCATTTAATAAATGCCTTGCTAGAAAGTCAGTAATAAGCTTGAGTTTTCTGTTATAAAGATTTATGATAACTAGAATTCATCAGCTGCGTCACCGTAACAGTAATAGTATAATATACTTCACTGAAGAAAAATAAACTCTAAAAAACCTAATCAGTACTGTTTTCTGAGGATATAATACTAACTTAGATATTTAAGTGTTTCAAGCTTAATTTTCCACTTACTATTCAGCAGTATGAAAACTTTAAAAGATAATTTGAACCAGCTACATAGCACAGGGAGCTCAACCCCATGCTCTGTGATGACCTAGATGGGTGGGATTGGGGATTGGGGGGGCAGGGGTGGTCCAAGAGGGAGAAGATATATGTTCACATATACCTGATTCGCTTTGTTGTACAACAAACGCTAACACAACATTGTAAAGCAATTATACTAAAAAATAATAATTTGAATGGGAGAGAGCCTGCAAAGTAAACATACTTAATGTAATTAGATATTGGTTGGTCTAATCGGAATCTTATTTAGTATCGATTGTTTTAGGATTTGCATATTTATCTTATACTCTATTCCAAGTACTGAAAGTACCTTTGGTAATTTATATCATTACCACTTACGGGCAAGTTCAAATTATTACAAATTTAATTTTGTCATTATTACCTAACTAGCGTAGGTGTTCATGACTTTCCCTCTGAGCTGCCAGGTCAGTTGAATTATAACTGAAAAGGTTTTCATGTTCTTGATGTAAATTGTTTGGGAAAAGTGGTGGTGAGAGAAATGAAATGGAAAATGTCATATTTCTGAATGAAAGAGTTTTGAAACCTAGAGAGGGTGCAAGCCAGCTTTAGGCAACTCTTTGAGATGAAAGGTGCAATCGAAAATAATTTTAGAAGATGTTTGTTTTCATTCTCTTTTCCTGTTCCTTCTGCTGTTTTTCATTCTTCAAACACGTGTCTAGAGACATAGCAAATAGCTCAGAGGAAGAAATCTCTGGAAAGGGCTCTCTCCTCCAGTGTCATAATGAGATCTCTTTGGTTGAATTGCTGACCGACTCAATAAATCTAACCTGCAAAATATTGAGCTGTTGTGATTATTTTCTGAGGTTACTGAGAGGCGTTTGTGTTGTTTTCTACCTTTTTTCCTTCAGCCCACTTTGACAGCATCAATGGACACAGTGAACTTGTTATTGAAAGGATATCAAAAGAGGATTCAGGCACTTATGTGTGCACTGCTGAAAACAGCGTTGGTTTTGTGAAGGCGATTGGGTTTGTTTATGTGAAAGGTGCGTGAAAGTGTTCTGTTTTTAATATTTATGATAAATGATTTGTATTTTGCATCCCTATTGTATAGTAATATGATGTAACTTCAGTTTATTAATTTAGTCTTATTTCACAGATGTGCAAACTCATGAGATATAAAAAAAATTATGAACGTTCATCTCAAAAGTAGGTAAGCAGTACGTAAAGAGATCACTTGGCACAAAATGGAATCGTCCACTTAGGTTATTGAAGTGGACAAAATTCTCTCGTCGATTAGCATGAGCAGTTGATTCTGGAAGATTCATGGGGCTCAAAAGTGGCTTTTCCCCCTCTTCACTAAATTATCTTTTAAACAGGTTAGAATCACAAAGACTGATGTACACTCGTCTTTTGTTATTTCCCAGAACCTCCAGTCTTCAAAGGTGATTACCCTTCTAACTGGATTGAACCACTTGGTGGTAATGCAATCCTGAATTGTGAGGTGAAAGGAGATCCCGCCCCAACCATCCAGTGGAGCAGAAGGGGGATCGATATTGAAATTAGCCACAGAATCCGGCAACTTGGCAATGGCTCGTTGGCCATTTATGGCACTGTAGTAAGTCACACTGAATTGTCAGTACACACTTTAAATGTCACAATCAACACCTCTCTGTGGGTACCATAGGAAGTTTCTCTGCATTCCTATTTTAATCATAAAATCTTAATCAGTGGGTTCTTTTAAAAAACTGAAAGGATAGTTCAAATTGATTTTTAGCCCTTCGAAGGAGTATGAGCAATAAAAAAAATTTTGCTGCTTTGTTCTCTATCATTGACCTGTTATTCAGCATCAGTAGGTAACTTCCTCAAATCTGTTTTAGAATGAGGAATTTGAAGAATTACAAACACCATTTTAAATACAATGTAGATTTCATCACTAAGTCAACAACTTTATCAGGCTTTCCAAAAGCTTCAGTAATTCAGGCAACATTAGTACTTTAAATTATTCTAATTTGAGGGTCAAGTGAATGAGATATTTTATCTAAAAAATTCTTAACTAAAGGTGAGTTGTTAACCCACTGTTGAATTCATTGAAATCATAATTAGACTATACTGTCCAATGGACCCGTTCCAATGGACCACTTTCAGTCCTTTATTCAGCTTGGTTTTATTTCAGCATTAGATGTTGTTGACTGTTCCTTCAATTTTGAGATGATTTCTACCTCTGGCTACACTAATCAGTCTCTGCTTCTTCACTGCTGCTTTCCCCGCTTTCAGTTCAGTTCGGCTCAGTCGCTCAGTCGTGTCCGGCTCTTTGCAACCCCATGAACCACAGCACGCCAGGCCTCCCTGTCCATCCCCAACTCCCGGAGTCCACCCAAACCCATGTCCATTGAGTCGGTGATGCCATCCAACCGTCTCATCCTCTGTCATCCCCTTCTCCTCCTGCCCTCAATCTCACCCAGCATCAGGGTCTTTTCAAATAAGTCAGCTCTTCGCATCAGGTGGCCAAAGTATTGGAGTTTCCTCTACACAAACATAATTACTTTTGAAGTCCTTGGTACTTCTTCTAATATTAATACTGATTTTCCACCACACAATTTCAGATTCCTAACCCTATACCTTCAACCCTGAAACTCTTTCAAGTTCCATCTACAGTTTCCTACTAGAAATTTCTATCTGGATCATGCATTGATACTTTGATTAAATATCTAAACCAACATCCATCTTTCTTCTCCTGCCCTCTTCCACTTCCTGCAATTCATTTCCCCTTAATTGACTTACTCTTTTTGTTAACAAGACCAGAATTCCTCTGTTCATAAGACCTTAGCAAAATCTCTAATTAGTCATCAAATCTGAATTCATGTGGTACTTCTTTTCTGTATAGATATGTATAAATTTATCACTTATGTTCTGTGATTTGCGTCACCTGTAAATTAGTTTTTCACTTTCTTTCCTACATTTCAAGCTTCTAAAGTAGAGGCTAAGAGTAATGTTTTTTTAATAACCTCTGTAACAAAGAACTAGGTATTTTTTCATTTATTCTGAATATTTAATGCTTTTTAAGATATCTATAAGAATATATTGGCATTTTTCTTTACTAAGACAATTTTGGATAAATCATTATAAAAAATGGTATTTCTGCTTTGGTTTCTACCAGTTATTGTTCCCTGAGAGTTCCCTAGGTTTTTTAGGAAAAAAACATTAGGCTAAGAATTTTTTTCTTTTTTTAAAAAAATCTATTTGTATGGTTAAATGTATGTAAGTTTTCCTATTTCTATTAAAATACCTTCTCATAAACATAATTGCATAAACAAGCTCACAGTGAAAAAAAATTTTTTTCTCTGCTCTGTAGGCTCCTATTTTTATAAAACACTGCTTATTTCCATAGAATGAAGATGCTGGTGATTATACGTGCGTAGCTACCAATGAAGCTGGGGTGGTGGAACGCAGCATGAGTCTGACTTTGCAGAGTAAGCTGCTTAATTACTTAAACACTTGATTGAAGAAATGTCCATATAATTGTTCATTTAACTTTCTAGCAGATACATTAATGGTAGGTTTCAGAGTCTAATTTAGTTTTCTGCTGCTGATAGAGCAATTGTTATCAACCAGAAGACTGATACAACTTTGCACAGGTATTTCTGTCTGTTTTACCTAACACATGCAGTTGAAATTTGCAGTGGTTTGGTATCAGAGCTTTTGTTGTTGTTTGCAATATATTCAGTCAAATACCCTTTTTATAGCTCCCTACCATTCTTGTAAGGAGCATACAAAGATGTCATTTTACGGCACTTTAAAGCTAGGTGTTAAAAATGAAGACTAATGTAAATGAATTCAAGAGTTCTCTGGATCGATTGCTGTCAATCTGTTGTGAAGTGTCTGTGTGTTTTGGGCAGGATGAGCATGCTTGTGATGAGGGTCCTCAGTATAAACAATCAGAAGACAAGTTTTCATAATTTGAAAAGCATTAAAGACTCAAGTGGCTCAGTGGACAGTCCCCAGGACCACTTCAGGGGCTGACCCAAGAACAGTGTCAGTAAGTTAAGGAATCAGTTTATTTTGTGAATAGGCTCAGTATTTAATGAAATGAATTTACATTTTTTATTCACTATTAAGAGATGCTATAGATCAGCATTTACTAACAGCTGTTTACCAAACTACTCTTTAAAACTTGAATAGATATTTCTCTATTTCTATATATTCTCTGAAATGCTGAATAGATATTGAAGACAGTGGTCCCCCCCTGCAGCCTTAGTGAGGAATAGTTGACAAATAAAACTATGTATATTTAAACTGTACAGTGTAGAACTTCCCTGGTGGTCCAGTGGTTAAGACCCTGCACTTCTACTGCTGGGGGTGCAGGTTCAATACCAAGTCAGGAAACTAAGATCCTACATGCCATGTGGCGTGGTGAAAAAAAGTGAAGTGTACAGTGTGATGATTTGATATACATATATTGAATACACTGTAAAATGATTACCACAATCAAGTTAATTAACATATTCATCACCTCACACATTGTTTTTTGTGGGATTTTTGGTGAGAATATTTAAGATCTACTCAGCAAATTTCAAGTATACAGTACAGTGTAACTAACTGTAGTCATCATGTTATACATTAGATTCTCAAAAGTTACTCATTTTTGTGATTGAAAGTTTGTATGTTTTGACCAGTATCTCCCCATATCCCCCATCCTTCAGCCCCTGGCAACCACCAGTCTATTCTCTGTTCCTGACTTTTTAAGATTCTACATGTAAGTGACACCACACAACTATTTGCCTCTTGTCTGGCATATTTCATTTAACATAATGCCTTCCATGTTGTCACAAATGGCAGGATTCCCTTCTTTTCGTGGCTCAATAATATTCTATTGTATGTGTGTATATATAGAGATACACATACCATAAGCTTGTTTCTGTGTCTAAGATAGTGTTTTACTTAAATATATATGTACCAAATAATAACTTTATGGATATCATTAGGAGAAAAGTAGAATGCCATCACTGAATAATTATGAGAAAAATAGGTTAAACAGTTTTCATTTATTAAATATGTATATATTTATATATATATATAGTTACATATATAAGAGCACCTACTATATGCCAAGCTTTGCTTAAGTGTACCAGTTTTCTTTACTGCAGATATTTCCAGAAATGTTAGCATGCAGATGTGAATTTAACTCAATTAGAGGAGGATATAATATTCTAAATATCCCCCCAAGAAATGTTATTTTCATGAAACCCTCCTCCCTGCTTTCTTGGGTGAATGTATGTAGGGCACCTCACAATTAATCTCCCATGGAAGAGTGATTCACTGGCCAAGTTTAAGAAAAACTGCATTAGATTAGCTCATCTACATATACTGACAATAAATTCATTGTAATAAATGAGGGATATAAAAAAGTAAAAAATGTAATGTTTAAAATTGAGATTAAAGTACCATAAGGAATGTCTTCTTTTAGATAAAATGCTCATATTTAACAAATTATTGTATGACTGATAGAATTAATTCAACTTTGAAAGATGTATGTATGGAATTTTTTTACATATGGTATTTATTCTTAATTTATAGACTTATGTGCCATTGGAAATGTTCAAATATGGAATCTAAATTAAGATTCTTAGTTTTATTTAACACTTTTTTGACCATAATAATATGAACAGGCTTATTTATTCAATGTTCTTATTTAGTGTGTTGCATGATTAATCTGAGCCACTTACTTCATTCAACAATAGTTTATTGAATACATAATATAATCTGAAACTGGGGAGGGGGGGGTGTTAGAGCCCGGAAAGTTCTTAAGAGTGATTTTAATATAAACATCAAGCAAGAATGCAATTTGAGGATGATGTGGACATATATATGAATAATACATTAATAACACTGAAAGATTCAAACCTGATGTGAAATAATTACTTTCGTAAAACACAACATGTCAGTGATGCTTTTGCATAAAATACTATCATAGTAGCATTACCATAAAACACATTTTATTTGTTTTGTTTTGTGTTTTGTCATTCCAGATAGACTTCCTGGTCTGTAATATGCAGCCACCACCCTGAATTATCTTATATGCATTACTGTTTGTTGAACCAACCAATCCACCATTCAGTTCAGTCTCACTAAAACACTGCTGTCATCCTATCATACTCTATCAAGAAAAAACACACTCCCCTATTCTCACCTGTTCAAATGTAAACCCTTTAGATTATCTTTTAAGATTTTAACCAAATGTTTAAAACCTGCATGCTACTGCTGTCCAGGCTGAATCACCTTTCAGAGCTAACTCTGTCTCTGTACTGTTTCCTTCTCTCCATGGCAGTTCCTTTCTCCTCTATGTAATCTTACTCACTTTTTTAAAAATCCAGTTCAAGCTGCTTCTCCATGAAGTCCTTCATATTCTCTTATTTAACACTGTAGACCAGTATATAGATAAAAGGAACTAGAAAAAGTTGGTGGCATAATGTTTATCTTTCCAGTAACTTCATTTGAATAGCTGTCATCCACTACAGATACTGTTGACCTCTCAATCTTCCTTGAAACACACTTTGGTTGCTAGGATACCATTTTCTCCTGAGTTTCTTCCTTCCTCAGTGATCAGCTCTGAGTATCATTTACAGGCTCATTTTCTGTCCGTTTCTTACCTAATAATGCTGCCATCGTTTCTGTCTTGGATCTTTCTCTCTCATTTTAGACTCACTCCTGAAGCAATCTTACTTCTATCTCTGTTCTGAGCTTGAGATATGAATATCTAGACATCTCCACTTGACTGTCCTACAGATATCTCAAGCTCATCAGCATTTCTAAATGGATGTGAATCATCATTCCTTATTCCTTCCTAATAAATCTGTCCTTTCTCGTGTATTCTACTGAATTTACCCAAAGATACACTGTATTCCCCAAATCAAAACCCTGTAGTCATCAGTTCCTCCCTTTATGCCATAATATTGAATGGCTAATTCCTATCACTCCTACTTTCTTAATAATTCTTGAATGTCTTCCTTTACCTCTTCATTTCCAGAGACATGCTTTTGTTTGATGTATTGAGTCACTATTGTTTATGCTCTCATGTTATCATACATTTATCTATTCTTTACTAAATTCTATTCTACCTATTGTGTTACTAAATTTTATATGTATATTATAGCTCAATAATTGGTTACTTGTCTGTCTTATAAATGGACTCTGAGTCCCTTGAAACTAGAAACTGTATCTGTGCACAATGCTTGGCAAGAGATAAATTCTCAATATATGTATATATTGAGAATGATGATCAGTGATGAAAGAATAACTTAATAATGACTCTTTACCTCAAAAAATGATGTAAGGAAGAGAACTGAATGTTCACCATGTAAAACACAGACAAAATCAATAACAACAAAAACAATAAGAACAGTAGTACTAATATTGTCTTCTTGTCTATTGTTGAAGATCTGTGCTTACATCATCTTAGTTGAGTCAAACAAGATCCTGTGAACTAGGCACCATTTTTAAGGACACAGTGATTCAAAAAGGTAGTAAAGAGCAGAGGCAGAATGTGAATCCAGAAAAGCACAACTGCAGAGCCCATGCTCTAGGCTAGACTGCTTAGGGATTTAAAATTTTTACCGTTTACTAAATAAAACATTCTGTCAATGGCAATTACAACCTTAACTGCTGAGAAGCTACATTGTATTTAAAAAAAAATGAGCATAATTTTTTTCTAAATAATGTTATTATATAGTATGACTCACAATGTTAATATAATTCCACAAAAACTAAGAAACATGTGCTTTTCTCCATAGGTCCTCCTATTATCACTCTTGAACCAGTAGAAACTATTATTAATGCTGGCGGTAAAGTCATCTTGAATTGTCAAGCAGCTGGAGAGCCTCGTCCAACCATTACATGGTCCCGTCAAGGGCACTCTATCCTCTGGGATGAGCGAATTAATGTGTTGTCCAACAACTCATTACATATCGCTGCTGCTCAGAAAGAAGATACGTCTGAGTATGAATGCGTTGCTCGAAACTTGATGGGTTCTGTCCTTGTGAGAGTGCCGGTCATAGTCCAGGGTGAGTGTGATATTAGTTTACCCTGAGATATCCTTGTTAAACAGTACCTGGGGCAATCTAAACAATAAAAATCATGAAGCATCTTAGGCCACATCCCTTGTACCCTCAAGATACTTATAGATTATAGGGATAGGACAAAAATCACATTACAAACTGAAGAGATTAAAAACAATACAGATGAGAGCTGCAGAATACCAAGTTAATAATTCAAAATCCCAAACGGAATTTTGTTTTTAAAACTAGGTTAAAATTACTCTCGAAAATCAGTGCATAGTTTTGCTTCAAAGAATGACTTAATTCCAAAAGGTAAACAGCATATAAATGTCTTCGTCGCTCACTCTTTCAACAGCCATGTCCAAAGAAACTCTAGGTAACTGCTCAGTTCTTGGATGCTTCGGTTTTAATTTTACAGTAAAGAAGAGTTCCCATAAACAATTGCTCAGCCTTTCTAGGTTCAGCGCTAGACCCAGTGCATATCCTCCATGAAATCTGACTTACAGTTTTTGTATCTACAGTAACAGAGACCAAGTACAGTGTTTCATTTGCAGTGCCCGGTGGCTTTTCCCAGTGGTCGGCCTGGAGACCCTGCAGTGTCACCTGTGGAAGAGGGATCCAGAAGAGGAGCCGTCTGTGCAACAACCCCTCTCCAGCCAACGGTGGGAAGCCTTGCCAGGGATCGGATTCAGAAATGCAAAACTGTCAACAGAAGCCGTGTCCAGGTACACCTCTTTATTCAACAGACAGGCACGTGGTTCAATAGATGCCCACTTCTGTCCCCTAACTATGGTTTGTCTCAGTATAAGTTCTTTCGATTGAAATGTCTCTGATGGTGTTAACGTGTCGCCTTTGGATAGTGGATGGGAACTGGTCAGAATGGAGTTCCTGGGAAGAATGCACGAGGGGCTGTGGACGTGGTAACCGAACCAGGACCAGAACTTGCAATAATCCATCAGTTCAGCACGGTGGGCGGCCGTGTGAAGGGACTGCCGTGGAAACCATCATGTGCAACATTCGGCCTTGCCCAGGTAAGAACCCAGAGATAAGCAAAACTTATGTCTTTTTGACCCATACAGAGGAGTTATAATTACCTTTTCTTCTTTATTAGGAAGAGATGTTATGGCCTATGTTCTCACTTCTGTCTCATGGATGAACTTAAGGAGATGTGACATTAAATCAGTGTTAATTCAAGTACCTGATTTAACTGAGCATGAGAAAGAGTTCCAAACTGTAATATATTTTTTAATCATTTAAATGTAATCGAATTAATAGAATTTTAGAGATGTTGAAGACCTTAGATAACAGCTAATCCAGCCATTCACTTTCAGACAGGAAAAATGAAGTCTAGAGAGGTTAAAGACCTGCCCAGAAACACACAGCTGACAAGGAGAAAAATAGCATTAGCTACATTCACTCAATAAATGTCATGTGCTAGGAACCATGCTTAGGACTGTATCTACATGTCATTTTTGACTTTGTGAAACAATAGGTATTTTAGGGTTCTAGGTATCTTCACTGTAAGAATCTTTGCTGCCAAGCAAGCAGTATTGCCACATAACTAAATAGACCATTAGACCATAAGACAATTTTGCTGTAAAAGATGAATTAATGAAAATAAAGGTATATCTAAAAGGATATAATTAAGATGAAAAATTAAAAACAAAGTTTTTAAACAATTTGTTGTGAAAAATTAAAATGAAAAAATTTCAGAAAATATTTGAATACATTCCAAACGTGTGTAAATTCATGTTGTATAGCTTCCCCAATGGCTCAAGTGGTAAAGAATCTACATGCAATGCAAGAGACACAGGAGACTTGAGTTTGATCCCTGGATCAGGAGGATACCCTTTGAGAAGGAAATGGCAACACACTCCAGTATTCTTGCCAGGAAAATCCCAGGGACAGAAGAGCCTGGTGGGCTACTGTTCATAGGGTTGCAAAGTCAGACATGACTGAGCTTGCGTGCACATAGTTGTATTGGGGTATATCTTGGAAAACAAAGGTACTTCCTTTCTCAAAGTTTATCATCAATGATTGAGGATCTTAGTGTGTTAGCCACTCAGTTATGTCCGACCGACTCTTTGTGACCCCATGGACTTTAGCCCACCAGGCTCCTTTGTTCATGGGATTTCCCAGGCAAGAATACTGGAGTAGGTTTCCATTTCCTTCTCCAGAGGATCTTCCCAACGCCAGGATTGAAGCTGGGTCTCCCACATTGAAGGCAGATTCTTTACCGTTTGAGCCACTAGGGAATCCCTCAGAATCTTATGTTGGATATAAATTCTTTCTGATGTAAAAAAATCTGCTCTTAAGTCTTTTCAGCTGTCCCCTGAGAGTAAAATGAACAGAGGAGGGATACAGCTATTTCTTATCAATATATGTAACATATATAACTGAGCATACATATCTGGACCACATTTAAATGTTCCACCGCATCCTCAGTCCTTGTATTTCACCAAATTCTCTAAGTCAGATTCTGTCTCAAATACCACAATTCTGGCTACATTATGTTACCATTTTCTAGAAACATATTCATCAGGAAACACATAACCTTTTCCTTTTGCAGGGATATAAGAAGAGCTTGATGTGCTTGCCTGCAACTTCTAATATTGTGTGATAAATTTGATAGAGACAGCATTAGAAAGTAATCTGTAGTGCCTAAATTAGCTAAAAATAATACTGGAATAATTAACGCTCCTAAAGGCTGTTATGAATTACAGTTAGTCACTCAGTCACGTCTGACTGTTTGCAACCCCATGGGCTGTAGCCCATCGGGCTGCTCTGTCCATGGAATTGTCCAGGCAAGAATACTGGAGTGGGTACCCACTCCCTTCTCCAGGGGGTCTTCCTGACCCAGGGATTGAACCCAGGGTCTTCTGTATTGCAGGCAGATTCTTTACTGTCTGAGCCACCAGGGGAAGCCCCTATTCTATGAATTATTCATCACCCTTTTATATTCACCATAGCTTGGTAGACCTTTGCTTTTGACAGGTGGGAGGGATGATTGTGCTCACTGAAGGATTTACAAACTGATATGTTATCACTTTAGTATGGTATGCAATCTGACTTTATACTCTTATTTCACACTTCCAGTAAGTTTTCTTATCACTGTATTTTCTATTAAGTCATTATACATAATTATCATTGACTTTTCTAAGACCATCACATCTGCTCATTACTCTATAGATCTTAATGAGACCTAAGATGTATGTAATATAAAAAATGAGAACACTGAGTCAGTGGAGAAATGAAACCACTGCCAACTAGTTGAAACCTGTCAACCAGTTATTTTATCTTTCACAGCAAAACTGCCCCATAGCCAATTAGTTGGAGGAAAACCTCTTTGGGGCAAAGATTCTCAGAGTGACTATACTAGGTGTGGTATATTAGGGCCCTTTCAGATTAAAGTGACAGAAATTAAACTTAAATAAATAGACCATCTGTTTATACCATCTAAATAGACCAAGCTTAAATACTAAGCTTCCATAGAAAATTCTATTTTCAGGTATGATTGAATCCAAGAATTTGGCTAATGTTTGTACCAGAGTGTTTTCCATCTCTCATCTGCTTTCCTTTCTTTGGCTTTATTCTTCATTAGACTCTCTCCATGTGGAAAAAAATGACTGGTGGTACCTGGCCTACAAGGGCCTTAGAATCTAAGGCCTCAAAGCAAAAGAGTTCCTCTCTCTCAGAATTTGTATCAGCCCCTGGGAAGGAACCCTGCTTGACTTTGTGGGTCCCAGGCACACCTCTGAACTCAGGGAGTCCAGGAGAAGGATACCGCTCCGAGAGCCAGCTTGGGCTACTGACCCACAGTGGATCAAGAGAGGCAGGGCTCCTTGTTTGACAGCCTGAAAGAAATCCTATGGAATAGAAGAGTGGCTGTTGATTCATTAATTCATCCCTTAAATCACTCACTAATCCAACAGCTATTTATTGAGCACCCAGTCTGTGTTCAAGGCACTGTTCTAACTGCTAGAATTAGAATGGTAAACAGAGAATATCATTCACATACTGATAAGCATACAGAGCAAACTCAAGAGTTGAAGTGACAGAGCATACCTGGAAGAGACACTTTACCTGAGATGGTCTAAAAAAGGGGTGTTGACCAAAATGAGATAGTTACCCTCTGCATGGGGTATTGCATTCTATTGCATAATTCAGGAAGCTATATGATAAAATATTTGATATGAGAAAATATATGATAATTTACTGAGGTTGTATAACTACTAAAAAGTGAATTAAGGATTTGTATGCAAGTTGATCTGATTCCTAAGCCTATTCACTTAGATCTTGGGTGTCTTAATTTGCAGCTCAGAATATCTACCATAAAAATTAAATATTCTTATGAAATCTTAAAAAAAATAAAGCCAAAATTATTTGAATCTTGAAAAATTAGAAAGCTAATTATAATAACATATCAAAGTAAAAAGAACCAGCAATACCTGATTAATCTTTGTACAGTTTATCAGCTATGGTATCTATATAATGAAAAGCTAAATGATTTTTGTACATGTCCTAAAACAAAACTCAAGGTTTTTTTTTGTTTGTTTTTATTGAGTAACTATTGGCTTACTGCTGTTTTGCTCACTATTCTGTTGGCTTACTGTTTTTTAGACTTTCTTTGGTTATCTCTCAGCCCCTAAACAAGTTGAATTTAGCTGTTATTATGGCATATTGTCAGTGGTGTTCTGGATCCAGCCTCTGAAAGCGTGTGTCTCTTCCCACTGGGAGTTTCATGATATCACATTACTAGGTAGATATTGACCATGGTGGGAGTGTTTTGTACCATAAAAACTATAGATGCTATAAATCAGTTTCCTCCCTACTCCCAGAAAGCTGGCTGTTAAACATTTATCAGTGTATACCACTGCAAAATGGGCAGATAGCCTAAGATGGTCTTTTTCATCCAGGAGGTATGTCAGCATCTTAGGGACAGAAGAGGTTTTCTTTTAATACATTGTTGGAGTCAACTTGATAATATTTGTTGAGACTTTTTACATCTATATTCATGAGAGATATTGGCCTGTACTTTCGTTTTCTTGTAATGTCTTTGTCTTGTTTTAGTATTAGGGTAATGCTGGCCTCATAGAAAGTTAGGAAGTAGTCTCTCTGCTCTGTCCTCTGAAAGAAAAGGTAGAGAATTGGTCTAGGGGGTACATTTTTTCCCACAAATGTTTGGTAAAATTCAACAGTAAACCCATCTGGTACTGTGTTTTCTGTTATGGAAGTTTATTAATTAGTGATTACATTTCTTTAATAGATATAGAACTATTCAAACTTTTTTCTTGTGTGAGTTTTGGCAAATCGTATCTTTCAAGGAGTTGGTCCATTTCATCTAGGTTGTCAAACTGGCAGACACAGAGTTGTTCAAACTCTATTAATATTCCTTTTAATGTTTTTAATACCCATAGGATCTGTAGAGAGGCCTTCTCTTTTATTTTTGATAATAATCATTTGTATTCTCTCTTTTTCTCTTGATTAGCCTGGCTAGAATCCTACTGATTTTATTGATCTTTTCAAAGAATCGGCTTTGGGTTTCACTGATTATTATCTGTTGATTTCCTATGTTCAGTTTCACTGATCTCTGCTATATTTCTTTTCTTACTCTAGATTTCATTTTCTCTTCTTTTTTAGTTTCCTAAGGTGGAAATGTAGATAATTTATTTTAGATCTTATGCATTCAATACTATGAATTTCTCTCTAAGCACTACTTTTGCTGCATCCTACAAATTTTGATAAGTTGTGTTTTCATTTGCATTTAATTCAAAATATTTTTAATATCTGTTGAGATTTCTTCTTTGAAATTGTATTATTTAATAGTGTGTTGTTTAATCTCCACATATTTGGGGATTTTGCATCTACCTATTATTGATTTCTAGCTTGATTTCACTGTGGTCTGAGAGCAGACATTATATAATTTCTAACAAATTAAAAAGAATAAAGTATATTTCATGGCTCAGAATGTGGTCCACCTTGATGAATGTTCCATGTGAGCCTGAGAACAATGTGAATTCTGCTGTTCTCAGATGAACTAGTTTATAGATGTCAACTCTATCTAATTGATTGCTGTTCTTGAGTTCAATCATTTCCTTATTGTTTTTCTGCATGCTGGATCTGTCATTTCTGATAGAGGAGTATTTGAGTCTCCATCTGTAATGGTAGATTCACATTTGTCTTTTGCACTTCTGTTTGTTTTTGCCTCACATGGTTTGATGAGATTTTCTTTTAGTAAAAAATTATGTTTAATAGTGTCAAGCTTACAGAAAAGTTGCAAGAATAATACAAAGAACTTCTGTACACCTTTTACCCAGATTCACCAATTGTGCATATTTCCTAAAACAAGAATAGTGTCTTTTATAAACACAATTATCTAAATCAAGAAATTTAACTTGAATACTGTTATAAATCTTATCTAATCCACAGTTCACATTCAAATTCTATTAATTGTCCCAGTTATATATGCTTCATAAACTCTTTTTTCCATTCCAAGATCTCTTCCAAGATCACATTCGCATTTATGTGTCATGTCTCTTTAGTCCCTTTCAACTGGAACAATTTCTTAGCTACTTTTTATGTTTTATGGCCTTGCTATTTTTTTTTTAAGTATATAGGCTAATTGTTTTGTAAGAATTTTCCATTTAGGTGTGTCTGATATTTTTTCACGATTAGATTCAGATTTTGCATTTTGGCAGACATATCATAGAAATGATTTTGTGTCCTCAGTACATCATATCACATGACGTGTCTAACTGGTAATGTTAACTTTGTTCACTTTTTTAACGTGGTGTTTTCCAGTGTGTAGTTACTATATTTACCTTTGTAATTAATAAGCATTTTGTAGGGAAACTTTAAGACTTCATAAACATCTTGTTTCTTATCAGTCTTTTACCTACCAGTTTTAGCATCTATTTATGATTTATTTTTGCTTTAAATCAGTTATTGCTATGATCTTACAAGACATCTATTATTGGCTTTCCATTGTAGGAAAGAACTTTTCTTTCTCTTTCTACCTTTTTTTTTGAGTTATATCAGTAAGAACTCAAATACCATTTCCTTCAGTGATTTATAATGCACTACCGTCATCATTTATTGTGATGCACAAATTGTCTTGGTTAGTGGAGATCGCTTGAGACTATCTTCAGTTTCCTCTTGACATGTGCCCATGATTCTGTGAACACTTCTGCTTTCTGGTACAAATTGCTATTTTAGACCTATCTTGTCCTCCCCCAATTAGAGATATTTCTAAACTGACAGCCCTCTCTCTAAAAAAGATTGATATCTTCTTCTGTTGTAGGCCATTCTGCTGCCATTTGAGTCAGTCATGAAAGATATATTGTTGGATTGCTTAAAGACTGAGCTTTTTTTGAAGTGTTATTCTGAAAGCATTGAGAACTTTGAGTGAAGACTAGCAGTACTAGCTCAGAGCTCACACTTAGGTGACATTGTGTGTCTTATACTATTTGAACACTTTTCATCTATCAACTCATTATTTTTCACACCCATCCTAGTAAGGGAGGTTCTTTTTCTTATCCACACATGGCAGATGAGGAAACTAGAGGCCCAGAAGCTAAGGAACTTGTCTAGGATCTCACAGGTAGTAAGGGCAGAGTGGTTATTCAGGCACAGGGTATCTGCTCTAGAGTCTCTGCTCTCCTGCCTTTCCAGAATCAGAACTGCAATGCAGTGTAATAGCAAACTCATCTGTTTTACTTTTCATAATCTTCTAATTTCTCCATAGCTGTTTTCTTTTGTATTCTTTAGATACCATGAAATTTTACACCTTTTCTGGTTTATTATTGTCATTCTTGCTATCATTCCATTCACATAAAAGAAACATTTCAATTCTTCTACGTTTCATGCCATGAAGTTCAATTTTGGTTAGGGTTTTCTGTATTGACTTAAAAAATTAAAAGGATCTTCAGCTGAAAACCTCTATCCATATGTCATAGAAACTATAGCCCACCAGGCTCCGCTACCCATGGAATTCTTCAGGCACGAACACTGGAGTGGGTAGCCATTCCCTTCTCCAGGGGATCTTCCCTACATAGGGATCAAACCCAGGTCTCTTGCACTGCAGGCAGATTCTTTACCATCTGAGTCACCATGGAAGCTCCATAATAGATAGAATCTACACAGATAAGAAATTAATAAATGTCACCCAGTTGTAATCCTCCAAAAAATGCATGTATCATAAGGCTTTTCATAAGAGCGAAATGCTTTCATTAACCAACATCCTTGAAAATAGAACATATTAAAACAGTTGGAATAGCAGAATTTTGAAATGCCATAGTCCTTATGTAATACCTATGAACATCAGTGATCTTAATTAATAAAGTAGTAGTCTTGAGTAGTACTTGCCATTTAATGAAAGGCTTTCTTTCCCTTTTATGTTTCGTCAAATAATTTTTAGTGAAGATTCTTGTCAGCTGAAATAAATTTGTGACTGTGTTTCTTGTGTCTACGAAGTACAAGAATATGTAGTCAGTTCAATTAGACAACAGTTAATTAGGAGGAAATTCAAGATGTGTTTTAAAATATTTTCTAAGCAAAGAAGCCAAATGATAATTCCATTCCTTGTTTTTCAACTTACAGATTGTGTTAAGAGAATATTTAGACAGGACCTTAAAGCCCTATGGTTCCTATCTTGGTTAAACCTGGTGACCACGGCAAAAAACTTTTTGAGCCCCACATCTAGAAAATACCTTTTGACAAAAACATGACCTGTACTGACTTACACATAAGAGAAACCATGTTTATTCTTAGCCCTACACCTGGAAGGAAACATAAGGTTGTTCCAAGCTTGTGGTCAGATGGTGTAATATGTTAGTTACTAAAAGGAAGGCCTTAATCTTATTTCTTGGAAACTACTGGTCAATTTTTTCTGATGTTTAGGAAGCAGGTGAGTGTGTTATTTAGAACTTTTAATTCAAGAACATTATGTAATGGGGAAAAATTTTCAAAGAGTTATAACTGTGCAAATCATCATGCTGTTGAAAGGTCCAAGTACATTTTTAAATGTGAAGCTGAATCAGGTTTGAAGATGTGGCCTTGCAGTGTGGGGTCCAAGTTATCATTATGGAGACCATTGTGTTCGCCATAACTGCATTGAGATTAGTTACACAGCTTAGCTTCTGGTTCCTTCCACATTCCCCAGAAAATACTTAGTTAGGGCTTATAAGCTCAGACTTTATTTATGGGTAGTAGTTTGATTACATTTAATTTTAACAAAAGAGCCCCTTTGGATAATTTTAAGCATTTATTTCAGCATCAGGTAGCCTTCTCAATTTTCCTATAGATACTAATTCTCATGAAAATCTAACCAGAGGGGGAAGGGAAGAACATCATTTGTTATGTTTCCTTTGGTTCAATTTCAGTTATTTTAGATTCTGGGCTAATTTAACTCATTACAAGTTATTTATTTATATAACAATTTTTTTTAATAACAAATGTGGTTCTGTGACTTAAAACTCTGTCTTGGGATGTTTGTAGTTCATGGAGCATGGAGTACCTGGCAGCCTTGGGGTACATGCAGCGTAAGTTGTGGAAAAGGTACCCAAACAAGAACAAGACTATGCAATAACCCACCACCGTCATTTTCTGGATCCTACTGTGATGGAGCAGAAACACAGATGCAAGTTTGCAATGAAAGACACTGTCCAAGTAAGATAAATACAATGTTTGTACCCTCAATAATTTAACCTCTACATCTTATCTAGGGAGTATGTCATTAAGAATCAATGTTAAATGTACACACTGCTATATTTAAAGTGGATAACCAACATGGTCCTACTCGATAGCACAGGGAACTCTGCTCAATGTTATGTGGCAGCCTGGATGGGTGGGGAGTCTGGGGGAGAATGGATACATGTTTATGTATGGCTGAGTCCCTTTGCCGTCCACCTGAAACTCTTACAACATTGTTGATCGGCTATATGCCAATACAATACAAAATACAATACAATACAAAATAGAAACTTAAAAGAATCAGTATCAATAAGATTATCATTCAACCTATCAATGCGCAGGGTTTAACTTGATCATTTCTAAGTAGTAACAGAGCACATATGTTTTTCTTTAACCCAGTTGATGGCAAGTGGGCCACTTGGACCAGTTGGAGTGCCTGCTCTGTATCCTGTGGAGGCGGCGCCAGGCAGCGAACAAGGGACTGCTCTGATCCTGCGCCTCAGTATGGAGGCAACAAATGCGAAGGGAGTGATGTCCAGAGCGATTTTTGTAATAGTGACTCTTGTCCAAGTGAGTGTTGGAAATAGTGAGTCAACATTATACTTTCTTAAAGTTTCACTATGGACTTAAGTCCTTAAAATTACAACAGTCTGTTACTTGATTTGTCTACCATTGGTCTAGGATATCAAAATGTTGTGTGGTTGCTATTGGGTGTATATAATACCATAGACCCCACTGATTTAGATGGGCAGAGGCTGCATTCTATTCCATGTCCTTTTTAGGACCAGTTGCAGAGTGCAAGGACTAGGGCATCCTTCCACACCAACTAGTGATGATGTTGATTCCGTAACAGAAGCAAGCAGGTGCCTCTCTGCCTTAATGTAGTCACCCAAGTTAGAAGTGTGGACCCTAACAGCATTTCAGTTCACTGTATCCTGAATGTTATAGCTTGACTCCTCAGAGACCTTTTCTTATTCCTATCCTCCAGCTCCTGGAAAACTTATTGTTGTGGTTCAGTTGCTGAGTTATGTCTGACTCTGTGACCTCTTGGACTGCAGCACTCCAGGCTCCTCTGTCCTCTGCTGTCTCCTGGAGTTTGCTCAGATTCATGTCCATTGAGTCAGTGATGCTATCTAAACATCTTACTCTCTCCCTCCCCTTTCGCCTTCACTCTTTCGCAGCATTAGGGTCTTTACCAGGGAGTCAGCTCTTAGCATCAGATGACCAGAGTATTGGAGCTTCAGCAGCAGTCCTTCTAGTGAATATTCAGGGTTGATTTCCTTTAGGATTGACTGGTTTGATCTTGCGGTCCAAGGGACTCTCCTGAGTCTTCTCCAGCACCACAATTCAAAAGCATCATGCTTTGGCACTCAGCCTTGTTTATGCAGGTTAAATGGAATTGCACAGTCACTGGAATGTATACCCAGTTTCCTGTTTATCGCTCTGTGTGTTTCTTTTCACTTCCTGGATAGTCTTTCTGTACGCTTTGGATGAACGTCATTGATGACCACTTCTCCAATGGTTCTGTGTCGTAGCTCATGGAAACTGGAGTCCTTGGAGTGGCTGGGGAGTGTGCAGCCGGACATGTGGCGGGGGGCAGATGCGGCGGTACCGCACATGTGATAACCCCCGTCCCTCCAGTGGAGGAAGAGCTTGTGGAGGCCCAGACTCCCAGATCCAGAGATGCAACACGGACATGTGTCCTGGTGAGCTTCCAACCCCTGGCGGCAGAAGAAGTAAAGCCTTTCATTCAGTGCTCCTTGTGGCAGCCCCATCACATCAGGTCTTGAAATGAAAGTTGTATAGGCAGAGTCACCCTGAGGGTAGATTTTATTACCCATTTGTTAATATTGACCATCTTGTTCTTGTTCACAGTGGATGGAAGTTGGGGAAACTGGCACAGCTGGAGCTGGTGTTCCACCTCTTGTGGAGGAGGTGAAAAGATACGAAAACGGCTCTGCAACAATCCAGTACCATCTAAAAGTGGTCGCCCCTGCCCAGGCGATGCTACTCAGGTATCCAGATGTAATATACAAGTATGTCCAGGTAAGCAATTACATTAGACTTTGGTAGGACCACATTTACAGACTTTCTGTGAATTAAAAAAAAAAAAAGGTGTCACTCTGAACCCTCAAATTATAAAATAGTGCCAACTCTGGATGAAAGAGGGGCTTCCCAGGTGGCTCAGAGGTAAAGAATTCACCTGTCAAGCAGGAACATAGGTTTGATGCCTGGGTTGGAAAGATCCCCGGGAGAAGGAAATGGCAACCCACTCCAGTATTCTTGCCTGGGAAATCCCATGGAGAGAGGAGCCTCATGGGCTACAGTCTATGGGGTTGAAAAGAGTTGGACACACCATAGAGACCAAACAATGACAACAACTTGATGGAAGAATTAGGAAAAGGGCACTTTTTCCCCCTCATTGATGCAGCTCTGCGCCAAAGCTCATGCTGTATATTAGTCTCTACTTGCCCCCTTCTAGGCTCCTTTTATAAAAGGATATAGTCTTCCCCCAGCTGTAAATAGTAGTCCTGGGCTTGAGGAGTAAAAAGGGCAAGGAAGAGTGGGAAAACCAGGCTGAGATTCCAGGCAGAAAAATGAGGGTGGGGCAGAAACTGAATAGCTAATAGAAATACACAATTGGAGGCTGTTCTTTCACAGATGGAAATATAGAGAACATGAGTACAGACAGTAAAATAGGGAAAATCCTGTTTAAGGGAAAAGATTAGGGGGAGTTCAACTACTATCATTCAAGTCATGCAATATGCCAAGATATTGTGATACAAAAATTCAGAAGGAACAAAGCTGGACTTCTAGAACTCATGGATCTGAGTTTATTGGAGTCCCAAGAAATGGAAAATATTAAGAGTATTCATCTCAAAGAACTGGACTGCCTAAGGGCTTTCAGAAGACCAAAAAGAACATTTTTACACTGTTGAAATATTGGCACCATTGGACATTCCAAAGCTTTAAGGCTGCTTTGGAAATTAATTATCCCTGAAAATCAGCAAGAGTGACAGAAAGGAGTTATATGAACAGATGTATAGGATATAAGCACGCTGAAAGAGCAAGCATCCCTCATTCAGTTGCTTAATATGTCTCCTCAACATGGCGCTGATCACCAATGATGTTGAGACTCTTAACATGTAGGCACAGTGATGGGTCTCATTTCAGGTGAGACATTTTGTAGCTCAGTCTCTCATGGTATCAGGGACCCAGTGTAAGAAGGAAGTCCAAATAGGCAAATAATTTGGATTACAGGATCTGATAGAGAGTTTGAAGGATCCCAACTAGGTAAACAGAACTAGGAGACATCTATTGAACACTGGGGTTCAAGTTCCTCTGTGAGACTAGAGAATCAAGGTCAAAATGGGAGGCCACTCGTTAGCGATGACCTGAGAACTAAGGAAATTAGTGATCCTACTATCCTCCTCTGGCCCTGCTTAGGACTCAAGAACAAAAGTAGCCAGCCAGGTCCTACTATGTACTTTTCCACGTCATCTTGTTGCATGGTTCCCATCACTCTCCAGACTCTCCACTCTTAGCTTCTCAGATGTGACAAGCCGCCATCTCCTGAAAGGGTGACATGTGCTGTACCTTCTACCCAGAAAGCCTTTCTCTGCCCTCCTTGACTTGTGTGCATGCTCAGTCCTCGACTTAGCTAAGACCTAAGCAACTAATTTTTCCATCTCTAGTCTATTTTTACCTCTTTCTCAGACTTCCCTGAGTAGTAGATATCTTACACATTAGTGCATTTCACATCTATTTGTAGAGAATTCTAATTTAATTATCTCCCCTGTTTAGATATAAGTGCTATGAAAGCAAGCTTCATGTCTTTTTTATCTTTCTTACCATTGTATCTTCAATACTTGAGTAACAGATGAATATAATCAAGAACATGAAGGGTGAGTCAATGTGAAAAAAACTGTTTCTCTCACTAGTAAAATAATGCAAAATAAAATGATGAAACACTTATTGACTTTTCTCAGATTGAATACAACTGTATTTCTCCCCAGTATATAATTTGTTGTTTAGTTGCTAAGTCATGCCCGACTCTTTCGCAACCCTAAGGACTGTAGCCTGCCAGGCGCCTCTGTTCCTGGGATTCTCCAGGCAAGAATACTGGAGTGGGTTGCCATGTCCTTCTTCACGGGATCTTCCCCACCTGGGATCAAACCCACATCTCCTGCATTGGCAGGCAGAGTCTTTACCCGTGAGCCATCAGAGAAGCCTCAGTGTATAATACATGACAACAACATCTGAAACACCTTATGATTGCTTTAAACTATACTCAGGTGTGTGTGTATTTAGTCGCTCAGTCGTGTCTGACTCTTTCCGACCCCATGGACTGTAGCCCGCCAGGCTCCTTTGTCCATGGGATTCTCCAGGCAAGAATACTGGAGTGGGTTGCCATTTCCTTCTCAGTAAAAGGAATCAAATAATGAATATTTTTAGTTATTAGCTGCTCTGAACCCAGATACCAAGAATATAATTTGCATTTCTATGGGATTATTCTGATTTTTTTTTAATCTTATCCATTCAGCTGTCATTCATAAAATCCTTTCCTTATATTTCAATTTTAAAAAGAAAGCTATTTAAAACCTGGCAATATTCACTTTGCTAAATATTTCTGAATGGATGCAGAAACATATAACATTGTAAATCAACTATACTTTGATAAAATTAATTTGATGTTTGACAGAAAACAACAAAATTCTGTAAAGCAATTATCCTTCAGTTAAAAATGAATAAATTTAAAAAAAAACTGGAAATAAGCAAAAAAAAACAACTATTAGTTTCTTCTCAGTGTATTTCCCTCTCTTGTCAAAGCATGGACTCCTTAGCCACTGATTCTGTGTTAGTAACCAATATTTTTGTTGAACAATGGAAAGAAGGCATAAAATTACTGTAAAGTTACTTTTAAAAGATTGTATGATTCTTGCTCTGCATAAATGTCTTGGTATAAATTTTGCAGCAATGTTAAAAGTACAACATTCTTCTCAAGTTTTTCTCAAGGTAAACATATTCCAGTATATATATATAATATGAAGAGCTTGGTAAGCCATTGATCTTAAACCCAAGACTGAACAATAACCCTTAAACGCTTCACATTTATGTTGGTAGTGACCTGTCACAAGGCTTTGGAGCTCTTTCATTGGTGATACCTCCTTCCTTCTGTGTTCTCATGAAGGAGGTGATGGATAAAAGAATATGGGTTTTCTGAACCATTTTTCTAGAGCCCCCATTTACGCATTAATGGATGATAACTTGTTTTTCTCTTTCTGACACACAGGGAGCTCACCTCGGCGCTCTGTGATGACGTAGAAGGGTGGGATGGGGTGGGAGGGAGGCTCAAGAGGGAGGAGCTAGATGTATACATGTGACTGATTCCCTTTGTTGAACAGCAGAAACCAACACATTGTAAAGCAACTGTACCCCGATAAATAAATTAAAAAATAAAGAATATGGGTTTTGATGACAAGCAGATCTCTGTTTATAGCCTCATTCGGTTGCTTCCTAATTAAGTAATCATGGGACAACCACTTGAATGCTCTGAACTTTATTGTCCTAGTCTGCAAATTCTGGCTATTTATTTAAACTGTGGCTATTTAAACTTACCTTATAGAATTTTTGCTAAAATGAGTTAACACATGTTATGTGCTTCTTGTAGTACATGACATGCTCAATAAACCTTCATTATTATCAACATTTCATCACCGTCACCAAACACATACTTTATTTTGGCTTTGGGACTGGGTGCTGAATGTATTCTTTGGATTGTGAAATAATACTATGATGTACATAGATTGGAAGGATCCTAGATTTATGCAGGATGATGAGTGTTACATGGGAGTAGAATGTTTTGAAAGCTTATTTATTTCACTCTGAAATTCAGATGTCATATGATATTTTAAATGTTTGAGAGAAGATTTGGAGCATCTTTGAATACTGGCTTTCTTTTCTCCAATGTAATGTTGATGAAATTGTTTCCTTTCCAAGAATGTTTTTTCTTCCCGCAATAGGTGGGCCCCAGCGAGCCAGAGGAAGTGTTATTGGAAGCATTAATGATGTTGAATTTGGAATTGCTTTCCTTAACGCCACGGTCACAGATAGCCCAAACTCTGATACTAGAATAATACATGCCAAAATTACCAATGTACCTCGCAGTCTCGGTAAGTCTCTTTGCTGATAAAAGTTGTCAATAAGCCTCCTTTTAAAAACATACATTATTCTTCTTCATCTGTTATTTCCACTAAAAATTTCTAGGGATGCTACTACTAAATGAGCAGTGTAATGGTCCTTAGTTTATCCCAATGGTAAACTCTTTTTAAAAACTGGTATTTTTAGATGCTGATATTTTTGTTGTTATTCAAGTAAATTTAGGATTCATCCCTTTGAATAACTTGCTGTGAGTAACAATGGGCTGTAAATATTTTGCTTTGACATCTTATTTACCCCTTTTTTCTCTAGGTCCAGCAATGAGAAAGATAGTTTCTATTCTAAATCCCATTTATTGGACAACAGCAAAAGAAATAGGAGAAGCAGTCAATGGCTTTACCCTCACCAATGCAGTTTTCAAGAGAGAAACCCAAGTGGAATTTGCAACTGGTTCGTATCAACTGAACTTAATATCCTATTGCTATTTAAAAATATGATCACTGTAAAAGTTGGCAGTTTAGAAAAATACATTATATGTTCCCACAGAGGATAATTTCAAGGTTTTGTTGCCATCTTATCATAAATGACATAAAAGCAACTTTATATTTTCCTATAAACTTTTACTGACATGGCTCTATAAGAGGCCATATGTTTTCAGATAGTATAGTGATTTTTATAGCCTAAAAGTTCTTTTTTCCTTCATCTTTCCTGTATCTGTTCTCTTTAATTCCTTAGAGAGGGTTTTGAAGGCCAAGCAGAGCAGGAAGCTGAGTCATAGCTATTAATTAAAGGTTTTTGTCTTTGAACTGGAGATTCAGTTATGATATCTGATAGGGATTCTTTAATCAAAAAATTGGAAACATAAACAAGCAAATCTAAAGACTTTTCACTTTATCCTTAGCTTTAATGCATATGGATTAGCAACTCATTGTCTTTTCCAAGGGCAGACGACTTTTTAAAGACCTTCGTATGAAGTATCTTTGAAGGTGGTCTGCCTTTGTAGTAGTGATCTTTAAGGTAGCAGGGCTGAGGAAAACCATAGCTTTAATCAGCCCACGGGACACGTGGGTCTTTGTATGGCAATCCACTTCCTAAGATGTCCCTTTGCTGTTTCTAAAAGCATCAGAAAGAACAAAGCGCTGGAGCGAGACTTGTAGCTGTTGCCAGTCTTCCTGTTCACGCTGTCTGTCTCCTCACAGGCGATCAGTCCATTTCTGTAGAACTGCCTTGCTATTGCTTGTCAATTCAAAGTGTGGATTCCTTCACCTAATTATAGGTGTAATCAGGTGAAAATTTTTGTAAAAAAAAGTAAAAAAAGGAATTTTAAAATCACTTTAATTCAGTAAATCTAAGTCTTTAATTTGGGGACTAAGTGCTATTTTAATTCTCTTATGATTAGTATTTAATCAAGTGTGAAGTACAATAACATAGCTGAACTTGTATAAAAAATCTGCAATGTGCTTACACAAACCATGTTTTATAAATATACACACACATATATATGCATGTGTGCATACTCAGTCATATCTGACTCTTTGTGACCCCCATGGACTGTAGCCCACCAGGTTCCTCTGTCCATGAAGTTTTCCAGGCAAGAATACTGGAGTGGGTTGTCATTTCCTTCTCCAGGGAATCTTCCTGACCCAGGGATCGAACCTGCATTCACAGGTGGATTTTTTTACCACTGGGAAGTGTCTCACACACACACACAGTATATATGCTGTTGACATGAATCAATTGTAATTCCTAGGAGAAATCTTGCGGATGACTCATGTTGCCCGGGGCTTGGATTCTGATGGTGCTCTACTGGTAGACATCATTGTGAGTGGCCATGTCCTGCAGCTACAGTCACCTGCGGAAGTCACCGTGAAGGTAAAACATTAGGGTAACTTGCCTTCCCTGTTTACTGGAGTAATGCTAAGAGTAAGAGTCAAAGATCATTAAAGAAGCACAGAAAACTTGTATAGTTTCCCTTGTTCACTTTGGAGATTAAATCTCTAAACCACTAAGGGTAGAAATGGCTATGTGGTCTTTGTCTAAAAATCTTTGAGGAGGAGTCTTTATAAGCTTTTAGTAGTTTTATGACCATGCTTATCAGGACTAAGATCAGAGCTATGTTGATTTAAGCCATTTAACTTTCTATAGACAAAGAGAATAGTAAGTCTTACATAAAAGATTTTATAGACCATCCACAAAAGTACTCCAGAAATTAAAGGATGATAAGCAATCGCCCTTTCACATTTTTACTTTACTTTTGACCGACAATTCTGAGTCCCTTATTAAACTCTCATTTATGACACTAAAATTATGAAACTAAGGTAGTTACAATGGTAGGTAGGTTCAAACTTTAAGTTGAGCACTGCTATACAATTATAATTTTTATTTAGAACTGTATATTTTAGACCCTACACCATTTTTATTTTTAGCTCATTCTACATATCGTAGTACCCTCAAGAAGAAGAAAAAAAATGGGCCATGCTGATCCTCAAATCCATATTGTCCTTCTTAGGATTACACTGAGGACTACATTCAAACAGGTCCTGGGCAGCTGTATGCCTACTCAACCCGGCTGTTCACCATTGATGGCATCAGCGTCCCTTACACATGGAACCACACTGTCTTCTATGATGAGGCACAGGGAAGAATGCCTTTCTTGGTAGAAACACTTCATGCATCCTCTGTGGAATCTGACTACAACCAGTTAGAAGAGACACTGGGTTTTAAAATCCATGCTTCAATTTCCAAAGGTAATTTGGTTAAGGGGAAATCCAGCTCTTCATGCTATGTAGTCCTTTCTAAATGGGTAAAAGAATTGCACTGATGCCATTCAAAATAAGGATGTCAAGGTACAGACTGAACGTAACATGTTTTTCATGTGTGTTGTCTATGTTTTATAAGTAAAGTCCTATGGTAAGTCCAATCCAATTAGCATTCTAGTACATTTGGTTCGCTAATATGCGTCTTCATATATTAATAGCATATTGGAGTTGTTACTGTTCAAACCTATATACACAGAGCAGTTTTAAAAGATATCCTGTGTCAACGATTTTTCTTTGGGTAATAAAGCCCATTTGTTCTTGTTTTGAGTCTTACAAGATTTTTTTTAAATTCCTGAAACATGTAAAGGTGTATCTAAGCCTAGTCAAAAAAAAAAAAAGTTTCTGTATTTTAAAAGCAACTTTTAAAAACTGGAGAGTAATCACCAGAATTCCAGCTGTCATTTATTTTTCTTGGAAATTATAGCTTTCGAACTACTTCCTCTTGGTCTTAGTAGTACCCCTATGCTGGTGGGTTTTGATGTATCTATATTCTGAGATATCCTTCTTCATTTTTGTTTTATTTAAATATTTATTTTTAAATTTATTTTGGGGTATAATTGCCTTACCTTGTTGTGTTGCTTTCTGCTGTAAACAGTGTCAATCAGCCATCAGTATTCATGTGGCCCCTCACAAGCACTGGGCTGAGCTCCCTGTTTACACAGCCACTTCCCATTAGCTCTCTCCTCTACGTATAGTCATGCGTATGGTTCAGTGCTACTCTCTCAATTTGTCCCACCCTCACCTTCCCCCGTTGTGTTCACAAGTCTATCTTCTATATCTGCCTCTCTATTCCTGCCCTGCATATAGGTTCATGAGTACCATTTTTCAGTTGTAAGAGGCACCATGACAATTAGCATTCCATATCCCGTGGGGTTTTGATGCGTGGAGATACTTCCTTGCATGTGATTATGTTACAGACACTGTTTGGATGACTTTGATACTGACCTTAGGCTCCCATGAGTGTACCTAAAATGATTCGGAGTGGTCTGGTGACTGTGTGTTTTGCTTTGTGCAGGCTTTCCTAAAATAAATCCAAGTAGATTTAGCCAGCATCATCTTATCATGCTCAGCACATACACCACAAATTCATTTTCACCGTTTACCCTTGGTCTCATCAGTTGTGCATGTAACTGTTTTCAT
Source organism: Dama dama (assembly GCF_033118175.1). Taxonomy (NCBI): domain Eukaryota; kingdom Metazoa; phylum Chordata; class Mammalia; order Artiodactyla; family Cervidae; genus Dama; species Dama dama. The sequence goes on from NC_083694.1 coordinate 63,473,451, forward strand.
CTTCAGCATCAGAACGACTTAATCAAATTTGAGATCATAGTAGTGTAAGAATATATTTACATTTTTTTAACTAATCTCAGATTCATGAAGCCTCATAGCCCCACACCTTCTCCACCCACGTCAGTCACCACCACCTTATTTTACTATTGTCATGCATGTTACTTTTTAACTTGGACAAGAGAAAAGAGCCACTGGAGCCAAGAGTTATATTTTCTTTTCCCCAGTAACACCTACTTTTCTAATTTAATCTCCACTTCTACTTTTTCCAGTCCTCCATATAATTTTTTAAAAAAAACTTTAGCACAGGATTTTGGTTAAAATGAATTTATATTATCTGGGACTAGAGGAATTAAAATGATTTTTGAAAAGTCATATGTACTTTCTACCCAATCGTGTTAAGTCCTCTAAACTTGAAACTGCTTGATGGTCTTTATGGTTTCTCTCTGTTGAGGGATTTGAGTCCCACGGTAGAAGGAAACACTGTGAGACATTAAAACCTCTTACTATTCCTGGATACTATGATTCTATGAATTACATTACAGCTGATGTAGTTGCCCATTGGTTGTTATTGTTCCTGACTGTTGTAAGAATTGTGCACCTGCAGTTTCTTTTTAAGTGACCACCAGGGGGCAAGCCTGCATTCTGAGTTGCTTAACCAGCATGTTCTCTCTCTTTGTTGGGTCTAAGCTAGAACTATGGTTACAATGTAGTTAGACTTGTACAGAGCCTGATGATAGTTCAGATTTCTAGACACAAAGATTTTGGTTTACCTAGTATAAGGTAGGACCTTGGAGTATGTATATTTAAAACAGCCCCTGAATGATTCTGCTGTATCTAGCCTTTACTATATGATCCAAACCTAGGTTGCCCACATCATAGTGACTGTAAGGAAACCTTCATACTGCTTAAAAACAGGTTTCCCAGGCTTCTTCCTTTGCCATTCTGACTGGGGTAGAACCAAAGGATCTATATTTTTAATAAACCCTCCAATAGATTATAGTATCAGTAAAGTTTGGCAGTTATTAGTCTAAAAAGATCCTAACTTAATTTTTTGAAGCATATTCTGATAGTATACTAATATGATAGCATACTGATAGAAGTGACTGCAAGGAAGAGCATCAAAATCTTGGCAGTAGCTTGTCTCAAGTGAAAAGGGTACAGAGAATTTTATACTTGTCAATGTTTTTACAATTATATATTACCATAGCACAAATATTTTGTATTGCCTTCCTACTGTGTCAAAAAAGAAAATCATGATATAATTCAAAGTCACGTTCTTTAACTACAAGAGAAAGAGTAAAAGTAAAATGTGTATTTTATGTACTTTGATATAAAAATCTTTGGACATTATAGATAGAAGTGTTTATATGGCTGAACCAATATTTAGAGCCCAAGTATTATGTTTAAAAACAAAAAAAAGAAACATTGAGTGATTCTTGGTAACATTCTGACTAAAACAATGTACAATGAACCATCCATTTACATGACAGTTGCATTCCTGGAAAGTTCATTGTATATTTTAATCACACAAAAAATGTTTAATAATTGGAAGATGAGTTCTAGCCATAGATAATTACAAACAGCTTTCTGGATTCCACAAAAATCTTTTGGGGAAAGGGACACATCTTCATCTTGCATCCTTATCCCACACATTGCAATATTTAAAACCTGCCCTGGGGTCCACCCCACTCACGAAATAGGCTTCCTATTAAATCTTGTCATCATCAGGACAACCAAAGTCTCTCCCAGCAAACTTCCCAGATGCCGCCTCATGGAAGCTATCTCCCTGTTTAGAACCAAATTCTAAAGCTTCTATCAGATAATAACTTATATTTATGTGACACATTTTTCCACAACTGTGGCCCCAACACAATGCTGTACGCAACATACTGGCTACATTACGGCATATGTAAATGAGTGAATAAAAATGAAGCATGAATTATAACCACCTGAATTGTATTCCTTTTAAAACTTTATGTTGGGGTATAGCTGCTTTACCACATCGTGTTAGTTTCTGCCGCAGAGTGAAGTGAATCAGCTGCCTGTATACGTATACCCCTCCCTCCCTCCCCACACCTCGGTCATCACAGAGCACTGAGCTGAACTCCTTGCACCATACAGTCAGCTCTCCGTCTGTTAACACATGGCAGCGCATATATGTCAGCGCCACTCTCCCAGTTCATCCCACCGACCTCTCCCCCTGCCGTGTCCACACATCCATCCCCTACATCTGTGCCTCTAATCCTGCCCTGCAAATAGGCTCATCTGTACCATTTTTCTAGATTCCATATACATGTATTAATATCAGTATTTTTTTCTTACTTCACTCTATGTGACAGACATTTCTCTAAAGAAGACATACAGATGACCAAGAGACACGTGAAAAGATGATCAAAATTACTAATTATTAGAGAGATACAGATCAAAACTACAATGAAGTATCATCATCTCAGGTCAGAATGGCCATCATCAGAAAATCTATAAATAAAAATTGCTGGAGAGGATGTGGAGAAAAAAAGAGAACTCTCTTACACTTTTTGTGGGAATGTAAATTGATACAGTCACTATGGAGCACAGTATGAAGGTCCTTAAAAAACTAAAAATAGAACTACCATATGACCCAGCATTCCACTACTGAGCATTTGCCCTGAGAAAACCATAATTCAAAAATACATCTGCACCCAGTATTCATCATAGCACTATTTACAATAGCCAGGACTTTGGAAGCAACCTAAATGTCCATTCACAGATGAATGGATAAAGAAGATGTAGTACATATACATAATGGAATATTACTCTGCCATAAAAAGAAAGGAGATTGGGTCATCTGAATTGTTTTCTTGAGTTCAGTGGTTGAAAGTCACACGGACTTGCATCTAAATCCTTGTTCCAGATTATAATTTTATTACCTTTGACTTTAGGTTACTTGCATGACCTCAGTCTCAAATTCTTCACCTAAAAATTGGTTATGATGGGAGGTGGGGAGTTCTGAGATTTAAATGTAATATAGCACATGAAACTCACAGTACTGTGTGACAATCAGCTATCATTTAGCAAACGTTTCTATCGCATCTACCCTGCCCCCATTCCCTTGAAGATGCAGGAAGGCTTGGATACCCTCAGGGTCATTTTTACACTTGGAGAGGAAATGGATCATGAACCTCTGCTTTCTCTTCAAGGTTTTAAACAGTTTGATTACCTAGAAATAGCAAGTAAGGCTTTAGCTTTCTAGTCAAGGAACTATATTCACTGGAGTAGTATTTCTTCCACCCCCCACAAATATAAATGTATGAGAGTTTTGAACAGTGTCATGGTCTCAGCAGGGCTTAAATAACTTTGTAATCAGAGACTCTCCAAAGTAGAATGAATATGAAAAATAAATATGCAGCCTCACTCTATGAAGAACACCTAAAGCAATAAAAGTAAACCATCTCATGTATTTGGAATTGAAGGAAAATCTAAGATAATTTCTAAGAGATTGAATATAAACTCAGTGTATTATATGAATTAAACAAAATTCCCCTTAAGAGAAATCTATTATGTCAATGATTGTCTTTTAAGGTGTGTGTGTGTGTTTATATTACTTTGGTAACTTGAAAATTAGTTTAAGTTTTGCATCTCATTAATGTTTATAGTATATTGGTAAAATAACTTACATCCATCAAAACAGTTACATTATAAGAAAAGAGATTCCCTAACCTACCTATTCTTGTTAATATGTTTTCTTCTAATGCTAATCTAACATCTATCCCATAATGATATGCCTGTTTCTTCTTGCTTTGACTACATGGAAAGGAGAACACTTGGTTATACACAGAGGAAGTTTGCCCCAGATGCTTCACTGTGCAAATGGAGATTGACAAAAGGAGAGGTTTTCTTCATTAGAGTTTGTTTTTTACTGGCATAAATTATTTTAAGGGTTTTCAAAATACCATTCCAACTTCGGGAACAGAGAAAGTAAATGGCTGGAAGAATAGGATTTTGCCTGTGGTTATGCCTGGCAGTCACATTGATTCATATACTTTTTTGTTATTAAAGAATAATTAATTTTCTTTTGATTCATGTAAACTACTTAAGCAGAAAATCTGCTTCCATTGGCTGCTTGCCAACAGTCTCTACTATGATTCATTTAGTTCTTGGTTGAGAAACAGGAAAGGTTTTCCATTCTGCTTGTTTTCACCTATTGCATTTGCTGTCTCATGTGTTCCACTTTTGGCATATCTTCCCAGGGAGGATGGTTCTGGAAAGAAATAATGTGCTAAAGTTCTAACAAGTCAGTTAATTTTGCTTTTGTCTTTACGGTAGGAGAACGCAGTAATCAGTGTCCCTCTGGGTTTGCCTTAGACTCGGTTGGACCCTTTTGTGCTGGTAAGTACAAGAATAAATGATGCATTTTTGTTTTTCATAATCTGTTCATGCTATCATTAATGGACATTTACTGTCATTTTGCTAGCTATTTGTTAATCACAATAGTTCTCAGTCTCATTTTACAGGTGAGGAAATTGAGACGTGAAGAAGCTGAGTGCCTCAGTTCACTCAGCTATCAGATGGCAGAGCTAGGTTTGGATTTAAGACAGATACAGAGCCATGCTGTTTCAGCTAGTTTCACAGTCAAGTATGTCAGGGATCATGATCAAGTGCAGGGGTAGACTGGACACAGAAACCAAACACTGGAATGTGTTTGACCACCTGATTGCCACGCATGTGAAAGAGCAGTAATTCATCGCTAAGCCACCTAACCCTAGAAGTGCCCCGTTGTAGCATAGGGCTGGATTGTGGGTGGAGGACTGATGACTAAACCTGCCTTGTGCCATCCATGTGCCAGTGCAAATGAGTCACAGATAAGTAAACAGCTAAATAAATGGGATTCTCCAGGCAAGAATACTGGAGTGGATTGCCATTTCCTTCTCCAGGGGATCTTCCTGACCCAGGAATCGAACCCAGGTCTCCCGCATTGCAGGCAGACACTTTAACCTCTGAGCCACCAGGGAAGCCCAAATAAATGGCTAGAGGAGCTCAGACTGGCATACACAGTGCCTTTCTCTTTGCTGCTAGGCAATGAAACATCATACAGTGATAAAAATGATAAAAAGGTCATCTTTAGAAACTGTACTATCCAGGTTCAAATCCCAGCTCTGCCGATAATGACCTATGTGACCTTCAGCAATTTAGTTAACCTCTTTGTTCCTCAATTTTAGCATGCAAATGAGAATAGGAATCCTAGGAATGTTGAGATAACATAGGTATAATAAAAAGCATTTCAATCACAGTACATGGTCATTATGTCTTAGCTTTCATCATTGTTGTTTTAAAATTAATCCAACCACTGTCAGAGATAATGTGAGACCCCAAAAGTAATTTCATTTTGTGTTTCTATTCTGTGGCACATGGAGCATTTTCTGTTACACTGGATCCATTCATTGGCCTCTACAGGCAACTCTTTTCACCCACTTTAATAACCCCTTGAAAGTAGGGCTTCTCCATACTAACTGGGTCTTGTTTCTTCTTCCAGATGAAGATGAGTGTGCCGCAGGGAATCCCTGCTCTCATTTCTGTCACAATGCCATGGGAACCTATTACTGCTCCTGCCCCAAAGGCCTCACCATAGCTGCCGATGGAAGAACTTGTCAAGGTAGTCACACGGCTAAATCTAATCCACACATTTAAGCAATGGGCATGGCAATCTCTGACCTAGGAAAAGCACGGAAGACCAAGACTCTTCTTTACTACTGTTTCTGCCTCTGCCTTCATTAAGTTGAAAAAGGAAGGCAGAGAGAAGACTGCTCACACACTGCCTTCTTATGGGGCACTCTGTGGGCAGGGATGCCTCTAATGATTCACTCAATCCCCACAATACAATGATGAGAGGCAGGCAGGCCTGTTACCATATGCATTTTACAGGGATAACACCAAGGAAAAATAAGGTTATAAAGAATTTAAGTGAACTGCACAATCCTGGTAGGACTTTAGGAACATTAAAAAAAAAGAAATCACACATTTCTATCAGATTCTAGGTACGCTTCAAAGTTAGAAATGGTATAGGAGCCTAACTTATAAGTAAAAAAATGAAAAGAAGAAAGGATTTCTCCCTCTGTGCCCAAGGAGGCCTCCGTCTAAATACAAGAGAGAGAGGGAGTAGGGACATAAGAGGGCATAGGAAGAACTTCTATGGGAATGTTCATATGCATTGGACACTTTGTATACATTATTTCCTTTAATTTTTAAAGCAGTACCGAGAGACAAATATTATTATCCTCATTTTACAAATAAGAACTCAGATGTTAGAAAGAAGTACCTTTTTTCAGTCACCTAACTTATAAGTGGTCTGATGGATGGCCTGGTCTTTGAAGATACACACTGTCCTGCTATGAGCTTGTCAGCTCTTCAACCCATCTGAAGGGACCTACCCCAAAATTCAACATTCTTGCTCTTGTATATTTCAAGTGTCACTCATTGCTTTCCTTATTCTTATTTCACAGCAGGTTCTTGTTTTTTTTTCCCACTCTCCTTTGTTAAATGAATCACTTTGTTGCAGATATTGATGAGTGTGCTTTGGGTGGATACACCTGCCATGCTGGTCAGGACTGTGATAATACCATTGGATCCTATCGCTGTGTAGTCCGCTGTGGAATTGGCTTTCGAAGAACCAGTGATGGGCTGAGTTGTCAAGGTATACAAATGGAAGCCCTTGCTTTATCTTCATTATATTAAGAGTTAAAAACACTGCCTATTGGACCATTTAGGGTGAACTCCATTTAACAGATTGAGCTTCACAGTAAAATATTTAAATGTAATATTCTATGGCTATTTTAAGTATTTGTAACAGTGATTTTGAATAAAACTTGCCTATAATACTTGAAAGAGGAGATCATACAGCATGATCTTAATAAAATGTTTCATACTTGAGATTCAACAGATGTACAAGAAAGCCTTCTTAGAGCTCCCCTCACCTGAGTAAAAGCAGAAACTTCTGAGAAATGACCATGACTATCAATTACCTCTTCAGGGTAGAGTCTAGTCCCAGGAGAGAGACATAGAGTAACCCTACCATAAATCTCTTCTGCAGGGTATTTCATGATCCTGAAGAAGATGCAAAAATCACTCATCCTTGTACAGATAAATATTATCATACAATCTCTTTTATCTCATTGTTTTCTAAAGAACCCTGTCTGTTCTTATCATAGAAGTCAATTATCCCCTCTTCATTTCTGCTGTTAGTTAAAGGCTTATAAACCAGACCTATCACAATGAAACATGTTACTTTTTTGGTTGGCACCTATGTGCATAGAAATAAACCTTTTCTCTTATTTAAAAAAAAAAAAAAAAAAAAAACCCTCCATTTCATAAGACTGCTATTTATTGCAGGACTTTTGATATAAAACTTACTTTTTAAAGGAATTTTAGATTCACAGCAAATTTGAGTAGAATGGAAAGAGATTTTCTAAATTCTCCCTGCCCCAACTCCTTCACAGCCTCCCCCACTATCAAATTCCTTCTAGAGTGGTACATTTTTTACCAAGGATAAACCTACACTGACACATTATAACAACCAAAAGTCCATTGTTTACATTAGAATTTACTCTTGATGTTCTATATTCAAATGTCATGTATCCTCCATTATAGTATCATGCAGGATTGTTTCCCTACCCAAAAAATCTATGTTACACCTAGTCATCCTTCCCTCCCTCAACCTCTGGGAATATTGATGTTTTTATTGTCTCTCTAGCTTTACCTTTTCCATAATGTCATATAGTTAGAATTATGCAGTATGTAGCCTTTTCAGATCAGCTTCTTTCACTTAGTAATACACATGTATGTTTCCTCCATGTCTTTCCATCAGTTGATAGCTCCTTTCTTTTTAGTGCTGAAAAATAATCCATTGGATGACTCTACCACAATTTATTTATCCATTCGCCTACCAAAGGACATCTTGGCACTTCAAGTTTTAGCAATTATGAATAAAACTGCTGTCTGGATTTTCCAAGGAAAGGCACAGTGGATACAAAGCTAAATTCTTATCAATAGTAGAAAGAATGAATGAATTATGGCATATCTTTACCATAAACCACTGTGTGGCCATTACAAAGAATGGGATGAAGCTGTACTGTTTGGCTTAGAGGAATTTCCATGAGACATCCGTTAGTGAGAATACTAAGATGTAGGAAAGCATATGTAACTTGTGTAGAAAAGATTATGTGACTGGAAAACAAACAGTAACAAAAGAAAAAAGGAAGTGTATTTATATATTTAGGGAGAGCTACAGGTGTACATAAAAGAAATATGCTATTACCATTTCTATACTAACTACAGATGTTATTTATATTAGATTGTTACTATAGGTTGGCTTTGGTGAACAAGAAGGGTAAAAAGGATAGAGGCCAAGCAAAAGAAGAAGAAAAACTGCACAAGAGAATCTTTTCAAAGTATATGATCACAGAGCAGGGAGCAGACAAAATGGGGGAGTAGAAGGACTTGAGCTCACCTCCTCTCATGAAATCACCAAACTTACAACGAACCACTGAACAAAAAAGACTGACACCTACCAAAAAAGATATTCTGTACATCCAAAGATGAAGAAGCCGCCACAGTGAAATGATAGAAGGAGCATATTTGTGATATAATCAAATTTCATTCCTACCACAAAGTGAAAAATATTTATATCACAGAGGTTCTCCCCAGGAGTGAGAGTGCTAAGCTCCATATGTCAGGCTCCTTAGCCTGTGAGTCTGACATTGGGTGGAAGAGCTCCCAGAGCATTTGGCTTTGAAGGCCAGGAGCTCCACAGGACTGGGAGGAAACAGACATTCCACTCTTGGAGGCACACACAAGGTTTTACATGCCCTGGGAAATACAGTAAAGCAGTGACTACATAAGAGCCTGAGCCATACCTACCTGTGGGTCTCAGAGGGTCTTTTGGAGAGGAGGGGTCAGCTGAGGCTCTCTATGTGGGCAAGGACACTAGAGGCAGAGGCTCCAGGGAATATTCATTGGCGTGAGCTTTCTCAGAGGTCTCAACAGCAAGACCTGGGCTCACCCAACAGACTGCAGTCTCCTGTGCTTGGACACCTCAGGCCAAAGAACCCACAGGGTGAAAAGGCAGACAGACTGCCTAAAGCCTGAGCTCACAGGCTATGTTTAAACATACCCCTGACATGGACCTGCCTACCAGAGAGACAAGGCCCAGCTCCACCAGTGGGCAGGCATCAATCCCTCCCACTAGGAAGCCTGTACAAGCCTCTGGACCATCATCACCCACCAGAGGCAGATACCAGAAGCAAGCATAATTACATACCTGCCGCCTGAGAAAAGGAGGCCACAAACACATAAAGTTAGACAAAATGAGTCAGCAGAGATGTTCCAACTGAAGGAACAAGATAAAAGCCCAGAAGAACAATGAAGTGAAGTGGAGTAAGGCAGTCAGACTGAAAAAGAATTCAGATATGACAGTAAAGATGATCCAAGATTCAGAAAGACAGTGGAGGCACAGACTGAAAAGATACCTGAAATGTGTCACAAAGACCTAAAAACTAAAAAAAAAAAAAAACCAGAGTTGAGCAATACAGTAAGTGGAATGAAAAATACGCTCTACGGCATCAGTACCAGAATAAATGAGGCAGAAGAGCAAGTTAAGTGAACTAGAAGAAGAGATTGGTATTGGTGGAAATCACTGCTGCAGAACAGAATAAGGAAAAAAGAATGAAAAGAAGTGAGAACAGTTTAAGAGACCTCTTAGACATTAAAGCACCAAAATTCACATTAAAGGGGTCGGTCGCAGAAGGAGAAGAGAAAGGTCCTGAGAAAACAGTTGGAAGAAATAGCCAAAAACTTCCCTAACATGGGAAAGCAGACATTCAAGTCCTGGAAGCACAGAGTCCCATACAGGATAAACCCAAGGAGGAAGACGCCAAGACACACATTTATCAAACTGACAAAAATTAAAGACCAACGAGAAAATATTAAAAGCAACAAAGGGAAAGCAGCAAGTAACATACAAGGGAATCCCCATATGGTTATCATCTGACTTTTTAGCAGAAACTCTGCAGCTTGAAAGGACTGGCATGATATATTTAAAGTGATGAAAGGGGAAAACCTATAAACAAGAATACTCTACCCAGCAAGGCTCTCATTCAGATTCAACAGAGAAATCAAAGGTTTTATAGACAAGCAAAAGCTAAGAGAATTTAGCACCACCAAACCAGCTTTACAACAAATGCTGAAGAAACTTCTCTAGGTGGAAAAGAAAAGGCCACAACTAAAAAAAAGAAAATTATAAATGGGAAAGTTCATCAGTAAAGTCAAACAAACTGTAAGGATAGAAGATCATTTACAAACAAAAATGGTATCAAACCAGCAATAATCAGGAGAGTGCAAATGCAGGATATTAGAAATGCATTTGAAATTAAGAGGCCAGCAACTTAAAACAATCTTGTATGTTTATAGACTGCTATATCAAAACCTCATGGTATTAATAGCTGCAAACCAAAAATCTACAATAGATGTATACACAAAAAAGAAAGATCAATCCAAGCACAACACCAAAGATAGTTATAAAATCACAGTAGAAGAGAACAAAAGAGGAAGGGACCTACAAAAGCAAATCCTAAAGAATTAACAAAATGGCAATAAGATCATACATACTAATAATTACTTTCATCTATATTGTCTAAGAGACCCACTTCATATCTAGAGACCATACAGACAAAGTGAGGGAATGGAAATAGGTATTCCATGCAAATGGAAATTAAAAGAAAGCCGGAGTAGTGACAGTCATATCAGACAAAATAGACTTCAAAATAAAGACTGTTACAAAAGACAAAGAATACTACATGATCAAGGGATCGATCCAAAAAGAGATGACAGTTGCAAATATACACGTACCCAACATAGGAGCACCTCAATATATAAGACAAATGCTAACAGCCATAGAAGTACAAGTAACACAAGTCAATAGTAACAGAAGAATAGTGGGAGACTTTAATGCCCCACTTACCTCAATGAATGGATCAGAGAAAAAAGTCAATAAGGAAACATAGGCCTCAAAGGACATATTAGCCCTGATGGACTTAATTCATATTCATAGAGCATTTCATCCAAAGGTAGCAGAATACACATTCTTCTCAAGTGCATATGGAACATTTTCCATGATTGATCACATACTGAGCCACAAAGAAAACCCTGGTATATTAAATTGAAATTTCTTTTGCAGCCACAGCACTATGAAATTAGACATCAACTATTAAAAAAAAAAACTGCTCAAAACACAAACACATGGAGACTAAATGACAAAAAAAAAAAAATGGATCACTGACGAAATCAAAGAGGAAATCAAAAAGGACTCAAATGAAAACACAACGATCCAAAAACGTTGGGATGCAGCAAAAGCAGTTTAAGAGGGAAGTTTATAGCAATACAGTCTTACCTCAGGAAACAAGAAAAATCTCACATAAACAACTTACCTTACACCTAGAGCAACTAGAGAAAGAGAAACAAAACCCAAAATTAGTAGAAGGGAAGAAATAATAAAGATCAGAGCAAAAATAAATGAAATACAGACAAAAAACAATAGAAAAGATCAGTTAAACTAAAAGATGTTCTTTGAAAAAATAAAATTGATAAAGCTTTAGCCAGACTCATCAAAAAAAGGGAGTGGGCTCAAATCAATAAAATTATTGAAATAAAAAAAGGAGAAACTACAAATGACACCACAGAAATACAAAGGATTGTAAGAGACTACTACAAACAACTATATGCCAATAAAATGGACAACCTAGAAGAAATGAACAAATTCTTAGGAAAGTACAGTCTCCCAAAACTGTCAGGAATAAATAGACAACATGAACAAACCATAGCTCAGTTTGTAAAGAATCCGCCTGCAATGCAGGAGACCCTGTTTGATTCCTGGGTCAGGAAAATCTACTGGAGAAGGGATAGGCTACCCACTCCAGTATTCTTGGGCTTCCCTTGTGGCTCCGCTGGTAAAGAATCCACCTGCAATGTGGGAGACCCTGGTTCAATCCCTTGGTTGGGAAGATCCCCTGGAGAAGGGAAGGGCTACCCACTTCAGAATTCTGGCCTGGAGAATTCCATGGACTGTATAGTCCATGGAGTCACAAAGAGTTGGACGTGACTGAGTGACTTTCATGAACAGACCAATCACAAGTACTGAAATTGAAACTCATTCAATGGGGACACCATCACTCTGATATGAAAACATGACAAAGACACCACAAGAAAAGGGAAACTTACAGGTGAATATCACTGATGAACACAGATGCAAAAACCCACAACAAAATATTAGCAAACCGAATCCAACAATACATTACAAGAATCATATACCATGATCAAATGAGATTTATCCCAGGGATGCAAGAATTTTTTAATATCTGCAAATCAGTGTGATATACCACAGTAACAAGACTGAAGAATAAAGCCATATGATCATCTCAATATATGCAGAAAAAGCTTTTTGAAAAAAATCAACATCCCTTTATGAAAAAACTCTCCAGAAAGTGGGGATAAAGGGAACTTAACTCAACATAATAAAAGCCATATGACATATCCACAGCAAACATCATGCCCAATGGAGAAAAGCTGAAAGCTTTTCTTCGAAGATCAGGAACAAGACAAGGATGTCCACTCTCACCACTTTTATTCAATATAATTTTGCAAGTCCTAGTCATGGAAGCCAGAGAAGAAAGAAAGAAAAGGAATCCAAATTGGAAAAGAAGACGTAAAACTGTCACTCTTTGCAGGTTACATTATACTATACATAGAAAATACGAAAGGTGCTACCAGAAAACTACTAGAGCTCATAAACGAATTGGGGAAATTTTCAGGATACAAAACTAATAGCCAAAAGTCTGTTGCATTTCTATAAGACAGCAAAAGATCAGAAAAAATTATAAGTTACTTAAGAATAAATTAAGGAAACAATCCCATTTACCATCACAGCAAAAAGATTAAAATGCCTAGGAATAAATCTACCTAAGGAGGTAAAAGATTTGTACTCTGAAAACTACAAGATGCTGATGAAAGAAATCAAAGATGATTCAAGTAAATGGAAAGATATACCATGTTCCTGGATTGAAAAAAAATCAACATTGTCAACATGACCATACTACCCAAGGCAATTTACAGATTCCAATGCAGTTAATATCAAAATACCAGTGACATTCTGAACAGAACTAGAACAAAGATTTTTAAATTTGTATGGAAACATAAAAGACTCAAAATAGCCAAAGCAATTCTAAGAAAAATGGAGCTGGGAGAATCAGGCTCCCTAACTTCAGATTATACTACAAAACTGCAGTAATCAAAACAGTATGGTACTGCCACAAAAACAGAAATATAGATCAATGGAACAGGATAGAAAGCCCAGGAATAAACCCCACACACCTATAGCCAATTAATTTATAACAAAAAGGCAAGAATATATAATAGAGAAAAGAAAGGCTCTTCAATAATCGGTTCTGGAAAAACTGGACAGCTACACATAAAAGAATGAAGTTAGAACATTTTCTAACACCAAATACAAAGATAAACTCAATGGATTAAAGGCTAAATGTGAAACTGGACACTGTAAAACTTAGAGGAAAATGTAGGCAGAATACTCCTTGACATGAATCACAGCAATATATTTTTGGATCCACCTCCTAGAGTAACTGAAATAAAAACAAACAAATGGGACCTAATTAAAGATAAAAGCTTTTGCACAGCAAAGGAACCATAAACAAAACAAAAAGATAACCCACAGAATGGGAGAAAATATTTTCAAACGATGCAACTGACAAGGGATTGATATGCAAACTGCTCATGTAGTTCAATATGAAAAAGCAAACAACCCAGTCAAAAAATGAGCAGAAGATCTAAACAGACATTTTTCAGAGACATACAGATGACCAAAAAAGCACATGAAAAGATGCTCAACATCACTATTAGAGAGATGCAAATCAAAACTACAGTGAGGTATCACCTCATACCAGTCAGGATGGCCACCATTAAAAGGTCTACAAATAAGTGCTGGAGAGGGTATGGAGAAAAGGGAATACTCCCAACTGTTAGTGGGAATATAAATTGGTACAGCCACTATGGAGAACAGTATGGAGGTTCCCTAAAAAACTAAAAATTGAACTACCATATCATCCACCAATGGGCACTCCTGGGCATATATGTGGAGAAAATAATAATTTGAAAAACCACATGCACCCCAGTGTTCACTGCAGCATTATTTACAGTAGCTAAGACATGGTAGCAACCTAAATGTCCATCTATACATGAATGGATAAAGATATGGTACATATATACAATGGAATATTACACACTCATAAAAAGAATGAAATAATGTCATTTGCAGCAACATAGATTATCATACAAAGTAAATAAACTAGAGAAAGACAAATATTATTGACATCACTTACACATTTGATCTAAAAAGATGATACAAGTGAGCTCATTTACAAAGCAGCCAGACCCACAGACACAGAAAACAAATTTATGGTTACCAAAGGGGAAGAGGTGGGAGGAGGAGATAAATGAGGAATTTGGGATAAAGATACACACACTATTATATAGGCTTCCCATGTGGCACTAGTGGTAAAGAGTCCTCCTGCCAATGCAGGAGACATAAGAGATGCAGGTTTGATCCCTGGGTCAGGAAGATGCCCTGGAGTAGGAAATGGCAATCCTTTCCAGTATTCATGCCTGGAGAATACTAGGGACAGAGGAGCCTGGCACGCTAAGGTCCATAGGGTCACAAAGAGTTGGACATGACTGAAGTGATTTAGCACACATACACATATATAATAATCAACAAAGACCTACTGTATAATACAGGGAGCACTACTCAATATTCTGTAATAAGCTATATGGGAAAATAATGGATATATGTACATATGTAACTGAACCACTTTACTATACACCTGAAACTAACCAACATTGTAAATCAACTATAGCCCAATACAAGATAAAAATTTAATTAAAAAAAAAAATGTTAACACATTTGTGCATTTATATGTACAGATTTTGAAAGATTAAATTAGAAGATTTGAAATAGAAAATAAGAACAAAATAAGATATGGAAATTTCAAATTTAGGAATGTAAGATGAGAACACCAAGACCCTAAAATATGTTTTGTTCCTCTAAGGGTTTGGAATAGGACAATAGGGAAGTGGCCAGAGCTTGAGGTGAGTATAGACCTGAGAGAGGGACTCTGTGGAGAAAGGAAAGATTTGATTATGGCTACAGGGTTATAGGAAAGATGGCAGTAAGGACGAAGAGCTTTAGGAACATATGAGAGGAGGAAATGCTTGGTGGACCACAGTTCTCATCTTAGTGAGGAAGGAGAAGACAGACCACAGAGATCAAAAGCTCAAGTAGAGGAACCTTTCTTAAATGGAAGTAGTCATCTCCCTTTTTCTGGGAACAGAAGGAATGAGAAAAGAGAAGGAACAAAATCCAAGCACATACGCCTCAGTTGGGGGAATTCACCGTTGCACTTTTTTTCCATTACACTGTGACCCAGATGATGTTCACAAAGATTAACTTGGCAGTGACTGCAGATGAGGATAAAAGCTAAAGTTGCCGCAGTCATTTGAGTACAACGTGATAAAGACCTGCATCAGGTAATAACAGCAAAAATCCTGAAGAAAGTTCAAATTTCAATAGATGTTGCAGAAGACCCTAACTTTACTATTATTTATTTTCAGTACCTCATTCTGTCAGCTATGTTCCAGGGCTGAAAGTTCCTAAAAACAGGAATGGGAGCCATAAAGTAAACAAAATAGTTAAACTACAGAAGTATTACATCAACATAGCTCTGAAGCAATAGCAAATGTCAATCTTGGGAGAGTGTTAAAGAGAGAAACCCTCACTAGCAGTTAATTCTATTAATTATCTAGCAGATCTCTTGAGAGCAGTTAGATTGGATTCTTTTTAGGGAAGATCTTAAACATAATATTGATCAAAGATCACTAAAATATTAGACATTTGGGATAAACCTGTCTTCTCACAGCATGTAATGAAAGTTTTATTTAACAGATATTAATGAATGTCAAGAATCCAGCCCCTGTCACCACCGATGTTTCAATGCCATAGGAAGTTTTCACTGTGGATGTGAACCTGGGTATCAGCTCAAAGGCAGAAAATGTGTGGGTAAGGACAGGGCTACGAATTCAAAGCAGTGATGTCGTCTTAATGCTGTCTGATTGAACCCGTGTGTGATATAGGGCACCTACCAGGCATCGTTTATGTGATCTGTGCAAAAACAAAAGGAAACAAATGCTGTACTTTACAGGTTTCATTTTCCAATTTTACAACCATTTTTAACATGTTCTCTATTACCATTTTTCACAAAATCATAACATATGTGTGTATATGGTTATATATGGGCTTCCCTCGTGGTTCAGACAATGAAGAATCTGCCTGCAATGCAGGAAACCCAGGTTCCATCCCTAGGTCCGGAAGATCCTCTGGAGAAGGGAATAGCTACCCACTCCAGTATTCTGCCTGGAGAATTCCATGGACAGAGGAGTCTGGCGGGCTATAGTTCATGGGGTCAAGAAGAGTGGGACACGACTGAGCAATAACATACACACACATAGTTATATATATAATATACAACTTTCCTGGTGACTAAGTTGGTGAAGAAACTGCCAGCAAGGCAGGAGACTCGGGTTCAGTCTCTGAGTCAGGAAGATTCCCTGGAGAAAGAAATAGCTACCCACTTCAGTATTCTTGCTTAGGAATCCCATGGACAGAGGAGCCTGGTGGGCTGCAGTCCATGGGGTTGCAAAGAGTCAGACACAACTTAGCAATTAAATATACATATAATTTTTATTTTTCTAGGAGGGGGAAATGTTTTGGCATGGCTTCCATCTATAATATTTTTAGTTTTTATCATTATGTTCTAAAATAAAGTGTGTTACATACCTTGATGGATTTAAACACTTCAACCTTATATCATGATTATATAGTCATCTATATTATTTATCCTTAAAATTCAAAGGCATATTTTTATGAAAAAGTGGAAGAAATCACTTTCTCAATCTGCATTATCTTTGTTCTTTTATCAAGATATAAATGAGTGTAGACAGAATGTGTGCAGACCAGATCAGCATTGCAAGAACACTCGCGGTGGCTATAAATGCATTGATCTCTGTCCAAATGGAATGACCAAGGCAGAAAATGGAACCTGCATTGGTGAGTGTCTGGCTATTTCAGTGACTGAGATCCATTTACTGTGAACAAGCCAAATAAGGCATCCTTGCTTAAAACTAATGATTAGAATAAATTTCATCCAACAAAGAAATATCTTTTTCTATAGGTTTTTTACTACCAACTTCTCGTATGGTTGAGCTCTGAAGTCCTAGCATCATGACCATACCAGGAAATGAAAGCTCACCCAAGAGACTTAGACCATTTTGAGCTCCCATGAATCACACAATTGGTTTATATAGTTGAATATCCACATACATTAATATTATCTCACATAATTTCTAATATGAAATTTAGCATACATGTTAAGAAGTTCATTGGAGGGGTTAAGAAAAACTTGTTTGTAGAGACTTATTGAAAGTTCAAAATATAATTATTTTAAAACTAAATATTCTTTAAATGTTAAATCAATGACCAGACAATGAAGTAAATTATATTTCTCCCTAAGTTTGTTCTTTGTGTGCCTACTCTGTGCTAGTCTGCCATAGTTGGCAGAACTGTGAGCTTCACAATTTACAGAACTGAAGCAGATAGCATTCCTGCGCTCATATACTTACAATCGCCTGGGATAGATCAGCCAACTCCACTTGCCTCACCAAAAGAAAAAAAAAAAAAAAGAAAACATTAATATAAGATGAAATGCCATAAAAGAGGTACAAGTAGGACTTCCCTGATGGTCTAAGTGGATAAGAATCCATATTCCAAAGCAGGGGACCCAGGTTCAATCCCTGGTCCAGGAAGATCCCACATACCTCGGGGCAGCTAAGTCCATGTACCACAACTGAGCCCTCGCGCTGCAAGTACTGAAGCTAATGCGCCCTAAAGCCTGTGCTCCGCAACAAAAGAAGCCATTGCAATGAGAAGCCTGTGCTCCACAACCAGAGAGTAGCTTACGCTTCCCACGGTTAGAGAAAGCCCGTGCACAGCAACGAAGACCCAGCACAGCCGAAAATTAAAGAAAGCTTATTTTTTTTTAAAAAAAAAAGAGGTACAGATAAAATTGCTTAAGAGTACTCAAAAGAGTGCTCATATCTAATAGGAGTGACTAACAGCCATGTCATGGAAGTGATCATATTTAAATTATCCTTGAATGGGATGTTAGTATGTGGAGGTGGTAGTAAAAGGAAAGAAAAATAGCCCTGTATGAAGGGGAAAGAGCTGGAGTTAGGGAGAACATGTTAAAATTCATCCTTCTTAACAGCTATCTGACCTTGAACAAGTCTTAAAATGACACAGAAATTTGAGTTTCTGTAGAGGAACATAGATGTTTCTCATTTTTAAAATGGGACATTTTAAGAATTTAGTACTGAAACATTAATAAAGTTAAAATATGCCTTGGATTTGTTTCAAAATAATGTAAGAGAGAGGGGAGATTGTAGATATAAATGAAGGAGTAGTGACCACTTGTTGATCTTTGTTGAGATACAAGAAGGTTTAGTATTGAGGGTGGACTATCAGATTGCAAAGACCATTTTCAGCAATATGGATATAGGTAAATATTTTTCTAAATTCCTATGAATAGTAGCCAATTCATAGCATCATATACAGTTATCTGTAACTGTATTTTTAAGAATATCGACTCTAGTTATATATAAGATTAATTAGAAATAAGATAAGCTGAAAGATCAGAAGATTGTTTAAGAAGATATAGCAAAAATATCGCTACATGAATGGAAAACGGGGATACATGGCTTTGTTTGAAAGAAGTAGAATTACTCAGTCTTGGAAATTTAGGGAATAAAGATAAGTCTGATGTCTACAGTTTGGGAAAACAGAATGCTGTTATCATAAATGAGAGTAATGATAAGAGTAATTATACTCTGAACATGCTGAGTTTGAAGTTCTATTAAAATATGGTGATGGACATCTCTAGCTAGCAGCTAGAAATATGGCAATGGACATTTCTAACTAGCAGCTAGAAATCTGAGTCTGCAGATAAGAAGCAGTGTGGTACTACTGCTCTAGATCTACATCAGGAAGCTCATAGAGTCAATGGTATAAATAAGATGGCAAAAGGAGGAGGGGTATAGAAAGGGGAGAGAAAGCTGAGAACAAAACTCTGTCCATAGTAGGGAGCAGAAAGAGGAAAAGAAGCCAATTAATAAGTGACCTGGAGGAGGGCATGGCAACCCACTCCAGTATTCTTACCTGGAGCATCCCCATGGACAGAGGAGCCTGGCTGGCTACAGACCATGAGGTCACAAAGAGCTGGACACAACTGAGCAACTAAGCTTTCTAATAAGTGACAGAGCTGGGATTTGAACCCAGTTTTTCTGACTCCAGGGTTCAATCACATGGTAAGAAATGCAACATTCTAATCAGTTAAAATGTTCATTTTAAATATAGTGACCTCAGGTTTTAAAAGAGGAAATGTTATTGCTTTTTATTGCCTCCATGTTTATAGATGTTGATGAGTGTAAAGATGGGACCCATCAGTGCAGATACAACCAGATATGTGAGAACACAAGAGGCAGCTATCGTTGTGTGTGTCCAAGAGGGCACCGGTCTCAAGGACTTGGAAGACCCTGTTTGGGTAAGTTAACAGAAACTCCTATTGAGTTAATAAAACTGTGAATGTAATTATCCACCCCTACCATCTTGATTAGGACCACTGTATCTTCAAATGCTTTCTTGCTACATTTAGAAGAGTAAGTTGGTTTAAGTAATCCATTACACAGTTTGAATTACTTCTTAGAGACTTCATATTGAGTGGGACTTACACTGACTTTCAAGTGATAATAATAACTACTTACAGAATGCTTACTATAAACTACACATATCAAAGTGAGGTGTGGTATAATTACCATGACAACTTAATTATGAAGATTATCTCATTGTCTTGCTATGCACATGATATGTTTGTACAGATACACTTTATTTGAATGTGAAGTATATTTGTATGTACTATGAGGGTTTAGTTACAAGGGATTAAAATATGAACACCTTTTAAGGGAACTGGTAATTAGCACTTTATCTACCATATATTTAGTGCGTACTATATACCATTCCTGGTGCTAAGAATCTCATTTAATTCTTCCAATTGCCTATTTGTTTTCATCTCAGTTATAATTGAGTGTAAAGTAAGGGAGGTAGATAGAAAATATCTTTAAGAAGGGAACCATATGCTTTTTTAAAATTAACACATTTATAATCAAGAAACTGACTTATAAAATATTCTACCTCAGAATATTTACATTTACATGCAGCAAAAAAATTGTATTGAGCTTTTAAATACTGGCTTCTGGTTTGCATGCTATTATACTTTTAAAATTGGATGCCTTGGTTATCTGTTTAAGAGACAACCTGTCTTTATAGCCACAAAGAGACAAGCCTGTCCTGTCTTTATAGTGAATTTTTCCATAAAAATTTAGTACTGTCTTTATGTAGTTCCTAGCATAGTACTTTGTGCATAGCAAATGTTTATAGTAGTATCATTATTATGAACTCTTTTAAAATAAATACTGTTTAATAGAAATGCGTGTCATTTTAGTCTTCTATTTAGGTGTTGTAATTTATATATAATTTAACATTTTGATCAGTTATTACAGTGACCTAGCAGAATGAAATATGTTCAGTTTTTCACTTGTTTGACCTGAAGCTGAATGTCAGAAATTGGGCTGGGGGATAAATTTGTAAAGAAGGTAGGGCCATTGCCTTAAAGAGATTAAAAATGTTAATCTTAACTTTTGCCTACTGAAATAATTATTAAAGCAAAATTTACTACTTTATTCTAATTATTTATATTGTTTTCTTTCATGGTACTTTGGTAATGAATTAAAGAATTTGGTTTTGATCTCTGGTATTTATTCACTTTATAAGAAGTGTTGTGAGTACATACTCTGTGTTGATGTAGGAAAGAAGAATAGCTTTCATTTTTGAACTTTGTGAGTTTCTTATGAAGAATGATTTTGTGTCATTTCCTTCTTTTTAATTTTTGTTAAGAAAATGTGCTTAGCATGATTATTCATGAGTAATTATTGATTCAAAAGAAAAAAGGAAAATAAAACTGATTGTAGTTGTACCAGTATTCCTGCATCTGAAACTTGTAATTATATGAAAGACTAGAAGCCCTAAGTAATCAAAAAATATAATTAAACTCTAACTAGAGATATGACTGCATTATTCAACAACAAAATTAAGATCTATATTAGCTTTGAACTTTAGTTTTTCTGGATTCAAGATCACATTTTTCATTGTAACCCTATTTGTTTCTACTGTAAAGCAGGCTTTAGAGAGAATCATAGAATCTCTATATATATTTATAGCTTAATGATGAAAGCTTTTTCAAAAGTTTACAGCAATTGAAAAATTACTGTATTCCCAGCTTTGGAAGGTAACATAATGTTTTCAGTTTGTTTCACAGACTGATTCTTTATTCCTGTGTTTTCTGTGTGTATATGTGTGTGTGTGTTTTTTTTTCTTTTTTATGTATCATGGCACATGAGCAGATATTAATGAATGTGAACAAGTGCCTAAGCCTTGTGCATATCAGTGCTTCAACACCCCTGGCAGCTTCAAGTGTATCTGTCCACCAGGACAACATTTGTTAGGGGACGGGAAATCTTGCGCTGGACTGGAGAGGCTGCCAAATTATGGCGGTCAATACAATAGCTATAACCTTGCACGCTTCTCCCCCATGAGAAACAACTATCAACCTCAACAGCATTACAGACAGTACTCACATCTCTACAGCTCCTACTCAGAGTATAGGAACAGCAGAACATCTCTCTCCAGGACTAGAAGGACTATTAGGAAAACTTGCCCCGAAGGCTCTGAGGCGAGCCTTGACTCATGTGTAGGTAAATGTCAGCCATATTCCATTTCCTTTCTGGGGGTTCTCTTATGGACCAAAGTCTGAGCAGATGTACAGCACCCATGAGAGTATGGGTGCAGTGAACTATGCCTGATTTCAGATATGGGATGACTCAAAGCTTCAAGACATTTACTCTGGCACCTACACCTACTGCCAGTTTTCTCAGATGAGTGATATATTAACATGTGTACATTCTGGTAATTTATTGTTTTATGTTGGCAATTTCTCTTTTTTTTTGATCGCCCCTGAAAGTGTTACTAAATTTAATGCTATATAGAAGCAAAATGCAGTGGCATTCAGAATATGTTTTTTTTTAAAAAAAGAGAATATGCATATTACCACTGTAACACAGTACTAGCAGATTATGGTTTTGTCCAATGAATGCCAAAGTAGTGGGTTAAAAGTGAAACTCTCTGCTACTGTGTCAATTGCTTGCTCTGTATGAC
This sequence comes from Dama dama, assembly GCF_033118175.1. Lineage (NCBI taxonomy): Eukaryota > Metazoa > Chordata > Mammalia > Artiodactyla > Cervidae > Dama > Dama dama. The sequence goes on from NC_083694.1 coordinate 63,495,922, forward strand.
AACATACAACACTGCCCTGACTGTAGTTCCACACTCCCCATGGAACTTCTCCCTTTATTTTCTGTATATGCGAGTCACTGAAAAGATAATGTAAGTCAGGACAAAACTTAGTCCATTGTTCTAAATTGTGTGCTTTCAGTACCTTTAAATTTACAAGTCTGTAACTTAATTTGTTTACAAAAGTGAAGTGTAATTTCTAACTCCAGAATGAAGACCCTGTCCTTCAATTAAATTGCAAACAATTCCATCTGTCATTCATATAACTCACTTTTCTGTGAGTATCCACAGTTTGCATGTCATGGAACTATACGCTGAGAGGAATTAGCAAGCACAAATGAGCCCTACAGTTTGGTCAAAGAAATAAGAAAACAAGAATGAAAGGGAGCGGGGAGGAAAGAGGGGAAAGAATGAAATTCTGTTTAAATTTGAAAACCCCTATGCCGACCTCATGTTATTGCATTTTTCTTAGGTACTCTATGCTTTGTTTATTCTCTCCCAAATGTCCTCTCTGTTAAACATTTCTTTTAAGTATTTAAAAAATACCATCTGACTTCAATTTTTGTCATTTCTTCTTCTCCAAGTCCTATTCCTGCATCATAGTCTTCTTTGACATGTGTCCTTTGTCACTGTTAGGTAGACTCAGCTTCTCATATCACCTCCACTCTGCTGGACCTCAAACCCTCTAGATCAAACCTTTATTCTTTAGCCCCAGATGTGCCTAGAACTTTTCTATCTGGCTGTCTCGAAGTACTTAAAGCTTCATATGATGTATATGGATTCTTCTACCTGTGATCAGCTTCCCTGAACTGTGGACAGTGCTCATTTCTTTTACTTCTTGAATGTGAAACATTCATACGTTCATTAACAACTCTCAACATTTTTCCACATATGGTCAAATACTACTTAATTATTAATACTAAGCCTGTGGACTCTACTGTTCTTGGGAGTATATCAAACATTGCTCTCAGCCTACTTCAAACCGTTCTGATTGGGTTGTTTTCATGGGTAATTTTTTATGCCCACAATTTTGACCTATTAGTGAAACTTTTCACTTTGGACAGAATTAACATCTAATGTTTCGTTTTTCAAAGTTTCTTCCAAATAGTCATTCCCACTGACAAGTTTTCACATCCTATTAACATCTCACTCTCTGCCTTTGTTTCAGACAACTCTTTTCTCTTCTACACCAAAAATCTTTGCTTATGCTTTGATAAGTGAGGGAAACAATATTCCCCACACCATACACCATCTAGTTGATTTCTAAATCATCTGAAGGTCCAAGTAATTTTAAGCATCCCTAATTGATAACCATATCTCCTTTTCTCTATCACAATCTATGCCCTGTAGTTTCACTGAAGTAAAATCTTACGGACATTTCCTTTGTCTCTGTGTTTATATTATACTAACATATTTATGTGAATTACCTTCCCCAAAACAATCTACTGTGTGAGGCAGTTGCTACTTCAGAGTAAGGATCAGTCTTGGAGAACCTAAAGTTAACTTCTATAACTAGTTTATTACTGGATATTTAAGCTTTCTTGGGGACTGCTGAATAGGCTTAGAAATATTTCTTAAAATACAGTGAATATTTTATAGTGTTTGTACTAATAAAGAAATTCACACTATGATTGCAGACAGCTTTGGAATTATGTAACAAGCAACTTGCAGTAAACACCAAATGTCTTTCTTTAATTAACCATCTGGGATAGACAGAGTACAAAAGATTCAGATTAACACCATGGCATTTTGTTAGACTTGGGCTAAAATTTAGCTTTTTAAGGACTTTATTCCAAAGCTTTTTACGGAAAATGAATGATACATTGCTTCTGAACATAGAAATCACACTTGGGGCCACTTTAAACTAATTGGAGTTCAACATGATTTACATTTCTGTTCTTATTTTTGTTAGAGCAGATTATAAAGGGAAAATGTAAAAATAACTCAAGTGCTGCAGTGAATGCTTTGGTTAACTAAAATGGGGCAAAAACAATGACAAATATTTGATGAGTATTTGTCATTAACAGATTGAGTCATTGCAGTTATAATCTGAGCACCTGCAGAATGAACAGGTTCTTTTGCTCTGAGTCATCTCCAGGTTTTCACTTTCTCTTCCCTTTACTTCCAGCCCACAGCCCTACTGCTCCCATTTCATACCATCTTCTCTTTCTTCTAACACTGGTTGGCAAATTTTACTATTAGGCAGAACACAGTTGGGTCAGTAAATCTAGGCCTCTCAAATCCCATCCCTGATTCTGAAAGCAAATAGCAATTAATTTTTAACTATCTTTCTGTCCTTTTTATTACTGTTTTCTTAATTTTGTTTAGTGATAGCAGGTAGATTACCTCTTTATAGTTTATAAAATGTTTTTCATATTTGATTATATTTGCACCTTCCAACAAACCTGTGTGGAGTAAGGAGATTGTGTCCATGACTCCTCTTGGCAGAGGAATCAACTGAGACCTTGAGAAGTTAAGTGGCTGGCCCAAAGTAACAGAGCAACTATGTATATGTAGTTGTCATTAGTGGAATACTTTATAATTGTATAAGCTGGATAAATATTCCTATTGCAAAGATAAAACCACCTCCACTAAATGATATCTGCAAATGGGAAAGTTATACATGGCTGTTGGAGAGGCAACTAAAGTTTAAATAAAATAGAAAAGAATATTTCTTTTTCCAGTTAATCTCAATAGAAACTATCTTTTAGGTAAATTTTTTACTGATCTGTCCAGTTTAGCACCTTAGTGGTTTGGGATCTTGCACAGTTGTTTCATCTGTTGTTCTAATCTTACTTAAGTAACATTGAAATTGGCTAGGTTGGAGTTTCAGCTCAAATACATTTATACACAAAAGAGATGTTCACATTTTATAATACTGGACAGCTTATATTGGACTCCATTAAAAACAGATCCTGATATGAAACCACTTTGAGCATTTTTAAACACATGAGTATAAAATCACTAAGTTGTCTACTGTATGTCAAAAGCTTGTTTATAGTTGATTCTGTCACAGTTTCTGCCTTTGTTTTGTGCACTTACATACCCTTTCTTTCTGCACAGATATTGATGAATGTGAAAATACAGACGCCTGCCAGCATGAGTGTAAAAACACCTTTGGGAGCTACCAGTGTGTCTGTCCACCTGGCTATCAGCTCATGCTCAATGGAAAGACATGTCAAGGTGAGAAAACTTCGGGACATTTACTGCTGCAACTTAACTTAAAACCAATATAACGTAGTGTGAGAAATTTCTTTTTTTCTTTTGAATAATTATTCTTGTTGATTCCTTTCCCTTCACATTCCCATGGGTCAGACTTATCTTTAATCATTGCTTTTGCAAGCAGGAAAAGCAGAAGACAATTAAGCAAAGGAAAATTTGAGGAACATTTTTGGTATGGTCTTAGAAGAAGGCACAGGAATGCCTAAACCAGTTCATATCATATATATTTAAAACTAAAAGGAACTAGACCTCTTCAGACATGTGTTCACAATCCAGCTAAGAAGAAAGGAGAAATGGGATGAATGCTCAGTAAATGTACTTCAGTGTTAAGTATTATTTTATACTTTGTTTTAGTGATCAATGGGGAATTGATTAACTCATTCATTCTTTGAATCAATTGATGAATACCAATCATATTCTAGAAATTCAGGATGCAGTAGGTTAAAACAGGTAAATAAGCTACACTATTTCCTTTATGATCTTAGAGTCTAGTGGATACAGACATGCAAATAAGTGCTTAATCAACATACAAAGTTCTATTACTAGATGTTACAATGGAGTTTTAGACAATGTGTAGTGATGGTAGAAAGAAAAAAAAAAATCAATCTCAATTGTACCCTCTTCACACAAAAATGTGAAAGGAACATTGTATTTTGATGAAATGTAGTATGTTGTAGTGTGTACTTAGAGCAAAAATGTATGAATTTACCTCAATCGTCAAAATCTAAGAAACCAATTCTATGGACAAAAAAAAAAAAAAAGAATATTATATAGGTCTTTAAAAGCTCTGAATTTTATTCATCTCTGTCCTGTATGAAAGACTTCCCTTTACAAAACACTTACTAGGATGCAGCTCATGGAAATGTGTTCTGGAAGGCAAGAACAGGATGGACAGTGGCTTCACCTGGGTTACTGTGAGCCTCTCCACCCTTACTTACCCCATTCACCCAACATACTCCCTCAGAGTCCCCACTGGTCATGTGAACGCAATAATAAACTTTGCACCAAACATTTATGAAAAGCCTGCCCTAGGAAGAACATTTTACTAAGTTTTGAAATACTGGAATAACGTATCTATAGTTTTACATTTTTATGAAACAGTTGTTAGCTCATTTTAATCAGCAGTATAGCTTTGTTAAGAACAATAATTCGGGCCCATTCTAGAGATGATAAAACCAATTCTTAGAGTGATTATGTGAGTCTCAGTGTCCCTAACCATCAAGAACAAGGATAGGACTTGATCACAGATTTCACAATGTTTAGAATGGTCCTTTGTTTCTCCTATGATGCTGTGAACACCAGCGTCATTGTAGTGTGGCAGCGGAGAGATGTAAGAGTGCTCACACTGTCCATATCTTACAACTTTCTCCAGCTCTTCAACCCAAGAATCCTTCTGAAGGGGAGGCAGTGTACAACAATACCATTACTCTCTACAGGTGCACCAGGTACCAAGGAAGGAAAGAAGGGGATAGATACTGAAGCATTTGGAGTAACCTAGTGGACTACAAACTCCTTAGCCAGATTTTCAAGGGTTATATTATGTCATATTCTCATTAGAGGGTTTTTTCTCCTTTAAATTTTGCCAGTATGTTTTTTTAGTTGCCCTTGTCACTCATTCAGTTCAAAACATTTTTCCACTTTCACTTGTGCTCCAGAGAGTGGAAAATAATGTGCACAAATCAGAAACAGGCATCATCTAAAACGTTTGCAATTTAAGAAAGTTACATATTTTTGTGATTTTTAAAAAGGACATGAGAGAAAACAATTACAACCTTTAAAGAAGTCTCCACTCTAAAGAATAACTTGGAGTCTTTTATGGCTTTAGAAAGTGTTTGAGACATTTATGAGGAACAAAAGACTACTTTTCATTCCCAGATGAATTTTTGAAGCTTTATACCTTAGTGTTAGAGACATCAATAATAAAAGGGATACTAAAGTGAATTTGACATTGAACATTGACAGAAACTAGTCAAAAGTAGAAGTCATCAGATTGCAAAATGAAAAGCAAAAACATGACCAAGCATAATTTTCCCCAAAAGCAGAGAGGAGAAACTGAAAAATGTGTATGCTAATTTTAAGCCCCACTAATTCAATTCCTGTCCCAAAGAAGGGCAATGCCAAAAATATTCAAACGATTGCACAATTGCACTCATTTCACATGCTCTCAAGGTAATGCTAAAAATCATTCAAGCTAGGCCTCAATAGTACATGAACTGAGAACTTCCAGATATACAAACTGGATTTAGAAAAGGCAGAGAAACCAGGGATCAAACTGCCATCTGCTGGATCATAGAAAAAGAAAGAGAATTCCAGAAAAAAAAATCTACTTCTGCTTCAGTGACTATGCTAAAGCCTTTGACTGTGTGGATAACAGCAAACTATGGAAAATTCTTAAAGAGATGGGAATACCAGACCACCTTAACCTGCCTCCTGAGAAACCTGTATGCAGGTCAAGAAGCAACAGTTAGAACTGGACATGGAACAATGGACTGGTTCCAAATTGGGAAAGGATTATGTCAAAGCTGAATATTGTCACCCTGCTTATTGAACTTATGTGCCGAGTACATCATGTGAAACGCCAGTCTGGATAAATCACAGGCTGGAATCAAGATTGTCAGGAGAAATATCAATAAGCTCAGATATGCAGATGATGCCACCCTTACGGCAGAAAGTGAAGAGGAACTAAAGAGCCTCTTGATGTAGGTGAAAAGGGAGAGTGAAAGTGGGCTTAAAACTTGAACAATCAAAAATCTTAAGATCACGGCATCTGCCTCCATCACTTCATGGCAAATGGATGGAGAAACAAAGTGAACAGTGACAGGTTTTATTTTCTTGGGCTCCAAAATCACTGTGGACAATGACTGCAGCCATGAAATTAAAAGACACTTGCTCCTGGAAAGAAAAGCTATGACAAACCTAGACAGAATGTTAAAAACCAGACATCACTTTGTCAACAAAGATCCATATAGTCAAAGCTATGGTTTTTCCAGTAGTCATGTATGGATGTGAGAGTTGGACCATAAAGAAGGCTGAGTGCTGAAGAATTGATGTTTTTGAACTGTGGTGTTGGAGAAGACTCTTGAGAGTCCCTTGGATTTCAAGGAGATCCAACCAGTCCATCCTACAGGAAATCAGTCCTGAATATTCTTTGGAAGGACTGAGGCTGAAGCTCCAATACTTTGGCCACCTGATGCAAAGAGCCAACTCATTGGAAAAGACCCTGATGCTGGGAAAGACTGAAGGCAAGAGAAGAAGGGGACAGCAGAGGATGAGATGGTTGGATGGCATCACTGACTCAATGGACATGAATTTGAGCAAGCTCTAGGAGATGGTGAAGCACAGGGAAACCTGGCATGCTGCAGTCCATGGGGTTGCAAAGAGTAGAACACAACCAAGTGACTGAACAACAATCTAATTCCAAAAGTGTTAAAATACTCTGTGTTGGCATTGCCTTCAAAATGCATAATCTATCCAAGTTTTTAAGAAGCAATTCATGTCTACTGACAATCTGAATTACTTTATACTCTAAGTCAAATGTTTATTCTGAATTACTTTCTTAATACATCCAGAAGCACTTGGTTAAATGCATTCCTATGTTCTACAGCTATTACTGTGAAAGTTTTTCAACTCATCTTGGTATACTTTTCTTGTAGCAATAATATTTGTATGAGAAGCCTACACTTTAATTTTTTATCACAATAATTTTTAATAATATTTTATAATTTTATATAATATTATGTACAGTTATTTAAATTAATCTTATGATATTTTATATAATTATATAATATCTTACAAAAAACAGATATTACCACACTGTCAGTTAAAAGAAGATAGCCTGATTGCTCCACCTTTTCTGGCTACATTTTTTTTAAGACTAGTGACTAAAGTGAGTGAACAAAGTGAGCAGACTGAATGCCTTAAAGATACTTACTCCTGAGGAGACAGTGACAGACAGAAGACAAAGAAAGGTTACCTGCTCAGAAGCTCAAATACTTTGTGAAAGCTCTTCTATGGGAGGTATACATTATTATGGAGCTAGGGACAAACACTTTGTATATCAGATTCTGACACTGATATATTCATATTCAGCCAATGGAAATAGGTGATAAAGTAGCTGTTCTTACTATGTATAAATGTATATCTAGATTTTGGCCTCCAAGCCACCATTTTCATAGACCCTAACAGTCCACTGGCCCCATGTATCTGTATGAGTTAACTATAAAAATTTGAGCTAAAATGAAATTTGGAATATGGATGGGAGGGGAATGGGATTTTTTTATGATAGCAAAGATTAGGTTAATTGAATTTCTTTCACATTTTCCCAAAGGTCTTTTCACTTCATTCTGAGACAATTTCATTTTGTCAAGGAGATGGAACACTTCCAACAGATAAAAATCATAATTAGAAGTTGGTTAGCAGAGTCAAAAGGCAAGATATAACTGAAATAAAACATGTTTCTGTTTCATTCCTGGAGGAAAACTAATCCTATTGTAAAAGGAGTAATAGAAAGCACATTATGTCATTATCAGGCTCAGATCCCAGCTCTTCCCACCAGAGGGCAGACACCAGAAGCAAAAATAACCAAGTCCAGAAATGCAGATCCGAACCTACCCTAGAACCACCTGGTCCCTGGCCCTTTGGTGACAAAAGGAGAGTGTACTGCTGGGACACAGAGGACATCCCCCATAGAGGCCACTTCTCCAAGGTCAAGAAACAACTAACCTTCCACATACATAAAAATACAAATAGAAGTCTAGACAAAGACTTCCCTGGTGGTACTGTGGATAGGAATCCACCTACCAATGCAGGGGACACAGGTTTGATCCCTGGTCCAGAAAGATTCTGCATGCCATGGAGCAACTAAGCCCATGTGCCACAACTACTGAAGCCTGCACACTCTAGGGCCCGTGAGCCACAATTGCTGAGCTTGCATGCTGCAACTCCTGAAGCCCCTGTGCTGTAGAGCCAGCAAGAAACTACTGGGCTCACCACGATGAGAAGCCCTATGCACCACAGCTAGAGAGGAGCCCCAACTCTCTGCAACTTGAGAAAGCCTGCACACACCAATGAAGACCCAGGGCAACCAAAGATTTTTTAAAAAATAAAAAAGAAAGAAATCCAGGTGAAAGGAGATAACAGAGGAGTATGTTCTAGACAAAGAACAAGATAAACCCCCAGAACAATTAAGTGACATGGAGATAGGCAATCTACCTGAGAAAGAGTTCAGAGTAATGATTGTAATAATGATCCAACAACTCAGGTAAAGAATGGATGCACAGTGCAAAAACCTGTAAGAAATTTTTAGCAAAGAGTTAGAAAATATAAAGAACAGCCAAAAAGTTGAAGAATACAATAATTGAAGTGAAAAACACCCTAGAAGGAATCAATAGCTGAATAAATGAGGCAGAAGAAGGTATAGGTGAGCTGGAAGACAGAATGGTAGAAGTCAGTACTGCATAAAAGAATAAAGAAAAAAATAAGAAATGAGGGCAGTTTGAGACCTCTGAGACAATGTCAAATGCACCAACATTTGCCTTATAGAGGTCCCAGGAGGAGGAGAGGGAGAGAAAGGGCCTGAGAAGATATTTGAAGAGATAGTACCTGAAAACTTTCCTAATGTGCAAAAGGAAACAGTAACCCAAAGCCCAGGAAGTGCAAAAACTACCATACAGGATCAACTCAAGGAGGAACATGGCCACACACATAGTAATCAAACTGACAGAAAATATTAAAAGCAACAAATAACATACAAGGGACCCCCATAAGGTTTTTGTCTGATTTTTTAGCTGAAACTCTGGATAGAGGAGAGTGGCACGTTAAAGTGATGAAAGTGAAAAACCTACAAACAAGATTACTCTACCCAGCAAGACTCATTCAAATTTTGACAGAGAAATCTAAAGCTTTACAGACAAGCGAAAGCCAAAGGAACTCATTACCACCAAACCAGCTTTACAAAAAAATGCTAAAGAAATTGCTCTAGGCAGAAAAGAAAAGTCTACAACTAGAAACAAGCAAATGAGGAAATGGGAAAGCTCATCAGTAAAGGCAAACCTACCGAAAAGGTAGGAAATCATCCACATTCAAATGTGATATTGAAACCAGTAATCAGGAGGAGAGTAAAACTTCAGGATACTTGAAGTGCATTTGAAATTAAGAAATCAGCAACTTAAAACAATTGTGTGTATACCTAGACTGCTGTATCAAAACCTCAAGGCAACTGCAAATCAACTCTGTAATAAGTACATACAAAAAAAGAAAAAGGAATCCAAACACTGAACATAGTCATCAAATCACAAGAGAACAAGAGGGGGAGAAAATACCTTCAAAGGCAAACCCAAAAGAATTAACAAAATGGCAATAAAAACATACATATATAACTATCTTAAATGTAAATGGATTAAATGCTTGAACCAAAAGACATAGATACAAATGAATGAATGGGTACAAAAACAAGACCCATATATATGCTGCCTAAAAGAGACCCATTTCAGATCTAGAAGCGTGAAGACAAAGTAAGGGAATGGTTTAAGAGATTCTGTGTATATAGAAACCAAAAGAAAGCTGGAGTAGCAACAGTCATGTCAGACAAAATAGACTTTAAAATAAAGACTTCTACAAGAGACAAAGAAGTATACTACATAAATGATCAAAGAATGAATCCAAGAAGAAGAGAGAGCAATTGTAAATATACATGCACCCATAGGATACACAATGGGACACATAGGAACACAATGTAGGAAATCATCCACATTTAAATATGAGATTGAAACCACTAATCATGAGAGGAGGAGAGTAAAAATTCAGGATACTTGAAGTGCACTTGAAATTAAGAAATTAGCAACTTAAAACAATTGTGTGTATACCTAGACTGCTATATCAAAATCTCATATTCAAGGCAGTTAACAGACATAAAAGGAGAAATTAATAGTAACACAATATTTAGGGGGGGCACTTTTAACACTCACCCCACTTACCTCAATGGACAGATGATCCAGGCAGAAAATCAATAAGAAAACAGACCCCTTAAAAGACACATTAGTCCAGATGAACTTAATTGGTATATATAGAGCATTCCATCCGAAAGCAACAGAATACAGATTCCTTTCAAGTGCACATGGAACATTCTCCAGGATTGACATGTGGTACTTGTACAAGTACAATCGAAGTATGTACTTGGCCACAAAGCAAGCCTCAATAAATTTAAGAAAATTGAAATCTTATCAAGCATCTTTTCCGACCACAGCACTATGAAATTAGACATCAACTACAAGAAAGAACTGCAAAAAAACAGAAACACATGGAGGCTTAACATTGTGCTACTAAATAACAAATGGATCACTGAAGAAATCGAAGAGGAAATCAAAAAAATACCTAGAGATAAATGAAAACAGAAACATGATGATCCAAAACATGGAACACAGCAAAAGCAGTTCTAAGAAAAAAGTTAATAGCTATACAAGCTTAGCTCAGGAAACAAGAAAAATCTGAAACTACCTAACTTTACACCTAAAGCAACTAGAGAAAGAACAAAACAAAACCCAAAGTTAATTAAAAGGAAAGAAAGCATAAAGATCAGATCAGAAATAAATGAAATACAGAGGAAGAAAACAATAGTAAAGATCAGCAAAACTAAAAGGTGGTTCTTCAAAAAAGAATGTATGTATGTATATGTATAACTAAATCACTTTGCTATACACCTGAACAGAACATTGCAAGTCAAGTATACAATAAAATTTTTAAAAATGTCAAAATATTAAAAGCAATAAATAAAAATAAAAGCTGATTTTTTGTAAAGATAAACAAAATTGATAAACCTTTAGCCAGACTCATCCAGAAAAACAGGGAGACAGCCCAAATCAATAAAATCATGAATAAGAAAGAAGTTACAGTCAACACCACAGAAATACAAAGGCCCATACTAAAAGCAACTATTTGTCAATAAAATCGACAACCTACAAGAAATATGCAAATTCTTAGAAAGGTACAATCTCCCAAGAGTGAAAAATGAAGAAAAAGAAAACATGAACAGACCAATTTTAAATACTAAAATTGAATCTGTGATTTTAAAAACTCCCCTAAAAGACACCATATCAGATGACTTCACAGGCAAATTCTATAAAGCATTCATAGAAGAGTTAACACCTAAATCTTTTGAAACTATTCCAAAAACTTGCAGAGGAAGGAATGCTTCCAAACTCATTCAATGAGGCCACCATCACTCTGATACCAAAACCAAAGATACCACAAAAAAGAAAAATTACATACAGATGTCACTGATTAACATAGATGCAAAAATATTAAACAAACTACTAGCACACTGAATCCAACATTACATTAAAAGGATCATACACCATGATTAAAATTCCAGGGATGCAAGATTTTTCAGTATCCACAAATCAGTGTGATACACCACAGTCACAAATTGAATTAAAAACTATATGATTATTGCAATAGATGCAGAAAAAGCTTTTGATAAAATTCAATATCCATTTATGATAAAAAGTTCTCCAAAAAGTAGGCATAGGGGGAACTTACCTCAACATCATAAAGCCACTTTGACAACCCCTACTCACAGCTAACATCCAACTCAATGGTGAAAAGTTGAAAGTATTTCCTCTAAGTTCAGAAACAAGACCAAGGATGAAGAATATCCACTTGGCACTTTTACTCAACGGAATTATGGAAGTCCTAGACATGTTAGAGAAGAAAGAGAAATGAAAGGAATCCAAATTGGAAAAGGAGTAATAAAACTGTCACTGTTTGCAGATGACATGATACTATACATAGAAAATTCTAAAGATGCTACCAGAAAATTACCAGAGCTCAATAATTTCAGTACAATTGCTGGACACAGTTAATACACTGAAATACTTTATTTTTCTATACACTAACAGTTACCACTGCATCAAAAAGAATAAAATACCTTGGAATAAACCTACCTAAGGAGGCAAAAGACCTGTATTCTAAAAACTATGAGATGCTGATGAAAGAAATCAAAGATAACACAAAGAAGGATATACAATATTCTTGGATTGTAACAATCAATATTGTCAAAATGAGTATACCACCCAAGACAATCTACATATTCAGTGCAATTGCTATCAAATTACCAATGGCATTTTTCACAGAATAACAAATTTTAAAATTTGTATGGAAGCACAAAAGACCCCAAATATCCAAAGAAATCTTGAGAAAGTAAAACAAAGCTGGAGGAAACTGGCTCCCTGACTTCAGACTATACCCAAAGCAGTAGTCATTAAAATAACAGGGTACTGGCACAAAAACAGAAATACTGATCAATGGAACAGGAGTGAAAGCTCAGAAACAAACCAACACACCTATGGTCAATTAATCTACAACAAAGGAGGCAAGAATATACAATAGCGAAAATACAGTTTCTTCAATAAATGGTGCTGGAAAACTAAAGAAGCGCATGTAAAAGAGTGAAATTAGAACGTCCTCTAACACCAAAACAATAAACTCAAAATGGATTATAACCTAAATGTAAAACCAGATATCATAAAACTTTTGGGGGAAGACATAGGCAGGATACATAAATAGCAGCAATATCTTTTTGGATCTATCTCCTGAGTAATGAAAATAAAAATTTAAATTAAAAAGAAAATCTTTAAAAATGAGACCTAAATAAACTTAGAAACTTTTGCACAGCAAAGGAAATCATAAACAAAATGTAAAAGACTACTTACAGAATGGAAAAAAAATCGCTGACAAGGGATTAATCTCCAAAATATATAAACAGCTCATTTTCCAAAAAATGGGCAGAAGATCTAAATAAACATTTCTGCAAAGAAGATATACAGGTGGCCAACAGGCACATGAAAAGATGCTCAATATCATTAATTATTAGAAAAATGCAAATCAAAACTACAATGAGGTATCATTTCACACCACTCAGAATGGCCATTATCCAAAAGTCTACAAATAATAAATGCTGGAGAGGGTGTGGAGAATAAGAAGCCCTCCTGCATTGTTGGGGGGAATGTAAACTGTTATAGCCACTATGGAGAACAACATGCAGGCTCCTTGAAAAGCTAAAAGTAGAGCTATCCTGCTTTTTTTGCTCCTGCAGCTTTACTTCTGGGCATATATCTAGAGAAAACCATATTTGAAAATACATATTCACCCCAGTGTTCATTGCAGTGCTATTTACAACAGCCAAGACATGGAAGCAACCTAAATGTTTATTGACAGATGAATGGATGAAGATGTGGCATATATATACAATGAAATATTAGTCATAAAAAGAATATAAAAGGATAAAATAATGTCATTCTCAGCAACATGGATGGATCTAGAGATTACCATACTAAGAGAAGTCAGAGAAAGATAAAGTAACATGTGCTATCACTTAAATGTGGAATCTAAAATAAAAAAAGATACAAATAAACTTTCATACAAAACAGAAATAGACCCACAGAAAGCAAACCAACTTATGATTACCAAAGGGAAAAGGGAGTTGGAGGGAGGGATAAATTGAAAAATTAGGACTGACATACACACTACTATATATAACATAGATAACCAACAAGGATCTACTATATAGCACAGGGAACTATACCCAATATTTTGTAATAAACTAAGAGAAAATAATCTGAAAAAGTATATATATATATATACACACACACACACACATATATATAAATAATTGAATCACTTTGCTGTACATTGGATTAACACAGCATTATAAATCAACTATACTTCAATAAGAAAAAAATTTTTTAATTTGCCTGGAAATTAATTCCCTGAAATAGTTGCCTGCTGTCATAACTGCTGGGAGTTTTCATGTACTACCAGGGGAATACAGATACCACAGTTTGAAACTATTGCTGTAAAATATGATTAACTTGGGGTCTCAACATGCCTTAAATTATGTTGAACTCTACAGGCCCTTTTATCCAGAAAAGTCAGTCAATCTGAGTCTTGCTTCAACTCTCTTGCTAACTCGCACACACATACCTACATATTCAACGTACATAAATGGTTTCATTTGCAGATCCCCTAATGCTTAAATATGGACCTCAAGTTTAAAATCATGGCTTAAAAACACTCATTTTCAGGGAACTTCAAAAAAACGTTTCTTTTGGCTTTATCTTGATGCTTTTTAATTTTAGTGATTTAAATGTGTTAGAAAAAAAAAAAAAAACTTTGTGTAGAAAACAAAATAAAGAGCATTTTATTTGCATACTTCCCCAATATCCTAGGGAGAGTACCCTACCTGTAACAACTGAGGATGGATTTTACATAGTTTGGATTCAATCAAACTTGAATTATGGTTCTTGGGTCATCCATTTGATCCTGTTTTGTTTTTTGCTTTTTTTTTTTTTTCCTATATTCTGTATGTCTCCACAAGTCTTCCTTGAATGTATAACTTCTTTAAATTTCTACTACTCAACCTCCCACCCAGTAATTTGACCTTACAAAATATTAGGGAAAGATCAAGGATCATTAATGTTTTAAGGAGATTTTTCAAAGAGAGGTGCACATGTCTTTTAAATTTTTAGCTTGTTTTTAGTGAATTTAAAGTATTATTGGCTTTACAAAACTCAAATGCATTCCATTTCCCAAGTGTAAAAAAAAATTTTTTTTCTTCATTGCTTCCCTTCTACTTTCATAGCTCTTATTTTTCAATGTCTTCTCACTTTTTTTTTAAAAAAACAAAAAAACCTCAGAACAATCAGTCTGGGAAACAGCACATCCAAGAATCAAGATCCCCACCTGGTGGGTGAAGAAGCTTAGGTGCAGCTACCAAGTTCATTCTTGGGGAAGAGAAAGCTAACCCTCAATATTCCAGGCAAACATCCACAATGCCTGCCCTGATGGCCTCTTCTGACCCAACTTGCTGATGCTATGTGTTCCTTGTGCTGTTGTAGATATTGATGAGTGTCTGGAACAGAATGTGCGCTGTGGGCCAAATCGCATGTGCTTCAACATGAGAGGAAGCTACCGTTGCATTGAGACACCCTGTCCACCTGACTACCAACGGGATCCTGTGTCAGGGTATGTCTTGCCTTCTCTTCCCAGGCATGCTTTTGAAAATCCTTCTTCCTCTCTCTCCTTGACCAACAAGCCCTGTCTGTGGTCATGTTTCTCACTCACAGGAAGTCAATAATCCCTCAGGGGCTAGGGGTTTACAGTGTGTTCCTTCTTCAGAGAGTGGGCAAAAAAAATGAATTCATCCTGCAGCAGCGATTGCCAGATTTGAGCTGCCAGAGTTTCCTGGAACAAGTCTGCTCAGTGTGTAATGCACCAGGCAACATCTAGAATCCTTCCTCAGCAGGGAGCATTTCATAGGATGATAGAGCCTACCTATCTT
This sequence comes from Dama dama, assembly GCF_033118175.1. Taxonomy (NCBI): domain Eukaryota; kingdom Metazoa; phylum Chordata; class Mammalia; order Artiodactyla; family Cervidae; genus Dama; species Dama dama. The sequence goes on from NC_083694.1 coordinate 63,511,475, forward strand.
TGTCTCTTTTCTCTTGGTGTTGCCTCAGGGTTTTCAGGGCTCTTTGCTTTTAGAGCATTCGCTCTAAGAAGTACCACAGTTGTTACAGTGATGAGTCATCATGACTCCATGGGAGTGTGGAGGAGACCAAGGATGAGTCAGTAGTCTGTTCATTCACATCTCATCTTGTTTACATATTCTGCTGTCTGAAACACTGTCTTTTCTGGGTTTTGAATAAACTGCTTTGTTTTCTCCCTCCCCTTACAGAAATGTTGCATTCTGTTTAGGCACCAAGTTGGTGGGGTGCTTGGAAAATGAGATAATGGCCATCAGGAATAGGCTCCACTAATAAGGAGGTAGTTCTGAAACCAAACGCTGGTTGGATCTCACTTTGTTTTCCTCTCAGTGGTGACTCCCATGTTACTGTAACATGGTCAAGTGTGTGCTGCCCAGGATTCATTCAAAACCTATTTGTAATCTGTCTGAGGGGGTAGGGAAGGGGGAAGATTAAAAATACAGACTTATCAGACTTTTAGAAATACTATGAGTGAAGAATCTGTATCTTCAGAACAATGTCCTTTGTGCATTTTTTTGTTTTACTCTCTATTACCAGTAATTTCCGGCACACAATTTCAAAGTCTTGACGACTCATAAACAACTACTGTGGGCTCTGGAAAAAGAAAATGTACTATTTTAAATCTAAAATGATGTGGAAAGCAAATACCAAAAAGAAAGTTCTGTGGTTTTTTTTTGGAGTCGTAATTGATGTTTTATTACTTTTAGAAAAATAAAACACTATCAATATATTCTATTTCTGCTTTCAAATAGTCTTCAGGTAGATGTTAAAATTTTAAAGTCATTTATAGTCCTCTCTTGAAGAAGTCCTTGTTTCCAATATATATGCAGATGTTTCTCTTTCCAAAACTGACTTTTCATTTTAAAGATGTTCTGTGGTACTTTTTTTGGTGGTTCAAAAGCTTCTGATTTTAATGGAGCTGAGAGAGAAATATATGACTCTAGACCAGCACACTCTCATCGGCATCTGGCATCTGGTTTTGGTTAATAACACAGACCATAGGGTGAGCCTTAGTATTTTGCAGTCAGACTGTCTCCTGCCTTTAATGCCCCCAAATTATCATGGATCATGATCACCTGCATCATGCCTTCTCCTGCTTCCAAGCCAAGATAACTTTATATATTTCATGTGATTATTGTCCTTAGGTTCTGCCTCAAGAACTGTCCACCCAATGATTTGGAATGTGCCTTGAGTCCTTATGCCTTGGAATACAAACTTGTCTCCCTCCCATTTGGAATAGCTGCCAATCAAGATTTGATCCGGCTGGTTGCGTACACTCAAGATGGAGTGATGCATCCCAGGACAACTTTCCTCATGATAGATGAGGAACAGACTGTTCCCTTTGCCTTAAGGGATGAAAACCTGAAAGGAGTGGTGTACACAATACGACCACTACGAGAACCAGAGACCTACCGCATGAGGGTTCGAGCCTTATCCTACAGTGCCAATGGGACCATTGAATATCAGACCACATTCATAGTGTATATAGCTGTGTCTGCCTATCCATACTAAGCAGCTCTCCAAAGCGTAAATCCACATAATTAAGCCACATTTACCGTGGGAATTAAGTTCCCTGAACAGCTGCAGTCTTGGCAACTTGAAAATGGTGCTGTTCTCTCTTTTGTGTGCCTTCCTTGGTACAGCTGAGGTATTTTCATGATCCCACCATGGTCATATCTTTTGGTAAGGTCTAGAAAAGTCTCATAGTATTTTCTTTATTTATTACACTGGAGCAGTTCCTTTGCAAGGATTATTCTGAACATTTAACAGGACCCATCAGCCATGTTTTATAGTAACGTAGTAGCTAAGATAATTTTGTAAAAAAGAAAAAAAAAAATTCAAAGCCAAGTGAATTTGAGCATTTAACCATTTTGAGAATAATAAAGCTAGTTGCTGTGTGTTTTGATCAAAGCTTACTAAGTAACTTATGAAGATACTTTTAAGTATTAATACTTTATATTAATAATAGGACTTACATACTTATTTTCACTTTAAAAAGGAAAGAAATACCACTCATTATGGAAGTATGGTACAGCTTCTAGAAAGCTTTTTAATACCAAATGATGTTCACCTTGACTGAGCATCCAAAATAAGGATATTATTTTCAGTAATTTTGTGGAACCAGCTGAACCAGTTATAATAGAAAAAAATATATTTGTCCTCAGTGATTATGGCATGGATCTTTGCTCCAACATTTTTGACATGGCTTTCCATTCAGTTAGCACCATAAATTTTACATTTTAGCATTTTTTAAATTTTCCTGTCAATTGGAAACAATTTTTTGAAACATCAATGGGATAGTTTTGTTTTTCTTGAAAATCTTGTATGTTCAAATTAGCATAATGTTAAACGTCAATACACTGTACATTGTGGTAACAGACTCTGGAAGCAATTGCCGAGATGTATTGTATTCTTATGAAGTGTATATATATTACCTTAGTGTGTATTTTCTTTATAATATCTTGATGGACTCTTTTAAAGTTATTTTATAAAAAAATTGTTCCAGTAAAACCTGCCTAAATAAAATTTTCACATCTTAACTTTTTTTAAAACTGAAATTTGATTTCTTATACCCAAAATAAGTATTAAAATTTATAGACATACATACATGCATGTGTCATACATATCATGATTTAATCTTCACAACTCTTGAAATAGTATTATTCACATTTTATATGTCCACATCCTGGGATTCAGATAACCTATGTAACTTCCTTAAGATAACACAGCTAATTAATGGCAAAAATGGCATACCTTCTACATCTCATAACTCCAAGTTAAATGATGTCTCCATTTCATGACAGTTTTCTTACTTAAACAGTTTTATATTGCATCAAGTGATTTCATCTACCTGTGATAGCTAATAAACTAACAAAGGCCTAATCATGGCCTGTGATTGAAGAATTTTTACCTAGATCACATTATTCAAAGAAACCTGGAAAAATCATCTAGTCCACAGCCAGGCAGTCAGACAGGTGGTTATCTAAATCAGTGTTTGCCCAAAAAATTCTATAGAACAATAGCCCAGTTAAGGTATTTTGAGTCAGCTGAGTTCCAGTATCAAACAAGTTTGTGAAACACTATGTAACATGTCCTCCTACTAAGTATTTACTATGATATTAAGCAAATACTTAACTCAGCAGGGACCACAGGACTAGAAAAGGTCAGTTTTCATTCCAGCCTCAAAGAAGATCAATGCCAAAGAATGTTCAAACTACTGCATAATTGCACTCATCTCACATACTAGCAAAGTAATGCTCAAACTTCTCCAGGCTAGACTTCAACAGTACATGAACCAAGAACTTCCAGCTGTCCAAGCTGGATTTAGAAAAGGCAGAGGAATCAGATCAAATTGCCAGCATCCACTGGATCATAGAAAAAGCAAAAGAATTCCAAAAAAACATCTGCTTCATTGACTACACTAAAGCCTTTGACTGTGTGGAGCACAGCAAACTATGGAAAATTCTTGAGAGATGGGAATATCAGACCACCTTACCTGACTCCTGAGAAACCTGTATGCAGGTCAAGAAGCAACAGTTAAAAGTGGACATGGAACAATGGACTGGTTCCACATATTGGGAAAGGACTACGTCAAAGCTGTAAAATGTCACCCTGCCCCTGGAACTTTTATGCACACTGCTGCTGCTGCTGCTAAGTCGCTTCAGTCGTGTCCGACTCTGTGCAACCCCATAGACGGCAGCCCACCAGGCTCCGCCGTCCCTGGGATTCTCCAGGCAAGAACACTGGAGTGGGTTGCCATTTCCTTCTCCAATGCATGAAAAGTGAAAGTGAAGTTGCTCAGTCATGTCTGACTCTTCGCGACCCCATGGATTGCAACCTACCAGGCTCCTCCGTCCATGGGATTTTCCAGGCAAGAGTACTGGAGTGGGGTGCCATTGCCTTCTCCTATATGCACACTACATCCTGCGAAATGCTGGGCTGGATGAAACACAAGCTAGAATGAAGATTGCCAGGAGATATATCAATAACCTCAGATACACAGATGACACCACCCTAATGGGAGAAAGTGAAGAGAAACTGAAGAGCCTCTTGATGAAAGTGAAAGAGGAGAGTGAAGAAGCTGGCTTAAAACTCAACATTCAAAAAACTAAGATCACAGCATCCAGTCCCATCACTTCATAGCAAATAGACGGGGAAACAATGGAAACAGTAACTTTATTTTCTTGAGCTCCAAAGTCTCTGCAGATGGTGACTGCAACCATAAAATTAAAAGATTCTTGCTTCTTGGAAGAAAAGCTATGACAAACCTAGACAGCATATTAAAAAGCAGAGACATTACTTTGCCAACAAATGTCCATATAGCCGGAGCTACATTTTTCCAGGAGTCATGTATGGATGTGAGAGTTGGACCATAAAGAAGGCTGAGTGCCAAAGAATTGATGCTTTTGAACTGTGGTGCTGGAGAAGACTCTTGCAAGTTCCTTGTATTGCAAGGAAATCAAACCAGTCAATCCTAAAGGAAATCAATCCTGAATATTCATTGGAAAGACTGATGCTGAAGCTCCAATACTTTGGCCATCTGATGTAAACAGCCAACTCATTGGATAAGACCTTGATGCTGGGAAGAGTTGAAGGCACAAGCGGAAGAGGATGACAGAGGATGAGATGGTTGGATGGCATCACTGACTTGAAGGACATGAGTTTGAGCAAGCTCTGGGAGATGGTGAAGGACAGGGAAGCCTGGCATGCTGCAGTCCATGGGGTCCAAAGAGTTGGACTCAACTAAGTGACTGAACAACAATGACATTAAGTCCAAATAGCAAACAAGTTTGTGAAACACTATATAACATGTCCTTCCATTAAGTATTTACTATGATTACTGATACTTACAATCTTGGAAAATAATCTTAGCAATTCAGTAGTAAATAAAATTTGCTCAAGTTTTAACTGTTACCAAGATATTTAATCACAAACATTTTCCCTCAATATATTGGAATATATATATTGTGGTCTCCCCTGATGGCTCAGAGAGTAAAGAATCCACTTGCAACACAGGAGGCCCAGGTTTAACCCCTGGATCAGGAAGATCCCCTGGAGAAGGAAATGGCAACCCACTCCAGTATTGTTGCCTGGAGAATTCCATGGACAGAGGAGCCTGGTGGTCTACAGTTCATAGGGTTGTAAAGACTAGAACATAACTGACCAACGAACACCTAATACAAGATATTTAATCACAAACATTTTCCTCCAATATATTGCAATAGATCACTGGACTTTTGGAGAATACTGGTTTAATATAGTCAAGATATCTGCTCGATTCCTCAGTCCTTAGAAAGGACAGTTTATAGCCTACTTTAGTAAACAATCCTAGCACATGATCCTGACCATTGAGCTTCTTTGTAAATTAAACCACATTGACTTCAACATCCTACTCACATCACCGGACAGATCATCCAGACAGAAAATCAAGAAGGAAACACAGGCCATTACATTATCAGATGGACTTAATTGACATTTATAGAACATTCCATCCAAAAGCAGCAGAATACATATTCTTTTCAGGTGCACATGTAACATTCTCCAGGATTGATCACATGCTGAACAACAAAGCAAGCCTGAGCACATTTAAAATAAAATCTTATCAGGGCTTCCCTGGTGGCTCAGACAGTCAAGAGTCTGCCTGCAGTGCGAGAGACCCAGGTTCGATCTGACAATACTATGAGATTAGACATCAACCATAAGGAAAAATACTACAAAAAACATAAACACATGGAGGATAAACAGTGTGCTACTGAACAAACAATAGATCACTGAAGAAACCAAAGAGAAAATAAAAAAACATCTAGAGACAAATGAAAACAAAAAAATAATGATCCAAAACCTGTGGCACAGGTAAAAGCAGTTTAACAGGGAAGTTTATAGCAATACATCCTTACCTGAGGAAGAAAGAAAAAAATATCACAAATCTAACCTTACAACAGAAGCAACTATAAAAAGAGCAAACAAAATCCAGAGTTAGAAAGAAATCAAAAAGATCAGAGCAGAAATAAATAGAAACTAAGACAACAATAGAAAAGATCAGTGAAACTAAAAACATTCTTTGAAAATCTAAAATTGATAAACCTTTAGCCACACTCATCAAGAAAAAAAAGAGGGTCCAAATCAGTAAAATCAGAAATGAAAAAACTTAGAATGGACATCACAGAAATATAAAGGATAAGAGGCTACTACAGGTAACTATATGCCAATAAAATGGACAACTTAGAAGAAATAGACAAATTCTTAGAAAAGTACAACCTCCCAAGACTGAACCAGAAAGAAATAGAAAATTTGAACAGATCAGTTACAAGTACTGAAATTGAATCTGTGATTAAAAATTCCCAACAAACAAAAGTACAGAACGAGAAGGCTTCACTGATGAATTCTATCAAACATTTAGAGAAGAGTTAACACCTATCCTTGTGAAGGTATCCCAAGAAATGCAGAGGAAAGAACACTTCCAAACCCTTTCTGTGGGGCCACCATTACCCTGATACCATAGCCAGACAAAGGTACCACAAAAAAAAATTACAGGTCAACCTCAAGTTGAACATAGACACAAAAATTCTGAACATAATAATAGCAAACCGAATCCAATGCGAAGGTGTCATACACCATGAACAAGTGGGATTTATCCCAGGGATACAAGGATTTTAATATCCACAAATCAGTGTGGTATACCTCATTAATACATTGAATAAAAGCTATATGATCGTCTCAATAGATGCAGAAAAAGTTCACAAATTTGACATCCATTTGTGATAATAAAAAAAACCAAGAACAAAAAAACTTTCCAGAAAGTGGGCATATAGGGAACCTACTTCAACATGAAGGCCTTATATGGCAAACCCACAGCTAACATCATATTCAATGCTGAAAAACTGAAAACATTTTATCTTAAAATTAGGAACAAGACAAGAATGTTTATTCTCACCACTTTTATTCAACATACTTTTGGAAGTCAAAGAAATTAAATTTAAATTCAAACTGGAAAAGAAAAGCTGTCACTGTTTGCAGATGACATGATACTGTACATAGAATATCATAAAGACACTACCAGAAAACTATAATGATAGAACTCAATGAATTTGGTAAAGTTGTAAGATAAAAAATTAGTACACAGAAATCTGTTACATTTCTATACACTAACAACAAAAGTTCAAAAGCAAAATTAAAGAAACATTCTTATTTACCATTACATCAAAGAGAATAAAACATCTAGAAATAAACCTATCTAAGGAAACAAAAGACCTGTACTCTGAAAACTGCAAGATGCTGATGAAAGAAAACAAAAAATAACGCAAAGAAATAGAAAGAAACACTGTGTTCTTGGATTGGAACAATCATGTTGTCAAAAGGACAAGGCCATCTATTCAAGGCAATCTACAAATTCACTGCAACCCTTATCAAACTACCAATTGCATTTTTCACACAACTAGAAAAAAAGATTCTAAAATTTGCATTGAAACACAAAAGAGCCCAAATAGCCAAAGCAATCTTGAAAAGAAAATTGGATTGGCTTGTCAAGGTTTCCTGGTTAGGAAAGTTTGCGTCGGTGTTCTGGTGCGTGGAACTTGATTTCTTCTCTCTGGAGAGCAATGGAGTGCTCAGTAATGAGTTTTGAGATGGGTCTATGTGTTAAGTGTCACCTTGGGCAGCCTGTATGTTGACGTTTAGGGCTATGTTCCTGCGTTGCTGGAGAATTTGCGTGGTATGTCTTGCTCTAAAACTTATTGGCTCTTGGGTGGTGGTTGGTTTCAGTGTAGGTATGGAGGCTTTTGGACGGTCACTTATTACTTAAAGTTCCATGTAGTCAGGAGTTTTCTGGTGTTCTCCGGTTTTGGGCTTAAGTCTCCTGCCTCTGGATTTTAGTTTTATTCTTCCTGTAGTCTCAGGACTTCTCCAACTATACAGCACTGAAAAGATGCTCAACATCACTCATTATCAGAGAAATGCAAATCAAAACCACAATGAGGTACCATTACACGCCAGTCAGGATGGCTGCTATCCAAAAGTCTACAAGCAATAAATGCTGGAGAGGGTGTGGAGAAAAGGGAACCCTCTTACACTGTTGGTGGGAATGCAAACTAGTACAGCCGCTATGGAGAACAGTGTGGAGATTTCTTAAAAAACTGGAAATAGAACTGCCATATGACCCAGCAATCCCACTCCTGGGCATACACACTGAGGAAACCAGATCTGAAAGAGACACGTGTACCCCAATGTTCATCGCAGCACTGTTTATAATAGCCAGGACATGGAAGCAACCTAGATGCCCATCAGCAGATGAATGGATAAGGAAGCTGTGGTACATATACACCATGGAATATTACTCAGCCGTTAAAAAGAATTCATTTGAACCAGTCCTAATGAGATGGATGAAGCTGGAGCCCATTATACAGAGTGAAGTAAGCCAGAAAGATAAAGAACATTACAGCATACTAACACATATATATGGAATTTAGAAAGATGGTAATGACAACCCTTTATGCAAAACAGAAAAAGAGACACAGAAGTACATAACAGACTTTTGAACTCTGTGGGAGAAGGTGAGGGTGGGATGTTGCGAAAGAACAGTATGTATATTATCTATGGTGAAACAGGTCACCAGCCCAGGTGGGATGCATGAGACAAGTGCTCCGGCCTGGTGCACTGGGAAGACCCAGAGGAATCGGGTGGAGAGGGAGGTGGGAGGTGGGATCAGGATGGGGAATACGTGTAAATCTATTGCTGATTCATATCAATGTATGACAAAACCCACTGAATGAATAAATAAATAAATAAAAAGAAAATTGGAGCTGGAGGAATCAGGCACTCTGGCTTTAGACAATACTACAAGGATACAGTCATCAGCATATCAACAGTATGCTGCTGCTGCTAAGTCACGTCAGTCGTATCCAACCCTGTGCGACGCCATAGACGACAGCCCACCAGGCTCCCTTGTCCGTGGACTTCTGCAGGCAAGAACACTGGAGTAGGTTGCCATTTCCTTCTCCAATGCATGAAAGTGAAAAGTCAAAGTGAAGTCACTCAATTGCGTCTGACTCAGCGACCCTATGGACTGCAGCCTACCAGGCTCCTCCGTCCATGGGATTCTCCAGACAAGAGTACTGGAATGGGGTGCTATTGCCTTCTCCCAACAGTATGCCACTGGCATTAAAAAAAAAAAAAACAGATTAATGGAACAGGATAGAAAACCCAGAAGTAAATCCACACACCTATAGTTAATCTATGACAAAGAAGGCAAGATTATATAATGGAGAAGAGACAGTCTCTTCAATAAGGGACACTGGGAATGCTGCACAGTCACATGTAAAAGAATGAAATTAGAATATTTTCTAACACTATATGCAAAAGTAAACTCAAAATGGATTAAAGACCTAAGTATGAAACTAGATACTATAAAACTCCTAGAGGAAAATATAGAACACATAGACAGAATATTCTTTGACATAAATCACAGCAGTAACTTTCCAGATTCATCTCCCAGAGTAATGGAAATTAAAAAAATAAACAAGTGGGGACCAATTAAACTTAAAAACTTTTGCACACCAAAGGAAACACACAAAATGAAAGAATCCACAGTGCAAACAATGTAACCAACAAGGGTTTAATCTTCAAAATATACAAACAATTCATGCAGCTCAATATGAAAAACAACCCAATCAAAAAATTTCATATGCATATGATACCATTCTAATGGCAGAAAGTGAAGAGGAAATAAAGAATCTCTTCAGTTCAGTTCAGTCGCTCAGTCGTGTCCGACTCTTTGTGACCCCCATGAATTGCAGCACGCCAGACCTCCCTGTCCATCACCAACTCCCAGAGTTTACTCAAACCCATGTCCATCAAGTTGGTGATGCCATCCAGCCATCTCATCCTCTGTCATCCCCTTCTCCTCCTGCCCCCAATCCCTCCCAGCATCAGGGTCTTTTCCAATGAGTCAACTCTTCATATGAAGTGGCCAAAGTATTGGCGTTTCAGCTTCGGCATCAGTCCTTCCTATGAACACCCAGGACTGATCTCCTTTAGGAGAGACTGGTTGGATCTCCTTGTAGTCCAAGGGACTCTCAAGAGTCTTCTCCAACACCACAGTTCAAAATCATCAATTCTTCGGCGCTCAGCTTTCTTCACAGTCCAACTCTCACATCCATACATGACCACTGGAAAAACCATAGCCTTGACTATACGGACCTTTGTTGGCAAAAGGTATGAAAAGATCATGGCATCTGTCCCATCACTTCATGGCAAAAAGGAGGAGGAAAAGTGAAAACAGTGGCAGATTTTATTTTCTCGGGCTCCAAAATCACTGCAGACCCTGACTGCAGCCATAGAATTATAAGATGCTTGCTCCTTGGAAGGAAAGCTATGACAAACCTAGACAGCATATTAAAAAGCAAAGGTCCTTTGTTGGTACTTTGCCAACAAAGGTCCATCTGGTCAAAGCTATGGTTCTTCCAGTATTCATGTATGGATGTGAGAGTTGGACCATAAGGAAGGTTGAGCCCTGAAGAATTGATGCCTTCAAACTGTGGTGCTGGAGAAGACTCCTGAGAGTCCCTTGGACAGCAAGGAGATCAAATCGGTCAATCCTAAAGAAAATCAACCCTGAATATTCATTGGAAGCACTAATGCTGAAGTTGAAGCCCCAATACTTCGGCCACCTGATGTGAAGAGCCGACCCACTGAAAAAAAAGACTGTGATGCTGGGAGAAATTGAGGGCAAGGGAAGGGGGCAACAGAGGACGAGACGGTTGGACAATATTATGGACACAGTGGACATGAGGTTAAGCAAACTCTAGGAGATGGTGAAGGACAGGGAAGGGCCTGGCATGCTGCAATCCATGGGGTCACAAAGACATGACTTAGCAACTGAAAAACAACACATCAAAAACTGGGTAGGAAGATGACATATAGATGGCCAATAAACATATGAAAAGATGTTCAACATCACTAATTATTAGAGAAGTACAGATCAATACTACAATGAGGTATCACTTCACACCAGGCAGAATGGTCATCGTCAAAAAATCTACAATATATGCTGGAGAGGGTGTGGAGAAAGGGAATCTTCTTGTACCATTGATGGGAATGTAAACTGATACAGCCACTATGGAATAGTATGGAGGTTCCTTAAAAAACTAAAACTAAAGTTACCATATGCAACAACCTCAATGCTGGGCATATACATCCAGAGAAAAACATAACTGAAAAAAGACACATGCATCCCAGTATTCATCACAGCACTATTTACAATAGCCAGGACATGGAAGCAACCTAAATATCCATCACCAGAAGCATAGATAAAGAAGATGTGGTACGTATGTACAATGGAATATTACTCAGCCACAAAAAGAAATGAAAATGGGTCATTTGTAGAGATGTGGATGACCTAGAGACTATGATAGTGAAGTCAGAAAGAGAATAAATATAAATACTGTATATTAATGCATGTATGTGGAAACTAGAAAAATGGTATAGATGATCTTATTTGCAAAGCAGAAATAGAGACAGGCATAGAGGAAGAAACCTATGAATACCAAGGGGGACGTGGGAGAGTAGGAGGAATTGGGATCCACACATACACCATTGAGACTATGTATAAACCGGATAACTAATGAGAATCCACTGTACAGCATAGGGAACGCTACTCAGTGCTCTGTGGTGACCTAAATTGGAAGGAGATCCAAAAAAGAGGGAATAAATATGTATGTGTAGTTGGTTCACTTTGCTGTGCAGTAGAAGCTAACATTGTAAAGCAACTATTGCTGTTTAGTTGCTCAGTCATTATTGACATGTTTGATCTTTGCGACCCTATGGACTGTAGCTTGCCAGGCTCCTCTGTCCATGGGATTTCCCAGGCAAGAATACTGGAGTGGGTAGTCATTTCCTCCTCCTGGGGATTGAACCCAAGTCTCCTTCATTGGCAGGTGAATTCTTTAGCACTGAACCACCAGGGAAGCCCCCAAAGCAACTATACCCCAATAAACATTTAAATAAATTGACATTTCTCCAAGAAGACATGGTCAAAAAACACATGAAAAGGTGCTAAGCATTGCTAATTATTAGAGAAATGCAAATCAAAACCACAATGAGGTATCAACTCACACCAGGCAGAATGGCCATCATTAAGTGAAGTCACTCGGTAGTGTCTGACTCTTTGAGACCCCATGGACTGTAGCCCACCAGGCTCCCATCCATGGAATTTTCTAGGCAAGAGTACTGGAGTGGGTTGCCACTTCCTTCTCCGGGGCATCTTCCTGACCCAGGGATCGAATCTGGGTCTCCCACATTGCAGGTAGATGCTTTACCGTCTGAGCCACCAAGGAATCCCATTAAAAAAATCTACAAATAATAAATGCTAGAGAGGATGTGGAGAAAAAGGACCCTCCTACATTGTTGGTGGAAATGTAAATTGGTGCAGCCACTATGGAGAACAGTATGTAAATTCTTTTAAAAACTAAAAATAGAGCTACCATGTGATTAGTAATCCTACTCCTGGGCTCATCTCCAGAGAAAACCACAATCTGAGAAGTACATACACCCCAATGTTCATTACAGCACTGTTTACAATAGTTAAGACAGAGCCAACCTAAACATCCATGGACAGATGAATGGATGAAGAAGATGTGGTATATATGTCCAATAGGATATTACTCAGCCATAAAAAGAATGAAATAATGCCATGTGCAGTAACATGGATGGACCTAGAGATAATCATACTAAGTAAACCAGAAAGACAAATTATGATATTGCTTACATGTGGCATCTTAAAACATGACACAAATGGGCTTATATAAAAATATATGCACAGACATAAAAACAAACTTATGGTTGCCAAAAAGGGAAGGGATAATTTAGAAGTTTAGGATTAACATATACACACTACTATATATAAAATATATAATAAGGACCTACTGTATAGCACAGGGAACTCCACTCAATATTCTGTAATTATGAGAAAAGAATCTGTAAAAGAACCGATATACATACATGTGTGACTGAACCATTTTGCTGTAGACCTGAAATGACACATTGAACATCAGCTATGATTCAATATAAATAGTGTAGTGAACCCCTCAAAATAAAACAACATAAAAAAGAGCAGGGAAGTGACTTCGTGTGGCTGCAATAACGGGTTGGCCTCATATTCTTTGTGTTTCTCACTATCGTGCTCTTATTCTACTCTTTTTCAGAACTCCCATCCACTAGTAAACATTTCCCTCTGCTAGAAAAAAAAATAGTAATATGATGTTTAAAGCCACTGATACTCCTAGCAGGACTTCTGACGACAGTCAAGGCTTGGAGAGAATGGGAAAGTAATGCTTTAGTAAACATCTAAAATGAGCTTTGCAGGTGGCACTAGTGGTAAAGAACCCACCTGCCAATGCAGGAGACATAAGAAATGCAGGTTCAATCCCTGGGTTAGGAAGATCCCCCGGAGAAGGGCATGGCAACCCACTCCAATATTCTTGCCTGGAGAATCCCATGGACAGAGGAGCCTGGCAGGCTATAGTCCAGGGGGGGTCACAAAGAGTCGGACATGACTAAAGCGACTTAGCATGCGTGCAAACATCAAAAATAGTGCCCTGGGAAGAAAAACTATTGTCAGGTCTGCCATAAATTGTCAGGTTTGCCATAAAAATCCTAGCTTACAACAAAAATCATTACAAGTATAAATAGGTACATACTATATGAATATTATTAATTCAAACACAGAGAAAATCCCCCCTCCACCAATTTGAGCACAATGGGCAATACCTCTTCACTGTCATGCCCATTATCTTGCCTACATTTGATTCCTTTTAAAAGGGTGACTTCTACCTTTTCCATTAATCATGGCTACTTTCATTATTGAAAAACACCACTCATGCTTTGTATACTACTACACCCATAATGGTTCTTGGGGCTATGGTGTGCCTCTTTGGGGCCATCTCTGGCCACCAGATGCTACAGATATTACCAGTGTTTTAGAACTCAGACGCAAACTGCATTCCCATGAATGCCTCCACTCTATGTGCTTACAAGGAAGACCAGACAGGTGCCTATAGGATAGGAATGAAAAGGACTAAAAGTTGGGCTAGAAATCGTCAGGCTCTATTGAAGTGGTGGCTAACGCCCTCTTACTACATCATCTCATCTCAGCCAAGGGCATGGAACACTCCTAGACTTAACAATTTTGAGTATACATTTTGAGTAGGCCCTTATCTCTGTATTGTGTGCATAACTTGTCCCGTCCATGGATTCGGATGGCTGCTTTCTTGTTAAATTCTTCTGTTCCCAGATCTCTTGTTGCACCTTCAGGATATGTCTGGATATGAGGCACCCACCAGAATGAGGGCCCAAAGATGAGGGCTCCCCATAAAACTTTAGCCCCTGTGTAAATGCTTCTTTTTTAATCGATGATGTGTGACACAAGGAAGTTTGCTCCCATTCACCACAAAACATAGTAATACTCAACATCATCCCAGGAGGGCCATCAGATTAACATTGGCAGGAATAGGATTGGCAGGGCGGTTGGTATCTCCATGAGGAAGCATTGTCTACCATGAGGTAACCCTAGAAAATCTAACTAACACTTTAGACAGCCTCACCCTAATCACTAAATAGATTTTCAGCTTCTGTAAACTCACTGGCCAATGTGGTTAGGACAGTAGATTGGCCTTGGATTACTTGGTGGCCAAGCAGGGTGATGTTTGTGTGGTCATAAGCAAAACCTGCTGTATCTATGTTAATAATTTGGGCCAGATGAAGCTGGACTTCCCAGGTGGTGCTAGTGGTAAAGAATCTGCCTGCTGGTGCAGGAGACCCAGGTTCAATCCCTGCATAAGATCCCCCGGAGTAGGAAATGGCAACTTGTTCCAGGATTCTTGCCCGGAAAATTCCATGGACAGAGGAGCCTGGCAGGCTGTAGTTCATGGGGCTACAAAGAGTCAGACACAACTGAGCACATACAAGATGGGCATCAAGAAGATTTCTGAACAAGCATCATGGTTGTACCAATACCACTGGGGGTCAGACCCTAACGCCATCAGGTCCACCATTAAGGGAGTCCTTCCTAGGCTTACTTGGTTCCTGCTCTTTCTGGACCCAATAATACTCATATTCCTCCTCCTCCTCTTTGAACCCTTCGTGTTTAACCCCTGGGTAACATTTATGTTTTTCAGGTTACAACAGTTCTGTATGAAAATGATGGCTATGCGAGGAGTCCAGCACCTACCACCCTGACTGAAGACAAGATGCTGTCCCGGCCCTGGGGGCCCTAGATCAGGCATCCAGAGGCTTTTTAGTCCTCAACAGGCAGGGTCGATGCCTCTGCCCAGCCCTGAGGCAGCCCCAGAAGACAGACCATCACTCCTCTGCACCCCATAAAAATACGGGAGGAAACTCTGAGGAGGGAAATGAGACAGGAGGGAAAACAGCAGGGCACAAATGCTAGATAATGAAGAAGGGGCATAGCTCTTGGGATGCAATAAAGACCAGCTGAAACCAAGGTGGCTTTGAGAATAGTCTAGTAGTTCATTATACCTTCATTGTAATACTAAAAATCGCCACTTCTTACACCACAACAGTTCCAAGGAAGGCCAAAAAGTGGGCTGTGACCCAATTCCTGGGTAACCCACACCTATTCTGAAATAGCAAGACTATTCTTCCCATTCGTTAGCCTATGAAATGACTTAGCCCATATAAACCTATGACCCCAAGCCCTGGAGCACTCTCACTGAGGTGATCTGCATTCTGACTATGGACTATGTATCTCTCTAAATAAACTTGCTTTTCCTTCACTCTGGTTCCCTCTTGAGTTCTTTCCCTGTGTGAAGCCAAGAGCTCACTTGGCAGTCTGTCCTAAGGACTTCTGCAGGTTCCAGGACCTGACATGGGTCTCTCCTGCAACAGCACCTCCCCCATAATGGGTCCTGTTATGACCGTGCTGCGGAACAGCATTTGAGAGCATCTCAAGAGTCAAAACAATTGTGCACTACATCTCCAGCCTGACCATGTGTGGTCTAAGTCAAACCCCACTCTTTGGCCCTCTCTCTGGGCTTTTCTGAATACACTGGCTGGTATTTTGACAGGTCAATCTGTGGAAGAAGTGATCCTCTTGCATCAGAAGATATAATTTTCAATTAGGTGTCCAGCATCCCTTTTTGATAGGACTTATATCGGCCATGTATTTTTGGCCTTCCCTGGGAAGCCCTAGTACAGGCTTCTGGTCTTACCTTTCCCTAGACCTCTGGGGGAAGGAGCTCCTTCCTGGGGTTTCCAAGAGTGCCCTTTGTAGGCCTAACGTGTGTTCTGGTGGGACTCTGATGTCAAGCTGTTCCGGTGAAAAACTTCAGGGTGAGGTGTATCAGATTATTCACCAGCTCATCCCTCACTGTCAATTTCACCTAGGGCTCCTGTAGATGATTAAGTGCCTCAAACCCAAGCCCTTGTCTTTCATCAGAGTATTCCTCTCTTTCTACCATATGAGAGGCTCTTTTGTCTCATTGTTTTTCTTCCTGTGTTCAGTCTAGGGCAATCTGTTTCCAGGGGTCTTCCTCCTTACAATAGCACACTGTATCTTCCCCAGTAGCAGCTTCCCTCTCTGCCCCCCCACCCACCATGTCTTCCCCTCTCTCAAGGGTTACTTGCCTTCTGAGAATTCAGTGCCACCGCCAAAAAAGTGGTGTTTCATTTTGCATTTTCCTTCTTGTGTAGTTCTCTGTTCAACATTTTAAAAGCAACTCTACCAATTGAGAAGAGTCTATTCCAAATGTACCATCTAATCTTTGCAACTGTCTCCTGAAATCTGAGGCATTTTGCCCCTCTAAAATGTTCAAGTTTACCATTCTACTATTTCCAGGGGCCTCAGGATCTGCATTAGTATAATGTCTGTAGGTCTGATAAGTCTTTCCCAAAAATCTTTTCTAAAAATTCAGAGGTGTCTACATTTGGTGCTTTTTGTTTGTTTGAGGGTTTTGGGTTGTTTGGCTGGATTTCCTGAGTTTTGTTCAAGCCCTCTTACTTTGGTTCCCCTTTACAAAGCCCTGCCAAGATGCACTAAGGGTGTTCCTCCCTTATTAGGTCCTAATTTGGTTCAGCTGTGGGTGCTGCCAAGTGGACTTTAAGTGTAGAAGATCCTTCTATAAGGATCTTCCCAAGTAAGCAAGTCTGAGAAACCCAGACTTGTCCTTTGCATTTAGCCCTTCTATAAGATAAGGGCATAAAAGAGGTTGCCTGCCCTGGGCGTGACTCCTGGCGCAAATTGGGTGCCCCGTCAGGTGTTAGAAAGCAACATCAGACCAAGTCCCTGTTTCCAGGGACCTAACACAGGATTTTGTAACTCGTCCCGATAAGGAAGGGTAGTTCTGAGCCCTTGCGTCAGGAACTGGGGCTGAATAGAAACACAGGGTAAGGTAGGAAAAGGAGCAGCTGAGGCAGGTGTTAAGATTCAGAGCAACTTGTCCTCACTCTCCTTCCCTTTCTTTTCTTAATTTTCACAAATAGTAGCACAAATTCTTACACATAAACAATTTTATCATTCTTCCCCTATTAATCACAGAATAGCCACCATAAAACCATAGATAACAATTGATTATCTCCAACCATTAAAAGGATGCCTTTTTGCCTTGGCATCAACCAACCAGGCTGAACTCTGGGCTGGGGCTTTTTGTGATTTTAGGAACCAAATCAACCTTTTCTCCCTGTAAATATGCCACAGACACATTTTTTTTTTTCTATTCCTATTTGACACCAGTAAAAGTTTTAAATATTTATTTGACACCAGTAAAAGTTTTAAATATCACAAAACTAAAAAAAAATTAAAATAAATTATCACAAAACTGATTTGGCTGTAAATGGAGAAATAGTACCAAACAAAAGGAAACAAAAAATCCAAAGGACAAACAAAATCCTAAATAAACCTTCAAGTTTGGTCTTGGGGCTTTATATATACCAATGACACAGGAGTCCACAAGCGATGTAATTAACACAGCAAGGGTAGTCATATGTGGTACACAGGGTCCCAAGATAACCCTGCCTAAACCCCTTGTGGGGATCCTAACAGGTACTGTAACCACACATTGTTACAATAAAATAGCATCATCTTCTCACTCATAGGTTCATGACTGTAATCAAATCACTTATCCAAAAGAACATTAAATGACTTTCTTTAGAGCTTGTTGAAACATTCCCCGTTGTTATTGACAGAAGTTCAAGACAAAGTACAAAAGCCACACACGAATGCTAGCATACAAAGAAAAAAATGAACCGTTTTGTAAATCAGGTAAAAGTCCAACAGCTTTTTCCTCTCTCCGACAGGGTACCCAACTCAAATACAAAGCGAATTGGCTTATTTCAGGAAAAAAAAATAAGCCTCAAATGGAGAGGAAATAAAGTTTCCAGTTGTACACACCAGAGCAACTTACCCTTCTGTATGGAGCCCGAGGGTCGCAAAGGTTGACTCCTTGATCCCACTGCCAAGTGCTGGGGCAGGCGATGCCACTTTGGGGAATTTTGAAGGACAAACCCTCAATAGAAGTGGTCCCGGCAGCTGCTGGAGCCTGACCCAAAAATCCTCCAACCGGGTCGGCTGGCCTCAAGCAGCAAGGCTCCTGGCTGACTCCTCACAATTTGTTACGAAGTCCAAGCTCATACTATTTGATGCACGAGAGGCCGGTAAATTAAAAGATGAGCTGCTGGGGCAAGGCATAGTGACTTTATTCAGAAAGTCAGCAGACCAAAAAGTAGACACCTCGTGGAACCATCTTGCCTGAGTTAGACTTCAGGGTTCTTTTAAAGTGCCAGGAGTAAAGCCAAACACTTCCCGTTTCCGGTCAACCTCCGGAAGGGGATGTGTTTTCGTCCTTCCTGCAGTCATTCACAGGGGGGCCTACTCAGGATGTTTTCTGTGAGTTAAAGAAAGGTATTTTAGCTTAATGCTTATTACCTGGGAGACAAGGTTCCCAGAGGTGGGCCATTATGTGTAATTTAAGCTGACAGGCAGCATCTCTTTAGTGATTAACTTGTAATAAAATATAAAGTTTCTTCCCTATTACAACTCTACTGGTTGAGCAGAGTTAGGTAATGATATCCAATCAAGCTTGAAGGTTCTCTTAGGATGACAGGACAGGGTGTTGAACCCTCCATGGCATCTAGCAAAGCTGTAAAAAGCAAGCCCACATTTTGTATGTTGCTGTTGTAGTCATAATAACATAAAAGAGAAGGTCTCCAAAGGCAGGTAACCAAGCAGGCAAGTGAGATATCTTTTAGGCAATAGTAGACTCACCTATTTACAATTTCTTGTGTGTCATATAAAGTCTACCTAGAATATAATTAAGTAATCTGATGTTAACATAGAAAAAAGTATGATCTACACCAGTGGTCAGCAAACTTTTTCTGTAAAGGCAAAGATAGTAAATATGTTAGGCTCTATGGGCCATATGGTTTCTTTGGCTACTAGTCAACTCTATTTTATAAGAAAAACAGCCACAGATAGTCTGTATACATGTGTTCCAATATTACTTTATTTACAAAATCAGGCTCCTCTGATCTACACCATGAGTATAATTCTTGTAATCCTTCAGCTTAATCTAAGCTCAAATACAGGCACTAGACAATGGCTCTGATCAAGTTTTGTAACAGGAGTGTACCTCTGTTTATGTAATCCTGCCACATCTAAGCCAGTCTATTTTTTCTTAAAATCCATTTTATACTCTGATCCCTGATATTTAGGTATCTTTTTTTTTATTGGAGTATAGTTGCTTTACAATATTGCATAGTGTCTACTATACAGCAAAATCTAAGCCATTCTTATTCTTTAAATTAACCCAGCCAACAGACTTAGTTGTTAAGTTAGCCTTGCACTCCCTTCAGAAACACAACCTTGCAAATAGGAACATGCTTTGCAGAACTGGATTACAGCACACTGAGAAATGGAGTATTTCCTGCCGTATCAATAAACACAAGGATGTCACTCACAGTCATCATAGATCGAAACCCTCCAAAGTGAGCTGGTTAAACCCTGAGGGAACTCAAGAAGGACAAGATTACCTGCTATCTAGCAGCCATCAGACTGCAGTCACTCCCTTTGGTGAGCACTGAGAAAATTCGGGATGTAAAGACAGGATGCTGCCCCCAGATAACTGAGGTGTATATCAAAGAAAGGATTACACTGAGCCCAGACTCTTGTCATACATTAAAAAAAAGGGGGGGCTAAATTCCTTAACCTGGGATATCTGGTTTTCTTCAATTAACAGTAACCATTTGACATTCAGATTACCTGTCCTTTGCTGCAAAACCTCTATGTAACCTGGCTGCTTCCCTCACCTCCTCTGAGCAGTTCTTTCAGCATTACTTGAATTGCTGTCTCCGGGCTTGAAGTCCTAAAAATTCCCACCAAATAAAACATAACTCTCAATATTTATGATATGAATAGTCTTCAAGTTGACTACACTCACTAGAACTTATTTGACATTTCAGTCCCTCTGAATGAGCAAAGTAAGGTGGAGATATGACACTCCCTTCCATGCTCAGAGCATGAACAGAGATATTCCAGTCAATTTGGAACAATGAGGCAGCAACCCTGAGGATGTTGATCTACATACTAAGGATGGAGAAAGAAGGAAAGAGCTGAGAACTTATATGACACTGTTGAACCACACTGTGAGCACAGGAATAAATTCTGCTTGTATGAGGGTGATAAACCCCTTACTTATTCAAACCCTTACCTGTTGCCTTGTCTATATTAACAGTAAATACTTCCATGCCTCAGGCATGGCCCTCCAAACCTTTTCCTTTCCTACACTTTCCCAATTAACCTAGACAACTTACTGTAAAGCTGAGACATTACTTTGCCAACAAAGGCCTGTATAGTCAAAGGTATGGTTTTCCCAGGAGTCATGTATGGATGTGAGAGTTGGACCATAAAGAAGGATGAACATCGAAGAATTGATGCTTTTGAACTGTGGTGTTGGAGAAGACTCTTGAGAATCCCTTGGACTGCAAGGAGATCAAACCAGTCAATCCTAAAGGAAAACAATCCTAAAGGAAATCAGTCCTGAATATTCATTGGAAGGACTGATGCTGAAGCTGAAGCTCCAATACTTTGGCCACCTGATGTGAAGAGCCACCTCATTAAAAAAGACCCTGATGCTGGGAAAGATTGAGGGCAGGAGGAGAAGGGGATGACAGAGGACAAGATGGTTGGATGGGATCACTGACTCAATGGACAGAAGTTTGAGCAAGTTCCAGGATATGGTGAAGGACAGGGAAGCTTGGCGTGCTGCAGTCCATGGGGTGGCAAAGAGTCGGACACAACTGAGTGAGTCAACAACAAAAACAACTATTCAACCGCCTACTCCAGCTGAAACCCTGGGATTCACTCATAATGTCTCACTCACTCATACTCACCAAATTCAGTTTATCTAATGCTATCACCTTAGGTGCTATGGTTGGATGTCTCCCCCAAATTCATATGTTGAAGCCTAATCACCAATGTGATGGTATTTGTAGGTGGGGCCTCTGGGAGAATAGCCTTTGGGCCTATTCACCTCATGAATAGGATTTATGTCCTTATAAAAGAGACCTGGGCTTCCCACATGGCTCAGTGGTAAAGAATCCACCTGTTAATGCAGGAAATGCAGGGAGATGCAAGCTTGATCCCTGGGTCAGGAAGATCCCCTGGAGGTGGAAATGGCAACCTACGTCAGTATTCTTGCCTGAAGAATCCTATGGACAGAGGAGCCTGGAGGGTTACAGTCCATGGGGTCACAAAGAGTCAGATATGACTGAGTGAGCGTACATGCATGCATGCACACACAAGAGACCCCAGGGAGCTCCCTAGCCCTTCTACCATGTGAGGACACAGCAGTACAACAGCCATCTCTAAACCAGAAAGCAGGTCCCCAGCAGGCACCCAATCTGCCAGTGCCTTGATCTTGGACTTCCCAGAATCCAGACCTGTGAGAAATAAAGTTCTATTGTTTATAAGCCACTTGGGCTATGATAATCTGTTAAAGCAGCCAGAACTGACTAAAACATTAAGCAAGACCACGATCTTCTCACACAAGTCATTCCTTACTGGGTCCTCCTCCACCTCTCAGCTACACTCTATTTTTTACCAGACTGATCTTTTAAAAACATCAGATCATGTCATTCCATCAGTGACATTCCATTCTTCTTTTCTTCCATAGCCTAAAAATCTTATATAATCTAGTGTCTGCCTACTGCATCAGCTTAGATAAGCTGGACTACATACCCCTTATCTGCATAGTTCAAATTGTGTCCACAAGAGACATTTCTTACAAAACTTGGAAGGCAAAAGTGAAGCTACAGTCAGAGTGCTTTTACCCTTTGAAGGCTGGTGCAGGGGTCCCGGGTACTGTGGCAGCTTGTGTACCTTGTCACCATAATCTGGCTCCCTTTGCTAATGTAAGATGGTCACAGGTGTGGGTTAGCTATTCCACCTCCCAATTGATCTTCTACAACCCCTGGGTCAGATAAGTGTTTATCTCTGTGTGAAAGAGCCAGCTCATTCTGGAAGAGACACACACCACTGAAACTGGAGGATTGAAGATGAGAAACATAGGTTCTAGTCTGTCCTTACGGGCTCCAACTCATATTCCTGGATTTCAGTTTTGCCTTGGTCTTCCCTGCACATCCATCTTCCCAATTCCCTGAATGAAATCAAACTCCTACCTAAGAGGCAATGTTTTATAGAGACTTTATAGTGATATTAATTCATACTCCATATTGCAAAAGCTCAAACACACACACACAATTTCCTAATGATTAAGTCTCTGTAATAGAACCTGATGGATACAGACTTTAAATGGATTCTCTGAATTGGTTCTGAGTTAATTTTAATTGGCCGCATGATCTAAATAAACATAGCAGCATTAATAAGCTGCCTCAAGTGGTAAAGTGGACACTGATAGTTCTTGGGAGGCAGTGCCAGAATAGTACTTAAATTGTCACCAATAGACATTTCTTTAAAAAAAAAATGTTATCACTGAAGTATCTTCTTGGGCTCCAAAATCACTGCAGATGGTGACTGCAGCCATGAAGTTAAAAGACGCTTGCTCCTTGGAAGAAAAGCTATGACAAACCTGGACAGCATATTAAAAAGCAGAGACGTGACTTTGCCAACAAAGGTCTGTATAGTCAAAGCCATGGTTTTTCCAGTAGTCATGCATAGATGTGAGAGTTGGACCATAAAGAAGGCTGAACACTGAAGAACTGATGCTTTTGAACTGTGGTGTTGGAGAAGACTCTTGAGAATCCCTTGGACTGCAAGGAGATCAAACCAGTCAATCCTAAAGGAAAACAATCCTAAAGGAAATCAGTCCTGAATATTCATTGGAAGGACTGATGCTGAAGCTGAAGCTCCAGTACTTTGGCCACCTGATGTGAAGAGCCAACTCATTAGAAAAGGCCCTGTAGTGCAAAAGCTTTTAAGTTTCATTAGGTCCCATTTGTTTAGTTTTGCTTTTATTTCCAATATTCTGGGAGGTGGGTCATAGAGGATCTTGCTTTGATTTATGTCGGAGAGTGTTTTGCCTATGTTCTCCTCTAGGAGTTTTATAGTTTCTGGTCTTACATTTAGATCTTTAATCCATTTTGAGTTTATTTTTGTGTATGGTGTTAGAAAGTGTTCTAGTTTCATTCTTTTACAAGTGGTTGACCAGTTTTCCCAGCACCACTTGTTAAAGAGATTGTCTTTTTTCCATTGTATATCCTTACACTGTTGGTGGGAATGCAAACTAGTACAGCCGCTATGGAAAACAGTGTGGAGATTTCTTAAAAAACTGGAAATAGAACTGCCATATGACCCAGCAATCCCACTTCTGGGCATACACACTGAGGAAACCAGATCTGAAAGAGACACGTGCACCCCAATGTTCATCGCAGCACTGTTTATAATAGCCAGGACATGGAAGCAACCTAGATGCCCATCAGCAGATGAATGGATAAGGAAGCTGTGGTACATATACACCATGGAATATTACTCAGCCATTAAAAAGAATTCATTTGAACCAGTCCTAATGAGATGGATGAAGCTGGAGCCCATTATACAGAGTGAAGTAAGCCAGAAAGATAAAGAACATTACAGCATACTGACACATGTATATGGAATTTAGAAAGGTGATAACGATAACCCTATATGCAGAACAGAAAAAGAGACACAGAAATACAGAACAGACTTTTGAACTTTGTGGGAGAATGTGAGGGTGGGATATTTCAAAAGAACAGCATGTATGCTATCTATGGTGAAACAGATCACCAGCCCAGGTGGGATGCACGAGACAAGTGCTCCGGCCTGGTGCACTGGGAAGACCCAGAGGAATCGGGTGGAGAGGGAGGTGGGAGGGGGGATCGGGATTGGGAATACATGTAAATCCATGGCTGATTCATATCAATGTATGACAAAACCCACTGGAAAAAATAATAATAATAATAAAAAAAAAAAAAAAGAAAAGGCCCTGATGCTGGGAAGGATTGAGGGCAGGAGGAGAAGGGGATGACAAAGGATGAAAAGGTTGGATAGTGTCACTGACTCAATGGACATGAGTCTGAGAAAGTTCCAGGAGATGGTGAAGGACAGGGAGGCCTGGCATGCTGTGGTCCATGGGGTCGCAGAGTCGTACACAGCTGAGTGACTGAACAACAGCAACAAGTAACTGCTTTACAATATTGAGCTAGTGTCTGCGGCACAGCTAAGCGAATCAACTCTGTGTATGTGTATGTGTCTATACATATATCCTTTCCCTCTTAAGCCTCCCTCCCACCCCAGTGTTTAAGGAATCAAGGCTTTGAAGATCATTTTGGTGAAAATGGAGAATCTGTTGATTGCTTGCTTATAAGTGCACTGGAGACTGTGGAGACTGAAAATAATGAGTTCGGGGCTTTAAATTCCCAACTAAAGTTCTGCACTAAGGATATGAAATTGAGTGAAACCCTTATCTCCTACAACTGCAGAGTCAGTTTCTCCAAAAACCAAAACAAAGATTTAATTCTTAGAGTGGCTAGATTATGACACAAATTTAACTCTCAATCTCTTATGTTAAAGTTAGGGCACTAAAAGAAATGTGTTCCTAAAACCTGGGATAGAGGCATATGAGCAGATTTTGATGAAGCTAGAAAACTTGAACCCAAAATCAGATGTGTCTTCTCTGCCAATAGAGACTTGCTCAGTCTGAGACAATGATTACTCTTTGTCTAAAGTGCTTGTAATAGCCTCTCCCAGAATCCTTGCAAGAGACTCTTACCCTCCTCAGATATTTTGATGCAGAGTTAGGGGGTTATAGGATCTGAGGAGAGGAGGAGCATTGTCAAACTCAACGAATGTTGGGATGTGTGCAGTGATAGTTATCATCACAAATGGATATATCATTGTCATTAATGATGATAAAAAGTTAAGACTTCATACAAGACAGCCTCTGCTTTTTCTGTTAAAATGCATGCTAAAACAGAGGGATTGGGAGTTTGAGAAGAGTCAAGTTCTGGAATAGCAGCCAAGAAGAGTCAGAATCACAAGAGACCTGCACTAAGATTGGCATATTAAGAGCATAATAGAGATCATCAGAAAGCTTGAATATTTATGAACAACAGTACAAATAATCCTGTGTCAGCAGCTGAAATGGTAAAGAGAAGGCAAATGGTTCAATTCATCCATAATCCAAGCTTTACTGAGTGGGTAAAATGCAGGAAAGATGAGGCAATGGAGTTGATGGGCTACTGAGAGCGATGTCTAAACAAAGGGATGATGGATAGTAAGCCAGAGAGGAAAAAAAGTGGAACCAGAAAGTGCATAATAAACCAAACAAGTAAGAAAAGTGAAAGGCATGAAGATTTATTAATTTGCTCATTTGAAAACTATTTTATTTTTAGCAACTTTATTGAGAGTATAATTTATAAGCCATAAATTTTATCCATTGTAAGTGTAAATTTTAATTATGTTTAATAAATTTACAGAGTTGTGCAACTGTCATGACATTCTAAATTTAGAATGTTTGTGTCACTCCAAAAATCATATACATTTGCAGATATTCTTTAATTTTACCTCCAGCACTAAATAAACATTAATCAATTTTCTGTCTCTATAGATTTGCCTCTTCTAGATATTTTATATGAATGGAATTATACAATAATATGTTGTCTTTTGTATCTGGCTTATTCTACTTAGCAAAAAATTCCTGAGGTTCCTCCATGCTATCCGTATTTCACTCCTTTTTATTGCTGAGTAGTATTCCATTGTGTGACTATACCACTTTTATTTATCTATGACTCAGTATCCTATTTTTGGTTATTATAAATAATACTGCTATGAAAATTCACACCTAAGTCTTTGTGTGGACATACGTTTTCATTTCTCTTGTACAGATGCCTTGGATACCCAAGACCCTGATAATTTCACTCCTGGCTGGGAATCTATGCAAGCGATGTCCACACAAAGACTTACACATAAATTTATGTTTAAATTTGCAAGAAATTGTAAACTTGTTTTTCAAAGTGACTGCAATGTTTATATTCTGAATAGTAATATATGAGAACTCTAATTTATCCACATCCTCAGCAACACTAATTATTATTCACTGTAGTGGATATAGAGTGGTATCATCAATGAAGTGAAGTGAAAGTCACTCAGTCGTGTCTGACTCTTTGCGACTGACCCCATGGGCCACACAGTCCATGGAATTCTCTAGGCCAGAATACTGGAGTGGGTAGCCTTTCCCTTCTCCAGGGGATTTCCCAATTCAGGGATTGACCCCAGGTCTCCCACATTGCAGGTGGATTCTTTACCAGCTGAGCCACAAGGGAAGCCCAGCATCTCCAAACAGCCAAGGGTATCATCAATACTGTGATTTACAAGAAATATATATTTAATCATGCAGATCTTGTGCATTTAATCATTTGGTCTTGCACACAGCTCCTGGCTCAAAACTCTCCAAATCCTTGGAATTTCCTAAGTATTGAGAGTCATAAAAGTGTCTTTTGTTGAGCTGACTTTGGAAAGCACCTAAAGATGGGGGCTGGTTGCCAAGAGAATTAACCCTGTGATTTCTAGTTTAGTCGCTGAGTCATGTCCAGGTGGAAATAGTGACAGATTTTCATACCGTTCATGGGGATGGCCACCTGATGCAAAGAACGGATTCCTTAGAAAAGACTCTGGTGCTGGGAAAGATTGAAGGCAGGAGGAGAAGGGGATGACAGAGGACGAGATGGTTGGATGGTATCACTGATTCAATGGACATGAGTTTGAGCAAGATCTGGGAGATGGTGAGGGACAGGGAAGCCTGGCATGCTGCAGTCCATGGGGTCGCAAAGAGTGACTGAATAACTGAACAACAATAACAACAAATTGATAATCTAGTGACTAGATGAGTTTTTCTGAGTTCTGTGAGCCATTCTAACAAATTAATCAAACCCAAGAATGGAGTCTGATATCCAGTTGGTCAGAAGTACGGGTAACAACTTGGGCCAACAGCTGGCATCTGAAGTGGACATTGGTCTTGTAAGACTGTGCCCTTGAACTTTGGAATCTGGTTTTATCTCTTAGCATACAGAATTGAATTCAATGCTCAAACACCCTGCTGGAGTCCAAGAACTGCTTATTGGTATAGGGAAACTTCCATGCACATACCTTGGAGTTGGGTCCAAAAAACCTTTTCTAATACCTCATTTTAATTTGCTCTTGCATAATTATGAGTATTTCTTGCATGTGATTATTAACTATTGGGACATCTTCTTTGGTAAGATGTCTATTCAAATATTTCACCCATTTAAACTGAGTTATGTCTCATTATAATGTGTTGTAGGAGTTTCTTATATATCTTAGATGTCTGATTTGGAAATATTTTTCCCAGTCTGTGGCTTATCTTTTCATTTTTTTAATAATGTCTTTTGAAGTGCAAAATTTTATTTTTAAGTCAAACATCAATTTTTTCTTAATGGATTACACATTTGGTATTGTAGCTAAGACATCTTTTTATTTTTTTCTTGGCCATGCAGCTTGCAGGATCTCAGTTCCTTGATCAGGGATTGACCCTCGGCATGACAGTGAAGGCCCAGAATCCTAACCAATAGGCCTCTAGAGAGCTCCCAAGAAATCTTTATCTGAACTAAGGTCTCAACTATTTCCTTTGTTTTCTTTTAAAACTTTAGAGTTCTAGCTCTTACAGTTAGGTTTATGATACAGTGATTTAATTTTTGTGTATAATTTGAGATAAAGATCTAAATTCACCTGGTTGCCTAAGGACATCCAGGTGTCCCAGAACCAGTTTTGAATATGCTAACTTTTCTCACTGAATTGAGTATCATTGTCAAAAATCAATTGACAAAAAATTGATTACTGTAGTTTTATATAAGTTTTATAAACAGGAAATGAAAGTCCTCTACTTTTTTCTTTCTTTTCAAGAATATTTTGGCTATATTGAATCCCTTGTATTTCCACATAAATTTTAGGTTCAGCTCACTGATTTCTATAAAATAGCCTGTGATATTTTGATAGAGATTATGCTGAAGCTATAAATCAATTTGGGGGATTAAAACTATTCCCAAATTATAGAGAAATGGCTACAAAATAGATTCTGGAGTCAGATGATCTGAATTCACATTTAGTTCCATTTTCCAGAGAACCAGGGCTTCCATGGTGGCTCAGACAGTAAAGAGTCTGCCTACATTGCAGGTGACCCAGACTGGATTCCTGAGTCAGGAAGATCCCCTGGAGAAAGGAATGGCTACCCACTCTAGTATCCTTGCCTGGAGAATTTCATGGACAAAGAGCCTGGTGGGCGACAGTCCATGGGGTCACAAAGAGTCAGATGCACCTAACGCTTTTTCTTCTTCCCACAGCATCATCTTGGACAAGACTGAGGTTTATCAGTTTCCTCATCTTTAAAATGAGGATATTAATAATATCTGCTTCTGCTTCCCTGGTGACTCAGATAGTAAAGAATCTGCCTGTAATGTGGGAGACTTGGGTTCGACTCCTGGATCAGGAAGATCCCTTAAAGAAGGAAATAGCATCCCACTCCAGTATTCTTGCCTGGAGAGTTCCACAGACAGAGGAGCCTGGTGGGCTATAGTCCACAGGGTCGCAAAGAGTCGGACACGACTGAGTGACTAACACTTCGCTTCTGCTTATTCAGAATCAAAAGATACATCTCCTATAATAGCTATAGCCCAGTGCTTCGTGCTAGCCATTATTAGCGCATTGGCATTTATTAGTACCAGGAACTGCATAGGCAACTAAAGATAAAAAGAGTTACAAGTTGAAGTAGTCTTTATAAAAGGAAGAAATAGGATTGCCCCAGATACCCTGTGTTAGTTGCTTTTAGTGGGTGGAGGATAAGAACCTAACAGGAAAGATGAAGCCTAGTAGGAAGACATGTGAAAGGGAAAAACGACTGACTCCCTCAGCTACCTATAAGAAGGAAAAAACTTCTCATGATTTTACATTCATTCAACCAACACACAAGCTCCCTCCTCACTATTCTAAAAGAAAAATAGGTCAAGGAGGTTATTCTTTTATCTCCCTCTCCTGTTGAGATTTGTTTTCTCTTCAAGATTTATGACCATTCTTACTATCAAGTAAGGATAGAATCAAGTAAGAATAGAATAATTATAGAATATTATTATTCGCAGAGTAATAATGTGTCCATAGATGGATGTGTGTGTGTTAGGGGGAAGGGTGTTATTTGACTCAAGCCCATGGAGAAGCCCAGTGTTTTCACCACTCTAAGAAAGTTCCTGGGCTTCCCTGTGGCTCAGTGGTCAAGAATCTGCAGGTTTGATCCCTGGGCTGGGAAGATTCCCCTGGAGAAGGAAATGGCAACCCACTCTCGTATTCTTGCCTGGGAAATCCCACAGACTGAGGAGTCTGGTGGGCTACAGTCCATGGCGTGGTCGCAGAAGAGTTGGGCATGACTTAGAGACTAAATAACAACAAAGAATCCTAATAATAGTAAGGGACTTGGATCCAATGAGACAAAAGCTGCATGATTTTCTGGTGCTAGGGGAGGCTACCCTGCACCCTGACCCACGTTGTCCTGTCGGTTCTCAGTTCCCAGAGTGCCTGACTCTCAGGCCTTTAATCCACGCTGTCCCGATGTTTCCAGTTTCCTCCAGCTCTGAGTCAGAGGGCAGGGTGCAGCTCACCACGCTCTGGCCCAGGCTCCCCAGTAAAGCGGATCCATGTGTGGAAACAATGCCTGACGTGTCCCACTGGCTGAGGTCGTTCCAACTCTGTAGGGACACTGAAAGAATGTATCAGCAGACTTGCCCAGGTATCTAAAACACATTTTCAAAATGTCAAGTGACCCCTGATGAGCAGACTGCTGATTAACTGCAGCGTCCCAGGCGTCCTGGGAGGGGAGAAGCTGAAGCCAAGTTTTCAGTGTATAATCACCTCTCACTGAGTCAGAAAGCTCACTGCCAAGCTGGAGCAGCAGTAGAACATGGTCAGAATGATTGTAGTTTCCGTCACCGTCCTCAGCCAAAATTCTGCTTCAAGTTCTCTGTTCTCAGAGGGACAGCCTGGGAATTTGGAAGTTCTTCATAGAAGTTCCTGGACGAACTCCTCCCTCCTCATTTCTACCACCTCAACCCTCATGCCAGCTGTGAGACATTGCAGTTGCATCAGCTGACTTCCATCTTTGTTGGTTCTCCCCCCTCTCACATCAGCCTGCCCTTGGTAGCAGAATCATCTTTTACTAGGCTTTGTCTCTCACCTGGGAACCTACAGTAATACTTGTTAGTGATGTAGAGTTGATGTTAAGCCAACAACCATATCCTTAATGATTTGCCACCCAATCACAATCAGTTTAGTGATGTAGAGTTGATGTTAAGCCAACAACCATATCCTTAATGATTTGCCACCCAATCACAATCAGTTTACATGGAGAAATATACAAGGTTAAAGTGAATTTTCTTGAACTGGAACACTTGCTTACACTATGAGTAATTCCAAGGACCTTACCAAAATAGACTGAGGAACATTTTGGGCTTCTTTTTCCTGGGCACTTCCAGGAAACAGGTATTCCTCATAGTTGCATAGGCTATAGAATTCAACAGAGATTGTGAATCACAAGGGAGAAAGTTCAAAGAAAGAGAACACACCAAAGAGAATCTAACCCTTCTGTTCCTGCCATTAAATGTGCCACTCCTTAGCTCCAACGTGGAGGTCCAAGATAATCACTGACAATGTGGCTGTTTTTTGTCATCTGACAAATGATTGCCTTCACAATAATTTCCAAAGTGATAAATAAAAAAACTGTACAAATGAAACAAATTTAGTAAATATTCTGTAAACAAATGAAATATTAAAAGTGTGAATGGACATTGGTATCTCTTAACTCATAAATCTTGGTCAGCTTCTCCCCAAGCTTACCTGTTTACATACTTTATACTGTGGCTCAAATTGATCAAGAATCTGCCTGTAATGCAGGAGGCCTGAGTTTAATCTCTAGGCTGGGAAAATTCCCTGGAAAAGGCAATGGCAATCAACTCTGGTACTCTTGCCTGGAGTTTTCCATGAACAGAGGAACCTGGAGGGCTACAGCCCATGGAGTCTAAAGAGTAGAACATGGCTGAGTGACTAACACTTTCACTTCCTTAAAGTATGCATTTTTAATGTAAAAAAATCATTGATATCCTGACTTCTTTATGTGGTTATCCTGCACACACATGTCCCTGTTGTTTCTGTGTGTCCAAACTGTATCTTATAAGGTTTTAAGGACATCAGTCAGGTTGGACTAAGGTCTGCTTTATTGGCCTCATTTTAACTCTATCACCTTTTTAAAAAAGCTCTTTCCAAATACAGTCACACTCTGAGATATTGGGGGTTAAATACTTCAATAAATGAATTATGAGGTGACATGATTCCATCCATAGTAATAGGATATGGCAATTATCTGTTTATTCAGATACCAATGCATTTGTAAATAAATTTATCTCCATTTAGCATTTAGCACAGCATATAGCTTGATATGTATGTATGGGTGTATGCGTGAATGTATATGTGCCTAACATCATTGTGGTCACTAAGGAAAGTTTATTGATTTGCCTGGTTTTAGGTGGAAGGAAAAAACCCCCCATTAAATATTAATTAAAGATATTTGAGTGTTGCTCAAAAACCCTTTAGGATGGTGTCTTTGTCTCCAAAATCAAAGATCCTTGAAGTTATGGCTAATGGGATTAAGACTGCCACTTTTCTGCCATGCCATATCCTATTCACTTCATGCTCATTTACATGTGAATTACAGTACCAGAGCTGTTTAAAGAGTTAACAGTTAACGGGAACAGGCAGGAGCTTGGGAGTACAGGGTAAGACCAAATGAAATATTTAGTGGGAGGTGGAAAAGAGTGATTACTAAATGGATCAGCTGTCCTGATGTCAAGGAGACCAAATGAGATTAAGGAAATTGAAGCAGAACATAGAAACATCTGGATAGCAAATGAAAATTTCAGTCATTTTCCCAGATATTTGGTCGACACAAAACCTCACTCCACAGCATCGGACAGTCTTCAGAAGAGTAGCTGAATGCTTCACCTCTCTCCTGGGTTTCTCTTGTGTGTTGAGACACAGTCAGGCCTCCATCTCTGAACTCCCAGGAAATATGGGGCGGGAAAAGCAGTGATGTTCTAGTGCCAAATGATCACAGCTGCCAACGGGGCAAGACTTGACGTGTATCCTATGGCATTTCCAGGATATGGACAATGGCCTTGGGAGCAGCAGTAAAAGGTGTGTGATGAGACATACCTGCCTGTCTGTGTGCTGCATACCTCTGAACAGGTATCACCAAGTGTGAGGGAGGACCCACGACAGAGGATGAACTCCACGAAGCAGCCTATCCTTTTGGGATAGGGAAACTTGATAAAAAGAGTGTGTCGCATTCCAGGGAAATGAAACAGCTTCCTGGACTCACTGCAGAGAATAACCTTGTGAAAGAAGTTCTGTGGGCCCAGTAGGAAAGGAACAGGATGTTTCACAGATATGGCTTTCATCTCGTCCTCCTTTGAAAGCAAAACTTTTAATGTGGTGTCTCTGAGGGTGGGTGGTTTGGGAATTCTTTTAAGTGACTTGACTATTGAATACGGGAAAGAGCAAGAAGAGATGAAGTATAACTACTCTGTGGTAGCAGTATTAAACACCCACATGGGACTGTGCTACCTCATCTCAGCATCTTTCCCAAAATATAATACTGTTTGGTAGGTCATATGGAAAGGATAAGCACAGGGAACTATGAGAGTACCTGCAGAGTCAATGAACCAGGATGAAGGGGTCCCTGAGGAATGTAATAGCTAGGCAAAAATCTGGATCACAACAATGTTAGCTAACCCATATGAAGCCAGACACGGTTCTACATAAGTTACACATATTATCAAAATTTGTCAATAAATACTTTAACAATCCCTTGAGGTAAGGACTGTAATTTATTCCTAGACTATGGTGAGTCAGTGGATAAAGGCCATTCTCTAAAGAGATCATTGGTTTTGTAGAGGCTCAGTGGTGAGTGAGTAGTTCAGTGTGGCTAAAAGGCTGGAGAATTAAGCAGATGCCAAGATATGAAGGGTCTCATAAATCCTTTCAAGAAGTTTTGACTTTATTTGCAGAGTAACATGAAACAAAATTTGTTTTGAGAGACCCAGGAGGGCTAGACTCAATGAGACCAACCCTGGCAAGTTGGTCCTTGTCCCAAACTGAGGCATATGAGAGGAAATTTAGGAATGGATTTTTTCATACTTGGCTGAAGTTCATTTATTTTCCATAAGGCAAAATGAGTGAACGCCCTTATTCTAGGTGGTGAAGTTGAAGGAGTTTTAATCTCATCTCTAAAATGAGATCTACCAGATGCTTAACAAGGCCAGGAGGCCAGGGAGGAATCACTGGCACCAGAAAACCAGGACTGTGTCTCAGAAATGGAGTTCCCCCCAAAACTTGAGGTTGCCAACCACTGCTTTCCTGGAAAAGCCTGAGTCTGGCCATTAAAAGGCAATCAGTGTCCTTGCTGCTACTGATACATACACATGGGGTGTGTGTCTTCATGATAATTCTCATCCCTGGTGTGAGATCAAAGGTACCAACAACTGTAGAAAATTATAGAAGGAAATAGAGCACTTTAGCAGCATTTGGAAAGCCATTGCAAAAGGCAGGAAAAATTCTTCAGTACTTGTTATCAAGTAGGATTAAAAGCAAGGATAAAATATACTAAATTAGCATTATCAAGCGAAGCGGTGTTCCATCTTTTTTGTGGTTATTAATTGCACTTTGAAACAAACTACAACTCAAAATATCTGATTGTAGTCTAGGAAAATGATTATCCAAAAAGTAGAAACTGTATGTGTGTGTGTGTGTGTGTGTGTGTATACATATATATATAGGGAGAGAGACAGACAGAGAGAGAGACAGAGAAAGAGAGACAGAGAGAGAGAGAGAGCTTTATTCCCTGGTAGCACAAAAGCTAGCTTTTATTCAAACCAGATGAGAATGAACAAGAAGTGATGCTTCCATGCATCCACTCAGCTTCCTGCCTTCAGGGTATTAGACAAAAGGTGAAAAATGGAGACACCTTAATCTTTCTCAACCCTCAGGAGCTTGATTTCTATACACTGGCTTTTGAATACCAATGGCTACATCTGGTTTCTGAACAAAGGAGGCTGAGCTTCCTTAGCCTCCAGTTAGAACAGGCACAGTCATCTGTCCTTAATTGACACACACCCAGCTCAAATGTTGCTGCACTGGCTGGCCTTCTGTCCTTGCTCTCTTGACAGCAAAATCACTATCATCTGGCTCAGTTGGATCAAAGAAGGACATGCATTTGATGTAGGGCTGTCCCTTACAGCCTCACACTTCGTTATTATTACCTCTTTGGCATCATGGTAGAGAGATGAAAAATAGGCATCCTTTGATATGCAACAGAAACAGCTACCCGACCTACAGGCTGAACTTGACTGTTTGTCTGGTAGGCTGTCTGGAACTGCGGCTTTTGCAGTTCCTCTGTTCTGTTAGAGGTGGCTTAAGATGTTGGGTTTCAAGAAACCTTTAAGTGTGAGCCAAAAACAAGAGAGAGATTGTTGATATGAGAAACGAGGATGTTCCAAACGGGGAGGCAGTTTATCTGTCAATCCCAGGACGCCAAACAGTAGGGCTTGTTTTAGTCTGTCCCAGTCACTGCCCCTAATCAAAGACCTCTGTTTCAGAAATGTTGGCTGCCCCAGTGGGTTCACACATGCTGTTACTCTGCAAGCTTGCAAGTTGTGAAGTCATTTTACACATGGGGAGGCTGAGGGCAGAAAGGATGACTACTGTGGGTAAGGTCAAGCTGTTCGGGACCTACTTTAAGCTGGATACCACTCAATAGAGCATTTCCCAACCTTCTCGTTTTTGGTTACACTTACAAATCTCAAAATTTACTATAGTCACTGGAGTATGGAAAATGGAAATAATCCTAATAAAAATAAATATGGGAAAGAGTTGGGAGGTGGTAGCATTGTGGATAAGAGAATACATAGACTATAGAATAGGGAACAGAACAAAGGAACAAAATGATAAAGAAAGAATAGGGCACCTGTTATGATTGAATTTTGTCTCTCAAAAAGATAATGTTGAAGTCTTAACTCCTCATACCTGTGAAAGGGACCTTACTTGGAAAGAGGGGTTTTGCAGATGCAATCAAGTTATAATGTGGTCATTAGGGTGGACTCTAATATGACTGATGCTTTTACAGGAAGAGGAAAGTGTCATGTGCAGAGACAGACACACAGGGAAAATGCCAAATGATGACAGAGGCAGAGAACTTCAAGAACTGACAACTACCATCAGCTTCCCTGGTGGCTCAGATGATAAAGAATCTGCCTGTAATGCAGGAGACCTGGGTTTGACCCCTGGGTTGGGAAGATTCCCCTGGAGAAGGGAATGGCTACCCACTCCAGTATTCTTGCCTGGAGAATCCCATGGACAGAGGGGCCTGGCGGGCTACAGTCCACGGGGTTGCAAAGAGTTGGACACGACTGAGCGATTATCGCTTTCACTGATAGCCAGGAAGAGGCAAGAAAGTGTTTTTCCCTACAGGTTTTAGAGGGAGTGTGCCCTATCGAGACTTGGATCTTGGACTGTAAGCCTCCAGAACTATTAAAGAATGAATTTCTGTTGCTTTGAGCCACCCAGGTTTTGGTTCTTTGTTAAAGCAGCCCTTTAACAAAGCCCTTTAAGGGAGGCTTAAACAGGGCACACGAGGAGAAACCTGCACCTGATGTCATTCAACTCTACCCTGATGTGAAGTAGGATTAAGCAGCTTCCGCATCATTTCAAAAGCCTAACATGGTCAGTGTCTTCTTTACTCTTTGAAAAGTGAAAACAATCTTTGCTTATGCTCAGCTTTCCAGCACCTCTCTACTTCTTCACAGTGGAACAGAGCTCTCTGAAGCCAATTAGATTATTTCGTTTGCCAGTTGTGTTGGTAACCCAGGATTTAATCTTCTAGTTCTAGAGACTTGAACTCATTGAAGGCAGCTAGATGAATCTCAACCCGTCTTTAGATAGTTGTGCCATCCTGATTATGTTCTACCTGAAGTTCAATCTTATCAATAAACAGAACTGAAACCAAATAGATCAGGAGAAGTTAACCATAATGGACTTGTATCAAGTTTTTGTTTTTGTTTTGCCTAAAACACAACTTTGCCTCTCTGGTGGGGTGCATTGCATTGTGTATATCACTGCTGGTAACACAGGGCATTATTCAGTCCCTCCCCCAAGAGTCAAAGTAAAAAGGACTCACATCTTGCCATTCTCCTGTCTGGGACTTTACATAGTTCAAAAGTGAAACAAAGCTATCCAAAGGGGAAGGGATGTTTGGATTTTTTTTAGCCAACTTTGTATTAGGCTTTGTCAACAGCTATATCCTGTCGGCTTTGTTCTGCTAACGCATGATTACTATACCTCTTTCCTGCTTCTGATTTTTCTTCCACATAAGTGTATCTTTGTCAGATAAGAATGATTTTTATAGGTAGAATTGCTGAGTCAAAAATTCTGATGACTCCTGAGATTTCTGAGAAAATGTCCAAATTGTTCTGACAACAAATTATACCAAGTTACATTCCCAGATGTGGAAAACATTTTATCTTGTCAACTTCACAATACATTTTTACTCTTATAAAATTATAACCTATATATTTTATGGTACACTTTGTTGCTGTTATTGTTCAGTTGCTAAGTTGTGTCTAACACTTTTTGACTCCATGGACTGCAGCACACCAGGCTTCCCTGTCCTTCACCATCTCCCAAAGTTTCTCAAATTCACATCCACTGAGTCAGTGATACCATCCAACCATCTTACACTCTGCTGCCCTCTTCTCCTTTTGCCTTCAGTCTTTCCCAGCATCAGGGTCTTTTCCAATGAGTTGTTTCTTCCCATCAGGTGACAAAATTATTTGGAGCTTCAGCTTCAGCATCAGTCCTTCCAGTGAATATTCAGGGTGGATTTCCTTTAGGATTGACTGGTTGGATCTCCTTGCAGTCCAAGGGACTCTCAAGAATCTTCTCCAGCACCACAATTCAAAAGTATCAATTTTTTAGCGTTCAGCCTTCTTTATCTCCCAACTCTAACACCCATACATAACTACTGGAAAAACCATAGCTTTGACTATATAGACCTTTGTTGGAAAAATGATGTCTTTGCTTTTTAATACATTGTCTAGGTTTGTCCCAGCTTTCCTTCCAAGGTGCAAGCATCTTTTAATTATTTGTAAATGAACCAGACAAGCATAACTACAGTCAATGTGTTTCTTCAATTCTAATTCTTATCAGAGTTCTTTTAAAAACTTGTGTTTTTCTATTTGCCAGTGTACCCCAGCACCTGACCAACGAGTAACACATAGTTAAGTGCATAATAAAAATGTAAATAAGTGAATATGAATTAATGTCTGAATGGGAGACCAGTTTGAAGAACAGAAATCTGTAACATTGCAGAGAACATTATCAGTGTTTTTTTTCCATAACAGAAATGTCCTCAAGTAAGTAATAGGACAAATATTCAAAGAAAAAAGAGAATACTATGAAGATTTTGCCAGATATTATTATTCTTTAATCTTTACTTTTGAATGATGTATTAGCATTATTAACAAACTACAAACAAAACTACAAACAACAGATGCAGAAGTGAAAAGTGGATGTTCTTCCCATGTCTATGCCTGAATCTCCTACTTTCCTTCCAAGAGGCAACTATGATTACAGCCAAACCACATTTTTAAATGCTATTAACTCACTCAGAGGCATTCTCCAAATTCCATCCATCAATGGACACCATTCCTATAGATAAAAGCATGTTTGCAAAGCATTCCACAATTTTTCTTTCTAGCCTTGGATGAAGATACAGTGTGGAGGACTCTATAATGATGGGTGACATCTGGACACAAGCAGTACTTCCCACGACCCTGGGGGAAGAAGCAAACATCTGTGGAGTGTCTGCCTTGCCTTACCAGAGGTCTGAGAGCACATTTGTGTGTTCTGAGAGTGACATCCACTGGTGTACAGTCATCACTGCATGTGCCAGGCCTTCAGAGATCTGCACATAGGAAATCCTTAACTTAAACATTTTACCAGGCATGGTGATTCTCAGACATCCATCCATCCAGTTCTCTTAAGTTTCCAAGTATAGTGGCCATATCTACATTGAATCTCAGAAGAGAAGATATAATAACCACCAGGTCTAGATGAGTTGCATCAAAAATAAAGATGTGCTGCTGGACATCGTTGCAAATGAATCAACTGACAAAGGATTAATCTCCAAAATATACAAGTAGCTCACGCAACTAAATATCAGAAAAACACATAACTCAATCAAAAAATTGGCAGAAGACATTTTCCAAAGAAGACACACAAATGGCTAATTAACACATGAAAAAATGTTCAACATCACTTATTATTAGAGAAATGCCAATCAAAACTACAATGAGGTATCACCTCACATTGGTCAGAATGGCCTTCATCAAAAAATCTACAAACAATCGATTTGTAGAGAGAATGTGGAGAAAAGGGAACCCTCTCGCACAGTGGGTAGAAATGTAAATTGATACAGCCTCTATGGAGAACAGTATGAATATTTCTTTAAAAAGTAGGAATAAAGCTACCATATGACCTAGCAATCCCACTACTGGGCAAATGCCCTAAGAAAACCACAATTCTAAAAGACATTTGGTACATACCCCAA
The DNA here is from genome assembly GCF_033118175.1 of Dama dama. Lineage (NCBI taxonomy): Eukaryota > Metazoa > Chordata > Mammalia > Artiodactyla > Cervidae > Dama > Dama dama. The sequence goes on from NC_083694.1 coordinate 63,550,721, forward strand.
AGTTCATTAAAGTTCTATTTACAACAGTCAGGACATGGAAGCAACCTAGATGTCCATCAACAGATGAATGGACAGAGAAGATGTGGTACATATATGCAAAGAAATATTACTCAAGCGTAAGACAGAATGAATTTGAGTCAGTTCTAGTGAGGTAAATGAACCTAGAGTCTGTTATGTAGAATGAAGTAAGTCAAAAAGAGAAAAAATATCATATATTAATGCATACATATGGAATCTAGAAAAATAGTACTGATGAACCTATTTGCAGGGTAGCAATAGAGACACAGACATAAAGAACAGACTTGTGGGCACAGTGGGGAAAGGAGAGGGTGGGTGAATTGAGATATAACACTGAAGCATACACATTATCATATGTAAGATAGATAATGAGAATTTGCTATATGATGCAGGGAACTTAACCTGGTGCTCTGTGACAACCTAGAGGTTGGATGGGTCATGGAGTGGGGAGAGGAGGGTACATATGTATACCTTTGGCTGATTCATGTTATTGTATGGCAGAAACCAACACAACATTGTTAAGCAATTATCCTCCAATTAAAAATAAACAAATGTTTTAAAAAAGAAAGAATATACTTTAAATAAATATCCTGTGATAAGCCATAATGGAAAAGGATATTGAAAAAGAATGTGTATATATACACACACATATATATGTATAACTGAATCACTTTGCTATACAGCAGAAATTGACACATTAGAAATCAACTATACACTTCAATAAGGACTTCCCTGGGGGCTCAGACAGTAAAGCGTCTGCCTACAATGTGGGAGACCCAGGTTCAACCCCTGGGTTGGGAAGATCTTCTGGAGAAGGAAATGGCAACTCCCTCCAGTACTCTCGCCTGGAAAATCCCATGGATGGAGGAGCCTGGTAGGCTACAGTCCATGGGGTCGCAAAGAGTCGGACATGACTGAGCGACTTCACTTTCTTTTCTTCTTTCTTTTATACTTCAATAAAATGTTAAAAATCCATACACATTCTGAGAAAAACCAACATCCTTAATCTCAATATCCACTTGAATTCCTTCTAAGTCATCATCCCCAGGAAGCAAGGATCATTTTGGTGAAAGCAGCAGGAGTCCCATGTCAGAGACTGAGGCTTTTTTAATACAACCATTGATGACATGAGATTCAGTCTGCTCATGACTTTATGCAGTTGGAATCTGAGACTACACCCTCCAATTATACATAGCGTGATTCTGTATACTCAGCGGCTGCCCACAGAGCTTCCCACCCACCCCCCACTTTGGCATTACTGAAATAACAACCAAAGCTTATGATCCTGGAGGCTTCAGAAGTTCTTCAAGGAAACGCTTCTCAACAGGGTTGCATTTAGGACTGGTTCTAACAGCAGTGGAATGTGTCTCTGATCCTTACAATGCAGTCTTTCACATTCAACCAATTCCAAAATCTCTTTAGACTTGATGGATCAAATAGCAACTCTTAACTCTTAATCAGAAACAGCTTAATTCTTATAAAGGTAAAGTTAATCCACACACAACGGGTTAATGCAGTTTTAGCATGGAATAAATGCTAGCTACAGTCTTCTACTCTCCCAGTAGGCTTAATTAAAAATCTGAGTTTATTTAATTCTTCTTATTAGATTCAATTTATAACATCAGCTTTCAGAATAAAGCACATGACAGATCAAGAGATACTGTCTCTACTTGCAAATGTGTGACTATTTAAGGTAACTAGATATCATGCTTTTTTAAAATTGAAGTATAGTTGATTTACAAGGTCATGCCAATCTCTGCTCTATGGCAAAGTGACTGAGTTGTACATATATATACATTCTTTTTCCGATTCTTTTCCAGTATGGGTTTATTACAGGATATTGAATATAGTTCCCTGTGCTATATGTTAGGACCTTGTTTATCCATTCTAAATGTAACAGTTTGCATTTACCATCTGCTGCTGCTGCTAAGTCGCTTCAGTCATGTCTGACTCTGTGCAACCCCATAGATGGCAGCTCCTCTGTCCCTGGGATTCTCCAGGCAAGAATACTGGAGTGGGTTGCCATTTCTTTCTCCAATGCATGCATGTATGCTAAGTTGCTTCAGTCATGTCTGACTCTCTGCGACCCTATGGACAGCAGCCCACCAGGCTATCTACCATCTACCAACCCCAAACTTCCAGTATTCTCTCTCCCCTCGCTTCCATTTGGCAACCACAAGTCCATTCTTTATGTCCATGACTCCCTTTTGGTTTTGTAGATAGGCTCATTTGTGCCATATTTTAGATTCCACATATAAATGATCCAGATATCATACTTCTTGAGTATTCTACTTAAATGAGTGGGAGATTAAAAATAGCAAAGGAAAGTGAAAGTGAAGTCACTCAGTCGTGTCTGACTCTTTGCGACCCCATGGACAGTAGCCTGCAGCAGCCTCTTCCATCCATGGGATTTTCTAGGAAAGAGTACTGGAGTGGGTTGCCATTTCCTTCTCCAGGGAATCTTCCTGACCCAGGGATCGAACCCAGGTCTCCCGCATTGTAGACAGACGCTTTACCGTCTGAGCCACCAGGGAAGCCGAAAGGAAAATCTCTGGCTAAATCTCAGCAGATACATTGAAACCTGTCCTATCATGACTTATCGTGACTTATTTAGGCTGATGGCATGATTGTCTTTTGAATACTCCAAATTGAGATACTCTGGATATTTGACCCTTATGGGCTAATTATGATTGCTTTGGAATCTGATCAAAGTACTGAGTTTAAATTATTTTTAGAATATAAGTATGGAGTATGTTTGAGACTAAATAAAAGCAGTATTTTTCTTTCCATATTGAAAATCATTACCAGGGAAAATAAATTCTTAAAAATAAAACTATTATACAGCCTACGAATTTTGGTATCAAGGGATTATTAAATACCGGAATGCTGATCATGAAAATACAAGGCGTTACTGTATTTAGTCTACAAGACATTGCAACAAAAATTTCTTTGTAGCAAGTCTGTGCTTGCATGACAAAAAAAAAGAGCAGTCTTCCAGCTGAAATTATAATAAAAAGAAATCATATTGCATGAATAATGCTACAGCATTGATCAAAACTCATGCCTGCATGTCTAAAAGGCATTAGAAATGTGGGGACTCAGAATAATAAAGACAGAAAATAAATGAGCACCTAATCTAAAACATTTGAAAATCTAAGAGGAGCCCAGAAAAATGATCCTGTGGGAGATTCCATATCAAGAAGAATCAATGCATATATGTTCTAGGTGTCCTTGTGGATTCATTTAATGGTGGGTGGCTTAGTTTCCCCTTGGAAGGTAAATATAAAATTGTTCACAAATAGCACAGATCTAAGTAGGGCCTAACTTACCTTTGTTGAGAAAGATCTGTACAAACAAGACCTTCTTCTGACCTGCTTAATGGGACAAAGTCATATTCACATTTATTTAAACCACACTTTGTGGATTTTTTTTTTTTTGAAAGCAGAAAAAAAAATTATCCCAAAAGGTAGTATAAATAAGAAATTCATTCTGATAATATACTTTGGTATAATTCTGGTGGGACAAATTTTCCCTCTGAACAAGTTTTCCTACTGACAGCCCCCCTGGAGTCTTATTGTCATGTTAACATTTTTAAACACTTCACTGATTCTCATGTTGTGAGCAGGTAGGAGCCATCTTCAAAATCACTGGTTCCAAGGAGAGAGTAACATTATCTCTCAGAAGAACATCACTTTTGATCTCAGAAGAGTACCTAATCATTTCATTGAGGCAGCACAGTTTAGATTAAGTGGGCACATCACTCATCAAAGTGTAAAAATGGTGATAGGAAAAAATTACTGCACTGTAGAATAAGATGTACAAATGTGGTGTGAACATTTAAGGCAGCTGATGGCCAAAGGGAGCGAATCAAGGAAGGTGGTCTGGGTATGGAAGTGATTTTGCATCTAGAGGAGCTCTCTTTGTGACCTCAATGACTGATCACAGGCAAGCAAGCCTTCTTCCTCAAGGTCAATGATACTAGAGGTAACAGACAGTTTCATTTTTCAAGTGTGTTCTAAAGAGAGGCCTGATGTGGGCCAGAATTGCAATCAGCCAAAAGAGGAACAAACAAAACAGGTCACCAACATACTGATGGTAACTCCTTGGTTGGGATCCTTAGGGATGAACCAGGGCACCAGGAAGCTGGTGAAGACCCAGAACATGCTCATCACACTAAGAGGCACGGTGAGGCCAGGATAGGTCATGGGGTCTCACGCTGTGTGCTTGTGATAGAGGAAATGAAGCTCATATTTATTAAGTGTCTGGTCTATGCCAGTACCAAGTTATGTATCTCTCTCATAGCTTTCTTATAGCAAAGTTATTTTCTTTTTTAAAAATATCATTATCTTTATTTATTTGTAAAGAAATGGAAGCTCAAAGAGGTGAACTAACAACAACTTAAGTGTCAATTAACAGATGAATGGATAAAGAAGTTTTACCTACATATACATACATGTATATATCTACATATAAGCATACATATATATATCTACATGCATGCAATAGGATACCACTCAGCCATAAAAAAGAACTAAATTTTGCCATTTGCAACAACATGGATGGACTTGGAAGGCATTACGCTAAGTGAAATAAGTTATACAGAGAAAGAGAAATACCAAATGATATCATTTATATATGGAATCTAAAAAATACAACAGATGAATGAATAAAACAAACAAGAAGCAGGCTCATAGAGGACAAACACAGTTACAAGTGGGGAGTGGGAGATGGAATATAGAAGGGTGGGAATGACAGGTACAAACTACTGCATGTAAGATAAGCTTATGGATGTATTGTATAACATGTGGAATATAGCCACTATTCTGTAATAACTGTAAATGGAAAGTAAAGATGCTACCAGAAAACTACTAGAATTCATCCATTAATTTAAAGTTGTAGGATACAAAATTAATACACAGAAATCTCTTGCATATCTATACACTAGCAGTGAAAGATCAGAAAGAAAAATTAAGGAAACAAGCTCATGTGCCATCACAACAAAAAGAATAAAGTACCTAAGAATAAACATACCTAAGAAGACAAAGGACCTGTACTCTGAAAACTATAAGATACTGATGAAAGGAATCGAAGATGACACAAAGAGATGGAAAGATATACCATGTTATTGGATTGGAAGATTCAATATTGTCAAGATGACTATACTACCCAAGACAAATTCAATGCAATCCCTATGAAATTAACAATGACGCTTTTCACAGAACTAAAGCAAAAAAGTTTTAAGTCTGCATAGAAACACAAAAGACGCTGAATAGCCAAAGCAATCCTGAGAAAGGAAAATGGAGCTGGAGAAATGAGGCTCCCTGACTTCAGATTATACTACATGCTGCATGCTCACTCTTGTATGACTCTTTGTGACCCCCATGGACTGTAGCTCCTCTGTCCATGGGATTCTCCTGGCCAGAATACTGGAGTGGGTTGCCATTTCCTTCTCCAGAATAACAATAATCAAGACAGTATGGTATTGACACAAGAAAACAGAAATATAGACCAATGGAAGAGGATAGAAAGCTCAGAAGTAAACCATGCACCTGTGGTCAATTAATCTACAACAACGAATGCGAGACTATATAATAAAGACAGTCGCTTCACTAAGTGGTGTTGGGAAAACTTGAAAACTCCATGTAAAAAATAAAATTAGAACATCCTCTAACACCTTACACAACAACCCAAATTGGGTTAAAGACTTCAATGGAAGACCAGATGCCCTGAAACTCCTATGAGAAAAACATAGGCAGAACATACTTTGACACAAATCACAACAGTATCTTTTTGGATCCACCTCCTAGAGTAGTGGAAATAAAAACAATAATGAACAAGTAGGATCTAATTAAAGTTAAAAGCTAGAAATCAAAACAATACTGTAAAGCAATTATCCTTCAATTAAAAATAAAGAAAAAAAGATCAAACTCATAGTAAAGGTTGCTTATTTAAAAAAAAAAAGTCAAAAGCTTTTGCATAGCAAAGGAAACCATAAACAAAAAGACAACCCACAGAATGGGAGAAAATATTTGTGAATGATGTAACCAACAAGGAATTAATCTTTAAAATATACAAACAGCTCATGCAGCTCACTATCACAAAAATAAACAATCCAGTCAAGAAATGGGCAGAATATCTAAATAGACTTTTCTCCAAAGAAGTCATACAGATGGCCAAAAAACACATGAAAAGATGCTCTACATCACTCATTCTTAGAGAAATGCAAGTCAAAACCACAATGAGGTATCACCTCACATCACTCAGAATGGCCATTATTAAAAAGTCTATACATAATAAATGCTAGAGAGGATGTGGAGAAAAAGGAACCCTCCTAATGCTGCTGGTGGGAATGTAAATTGGTACACCCATTATGGAAATCCCTTAAAAAACTAAAAACAGAGCTACCATATGATTCATTTCTGGTTATGTATGCAAAGAAAACCATAATTTAAAAAGATACATGCACTCCAATGTTCATAGTAGCACTAACGATAGTCAAGACATGCAAACAATCTTAAGGTCCATCGACAGAAAAATAAAGGAAGCATGGTATATATACACAATGGAATATTATTCCAAAAGTCTACAAGCAATAAATGCTGGAGAGGGTGTGGAGAAAAGGGAACCCTCTTACACTGTTGGTGGGAATGCAAACTAGTACAGCCGCTATGGAAAACAGTGTGGAGATTTCTTAAAAAACTGGAAATAGAACTGCCATATGACCCAGCAATCCCACTTCTGGGCATACACACTGAGGAAACCAGATCTGAAAGAGACACGTGCACCCCAATGTTCATCGCAGCACTGTTTATAATAGCCAGGACATGGAAGCAACCTAGATGCCCATCAGCAGATGAATGGATAAGGAAGCTGTGGTACATATACACCATGGAATATTACTCAGCCATTAAAAAGAATTCATTTGAACCAGTCCTAATGAGATGGATGAAGCTGGAGCCCATTATACAGAGTGAAGTAAGCCAGAAAGATAAAGAACATTACAGCATACTGACACATGTATATGGAATTTAGAAAGGTGATAACGATAACCCTATATGCAGAACAGAAAAAGAGACACAGAAATACAGAACAGACTTTTGAACTTTGTGGGAGAATGTGAGGGTGGGATATTTCAAAAGAACAGCATGTATGCTATCTATGGTGAAACAGATCACCAGCCCAGGTGGGATGCATGAGACAAGTGCTCGGGCCTGGTGCACTGGGAAGACCCAGAGGAATCGGGTGGAGAGGGAGGTGGGAGGGGGGATCGGGATTGGGAATACATGTAAATCCATGGCTGATTCATATCAATGTATGACAAAACCCACTGGAAAAAAAAAATAATAATAATAATAAAAAAATAAAAAAATTAAAAAAATTAAAAAAAAAAAAGTTGATGATGTTTAGAGAAAAAAAAAAAAAAAAAGAATGAAATAAGGCTATTTGCAGCAACATGAATGAACCTAGAGATTACCGTACTAAGTGAAGTAAAAGAGAAAGACAAATATCATATGATATCACTTACATGTGGAATCTAAAAAATGATGCAAATTAACTTATTTTACAACACAGAAACAGACTCGTGGACATTAAAAACAAATTTATGGTTTCCAAAGGGGAAAGGCTGGGGGAGGAGGGATAAATTAGGAGTCTTGGATTAAGATATACACACTACCACATATAAAACAGATAATCAACAAGGACCTACTGTATAGCACAGGGAACTCTACTAAATATTCTGTAATAATCTATATGGGAAAAGAATCTGAAAAAGAATGGGTATATGTATATGTGTAACTGGGGACTTTCCCAGTGACTCAGTGGTAAAGAATCTGCCGGCAATGCAGGAGACTCAGGTTTGATCCCTGGGCTGAGAAGATCCCCTGGAGGAGGGCATGGCAACCAACCCCAGTATTCTTGCCTGGAGAATCCCATAGACAGAGGAGCCTGGTGGGCTACAGTCTATAGGGGAACAAAGAATCAGACACAACAGAGGCAATTAAGCATATGTGTAACTGAATCACTTTGCAGTACATCTGTACTGCAAAAATTGTAGATCAATTATATTCTAATATAAAATAAAAACTAAATTTAGAAAACCATGGGGGATATAGTCAATATTCTGTAATAATTAAAAATGGAAAGTAGCATTTTAAATCATATAAAAGTTTAAACATTAAAAAAATTTTAATAAATTAATCCACAGTTATATTAAAAGAGAGGTGAAATAACTTTTAAAGTTGGTTCATGGAAGAGAATAATGGGAATCCAAGTTGTTCTGTCTCCAGTTCCACATGCAGGGGTCCCTGCCTTTCCCTCCAGAAAGTCTGCTGTAGGCCCTGAACCAGCCTTACCCACCCGTGGGTAGACACCAGATGCAAGAGAATGATCCAAAACCTATGGGTTGCAGCAAAACACTTATCAGAGGAAGTTTATAGCAATGAAAGCTTACCTCAGAAAACAAGAACAAATCACTAGCAATCTAACCTGACACCTAAAGAAATTAACAGGAAGAACACACAAAACCTGAAGATAGTAGAAGGAAAGAAGTCATAATTCAGTTCAGTTGCTTGGTCGTGTCCAACTCTCTGCAACCCCGTCCACTGCAGCATGCCAGGCCTCCCTGTCCATCACCAACTCCCAGAGTTTACTCAGACTCATGTCCATTGAGTCAGTGATGCCATCCAAACAACTCATCCTCTGTTGTCCCCTTCTCCTCCTGCCTTCAATCTTTCCCAGCCTCAGGGTCTTTCTCTTCGCATCAGGTGGCCAAAGTATTAGAGTTTCAACTTCAGCATCAGTCCTTCTAATGAATATTCAGGACTGATTTCCTTCAGGATGGACTGGTTGGATCTCCTTGCAGCCCAAGGGACTCTCAAGAGTCTCCTCCAACACCACAGTTCAAAAGCCTCAATTCTTTGGTGCTCAGTTTTCTTTATACTTTGTTATACTTTATACTTTCTCATACTTTGTTAAATAACAAATTCAAACTTATCAAGGAGACATTTTTTTTATGAAAGAGAGTATTGCAAGGTGGGAGTGGAAGGAAGGGAGAGTACTGTGACCCCAAGATCTGCAAAAGTCCCAAGAGTTAGCAAAGTAATAGAGGGTCCTAAAGAGGACTGGGAGGAACTGAGTATGGGGGGGCAGGAGGAAAGGGTGGCATGATCAGACAGTAAAGAACGTTTCACCCTGAGCCTGGTGCATTCTCAGTAGGGGCTGTGTGCTGACCTGAGTGAGGGGCAAGGTTCAGGCACTTAGGGGAAGGAGAACAAAATCAGAAGTATTTTGTATCCATTGATCAATGGGGGCAAGTAGTTCAGTAACTACTTATGAGACAAAGAATGGAAATTTGAAAGGACTGTGTCTGACCTTGTCACAGGTAAACAAGTGGGGAACCCATGAGTCTTATCTATGTTATGTAAAGAAGGGTGATATTTCACAGTAAATCATTTTCCAGGACGCAAAGGTAGACAGGATTTCTCAACCTTCACCATTTTCTAGGATCAGTTAAAATTCAACATTGTCATCCTTTATGACTCTTAGTGTTGACACAGCTTAGCAGTTAGGTGATGTGTTAAGGGTTAATACCTCTGCTCAAAAATATCAGTTAGAAAAGTTTACATTGCGCCTTGATCAGGGAGTCTTAGTTTTCTTTATATACGTTATCTACATTTCTAGTTAAGTTTCTTGTAGAAGTGTTATGTCTTTTGCTATTATTAAAGAAGCTTCAATATTTTAAAATATCTTCTATCTAGTTGTTGTCTCTCCTTATATGTATACACACACACACACACAGACACACACACACATATATGAAAACCATAAAAGTAGATAGAAAAATTTAATCCCCATTAAATACATCCTTTTATATTTAAAAATACCAATTAGGCACAGGCTCTGAATGCCTGCATTAGACAGTCATTCTACTAGCTTGTGGTTTGATATTGCTTCCTAGACACTTCCTTTTAAATGCACACATTCTTGGAAAACTACTGAACTTAAAACTCTCGACTGTCTTTAATGTGATGCCAGAGGAAAAGAAGCAAAGATTTTCACAAAATCTCCTTGAAGCTGGGCACATTCATTTTATTCAGTTATTTTGTTCATTCATGCAGCAATATTTAATGACCCTCTACCACGTTCCAGGTACTTTCCTACACTGCAGGGATTCAGCCATGAAAAACAAAGCAACAAAAAACACCCTACCCTCTTGGAGGCTTCAGTGAGTGGGAGAGCTAGTCAAGTAAGTATGAATATATGAATGATATAATTCTTTTCATGATGAGAGTTATGAATATAACAAAATAGCACTAAATAAATAGATGACCATGGGCAAATGATTCCTTTTGTGTAGAAAAGTCCAAGAGGCTCACTCAGAAGAGAAATTTTAACAGCCATCTGAAGACCTGAATAGTAGGAAAGAGGGAGTGATACAGAAACATGCGGAAGAATTCCCGAACAAAGTGATGCCGAGTCCAAGCTCACATGCTCGCCACACTAGAAGCCGATAAACTGAGAAACTAGTTGTTGGGGCAAGGAATAGCGACTTAATTCAGAAAGCCAACAGACCAATAAGATGGTGGACTCGTGTTCCAAAGAACCATCTTGTCTGAGTTAGAATTCAAGCTCCTTTTATACTAGCAGGGGAAGGAGTAAAGCCAAACATTTCCTCGTTCCAGTCAGCCTCCAGAGGAGAGGTGTTCATTTCGTTCTTATGGCAGCCATTCACTTGAAGGCCTGGTCAGGACGCTTCCTGTGTGCTAAAGACAGGTACTGTAGCTGAATGCTCATTACCTGGGAGTCAGGGTTCCCAGAGAAGGGCCAATTATGTATTAATATAATTTAAGCTTATAGACAACACCCCTCTAGTGATTAACTTGTAATAAAATACAAAATGGGTAGTACCAAAATAACATACCAGTGAAATGCCAAGATATCTGCATTGACTACTAAAGATAATTCTACTAAAATCACTATTTAGTTTTTACTTACATAATTTTACAAGGAAAGAAAAAACCATATGTTTCCTAACTCCAAAAGAATATGATAGCCTTTTATAAGGTTAAATGTAAGAAAATCAGTTACTATTATGATTCATAAGTAAGTGTAATCTTCTCTAACAAACAAACAATGAATATAATTTAATGAAAATAAGTATCATAGCCTCAACGTTAAGGTTTGTTGTAATTAGGGTAGACGATTCCCATAGAGAACTTCTTATAAACAAACCACAGAATTTTGTAATGATAAGATACAGCTTAAGTATGGAAGTGGTAAGAAAGTTTCTTCATCCCTTCAGGCCCTGTGTTTATATATTCAAACGACCTAACTGGTGAATAGCCTCATCTTCTTTCTTACAGTTGTTAAAAAAGAAGTTAAAACGACTTAGTACTCTGTATCCTGAAAGCATTGTGTTAATAGCTCAGCTGTTCCATCTTAAGCTTCCTTTTGTTGGAGCCTGTGCCCTCTGGGCACATATTAATTTTAATCAAGACAGAAATAGATATTTTGAACCTATGACAATTTATCTTTGTATTTTCTTTTCATAATTAACTTAAATCATACATGTAAAGCATTTAGAATAGCGCCTGACACACAGTAGGTATTTGGTTTCTTGTAGTCCCTATGATAAATTGTGCTACCCTTCTTATGCAGCATCCACTGGCTTTTGCTGGTTCCTATCCTGGATGTCATTTGGCTCTTTTTCTGCAAGTCCAAATATCCTGCTTAAGTCCAACACAATTGCTATGGCTTATAGGAAGCCCTTCCCATTCTTATCCCAAAGCACGTTAGTGAACTTATATTACACATTTTCCCGCTTCTTTATATCACAGGTTTATGTCTTATATTTTTTGCTGAACAGTAAGCAGTGGTGCTTTGAAGGGAGGATCTTTGTCTTACTTTAATTTTCTTCTGGATGCCTGAGTGACTGTTGCATAGAGGAAGCTCAAGGAATGTTGATTCATTATAATCAAGAGTAAAAAAATGTTAGTGGAGGGCAAGAGAAAACAGGATCAGCATGAGGAAAGCAAGGAAGAGCAAGAGAGAAGTTCAGTGATTACTCGGGAAAGGGAAATGACACTTGGAAAATGAGAAGCTTCCGTGACTTTAGGCATCGTCCTCTTTCCTTCCTTTCCTCCAAAACTGATCAATGTTCAGCTATGTTCCAGGTGCTGAGGAAGAACAGTAGCTATGGCTTATTGAGTGACAGCTTGTGTACGAAGCAATGTACAAAGATCCTCCTGTTAACATCCCCAAAAGAGAATTATTAAGTCACAGTTGAGAGAGCTAAAGATGTGAGAAATTTGAACATTTATCTAGGGTGATCCTGTCAGCAGGTAATAGAGCTGGGACTGAAACCCAGGTCTGCCTCAACTGCCCTTATTGTTCCACGTTAAGAGATGCTTAAGTTCCAACTTGTCCCTCCCTGCCAGCAAAAATTATGCAGCTACTTATAAAAGAAAACTGAAAGTCAGTACAGGGAGCTCAGCCTGGTGCTCTGTGATGACCTAGATAGGTGGGATCAGGGGTGGGAGGGGTGGGGGTGTACATATATGCATAAAGCTGTTTCACTTCATGGTACAGCATAAACTAACACAACACTGTAAAGGAACCATACCCGAATAAATTTTGTTTTAATTAAAAAAAAGAATGGAAAAGAAATCACTGAGTTCATTTCAAAGCATCCCATGTATTTCTGTTAAGCCATTTACTGCTCAAAAATCCTCACTTTGCCAAATTCAGACAGCTTTGCACCTGGTTCCTTTTCTCTGGGTTCTTCAACTGAAACAAATGATTTTGAAACTCTTTGACCCATAAAATGTTCCAAAAGGATTCTGAAACCCCTTGCTTCTTGCTATTCTGTTAAAAGGAAGAGTCTTGTCCCTAAGTAGGAGTCTGCTGGGAGTCTAGACTGCGTTTGTTTCTCTGTAACAGTCTGTGATTTGACAAAGCGGATGTCGGGGCGCCGAGATGAACATCTCTGGGATTTGGGTGTGTTCAGAAAAACATATTTGCAGCAGACTGAGATTGTCTCCGTTGATGTCATTGGGTTGGGTCTGACCGTGGTCCGACGCCTCTCACTGGCTCACTAGTCTGTTGGGTTTCCAACCCCTGAATGCTTCAGGACAGTGAAACCCTGGTGGAAAAAAAAGAGAAAGCTCCCTGGAGTTTCACTGTACAAAGAACAAAAGAGGAACATGAAAGACAGCCAGAAATCCATGTCTCCCCCAGAGAAGCCCAAAATGTGCTTCAACGTTCAGAATGTATTACCTCAGTGTAATCTCCTCATGAAGCAAATATTGAGCTATGGGGAGAAAGGAAGGGATGGGCTGCAAAGAGAATGGGCAGCTCTTCTAGAAAGGGCCGTGGTTATCCTTGTGAAGTAAATGCTACATGGCTGTTCTCACACAGCTGAGGGATATTTATTTGTGACCAACAGGCCTTTCCCCCATGACGGACAAAGAACAATTAATGTGTCCCTGATTGCAGTCTCACTGCTCCTTTTTGTAGCTGTTAAAACAATATATGCCAACATCCCAGAAACATATCACAATGAAAAAAGATGACTTGGGGTAAACACAGACCTGCAAGTAAATCTGGCTCTGACATTAAGCTCATGGTACCTTGGACAGGCAAGATAATCTCCCTGATCCTCAATTTCTGCTACTATAAAATGGTGAATATAATATCTAGCTTGAAGGATTAATATGAGAACTGAAGAAAATAATGTAGTAAAATTTTCTGGCCCAGGACCTATGACATAGTAGGTGTTTAATAGAACCTTTATATGTTCATAGGCAATGATGAAGGAAAAGTGTTAGTTGCTCAGTCATGTCCAACTCTTTGCAACCCCACGGACTATATAACCCACCAGGCTCCTCAGTCCACGGAATTCTCCAGGCAAGAATATTCGAGTGGGTAGCCATTACCTTCTCCAAGGGATCTTTCCAACTGAGGGATTGAATTCAGGTCTCTCGCATTGCAGGCTGATTTTTTTTTAAACCACCTGAGCCACCAGGGAAATCCAATCAGTGATGAAGTAAAACCAAATAGCTATTTTTTAAACTTTTCTATCTGACATCAAGTAACTGTCCACCAGCTTGAGAAACTGCCTACTTGATTGAAACGATCATGTGCATCACTTGCTTTGGCATCTGACCCAGCTATGGTTTGAATGTTTGTGTTTACCTACCCATCCCCCAAATTTCTATGTTGAAATCTTAATACCCAACATGATGGTATTAGGAGGTGAGGGATTTGAAGGGGGATTTGAAAGGTGGTTAAGTCATAAGAGTGGAGACCTCACTAATGGGATTAGTGCTCTTATAAAAGAGACTCAGAGCCCCCTTGGCCCTTCTGCCATGTGAGGATACAGTGAGAGGTCTGAGACCAGGCAGATGATTCTCAGCCAGTCCTGCTGGCACCCTGATCTCAGACTTCCAGCATCCAGAACAGTGAGAAATCAATTTCTGACGTCTATCAACCATCTATACCTAGCACTTTGCTATGCAGCCCAAATGAATCAAGACACTGGCCTTTTAGTTACTTTGTCTGCATTCTCTCTTAGTGCCTTTTTTTTTTTTTTTAAGAAAAGCTTAGATTAAAAAAAAAAAAAGTGGGCTTCTCTTGTGGCTCAGCTGGTAAAGAATCTGCCTGCAATGCAGGAAACCTGGGTTTGATCCCTGGGTTGGGAAGATCCCCTGGAGAAGGGAAAGGCTACCCACTCCAGTACTCTGGCCTGGAGAATTCCATGGAGTAGCAAAGAGTTGGACGTGATTGTAGTCTGGACATGAAAGTAATCGATCACACGACTATCACTTAGGTAAAAATAAAAGAAATATTCTGTAGAATTCCCTCCAGTCATGTCCCCCTGCCTTCTAATATCCATAAGCATTGGCAGCATCCAGGAGGGAGCTTCAGAGCATCTTTAAGATATTGTGTTCTCTATCAGCCTCATCTCCCAGGCCACCCCCTCATAGCCCTGTTATAACTCAACCAGCTAGGATATAAGACTGTCTTACATCCTTGTATAGCTGAGCCCAGGAGGATTCAAAGTATGTTGCTGCCATGCTAGTAGACCAACTACCTTACAGAATTCTATCCTGACTGGCAGACAAAACGGATGAAAAATGTCAGAAAACTGGAGGTGACATATCACACAGGACACAAAAACTTTGTCTATTATAGACTTCACATCCATGAGTCTAATGTCTTTGGAGAGTTTCTGTGGTAGGTGGAAAAATGACCCCCAAAGTGCCCAGGTCCTAATCCTCTAGAATTTGTGAATATTTTATCTGATATGTGAATATACCTTATAAGAAAACATTACAGATTTGATTAAGAGTAGTGAGACAGGGAGATTATCCTGTATTATCTAGGTGGGTCCACTGTAAACACATGATCTTTTTAAAAGAGGGAGGCAGAAGGGTCAGAAACAGAGATTGAAATATGCAATAATGATGACTTTGAAGATGGAAGAAGAGGCCAAGAGCCAAGCAAAGTAGGAAGCTTCTAGAAACTGGGAAAGTGAAGGGAATGACTTTTCCCCTACAGCCTCCAGAATAAATGCAGGCCTGAGAATGCCTGGATTTTAGCCCAGTGAGCTCCATTTCAGAATTTTGACCTCCAAAGCTGCAAGATAATAAATTGGTATAGTTTTAAGTCACTCACTTTATGAAAATTTGTTTTAGAACCAATAGGAAACAAATACAGCTACTAGATTTTATGTTTCCAGCATAAAATGGATGCCTATATAGGCCATTAGAAATTCATTCATTACAAAATGAATGCCTATATAAGGGTGTCAAATTTAGTACATAAAAAATAGAGTACACAGTTAAATTTACATTTCAGATAAACAACATGTAATTTTTTAGTATAAGTATGTCCACTCAATAGTTGAGACATACTAAAGACATTCATTTTTATCTGAAATTTATTTACCTGAGCATCCTGTATTTTACTTTTTACCTAAGTCTTTAAGTTAACTACCCTCTAGAGAAGGAAGACTTTACTCTTTTCATCTTAACCCTACTTTTTCCAAGTTTTGAGATCTCAATTCATCTAGATTTGATTAAGCCAAAAAATTCGTCTCATCTAGTTTCATCAAAATATTATAGGCTGGGGCTGTGTGTTTTTTCGATAGTTTTATAAAGAAATTCCAATTATATTCACATGGAAAATTCTTGCTGCCTAACACCAGGAATCTAGACCTCAGCAGAAAAACACTCTTGTTTTGGTGTGAGGTGTCTGTTAAAGAGAGCCACTAGAATTAAAATATGCTAGTGTGAAAGTAATGCTCAAAATTCTCCAAGCCAGGCATCAACAGTACGTGAACCGTGAACGTCTAGATGGTCAAGCAGGATTTAGAAAAGGTAGAGGAACCAGGGATCAAATTGCCAACATCCACTGGATCATAGGAAAAGCAAGAGAGTTCCAGAAAAAGATCTACTACTGTTTTATTGACTATGCCAAAGCCTTTGACTGTGTGGATCACAAAAAACTGTGGAAAATTCTTCAAGAGATGGGAATACCAGGCCACCTGACCTGCCTCTTGAGAAAGCTGAATGAAGTCAAGAAGCAACAGTTAGAACCGGACATGGAACAACAGACTGGTTCCAAATCAGGAAAGGAGTACGTCAAGGCTTATTTAACTTATATGCAGATTACATCATGTGAAATGCCAGGCTGGATGAAACACCAGCTGGAATCAAGATTGCTGGGAGAAATATCAATAACCACAGATATGCAGATGACATCACCCTTATGGCAGAAGAGCCACTTGATGAAAGTGAAAGAGGAGAGTGAAAAAGCCAGCTTAAAACCCAACATTCAAAAAACTAAGATCATGGTATCCAGTCCCATGACTTCATGGCAAATAGATGGGGAAACAATGGAAACAGTAACAGACTTTATTTTCTTGGGCTCAAAAAATCACTGCAGATGGTGACTGCAGTCATGAAATGAAAAGATGCTTGCTCCTTGGAAGAAAAGTTATGACCAACCTAAACAGCATATTAAAAAGCAGAGACATTACTTTGCTGACAAAGGCTCGTCTAGTCAAAGCTATGGTTTTTCCAGTAGTCATGTATGAATGTAAGAGTTGGACTGTAAAGAAAGCTGAGTACTGAAGAATTGATGCTTTTGAACTGTGGTGTTGGAGAACACTCTTGAGAGTCCTTTGGACTGCAAGGAGATCAAACCAGTCAATCCTAAAGGAAATCAGTCCTGAATATTCATTGGAAGGACTGATGTTGAAGCTGAAGCTCCAGTACTTTGATTCGAAGAACTGACTCATTGGAAAAGACCCTGGTGCTGGGAAAGATTACAGGCAGGAGGAGAAGGGGATGGCAGAAGATGAGATGGTTGGATGGCATCACTGACTCAATGGACATGAATTTGAGCAAGCTCTGGGAGTTGGTGATGGACAGGGAAGCCTGGCATGCTGCATTCCATGGGGTCACAAAGAGTCGGACATGACTGAGTGACTGAACTGAAATGACTGAAGTGTGAACTGTGACAGAGAAGAATAATGCCCTCTCTTATGTTGTTATTCCATGTAATGTCTCCTCTAGAAGTTTCATGGACACCTCAAACAGGTCCACAATAAAGCTCATCATCTCTGCTTCCCATCTCTCCCAGATCTACCTCTTTTTCTTTCTCTTTTGAGGGAATGACATCACCATCCACCCATATACCCAAGGTATTCTGGAGCCTTCCCCATCTTTCTACTTCATCATCACATCTATGTTCTTAATATTTCTCAAATACGTACTTTCCATTCCACCCCCACCACCACTGCCCTGGGTTAGGCTCTTGTTTATCATTTTCTAACTGGGGTTTTTGCCTCCAGTCTTCCTCTGGGGTGAGGCTGAGTTCTGTTCTGAGTTACCTTTCTGAAACAGATCTGATCATTTCACTCTGGTGATGTAAAGCTTGAAGTGGCTCCCTGGTGTCTTCATTATAAATTCCAGACCCTAAACATGAGACAAAGATATTTCTTATCCCAACTCTTGTCCTGTTTCTATCTTCCTGCACCATTGCATTCACATCACGAGTTTTGGGTAAACAGAGCTGCTTCACTGAACACACTGCCTTCATCACATCTCCATTCTTTTGCATTTTCTATTACTACTACAGATAGTGTCCTTGCTTCACTTATTTATTTAGGTAACTGCTATTAATACTCAAAATACAACTCAGGTTTTATCTCTTTCCTAGTAGCCTTCCTTGATTCCCCTCTGAAATCTGAGTTTAAATCTTCTTCACTCAAGAATCTAAGATTTCTTCTTTAAAAAAAAAAAAAAATTATTGGCTGTGCCAGGTCTTAGTTGCAGCATGCAGGGTCTTTGATTTTGGTTGCAACATGCAGAATCTTTAGTTGCAGCATATGAACATGAGTATGTGGGATCTTGTTCTCTATGCCTGCCTTCCTGAATTCGGAGCAGAGAGTCTTATCCACTGGACCACCAGAGAAGTCCCTTAGATTTCTTCTATATCACGTTTGGTATCAGTAGTCAGGCATCTAATCAGAGCGTTACTACTTCCATGGTTTGTGTTCATGACCTTTCCTTCAATGGGATATTTAGAGATGACATTATATATTTGAAGTTTATCAAAGAACACAATTTAATCTGCATTTCCTACTGACTAAATTTCTAATTTTCCCTTTTTAAATGAATTAAATATCATGGGAATTTAAAAGCTTCTATTGAAACTTGGAAGATTTTGACAAAGATGAGCACCTGAATGACAGTTCTTCACTATACATCAGTCTATCACACCAAATCGTCCCAATTTTTTATATCTATAATCTATTCTAGAATATTTAGTAGTTCCTACTATCAATAATTAAATATTTTGGCTTGAGTGGGCAACATTCTAGATATACAATATTTTCTCATTTTAATATTTCATCATAGTAAATAGAAACTAGAGACTTTAACTTCATAAAATGTAAAACAATGAATAGTAATATTTTTGGTATTATTGATGAAGTTGAGTATATAGAATAAATTTGAAACTTGTCAGAACATGCTGGATACTACAGTGGAGCTGTATTTTAAAATAATAGCATTTCTTAATATTAAATGGAAATGACACACATTTGAGTATTTAACTTCACATTTTTTCTAAGTAGGAATATTCCCCAGCAATTATTTAATATTCAAAACTCTGAATTAAAAAAAGATTTATTTTTGTGAATGATCAGCATGTCCCTGGCTATAACTCAAACTATGATCTCAAAGATATAAAGCCACAAAATGGATTTCAGCAATTAGCCTATTAGTACTAGTATTAAATATTACATTAAAAAGAAGAGGTAGATTACCATAAAAATTTTGACACATTTTTAAAAATTAATTTATTTCAATTGGAGGCTAATTACTTTACAATATTGTGGTGGTTTTTGTCATGCATTTACATACATCAGCCATGGGTGTACATGTGTCCCCATCCCGAAACCCCCTCCCACCTCCCTTCCCATTTCATCCCTCTGGGTTGTCCCAGTGCACTGGCTTTGAGTGCCCTGTTTCATGTATCAAACTTGGACTGGTCATCTATTTCACATATAGTAATATACATGCTTCAGTGCTATTCTCTCAAATCATCCCACCCTTGCCTTCTCCCACAGAGTCCAAAAGTCTGTTATTTATATCTGTGTCTCTTTTGCCGTCTCAAATACAAGGTCGTCACTACCGTCTTTCTAAATTCCATATATATGTGTTAATATACAGTATTGGTGTTTTTCTTTGTGACTTACTTCACTCTGTATAATAGGCTCCAGTTCCATCCACCTCATTAGAACTGATTCAAATGTGTTCTTTTTCATAGCTGAGTAATATTCCGTTGTATATATGTACCACAATTTTCTTATCCATTTGTCTGCTGATGGACATCTAGGTTATTTGCATGTCCTAACTGTTGTAAACAGTGCTGCGATGAACTTTGGGGTACATGTGTCTCTTTCAATTCTGGTTTCCTTTGTGTGTACGCCCAGCAGTAGGATTGCTGGGTTGTATGGCAGTTCTATTTCCAGTTTTTGATACTGGACAGTTCAGTTCAGTCACTCAGGCGTGTCTGACTCTTTGCAACACCATGGACTGCAGCATGCCAGGCCTCCCTGTCCATCACCAAATCTCAGAATTTGCTTAAAATCATGTCCATCATGTCGGTGATGCCACTCAACCATCTCATCCTCTGCCACCCCCTTCTCCTCCTACCTTCAATCTTTCCCAGCATCAGGGCCTTTTCCAATGAGTCAGTTCTTCCCATCAGGTGGCCACAGTATTGGGCCTTCAGCTTCCGCATTTGAAGCTTGAGTCCTTCCAATGAATATTCAGGACTGATTTCCTTTAGGATGGACTGGTTTGATCTCCTTGCTGTCCAAGGGACTCTCAAGAGTCTTCTCCAATACCACAGTTCAAAAGCATCAATTCTTTGGCATTCAGCTTTCTTTACAGTCCAACTCTCACATCCATACATGGCTACTGGAAAAACCATAAATTTGACTAGATGAACCTTTTCTCAGCAAAGTAATGTCTTTGCTTTTTAATATGTTGTCCAGGTTTTTCACAGCTTTTCTTACAAACAGCAAGCATCTTTTAATTTCATGACTGCAGTCACCATCTGCAGTGATTTTGGAAACCCCAAAAATAAAGTCTGTCCCTGTTTCCACTGTTTCCCCATCTATTTGCCATGAAGTGATGGGACCAGATGCCATGATCTTAGTTTTCTGCATGTTGAGTTTTAAGCCAACTTTTTCACTCTCCTCTTTCACTTTCACCAAGAGGCTCTTCAGTTCTTCGCTTTCTCCCATAAGGGTGGTGTCATCTGCACATCTGAGGTTATTAGTATTTCTCCCAGCAATCTTGATTCCAGCTTGTGCTTCATCCAGCCTGGAATTTTGCGTGATGTACTCTGCATATAAGTTAAACAGGCAGAGTGACAATATACAGCCTTGACATACTCCTTTCCCGATTTGGAACCAGTCTATTGTTCCATATCACCTTCTAACTATTGCTTCTTAACCTGCATACACTTTTCTCAGAAGGCAGGTAAGGTGGTCTGGTATTCCCATCTCTTGAAGAATTTTCCACAGTTTTGGACAAAAACACATTATTCAGAAAAATATAATTATCCTGATCAAAACTTTTACTTATTTTGCTTTTCTTTCTATACCTCAATAGTACTTTTCCCCAGTTGGAGCTGTCAAATTATTCAATAATTATGTATAATAAATTTAGAATCTTAGAACTATCCAGTATTTATTCTATAAAAATTATGCTCAAGCAGTTATATAGATTAAAATAAAATTATATAGTCCAAAAAATATTGCATCACAGGTTCTTTTTCTCATTTCAAGTAAAAATAAGGATTAAAGTTAAAATTCAAACTAGATTACACTACCAATATGAACAATTTAACCAAGATTAGAATATGCAATAAATGATATTTGATTAAAAGCTGTTTGTACATGCACATCTATGTCACATACTATTCACTGTCTAATTCCTATAAAGATGTATTGATATCAATAATAAGATACTTATATATTTTAGAAATATTAAAATATTTTTAAAGATATGTGTTACAGACTCGAGGAGTATTATAGATTCAGGGAATACAGATTTATTTGTATTTCTCTCTCTCCCATAAAACCGTGTTTTCCTATAATACAGATTCTGGGTCTTTTTCTTCATTACCTCAACCATTTGATGAATATTTGAAAAATGAGCAAATGGATGAATAAATGACAATGTTCAGGTAATTCATAACATCTTAATCTCTGCTATGCCCAGTACTTTCCACTGAGGCAATTTTCTATACAGACTGTCTTGTGACCTGCTAACTGGCAGAGTTAGTTATAGGTCCTAATACTCAAAGAAATTCAATAAGCCATGAGGCGACGGAAGAGGAGACACAGCCCAACAATGAGTGGCCAGAAGTACTGATGACCCAATGAGACCCTTTCTTACAGTGCATTCAGAGAAAGCAGCAGGGATAATAGTAGCTCAGCTGGTAAAGAATCGGCCTGCAATGCAGGAGTGCTTTGGACTTAGTCGCTCAGTCATGTACGACCCCATGGACTGTAGCCCACCAGGCTATCCATGGAGATTCTCCAGGCAAGAATACTGGAATGGGCTGCTATGCCCTCCTCCATGGGAATCTTCCCAACCCAGGGATCAGACCCAGGTCTCCTATATTGCAGGCAGACACTTTACCAGCTGAGCTTCATGGGAAGCTGCTCCGGTTCAATTCCTCAGCTGGGAAGATCCCCTGGAGAGGGAATGGTCCACCCACTCCAGTATTCTTGGGCTCCCCTGGGGGCTCAGACAGTAAAGAATCTGCCTGCAATGCAGGAGACGTGGGTTCAATCCCTGGGTTGGGAAGATCCCCTGGAGGAGGGCATGGCAAGCCACTCCAGTATTCTTGCCTGGAAAATTCCATGACAGAGGAGCCTGGCATGCTACAAACAGTCCATGGCATTATGAAGAGTGGACATGACTGACTAAGCGCAGCATAGCAATCAGGGGACCAGAAGATGGCTGGGTCAGTACACAGGCCATTTTATCCTCAATAGTGTTGGACTACGATTCTAGTTCTTTGTGAGCCCGGCTGTATAGTCCCTCTTGTCACAGAGACACCAAGACTTTGTGCTATTTCTGAGAGAGTTTCCAGTCTTCCTTACTTGAACTTCTATCTTTAAGAAGTAAACATAATTTCCAACTTCAGGTAATATATAATATTTACTTCATTTTTGTGTGGTGGATTAAATTATTCATAAGCATATGTTCACTTTCTCTCCTCATTTCCATGAGAGGTGCATGCTTGTTTACTCCATGGATATTGGGATTGGTCATAGGACTTGCTTTGACCAATGAAACATGAGAGGAGAAACAATGGGCCAGGTTTGAACCCAAATGTTAAGAAGAAGGGTATGTTTTTGCTCACTCCTTTTGTATTTCTGCCTTTCTCCATGAGAAGAACATGCTGCTGGTCCAAGAAGGATGAGGGACACATTCAACAGACTTGTATCCAACTCACAGAACAGAACCAAGCCCTGTCTGGGTCAGATAAAGCCAGCCCACTCGCCCATAGAGAAACGTAATAGAGAAAAGCTCTTTCTGTTAAGCCAGTGACATTTTGTGGTGGTTTGTTGTGAAGCAATAGTTAAAAACGTCCTCTGAATCAGATTTAACTGTCTTTTTTTTTCCTCGAATGGAGAAAATGTCAAACTGAGTCATCACTGATGTCATCTTCACAAAAATCTCAGGGGTTTTACATAAGGTACAGAACATTAACCCACATAAGTCACTGATAATAACATTGTCTATGAAAGCATGGTCCCCAAAGGTGGGTGACTTCACTGCGCCAATGCTGTCTTTATGCACTACAATCTTTATCAGGGCTGAAACCCTGATTCCTGGGGCCAACCTCCATAGATAGGGTAGAGATTGACTAGCTATTCTCCCTTACCTCCTGGAAACACATATAAGTTATTTTCCTCTAGATTTTGTTAAAACCCCATGTACCCATATGACCAAATTCCAGCCAAGTGGAAGTGATATACCAGGCAGACTTCACTGTACTTTGCTTTATTGCACCTCACAGATACTGCATTGGTAGCTTCCATATTCTTTTACTTTTCTGGCTGGATGGGAATAAATATAGCCTTCAAGGCAATCTTGGAAATCAAATGGTAAAGATGTTGAAGTCATAACGTGGAAGAAACCCAAGTACACTGATCACCCCTTCAAGAAGAGGTGTTTGACCAATAGGGTAACCAACTTGTTCTAGTTTGCCCAGAACATTCCCAGTTTTAACCATGACAATCTCACATCTCTGGATCCCCCTCCACCCTAGGCAAACCAGAACGTTGGTCACTTGACTGACCAAGAGCCTCTCCATCGGTGTGTTACATAAGCTAGGGACAAGCTTTTATTATGATAAGCCACTGAAATGTGGGGAATTATTTGTTTCAGCAGCTAGTGTTACTGAGACCAACATTTCAACATGTGTGATAGTGTTTCATATTTTAGCAGTTTGGAAGAAAGTCAGGACAGAGATGTAAAATCCTTGTAACTGCTTAGCATGTTTGAAGTTTTGCCCAACTTTTAGTTGATTTTTATTAAATCGTGGTTCTGATATTGTATCTACACTGGATGCTTCTTAAGTTATTGTCGTAACTAATAATTTGAATTTACTGGCAGAACGAACAGACATTCTATTTTTACAGAAAATGAATCAAATCCGTATTTTTGAACCTCTGTCTGGTTTCTACTCTGTTTTTGCAGTGATGATATGTTACTATTCAGTTAACTTCTCCTTCTCTTCTCCCTTTATATGCCTAAATATATACACAGCCACATACATACTTATGACTGTAGGCATATGATATGGAGTGTCTATTCACACTGGCTTCTATTTCCAAAATGCAAATGCTTAAGCCTGCTTCCTGCAATGCAGGAGACCCCAGTTCGATTCCTGGGTCAGGATGATCCCCTGGAGAAGGGATAGGCTACTCATTCCAGTATTCTTCCAGTGAGCTTCCTTAGTGGCTCAGATAGTAAAGAATCCACTTGCAATTCAGGAGACCGGGGTCTGATACCTGGGTTGGGAAGATCCCCTGGAGGAGGACACGACAACCCTCTCCAGTATTCTTGCCTAGAGAATCCCCATGGACAGAGGAGCCTGGCAGGCTACAGTCCAGAGGGTTGCAAAGAGTCAGACACGACTGAGTGACTGAGCACACACCTCTGGCAATAGCAGATTGTCGACAAATCAAGACTATCATCCTCCAGGCTCCTACTTCCAGAGATTCTCCTCAAGCTTAAACGAGTCTGGAGAGAGAGACCAATTCACCTGAGACCTCTATTGATGTACACAATTATGTTAGAGAGTCACTGATTCTAATGATAAATCAGCCTTGGTGAATCATGCCTTGATGTTTATAAAGTAATGCGAAGCCCCAACTCTGATAAAAGCCACAGCCAGCAGGCAGCTACATAGTTCCACACAGAAGCCAATCTCTTTATGGTCGTCTATCCATCCACCAGTGTTATGCTTAGTGGAAGAGCCCCTAGACAGGGTGCCCAGGTTCCTAATGATGGAAGTTCTTTTAATTTCTGGTTTCTCTACTGGTGTGAAGTTGTAAAAATTTGGCCTGTGATAGAACAAAGCTGCATGACAGTAGTAGAGTCACTTTGGTGGAAGACACCAGGCAATCCAGAATGAGTCTTAGCATGGAAGATGCTGGTAAGAAAAGTATTCTCTCTACCAACAAGGCTATTCATACATGTTGGATCTAAAGCCTAGGGTAAAAATAGAATCCTCGGCTAGAGCTGATCCTGTGGGCACCATGATAGGACCCTTTCCCAACAATGCTTTGGGGAAAGACTATCTCTAGCTCCATGGACCCTGTCTCCATATTGTATCTGAATACTAACACTTGATGTAACCTCTATCAATAAGTTCACTTAGACAGTTCACCTATACAACCTACTTTCTTGAACCTGAACAAGTCACCCCAAGAAACTTGGTCAGAATGTTTTCTCTCAGAGTTGAACCTCTATTTTTTCCCCTAGAACTAAGAGGATAATCCTCAACTATCCTCCAAGGTGACTTCTCTCTGGCCCTAGTTTAGTGGTGAAGACCTCTCTGGAACCTACTACGTGCCACTACACTTGGTAGTGGTTTTAGTCACTAAGTTATGTCCAACTCTTGCGACTGCATGGACAGTAGCCTGCCAGGCTCCTCTGTCCTTGGGATTCTCCAGGCAAGAATACTGGAGTGGGTTGCCATTTCCTTCTCTAGGGGATCTTCCTGACCCAGGAATTGAACCCAGGTCTCCTGCATTGCAGGCAGATAATTTATCAACTGAGCTAAGAGGAAAGCCACTACACTTAGAGAATTAGAAACATATACACAGATCTGTGTGGGCTGAAAGTGTATGATAAGTATATAGATAATCCATGGTGATTATTGGAAGGGAATGGTGATAATTGTATGAAGTATCTCAATATTTCATGCAAATGAATTAAAGAGTTAAACTGCTCCATTGGGTCAAGACAGCCACCCACTTTTGAGCAGGATTGAAAGCACAGCAGGGCTGAGTAACTCCAAGTGGAGGAGTAGAGCTGGTGATGTCCAGGGAGAAGCAGGGCAAGAAGATTTCAGGAGGAGAGGGGTGTGTGACTCACTGCGGAGGCATCACACATCTGATCCCTGACACCATCTCACCCTTGGGCTAAGGAAACCATTCCCAATGAGAGATACGCAAGCAACTCCCAGGGGAGCCTCAGTGAAACGACTTCCAAGGTCACAAGTACACACAGGTGCAGCATACGAGTGGCTGTTGCCAACAGAAAGCAAGGCCCTCAACAAATGGACCCTGGTGATCTGTATGTGACCTTGAGATTTCCCAAGAAAGGCAGACAGAAGAAAAGGTAGAAACAGACTATTTTCAACTAAGGTGCACAAAATAATGTGTAAATTTTGATACAAATATTCTTTAGTTATTTGAGTAACTATAGGTAAAAGCTGAGTAAAGGTAATGAATTAAAAGATTGAGCACCAGAAACACACAGCCTGGGTTATCTCCAGTGTGGTGCTGGACAGGGTATTTTAGTTCCACGAGTCTCAATTCCTTCATCTGTAAAATGGGAATAATAATAGCTCCCAATCAGCTATCACTATCATCATCATCTATGTGTAATGATGTCTATTTCCCAGGTTTCTAAGTCAGGAATTCCACATAGCTTAAGAAGAAACAATATAAACTGCTTAATATCTGGAAGACAGCTCATACATTCAGACATCGTTAGAATGGGACAATACAATCACAGCCTAACGAAGATGCGGACACTTAGTTAGCAGCGACAGCGTAATATTCATTCCCACTGAAAGGCAAGGGTGAGTAAATATGTGTAATAGATCTGAAGAAAATGAGTGAGTTGCCACACATCTGGAGAAGATGAAAAGGAAGTAGGCAAGAAGTAGAAAATACACACACTTCCCTCATGGCTCAGATGATAAGGACTCTGCCTGCAATGCAGGAGACCCAGGTCAGGAAGATCCCCTGGGGAAGGAAATGGCAACCCACTCCAGTGTTCTTTCCTGAAGAATTCAATGGACAGAGGAGCCTGGCAAGCTACAGTCCATGGCATTGCAAAGAGTTGGACATGATTGAGCAGTGAACGCTTTCATTTTCTTTCAAGAAATTAGATTATGACTCCTTTCTTGAGGTTTTCATATACTATTTTTTTCAGAAAATAAATTAGACAATAAAAAAAGAAGGAAAATCAGGCTCTTGATTACACTGTGGCTTTCCTCTTATAGTTTTGAAGCCTGCATACCTGATTTCTAATACTTGTTCTCTCTAGATCCCCTTCCAGGGTCCTATTTTCACAAGAACTACTTTGTTGTGGACTGATTGCAAATAAAAGGCTAGTTAGTAACTCTACTCCTTCCTTGTGCAATGTATGCATTTAAATAGGGGATTCTCTTAAAGGAATAAAGCTCCGTCATGACCCAGGGACTTTCCACAGAACCCCTCACTTACACCACAAAAACTTAACATTCAAAAAACTAAGATCATGGCATCTGGTCCCATCACTTCATGGCAAATAGATGGGGAGACAATGGAAACCATGACAGACTTTATTTTCTTGGGCTCCAAAATCACTGCAGATGGTGACTGCAACCATGAAATTAAAAGACACTTGCTCCTTGGAAAAAAAGCTGTGACCAACCAAGACAGCATATTGAAAAGCAGAGATATTACTTTGCCTACAAATGTCCATCTAGTCAAAGCTATGGTTTATCCAGTAGTCATGTGTGGATGTGAGAGTTGGACCATAAAGAATGCTGAGCACTGAAAATTTGATGCTTTTGAATTGTGGTGTTGGAGAAGACTCTTGAGAGTCCGTTGAACTGCAAGGAGATCAAACCAGTCAATCCTACAGGAAATCAGTCCTGAATATTCATTGGAAGGACTGATGCTGAAGCTGAAGGACAAATACTTTGGTCACCTGCTATGAAGAACCAACTCATTGGAAAAGACCTCGATGCTGGGAAAAATTGAAGGCAGGAGGATAAGGGGACTCCAGAAGATGAGATGGTTGGGTGGCATCACCGACTCGATGGACATAAGTTTGAGCAAGCTCCGGGAGCTGGTGATGAACAGGGTAGGCCTGGCATGCTGCAGTCCATGGGGTCGCAAAGATTCGGACACAACTGAGCAACTCAACTGAACTGTGGAAGTCTTACTGTTTGGCAAAAATCGTCACAGGGTACAAACTCATGGGTAATTTAAAAATTATCTTCCTCGTCAGTCATCAAGTACAAAATGTTCCTCAACATGCTGAAAACTGCTTGATGATGCTAGAGATTAGGGAGGGAAGGAAGGAGCTTGGATTTTCACAAAACAAGCCACTAAAATTCAAGTCTTTAAATGAAGAAACCATATATGAATAAAGGAAGGCTTCTTTTTTTTTTTTTTTTTTTTTTAAATTTTTTTTTTTATTATTATTATTATTTTTTTCCAGTGGGTTTTGTCATACATTGAAAATCCCTGTTTCAAATATTCAATACAATCTTGGCTTTATACAGACCCAGAGAATGGTCTTTCCCTTTACTTGTAGTTCACCTCCATGAATAGGTGGCTACATGTTTTTTTCACCATCCTTTAAGAAGCTAATTGTATCAATATATACCTCTGAGATGTTGCTCAAAAAGAAAATATCCTGTAAGTGTAAGGCCAAAGACACTAACAGTTTTCACCACTATCACCAACCCAGCCACTGATTCATTTAATATAGTTAAGGCTTCAATTATCCCATAAGAGCCAAAGAACATTTGCTTTCTCTGAGATGACCTCTTCTGTGACCTCAAGAGATCCACTGGGCCCCCAAGGAACATGTTTTCTCTCCAGCTCAAATATTTCACCACATGTTTTTGTTATGATTGGCTAAGTATGTGGTGACTACTATTTAATTAGGGCAAGATTTAAACTCCTAAAAGAAGATGTGGTTCATGTTTTTAAGATCAGACCATCCTGAGACCGTCCTCCAAAATAAAAACCAGTGAAGCCATAATTCTTCTCGTGAAACAGATTTTCAGTCATATAAGGAGGAAATAACTTTAATATTCTCTAGTGATATATAGGCACAAATAAAAATTTCAAAACCTCAGAACATCTGTGTTCTAAAATAAAGAAAAATGCATCTTTCTCTATTATATGTCTATGTGGTTCCAGATTACAATATTTCATCAAGGATATATTTAGCTGTGACTACTAATTCAGGACATTTGATTAAAATATGTCAAATTAAATTATTCACCATAATTTTCAGCCTAATGTGAATTCCCTCCAGGAACATGTTTATAAATGTCTACATTTGTTTCATTTTCTCAGAAATTTTTGCTTTTCTTTGAGCATTCTTTTTTATGCTATTTTACTTTATAATTCTATTTTATACTGCTTCGTAAGTGATGGAGGTATATTTTATGCTCTCTTTTGAGTTATATGTAGCAGAATTATGACAATCATATCTTCTCCAGGGGCAATGCTCTTCAAAATTGACACCAGTCAAAGTATTTTTCAATGCCATAAAGGAATAACAGAAATCATTATTATATACTATATAAAATTACAGTATATATTCATAGTACACATTGTTGTTATTCAGTCGCTAAGTCGTGTCCACTTTTTTGTGACTCCATGGACTGCAGCATGCCCAGCTCCTCAGTCCACCACTGTCCCCCAGTTTGCTCAAAGTCACGTCCATTGAGTTGGTGATGTCATCCAACCATTTCATCCTCTGTTGTCCCCTTCTTTTACTTTTGATCTTTCCCAGCATTAGGATCTTTTCCAATGAGTTGACCCTTTGCATCAGGTGGGCAAAATATTGGAGCTTTAGCTTCAGCGTCAGTCCTTCCAATGAATATTCAGAGTTGATTTACTTCAGAATTAACCGATTT
This sequence comes from Dama dama, assembly GCF_033118175.1. NCBI lineage: Eukaryota > Metazoa > Chordata > Mammalia > Artiodactyla > Cervidae > Dama > Dama dama. Next base: position 63,580,727 of record NC_083694.1, read on the forward strand.
GATCTCCTTGCAGTCCAAGGGACTCTCGAGAGTCTTCTCCAACACCACAGTTCAAAAGCATCAGTTCTTCGGCACTCAGCTTTCTTTATGGTCCAACTCTCCCATCCATACTGGGAAATCCATAGCCTTGACCATATGAACCTTTATTGGTAAAATGATGTCTCTGCTTTTTAATATGGGTTAAAATTAAACCATATTAATTTTATGTGTCTGGGTTTGTCCTTTCCTTCCAAGGAGCAAGCATCTTTTCATTTTATGGCTGCAGTCACCATCTGCAGTGATTTTTTTGAGCCCAAGAAAATAAAATCTGTCATTGCTTCCGCATTTTCCCCTTTTATATGCCACGAAGTGCTTGCTCTGAGGTAGGTACTAGTCTAAGTGCTTAACATTTATTAACTCATTTAATCCTCAAAACATCCCCATGAACAAAGGTCCAACAGCAGTCTCTGACTTATGATGGTTTAACTTACAATTTTTCAACTTTATGATGATGTGAAAACAATATGCATTTAGTGGATATCATATGAATAGTGATCTCCACTTTACAGATGAGGGATTTGAAGCAGAGTTTAATGACCTGGCCTAACTCATCAGCTAATAACCAGCTGATAGACCCAATTTTCAAGCACCCAAAAGCCTCACATTGAGAGATCCATTTTCTTAATCACTAAGCTGGGTTGCCTCACTGAACTGAGATCACTTCACACCATTGCCACAAATGTATATCAAATACACAAAAATGTTCTTGCCATCCCCTTGTTGACAAAGGTCTGATACCTCCCCACTGATCCAGCTGTCTATGTATTATACATTTCCACACTCAACTCATTATATGGCACTTATGCTTGTGTAACTTTTCACATAAGAACCATAAATTCTACACAGACAAAAATCATGATTTACTGCTGCCTGTTTGGTTTGAAAATTTTTTTGCCTCAGTCTCTAATAACACACTTCCTTAACTCAACAGAACTTGTTAAATGCATGTACAGTGAAAAAAAAAAAAAAAGGACTGCACAGCGGACCAGGTGTCTGTTGCTAGCTGAGCCCTACAGAAAGGTGAGCAGCTCAATGTAAACAGTCCTAAGAGTATAAAAAAGCTCAGTTAAGTTTCATGGAAAAGCAAACATATTTATCCCCAAAGGCCAAAGGGATCATTTGGTTGGAAAAAAATAGTTAAGAAAATGCAATAATGATATAAGACTGGACACCTCAATACACTCAAGATCATTCGCTCCTCTCCTGCACAACAAACACTGGAAAGAAAGTTTAGAAATTAAATAACCTAAATTTGTCTTTAACAGATGAAGAAACTTACCCATACAGGTAAAGGGACATGTCTAGTTTCACCAAACTGGCTAGAGGTAAAACTAGGTCAAGAATCAAATTCCCCCAATCTCCCTCCAGGGCTCTGTCTATATTCTATCACACATCTATTTTTCAGTCTGCTCTGTCTTAACTGAAACTGCTCAGTTTCAGCTCTTGGTTTCCTGCTTAACTCAGACTAAATAAAATTTTACTGTGTCAAGGATCTACTGCCACCCCAGATCATCTACTTAAATTGGAATCTGGGGTGGAATCAAGGCATCGGTGGTTTTTGTTTTTTTTTTTCCAGTAAAAAAACTTCTCATGCATATTCAAAAGTAAAGTTTAATAGCCAAGAATCATCCTGTTTCATCAACTATTAACTCATCAATGATCAATCTTGCTTCATTATAGCTTCTTCTCCAGATGATTGTCAGTGAATTCCATATGTCATGTTATTTCATCTAAAAACATTTTGATGTGTGTGCATGCTCAATTGCTTGTCAGGTCCAACTCTTTGCAACCTTATAGACTGTAGCCCGCTAGGCTCCTCTGTCCATGGGATTCTCCAGGCAAGGATACTGGAGTGGGTTGCTATGCCCTCCTCCAGGGGATATTCCCAACCCAGAGATTGAACCCTGGTCTCCCAGGGCTCCTGCATTGCTGACAGATTCTTCACCATCTGAACCACCAGCGAAGCCCCAATACTTTGATATGTGTATCTAAAAAATGAGGACTCTTTAAAAACAACCATAATAGCATTATCGCACCTTAAAAATTAATTCTAACTCCTTCATAATGACAGATATCCAGACAGTATTATCTAATTATTATTATTTCACTGGTGTTTTCAACAGGATCTGGAGATTTATACCTTGCATTCAGAGTATACTTTCTTAGGCACTCCTAGCTTATGGGCTCTCCCTCCATCCTCTCGCCTTTTAATTTTTTTGAAGAAATAAGGTTGTTTTCTGTAGAGTGTTCCATAGCCTGTATTTTGCTAATTATATACCTGTACTATAATACCCTTTAATGTGTTTCCCTGCTCCCTGTGTTTCCAACTGATCAGGAAATAGAAAAATAAATTTATTTGGCTTCAGTTTTGATTCTTTGCAAGAATACTTCATAGGCAGAGGTGCACATATAATGTTTGGTTGTGCCTTTATGTGATGCTGGCTGCTAACAATCATTGCCTAGATCCACTAATTTCACTTGGGTTGCAAAATGGGAAATGCTAATTTTACTGTTCCTTCCATGATCATTAGCTGGAATATTCTTATGAACAGGAACTTTCCCTCATTGACTCTGTAGTTACTGTGAGGAATATTTCATATAGGAAAAATAAGAAAATGCTTCTGTCTTTTAATTTACCACTTTCAAAATAAAGAGTTTACTAACAACTTCCAAATGTGACCATTAAGAGTTTTTGTTTTAATCTTTTGGTAGTGTTATTAATTTGTGGATAGAAATATCCTTGATGTGCATTAATTGCTGCTAGTATCCTACCGGTAAGACCTTTAGGTTAGTTTACATTTCTTTTTGCTATGACCCCAGCAGTATTTGGTAGCAGTACTATCTTGCTTTCCAGAATAACAAGACATTCCAGTCTCACAGCCACATGTATATCAATGAAATTAGAACACACCTTCACATCATACACAAACATAAATTTAAAATGGATTAAAGAATTAAATATAAGACATGATACCATGAAATTCCTAGAAGAAAACATGGGCAAAACATTCTCTGACATAAATCGTACTAATGTTTTCTTAGGTCGGTCTCCCAAGGCAATAGAAATAAAAGCAAAAAGAAACAAATGGGACTTTATCAAACTTACAAGCTTTTGCACAGCAAAGGAAACCATAAACAAATGAAAAGACAACCTATTGAAGAGGAGGAAATATTTGCAAATCATGCAACTGATGAGGGCTTTATCTTCAAAATATACAACCAATTCATACAAACTTAACAATGAAAAAACAAACAACCCAATAGAAAAGCAAGCAGAAGACACAGACATTCCTCCAAAGCATACAGATGCTCAAAAGGCACATGAAAAGATGCTCCACATCACTAATTATTGATATTAGAGAAATGCAAATCAAAACCACAATTAGGCACCACCTCATACCTGTCAGGATGGCCATCATTAAGAAGTCTATAAATAATAAATGTTGAAGAGAGTGTGGAGAAAAAGGAATCTTCCTACACTGTTAGTGGGAAAGTAAATTGGTGCAGCCACTATGGAAGACAGTATGGAGTTTCCTCAGGAAACTATCCAACAATCCCACTCCTGGGCGTGTATCTGGACAAAAGTTTAAAATTCAAAAAAATACATGCACTCCTATGTCCATAGCAACACTATTCACAACAGGCAAGACATGCAAATGACCTAAATATCCATGGGTAGTTGAATGGATAAAGATGATGTGGTACATATATACAATGGAATACCTCTCAGTCATAAAAAAAGAATGAAAGAGTGCTATTTGCAGCAACATGGATGGACCTGGAGATGATCACACTAAGTGAAGTAAGTCAAAAGAGAAAGAAAACTATCATATCATATCCCTTATATGTGGAATCTAAAATATGATGCAAATGAACTCACCTATGAAAGAGAAGAAGACTCACTGACATAGAGAACAGACCTGTGGTTGTCAAGGGGGAGGAGTAGGGGAAGGATGGAATGGAAGCTTGGGGTTAGCTGATGCAAACTGTTATATACAGGATAGATACATGACAAGGTTCTACTACATAGCACAGAGAACTATATTCAGTATCCTGTGATAAACCATAATGGAAAAGAATATAAAAAAGAATGTCTGTCTAGTCAAGGCTATGGTTTTTTCAGTGGTCATGTATGGATGTGAGAGTTGGACTATAATGAAAGCTGAGCACTGAAGAATTGATGCTTTTGAACTGTGGTGTTGGAGAAGACTCTTGAGAGTTCCTTGGACTGCAAAGAGACCCAACCAGTCCATCCTAAAGGAGATCAGTCCTGGGTGTTCATTGGAAGGACTGATGTTGAAGCTGAAACTCCAATACTTTGGCCACCTGATGCAAAGAGCTGACTCATCTGAAAAGACCCTGATGCTGGGAAAGATTGAGGGCAGGAGGAGAAAGGGACGACAGAGGATAAGATGGTTGGATGGCATCACTGACTCAATGGACATGTGGACTTGGGTGGACTCCAGGAGTTGGTGATGGACAGGGAGGCCAGGTGTGCTGTGGTTCATGGGGTTGCAAAGAGTCGGACACGACTGAGCGACTGAACTGAACTGATATATATGTAATAAGTATAATGTGCATATATGTAATATATATTAATAACTGCACTATACAGTTTACAAATAATTTCTTCTCAGAGAATAAGAGAAGCAAAAGGCAAAGGAGAAAAGGAAAGATAAACCCATTTGAATGCAGAGTTCCAAATAATAGCAAGGAGAAATAAGAAAGCCTTCCTAAGTGACCAATGCAAAAAAATAGAGGAAAAATGATAAAACGGGAAAGACTAGAGATCTCTTCAAGAAAATTAGAGATACCATGGGAACATTTCATGCAGAGATGGGCCCAATAGAGAATAGAAATGGTATGGACCTAACAGAAGAGGAAGATATTAAGAAAAGTTGGCAAGAATACACAGAACTATACAAAAAAGATCTTCATGACTCAGATAACCAAGATAGTGTGATCACCCACCTAGAGCCAGATATACTGGAATGCAAAGTCAAGTGGGCCTTAGGAAGCATCACTATGAACAAAGCTAGTGGAGGTGGTGGAATTCCAGTTGAGCTATTTCAAATCCTAAAAGATGATGCTGTTAAAGTGCTGCACTCAATATGCCAGCAAATTTGGAAAACTCAGCAGTGGCCACAGTTAGTTTGAATAGGTCAGTTTTCACTCTAATCCCAAAGAAAGGCAATGCCAAAGAATGTTCAAACTACCACACAATTGCACTCATCTCACACTCTGGTAAAGTAATGCTCAAAATTCTCCAAGCCAGGCTTCTACAGTATGTGAACCGTGAATTTCCAGATGTTCAAGCTGGATTTAGAAAAAGCAGAGGAACCAGAGATCAAATTGCCAACATCTGTTGGATCATATAAAAAGCAAGAGAGTTTCAGAAAAACATCTACTTCTGCTATATTGACTACACCAAACTCTTTGACTGTGTGGATCACAATAAACTGTGGAAAATTCTTCAAGAGATGGGAATACCAGACCACCTTACCTGCCTCCTGAGAAATCTGTATGCAGGTCAAAAAGCAACAGTTAGAACTGGACATGGAACAACAGACTATTTCCAAATCAGGAAAGGAGTACATCAAGGCTGTATATTGTCACCCTGCTTATTTAACTTATATGCACAGTATATCATGTGAAATGCTGGGCTGGATGAAGCACAATTTGGAATCAATATTGCCAGGAGAAATATCAATAACCTCAGATACACAGATGACACAACCCTTATGGCAGAAAGTGAAGAAGAACTAAAGAGGCTCTTGATGAAAGTGAAAGAGGAGAGTGAAAAAGTTGGCTTAAAACTCAACATTCAGAAAACTAAGATCATGGCATCTTGTCCCATCACTTCACGGCAAATCGATGAAGAAACAATGGAAATAGAGACTTTATTTTCTTGGGCTTCAAAATCACTGCAGATGGTGATTGGAGCCATGAAATTAAAAGATGCTTACTCCCTGGAAGAAAAACTATGAGTAACCTAGACAGCATATTAAGAAGCAAAGACATTACTCTGCCAACAAAGGTCTGTCTAGTCAAAGCTATGGTTTTTCCAGTAGTCACGTATGGTTATGAGAGTTGGACTATAAAGAAAGCTGAGCGTCAAAGAATTGATGCTTTTCAACTGTGGTGTTGGAGAAGACTCTTGAGTGTCCTTTGGACTGCAAGAAGATCAAACCAGTCAATCCTAAAGGAAATGAGTCCTGAATATTCATTGGAAGGACTGATGCTAAATCCTAAATACAACCCCCTGTATTCATCCTAAATAAATACATACTCACTTTTTTTCCTATAAAAGAATATACGTATACATTATAAGAGTAAAACTTCATTAATTAAAATAACTAAATAATGAAAATAATTCAATTTTCCATCTAAGTTATAGTGAATAAATTATTGGTGAATTATTGCTATGAATGTTATGTAGATCTGAAAAAATAATAGTAGCACAGATTAATCTCCAAAGAGACAATTAGATAATAAAAATATGTGACAGGAGTATACACAGAACATAATCTTGATATTAAATAGTCTTAAAGAGATAAGCCAGGACTTCCCTGGTGGTACAGTGGATAAGAGCCTGCCTGTCAATGCAGGGGACATGGGTCCAATCCCTTGTCCAGGAAGACTCCACATAAGCTATTAAGCCTGTGCACCACAACTATCAAGCCCACACGCTACAACTCCTGAAACCCATGTGCCTACAGCTTGTGCTCTGCAATAAGAAGTCACCACAGTGAGAAGCCCGTGCACTGAGGCTAGCGAGTAGCCCCTACTCGCCTCAACTAGAGAAAGCCTATGCACGCCAATGAAGACCCAGTACAACCAAAATTAATACAATAAATAATTTTTAAAACTCTTTTAAATAGAAAATTAAGCAAAACACTTCTAGGGAAAAATAAAATAAATTCAGGGTAGTGGTTATCTCTGTAGGGAGGAAAGTAGATAGGTTGGGATGGGATATACAGGAGTCTTAAAAGTCTTGGGAGTTCTATTCCATAAACTGAATTATGGCTACATAGGGGTCTAGTTGATTATTACTATCTATGATTATTCTTAAGAGTGCATATTTAAATTATGTATATATTTTTGTGTCATATGTTCAATAATATTTTAGTTAGATGTACCTGTCAATGAGGAAAAACATTTGAACATTCAGCATACTAATGATCAAATAACCGAATAGTAACGTAATGAAAAAAGTTTATTGAATTCATAAGCAAAAAATTAAATAGACATATTTTACATATAAGGGCTTCCCTGGTGGCTCAGCTGGTAAAGAATCTACCTGCAATGTGGAAGACCTGGGTTCGATCCCTAGGTTGGGAAGATCCCCTGGAGAAGGGAACAGCTACCATTTCCAGCATTCTGGCCCGGAGAATTCCACAGACTGTATAGTCCACGAGGTCACAAAGAGTCACACAAGACTGAGCGACTTTCACTTTCACTTTCATTTTACATATAAAGTAAAGGGACAATAAGTCAGGCACCCATGTTCAACTTATCAGATACAAACCATTATATTTCTAAGAAATAATTTTGTTGAGTATTTAGCAGAATGCATCAAGGTCTTAAAAATGTTTTTATCATTTGGTATAATTCATTTTTCAGTTCTCAAAGAAGCATCCAGGAAGATTATGTAATGATGTTCATCTTGATGCTTCTTATAAATTCAAAAAATATAAGCAACTTAATATAATTAACTATAAACAAAGTACACTCATGAAGTGAAATATGCAAACACTAAGAATATATTTTCAAATTTTAATAATGTGAGTAAATGCTTATGTGAAGTTTAAGAGGGGAAAAATCAAGAATCTAAACAGGTTATATGATATCCAGGTGTTCCTAAAAGCCTTAAAATTAATTTTCTTTGATGTTTGAATTCATTTTTTAGGCACCAGTTGCAAAGTACCTAGAAATATTCACTGTTAGATTTTTGGAGGGATATGTTAGAATATTGAAAGTGATTATTTCTGGAGACAAAAATTATAGGGACTCCTGGGATTTTTTTTAACTTTTTTTTTTTTACATTTTTCTTATACTTTACACTTTTCTGCACCTTTCAAAAATCTCACAAGAATGCAAATTTTGTACAAAAAGACATCACTAATATTTTTATTAATTCATTCAACAATTATGCATTTAATACCTGTTCTGTCTAGACACTGAAGATTTGTTTGTGAACAGGAATAACACTAGGTCATCTTCCTCAGACCTTACATTCAAGGGGAGGAGACAGAAAATAAACAAGGGGAAAAAAATCCTGCTGGTTTGGATGTGGGGTGAGACAGGAAGAAAGGATTCAAGATGGTCTGAACTACTGAGAGTATGGTGACATTCACAGAGGGAGAGAAAGTGTTTCAAGAGTGTCAAATGTATAGAGAAGTTACTGATCAAATAATGTACATGAAATACACATACAAAGGAGTTGGGATTGACCCTTGGCTGAGTACACTGAAAACTAACTCCCCATTTGTCTTCAAATCATAAAAAAAAACCTTTCTTTTTAATTATGAAGATTTCAATGTAATAAGTTAAGCACTTCTTATCAAAAGGAAAAAAACTGAAAATTAAAGGATTTCCAGGTTCTATAGCTTTTTGCAACTTCAGGTTTGAATTTCTTAACTTGCCAGAGAGGCTAAGAAAATTAGGTGTGGAAGGTTTTGAGAGGCATTTTATAGGGTCCCTTCATCAGATTAATTTAACTATTTTAGCCAAAATTTTTACAAGTGTGCAAGCATTCTCTAATTATAACCATTATCTGTACTTTGACAATGCAGATTAATCAATCTCTTTTTTTGTTTCCATGAAAAAAGATCACTTCAACTTAAGAATTGTGATGTTATCTCCAAGTGTCTTAATGTCATACACACACAATACTTTTCTTTTACCTATACTAGTAGATTCATATATTATTCAATGGCAACCTAGGTTACTGTAGCTTTTCAAGCATCAAATAGTCAAATAATTTTTACATACAAACACACCTGAGAATGTAACCTGCACTTCTTAAAGAGAGAAAAATTTCAATATCGTATTATGTGACCACTAAAGTCACATGAGGGTCTTTACAATTTCATGCCTACCGTCTTCTCCGTTCCATTCCAGGATGTCCTTGCCCTTCCCCATCCCCGTCTGGTCTCTAGTTGTTATTATTCTTTCTACTGTTACTCCTCCTCTTTCACAGCACACTTTAGGAGATCCCCTCATCTCACGGCCCTAACTGACACCCCGCTTCACCCCAGCAGTGTTAGGTGCTGCCATAACCATAGGAGATCCCCTCGCACTTTTGTCTTTAGCTGCATGGAACTTGCTTACTCCTCTGCAGCAATGATTGATTGTCAGAGTCCAAGACACTGTGCTAGGGACTAGGGATACAGTGGTAAAGAAAATAGTCCCTATCTGAAAACCCCTTGAGTAAACATAGCTTTTATAGTTTATACTCAATGTTTTGTAATCGCACAAACAAATAATCTGGAAACTAGATAGTCACTATTATCACAGAGCTGTGGTGTGCGTAGTCACTCAGTCATGTTCGACTCTTTGAGACCCTTTGGACTGTAGCCCACCAGGCTCCTCTGTCCATGGGATTTCCCAGGCAAGAATACTGGAGTGGGTTGCCAAGCCCTCCTCCAGGGGATCTTCCCTACCCATGGGTTGAACCTGCATCTCCCGTGTCTCCTGCATTGCAGGGGGATTCTTTACCCGCTGATTCACTGGGGAAGCACCACTACCACAGAGTTGGCCATAAAAAAGTAACTCTGGTGGTTATAATATCCTCTGTGATTATGTCAACAAAGCATAAAGTAGATTTTAAAAGTTGAGAACATTTCCTTGTGACTACTAACCTAAAATCTTGAAGAAATTAAAACAGTACTTTTGAGAGAAATGAAAAGCAGTCAGAATACAAGGATATGAATTTTCCATAAAAGTTGAAAATGCTTTTGAAGCCCTGAAGCAGTCCTTTTTTTCAGGCCATAAACTATGCTTTGTTTTGTTTTGCTTAGTTTTCATATTTTTTCATGCATGCAATACCTTCAAAATCAGTGTCATATTGTATAAAAAACTTGTAACTAAGAAGTCAGAAACTTAGGTTTTAGAGCAATCACCATAGTTTCATACCTATCGGGGAGGTTCTCAGTATTTCTTAGTTTAAGCTCCCATGTGTACAAATGGGTCAAAGATACTTGTCTTTTGTCTCAAAAGACTTATGAGTTTCAGTTGTGCAATCATAGATTGGAAGTCCATCAAAACTTAAAAATGATAAGAGAGATATACTTTGATAGGAGTGGAGTAGTTCTGTCATTGCTATCTATAGTTGGCAGACTAAAACCCCCGACAAAAGAGGTACAATCCCTAAGCCTCAGAACCTGTGAATGTGTTACATTTTATGGCAAAAGGAGGGCTTCCCTGGTGGCTCAGACAGTAAAGCGTCTGCCTGAAATGTGGGAGACCCGGGTTTGATCCCTGGGCTGGGAAGATCCCCTGGAGAAGGAAATGGCAACCCACTCCAGTACTCTTGCCTGGAAAATTCCATGGACAGAGGAGACTTGTAGGCTACAGTCCATGGGGGTAGCAAAGAGTCGGGTACGACTGAGTGACTTTACTTCATATGGCAAAAGGAACTTTGCATGCAGATGGGATTAAGAAATTTGAGATGGAGAAATGATCTAGGTAGTAACAAAGATTCTCTTCTTGATCAAACTCTGATCAGTCTCCTCTGAGTCCTCTTCTCCACGAGGCCTCAATAATGGCCTATGAAGACTTGGGCAAACACTGAAATAGTTTCTAATACCTCCAGGGTGCATTCACAGGAAGACCCTAGCCCCTCCTTAAAGTTCCCTGCCCGAGTAAACAAGGCTGCCAACAGAATTTACTGTTTGTTCCAGCCAACATGTGAAGATAGGGCCCCTGTCTCCCAGTCTCTGTGGGAGAAATGAGCCTAACCATGACAAACACCAGTTAGCAAATCCAGATGGATTTTAAATAGACCAATGCCCACTTCCTTCTTTTTACAGTTTTTCATTTCCCTGATTCTGCTCAAGCCATTGCCACTCCTTAATCCCTCATTCTCCCTTTAAAACACCCAAGCGCCTCTGCACAAATTAGAACTGAACTCAGATTTCCCCCCTATTTCTAGTAGTCACTGAATAAAATCTGTTTGTATTACTTTGACTGATGCCTGACTTCATTTATCTTCGATAGTGAGCCAATATAAAATGACAAGGATCCTTATAAAAAGAAGGCATGACCATTAGAGACAGAGGAGATGCGACAAAAGAAGTGGAGATAGGGATGTAGCCAAGAGTCAAGAAGTGTGGGCAGCCTCTAAACACCAGAGAAGGCAAGACAAGGATTCTTCTTTAGAACCAAAGAAGCGATGCAATTCTGCTGACACCTTGATTTTAGCCCCCTTCAAAATGATAAGACCTCTGACCTTCAAAACTGTAAAATAATACATTTGTATTATTTTAATCCACTGTTTGTGGTAATGTGTTAAAACAGCAATAGGGAACTCATATATCACCTGTGTTACATGATCAGTCCAACAAAGAATGTTAATATCATCTGACCATATGAGATGGTATACTATCAATCATTTGTATGGACTTTGTTTTCACCATGGAAGATCAAGAACATACCAAACTGATAATCAACACAGTTTTAAGGAATATATCTTCAAACAGGTCCATGATTTAAAATCGAGTATTTTGGGGAATTCCCTGACCATCCAAAGGTTAAGACTGTATTTTCACTCCTAAGGACATGGGTTCAATCCCTAGTCAGAGAACTAAGATCCCACAGGCTATGTAGTATGGCCCAAAACAGAACAACAACTCAAATATCTTTCTTTGAGAACATCGATACATGTTAAACACCAGAATTCTCACAAAAGACTGAGTAGAATTTCTTGCCCAACATTTAAGTGTTAAATCATCATCATTTACCTCAACACTTATAACAAGGCTGACTCATCTTTACTGAAACAAATTCATTTCACAATTTCTAAGGGAAATTTTTGACTTATAATAATCTCAGATAGCTCGGCTCACAGGAGCAATATATTAAAATGATATATGGTTGACCCAATGTCAGTTTCTTATAAAACCTTTAAAGGGTTGCTTCTGTTTTCTTGGTATGCTTACTTACAGAAGGGAAAGAATGGTGGACTATATTCCCAGAAACAACATAGAAAGACCAAGCAGGCAATGATCAGCAACTACATGTAGCCTCTTTGCTGAAGATGAGATGTGATTTTTTATTTGGTCATTTATGCTCCCTCTCTTGTGTTTAGAGTGACTAAAGATTTTTGTATTTCAAGGTGTTTTTGTTGTTATTTGTTTTCAATTCTGAGGCAAAAACTATCAGATGCCACCACCAGTTCCTTTCATGTTTTCTAACTTACTGATTTGATAACTTTCCATTGCTGCTTTCTTAGTTAATGTTATTCAGAATAAAGCATCTGATCCAAGTTTGCCCAGTCATGAGGGCAGCTATTAACATTCCCATTTATCTCACATATCTCTTAGATGTACACTTTATAATCTAATACTTCTGGGCTCAATCAATTTCTTCAAGATACATATAATACAAATAATTGTGCCCATTTCTATTTGGCTGCACTTTTACTTGCCATGTCTGGGGGCAAATAACTGGAAAATGACTTCTTCTCAGGACTCTTTCTGATGTTCATCTAGGTTCAGGGATAATAACAATTCAAACTGGATGAACACTTGCAGCAAGGAAAATGGAAACTATATTTTTCTGGGAACTCTTGTTTTGTCACCATTAAATCATTCTATGAAAAAGTTTCAGTTTGGAAAGATCCCATCTCTGCTCCATCAATCCTGTGGCTCCAACTGGGCATCTTCCTTCAAACTATAAACTTTCTTCAGCTTAGTTTAAATTTAAATTAACTTCATCAGGAACGTAGGTGAAGAAAAATATTATGTTTCGACTGTAAGTTTGGAAGGGATTCTGTTGTTGTGCCCCTTTCCGAATTCTGTAATGGCAAAACTGCCTTGATGCAAACAACCCTTCTTTTAACACATGTGCATGATACACATGGTTTAGGAAAAGGAAACCAATTATACGCCGAGATCCATCTGTAATGAAGTAATGTCTCTAAAATTATCATTGACATTCTACCTTCTTTGGTGGCAAGTCTTGCAAAAGCAACAGCTAAATGAATAAACGTGTTACTTCAATTTGTGGAATATTATAACTGGTACATCTACTCATGAGGGCCTCAATGTTTCATAAATTGAGAGTTGCCTTCTAAATTAATTAAAGAAGATCTGGTAGGAGAAATACAGATCTAGTCAACTTGATTGTAGAGTCTTGGGATGGAGCAAGTCTCTAGAAGTTAAATGTCATAGAACTGACTCTTCCTTTAAAAAAAATGCAAACTGACCTTCTAGAGAGTCAATTAATTTGGTTATCTATCATTGTTTGGGAGAGTGAGGCACTGAGTAACAGCCTATTCTTACCAAGAAAGAGTTTTACAAATACGCCATACTGAACTTGACAATTGTACATAAGAACTTTAAGTATAATAAAATATAATTTATTTTTTAAAATTATATGATATGGATTTGTGCTTCTAGGAATGGTAGACCAAGCCTTCCACTGAAGACAACTAGAAAATCTAGACCAGAAATTTTTGGAACATATACATTACCATATGTAAAATAGATACCAGTGGGAATTTGCTATGACTAAGGAGCTCAAACCTGGCGCTCTGTGACCACCTAGAAGGGTGGGATGTGGTGGGAGGCAGAAGGGAGATTAAAGAGGGAGGGGACATATGTATGTTTATGGTTGATTGACATTGTTGTATGGGTCAGAAACCAACACAACACTGTAAATCAACTATATTCCAGTTAAAAAGAAACAAATTTAAACAATAAATATTAAAACATTTTAATGACTTGATGGAATATTAGAGCTAATAAAATACGGAGGAATAACTAAGCCAGGAACCAGTGGAGGACAGAGGCTTGGAAAGAAAGTCTGGAGTCTGGGGTCACTTCTCCCCTGGGGATGTTTGCCAATCTTGGAGGGCTCCTTTACGAACCCTGAGGAGAACACTGAAGTTGAATGGTGCTTCAACAGCCTCACACGTCTTGTGAAACAGAGCATGAGATCCAGAAACTACCGAAAGTGTGTTTGATGAACCGTCGTTCCTTTATTTCAGAAAAGGAGAATTGTACTTGAGGATCAGGAATGAATTAGAAGTTGATAGCCCAGAAAATGAAGAAAACGTGTCTCAGCTTCAATTATGTTAATGCCTAAGCCTGAAACAACATGAAGCACCCAGGCAGAAGCAAATGTAAATCCACGGTGGAGGAAGATTACATCTTCCTAGGATTCCAGTTCCAATCTGGCATAATAAAAAATAACCAGGGCCATAAAGGAAACACATAACATGAACTAAAAACTAGAAAGAAAGAAAGAAAGAAAAAGACCTACAGGCACTTCAGAGAGTGGCATTAATACACACAGATTCACGATTTTTGAAAAAGAAGAAAAAAAAGTTTGCTGTCTGGCTTATCCTGAAATATCAAATTGCTCTAGCATTTCTTTTCCAGACTAGCCAATCCAGAATGTGTCGCCTCTACCCTAATATCTCTTCAAAACTACTCAACACAAGCCCCCCTACTTCCCCTTGTTGACACAACCTATGGCTTATTCCAAGCACATTCTCCTTGCAGTAGCCAATGAAATAAAAAAAAAAAAAAAGACTTTAACTTTTAAGTGTATTTCTTTCAGTCTTTGTTTGGTGGCTTTAATACAATTCAGCCAAAGAGTTAATATCATGTCCCTCCCTGAGGGATAAGAAAGCTCTGATATGACTTTCTAACAACTGTAGACATAATAACCTAAGAGTATGAAATATGAATTTTTTGAGTACTGGGAGTCATCTAAACAATGAAAAAAAGCCTTAAACATTTAGTTTCTATTAATCACATATCTGAAGAAGATAATAACATTATAATTCCAGGATTCTTTAAGCTATGATGGGTTTCCCTGGTGGCTCAGAGGTTAAAGAGTCTACCTGCAATGCGGGAGATCAGGGTTGGATCCCTGGGTCAGGAAGATCCCCTGGAGAAGGAAATGGCAACCCACTCCAGTATTCTTGCCTGGAGAATCCCATGGATGGAGGAGCCTGGTGGGCTACAGTCCACAGGGTCACAAAGAGTCGGACACAACTGAGCGACTTCACTTTAAGCTATGATACCAATCAGTTCCTTGAAGGAACAAAAAAATTATGACATAGACATCATGGTTTAGAGCACTTAACAACAGGTGATAAAATCCTTTAAGTTTAAATTAATTAATTAATCTCTTTGGCTGTGCCAGGTCTTAATTGCAGCATGCAGGATCTTTAGTTGTGGAATGAGGGATCTAGGTTTCTGAACAGGGACTGAACCTGGACCCTGGCATTGGGAGTGCAGAGTCTTGGCCACTGCATCACCAGGGAAGTCCAATCCTTCAAGTTGTATATAATTATTTTTTATTTCATATTTTTAATATTCTAATTTAGCAACTTTTGTTTAAGATAAGCTTTGCCTTGGCCACAGGTTCATAATTTACTTATCTGAATACTGAAAGGCAATATTATTTCACTTTCTTTGACTTTATTTTTGAGCGCTTGTCCAGTTGAGTGCCAGAGATAACACTTTCATCATTGCCTGAGCCAATGAAATCAGAGTCTCTGGGATGGGACCCAGATACTGGAATATTTCTAAGCTCCAGGTGATCTGAAGTTCATCCAGGATTGAGAATCACAAGTTTACACCTCTTTGTCTTAATACAGATATAAAAAGAAAACCTTGTTTAGGATAATGGACATATTTTCAAGTCACATTATTCTGTTCTGCAAATTAATCATATAATTGAAGCAAGGTTTAAGTCACAATAATAATAAAAGTTCTTTTCATAACCAAGAGGAAGGTGTCATGCAGATCAGACTTTCCATTACATTTTTTCATTCTACAAAGATTTATTGAGTGCCTACTGGAAGTCAGGCCTTGTGCACTGGAAGGAAGAGTGAACCAAAGACCTCAAGGCCCTCAAGGACCTATGGTTTACAGGAGGAGCCAGACATTAATTAAAGAGTCACATAAATAAGTGCTTTAGAATGTGACAAATGCCATGCTATGAAGAAACAGTACAGAGTGCTCTGAGAGAACACATGGGAGACTCCTGTCTCAGTCTAAAATATTAGGGAAGTTTGAGTTGAAATATTTGAGTTGGGAAATTAATAAGAAAGACAAGAGTACCCTGGGGAAAAAAAAGAAAAAGCATGTGCAACATCCTTAAGTAGAGAAGTGATATAGGGTAATGCTTCTCAAAGTTGAATGTGAAAAAAAATTATTTGAGGGAGTCTTACTAAAAGGCAATAGACCTGAAGTAGAACCTAGCATTTTCATGGATAACAAGGCCCCAAATGATAATTTTGGTCTGTAGATCACAGTTTGACTATTAAGAGAAGAGCAGGCAAGAAACTGAATGACTTTCAATGTGTCTGGACCACAGACAGGGAGAAATGAGGCAGAAGCCACATTATATGGTAGGGTCACAAAGGTCATGGAGTGCTAGCAATTTGCCACTCAATTCACTTGGGTTTTCCAGATTGATGAGCATTATCATCTAAAATTAACAGCTTTTCTTTTTTTTTCCCCTCAATCTGTATAACTCATTGCATTTCTGAAAACCTCCAATACAATGTTGAATAGTTGGAAAGAGAGTGCCAATGTTTTTCTTCTCTCTGACTTTAATAGGGAGCTTCTAAAGTTTCACCAAGGAGTACATTTGCTTTAGTCTTTTATGTGTATCCTTTTTGCAGTCAAGGAAAATTTCTTTTATTCCTTGTCTGTTAGGCATGAGTGTGTGTCTTTATTTGTGAATAGGTGTTAGATTTTATCAAATGACTTTCAATATCTATTAAGATATCAAGTGATCTTCCCCATTCAATGTAATTTAGTAAACTACAATAATTTTCTAATGTAAACCATCCTAAAATTTCTGAGAAAAATCTAGCATAAAAAAAACTAGGACATAAAGTACTGTTCTTTTAACTTACTGCAGTATTCAATTTATTACTATTTCACTTACATTTGTGTTCATAAATTGGCTTCAAGTTTTTTGTGAAACCTTTATCTGGTTTTGGTACAGTGTTTACCCTACCTTCATAAAATGAACTGAGTAGCTTCCTATCTTTACCCTGTTTGTATATTTGTATAATTGAATATTGTTTCTTGAAGATGCGTAAAGCTTGCCCAAATACTGTAGGAATCTAGAGATTTTTAGAGATACAAAATTTCTTATATGAATCTTGGTCTAGTCAAGGTTTTTTTAAAATTATTTGATGAATTGATATTAGTAATTTATATTTTATAAACTGTTGGCATAATGTTGTATGTAGTATTCTCATAATTTTAAAGCATTTCTTCATTATCTGAGGTCAGTCTCCTATTTCTTCCTAGATGTGGCTTATTTGTCGATTCTTCTTTTTATTTGGTTATTTTCACACTCTTTTCTACCTTTTAAACATTAGACTTCATTTTATTGAGGAACTTTTGTTATTTCTTTAGTTCTGGTTCCTGTTTCATCAATTTCTTCTTTTTCATTTCTTTGTTTATGCTTTCTTTGGATTTATTCTGTTTTACTTTATCTGGTTCCCTGAAGTAAAAGATCACTTAATTTCAAGCTTCACTGTTTTCAAATAACAATTACTTTGGTTTCATTACACTAAATATTTTCTCTAAATACTACTTTAGCTGGATTCTACAGGTCTTATTATATAGTGCATTCTTTTTCACTTATTCACTCAATGAATACTTACTGAGCACGTACAGTGCTCCAAAAAACTGTTCTAATTGCTAAGACTACAGCAGTGAATGGATAGTTCATTCACTCGTGAATAGTTCATTTCACCCTCGTGAAAATTACATTCAACTCTTCTTTTAGATGGACTGAACAGAAAACGCATTTCGCAGGTGATAAACTTGAACAAAAATGAGAAGAAAAATCTAAACTAGTATCCAAAAGGAAATCAGAATAAGCATAAAGAACAATAAGTAAATGGCCTTGAGGTTAAAAAAAAAAAAAAAAAGCAGGAGGAAGCAGGTGTGGAAACAGCACAAAGAGTAAAGAGGAGGCTGAAGGACAGGAATACCAGATGGGACCTGGAAGGCCCTGGTTAAAATTTTTAGGTTATATTATAATTGAGAAATGAAGTCAATGCAAAGTTTTGAGCAGGAAAGTGATGTGATCTGACTCAAGTTTTAAAGTATCTCCCTGGTAGAAAAGACAGTCTCTTCAATAAGTGGTGCTGGGAGAAACTTCCCTCATGGTCCAGTGGTTAAGAATCTGTCTTGCAGGGGACACCAGTTGGATCCCTGATTCAGAAAGATCCCACATACTTTGAAGCAACTAAGCCTGTGCACCACTACTGAGCCTGTGAGTCTCAACTACTAAAGCCTGTGCCCCCTAAGAGCCTGTGCTCTGCAACGAGAGAGACCACCACAAGGAGAAGCCCAAGCACTGCAACAAAGAGTAGCCCCTGCTCCCAACAACCAGAGAAAGCCCACACAGAGCAACAGAGGCCCAGTGCAGCCAAAAATAAAATAATAAATACAATCTAATAAGTGGTACTCAACTTTCAGGAAACTAAGATCATGGCATCCTGTCCCATCACTTCATAGCACATAGATGGGGAAACAGTGGAAACAGTATCAGACTTTTTTTCAGGGGCTCCAAAATCACTGCAGATGGTGACTGCAGCCATGAAATTAAAAGACGCTTACTCCTTGGAAGGAAAGTTATGACCAGCCTAGATAGCATATTAAAAAGTAGAGACATTATTTTGCCAACAAAGGTCTGTCTAGTCAAGGCTATGCTTTTTCCAGTGGTCATGTATGGATGTGAGAGTTGGACTATAAAGAAAGGTAAGCGTGGAAGAATTGATGCTTTTGAACTGTGGTGTTGGAGAAGACTCTTGAGAGTCCCTTGGACTGCAAGGAGATCCAAACAGCCCATCCTAAAGGAGATCAGTCCTGGGTGTTCATTGGAAGGACTGATGCTGAAGCTGAAACTCCAATACTTTGGCCACCTCATGTGAAGAGCTGACTCATTGGAAAAGACCCTGATGCTGGGAGGGATTAGGGGCAGGAGGAGAAGGGGATGACAGAGGATGAGATGGCTAGATGGCATCACTGGCTCAATGGACATGAGTTTGGGTAAACTCCGGGAGTTGGTGATAGACAGGGAGGCCTGGAGTGCTGCGGTTCATGGGGTTGCAAAGAGTCGGACACGACTGAGTGACTGAACCAAACTGGAAAAACTGGACAGCACACGTAAAAGAATGAAATTAGAACAATCTCTAACACTATACACAAAAATAAACTCAAAATGAATTAAAGACCTAGATGTAAGACTGGATACTATAAATCTCTAGAGGAACACATAGGTGGGACACTCTTCAACTTAAGTGGCAGCAATATCTTTTTGGATCCATCTCCTAGAGTAATGGAAATCAAACAGAAATAAACAGATGGGACCTAGTTAAAATCTTTTACATATCAAAGGAACCCATAAACAAAATAAAGAAAACCCACAGAATGGGAGAATATATTTGCAAACAACAGGACTGACAAGGGATTAATCTCCAATATATACAAACAATTTATGAGCTCAATATTGAAACAAACAACCCAATCAAAAAATGGGCAGAGGATCTAAATAGATATTTCTCTGAAGAAGACATACAGATTGTCAAAAGGCACATGAAAATACGTTCCACATCACTAAATTATTAGAGAAGTGCAAATCTAAACTACAATGAGGTACCACTTCACACCAGTCAGAATGGCCATCATTAAAAAATCTACAAATAATGTTGGAGAGGGTATTGGGAATGCAAAATGGTGCATGCACTATGGAAAACAGTATAGAGGTTCCTCAGAAACCTAGAAATAGAATTACCACATGATCCATCAATCCCACTCCTGGGCTTGTACCTGGACAAAAGTTTAATTCAAAAAGATACATGCACTCCTGTGTTCAGAACAGCACTATTCACAATAGCCAAGAGATGAAAAAAACCTTAATGTCCATGAACAGATGAATGGATAAAGAAGATGTAGTACCTACATACAATGGAATACTACTCAGCCATCATGGCATCTGGTCCGACCACTTCATGGCAAATAGATGGGGAAACAGTGGAAACGGTGGCTGACTTTATTTTTGGGGGGCTCCAAAATCACTGCAGATGGTGATTACAGCCATGAAATTGACGCTTACTCCTTGGAAAGAAAGTTACGACCAACCTAGACAGCATATTAAAAAGCAGAGACATTACTTTGTCAACAAAGGTCCATCTAGTCAAGGCTATCGTTTTTCCAGTAGCCATGTATGGATGTGAGAGGTGGACTATAAAGAAAGCTAAGCATGGAAGAATTGATGCTTTTGAGCTGTGGTGTTGGAGAAGACTCTTGAGAGTTCCTTGGACTGCAAGGAGATCCAACCAGCCCATCCTAAAGAAGATCAGTCCTGGGTGTTCATTAGAAGGACTGATGTTGAAGTTGAAACTCCAATACTTTGGCCATCTGATGCGAAGAGCTGACTCATTTGAAAAGACCCTGATGCTGGGAGGGATTGGGGGCAGGAGGAGAAGGGGATGACAGAGGATGAGATGGTTGGATGATATCACTAACTCAATGGACATGGGTTTGGGTAGACTCCGGGAGTTGGTGATGGACAGGGAGGCCTGGTGTGCTGTGGTTCATGGGGTCGCAAAGAGTCAGATACAACTGAACGACTGAACTGAACTGAACTCAACCATAAAAAGAATTAAATAATGCCATTTGCAGTAACATGAATGGACCTAGAGATTATCATACTAAGTGAAGTAAGTCAGAACGAAAAGATAAATACCATATGATATCACTTAGATGTGGAATATAAAAGACACAAATGAACCTATCTATGAAATCAAAATAGAATCACAGACATAGAGAATAGACTGGTGGTTGCCTAGGGAGAGGATTTGGGGGGAGGGATTAAGTGGGATGTTGGGTTAGCATATATAAGCTTTATATATAGAATAGATAAGCAACAAGGTCATACTGTAAATTACAGAGAACTTATATTCAATATCCTATGATCAACAATAATGGAAAAAAAATCACAAAAAGAATGAATCATTTTGCTGTACAGCAGAAAAATTAACACATTGTAAATCAACAATACTTCAGTAAAAATACTAAAACTGAAAACAAAACACTAAAAATAGAGTTATCATATGATACTGCAACCTCACTCCTGACATATATCCAGAGAAAACTATAATTCAAAAGGATACATGCACCCCAGTATTCATTGTAGCACTATTTACAATAGCCAAGACATGGAAACAACATAAATGTCTATCAACAGACAACTGGTTAAAGAATATGTGGTATATTTTTACAATGAAATACTTCTCAGCCATAAAAAGGAATAAAATAATGCCATTTGCAACAACATAGATGGAGCTAGAGATCATCATACTAAGTGAAGTCAGACAAAGACAAATGTCATAGAATATCACTTATATGTGGAATCTGAAAAATAATACAGATGAACTTATTTACAAAACAGAAACATAGTCACAGACATAGAAAATAAACTTATGTTTACCAAAGAGAAAAAGTGTAATAATATATACACACTACTATATATAAAATAGATAACAAGGATATACTATCTTGCACAGAGAACTATACTGAATATTTTGTAATACCTATAAGGGAAATATTTCTGAAAAAGAATATATAAAACTACATGTATATAATAACTGAATAACTTTGTTGTTCACTTGAAATAACACAACATTGGCAATCCACTGTACTTCAACAAAATATATTAAAAACAAAAATTTTTAAACAGCAAAAGTAAGTGTATACATAATAAATAATTTCCTAGGCTACTCTATAGATAATAAATTATACTGAACTGGAGTCTTTCTGTCCCGAGGTGTTTTAAGCTTACACTTTGGATTTTCAACTTTAAAGACGTTTAGCAGTTAGTTTGCATTTTCTAAATATATATTTTTTTGACAAATTTCATTATTACATTTAGAGAAGTGAGTATACCTCATTATTAACAGGTTTCATTTATATTGAGACTGAGACCCAATTCATGATCAAATGGTTTAATCAGACACCATAATCATTCCAATCATAGCATGTTTCATATGCATTCTGCATAACAGCCAAGAAGCAGTAACCACCCAAAAGTCCGGCAACAGAAAATCAAACTGAGATATACACATGCAATGGGATATTATTTAGGAATGAAGTGCTGACATGTGCTACAACATGGATGAACTTCAAAAACAATATGCTGTGTGAAAGAAGCCAGACACAAAAGATCACATGTTGTGTGATTTTATTTATGAGACACACAGAATAGATAACACCATGGAGACAGAATAAAGACTGGTAGTTTCCAAGAGCTGGGGACAGTGGGGAGTAAGGAGGAACTGCTAAGTAGATAAAGGGTTTTATTTTAGACTAATGGAAATTCTTTGGAACTAGACAGAAGTGATGGTTGTACATTTTGAATGCACTTAATGTCACTGAATTGTTCACTTTGAAATAGTTAATTTTATATTATTTTAACTTCAACTCAGTAAATATTTTTTTTATGTGGAGACTGATTTCCACTTTCATTCCTGTACTAAATAGAGTAGACACACTTTCTCTATTCCTCATACTAAATATAAATTCCTCCCCTGAATGTTACATACAAAACAAACATGATGAAACCCTGAAATGTGGAGATTAAAAAGCCAGACTGTCTAGAGATATAGAGATCCAAGAATCTACAAGGTCCAAGAATCTACAAGGCGGTATGCTCCTTGGTTTTTTTGTTTGTTTGTTTGTTTGATGTATCTGGGTAATGGAGAAGCCAGAAATGGAAATCCCAGTAGTACAAAACAACAACAAAACTCTGAAGGAAAGTTTTCTTTCTCCATTCAAGGGACCAAGAAAGAGATAAGACAAAACCTTTTCAACAATAATTGCCCTAAGCCAGCCATACAGCCCAGAAAAAAAAAAAAAAAACTGTCCCCCATTAACAGAGGCAGAGTGAGGAGCTTAGAGTCCCACCTCAAAAGAGATAAAGAGGGATCTCTCCCTTCCCTGCTAGGTGATATCAGAGAAGGCCTAATAGGGAGTCAAGGATTTCACTGCTATGTGGTAGTAACAAGGCCACCCCAGGAAGTGTCAGTGGAAGCCACGTGCGGAACACAAATAGGACACACCTGCCGTTCTCAGCCAAGGTGGTATCAGTGGAAGCTTAGTGTGGCTGGAATGTTCTTTCTCACCCAGCTGTGAAGAGGGGCCCTTCCCCCATCCTGCATCTCAATGGACACTGGCCTTCCACCTCCACTTAGGAGTAATAAAGCAGTGCCCCTCCTTCCCCACCAGAATGATGTCAAAGTCTGCTAAATAAACCAGTGGTTACCAGGGAGAGAGGAGGTTAAGAGGTACAGACGATTATGGGTAAAATAAGCTACAAGAATGTAATATACAACACAGGGAATATAGCCAATATTTTATAGCTATAAATGGAGTATGACCTTTAAAATTCTGAATCACTATATTATTCACCTGCAATTTATATAATATCATACATCAAGTATAACTTAGTTTAAAAAAAGAAGCCAGCTAAGCAGAACATTTGAGTATGATTCAGAGTCTCATGACAGAATATAAAAATTTCAGGTTCAAACATAAGTCTCTTTTTATACTAAGAGCTAGGAAAATCTCAACTTGAATCAACAGACTCCAAAACCAAGATGATGTAGATAGACGTTAGGATCATCTGACAAAGATTTTAAAGCAGCCAAATGAAGAACCAAATGGAAACTTTAGAACTGAAAAATACAATAACCTCAATAAAAAAACCCAAATGAATAATAAGCTCAACAACAGAAGGGAGTAGAGGAAAGAATCAGAAAACTTGCAAATAGAGATTCCCCAATCCAAAGAACAGAGAAGACAGATTGACAAAAAATGAACACAGCCTTAGCGATCTGTGGGATTATAAACTATAACAAAAGATTTAATGTTTGTGTAATAAGAATCCAGAGGAAGAGAAAGAAAAGGGTTGAAAGATATTTGAAAAAATAATAACTGAAAATTTCTTAAATTTGGCAAAAGACATAAACATACAGCTTTAAGAAACTAAGTGAACCTCAACTTAGATAAATTCCCCCAAAAAACCGAACATAGTATAATATTTTCAGGACATAGGGCTAGGTGAAGAGTTACTAGACATGACACCAAAAATATAATCCATAAAAGACATTATTGACAAATTGGATGTCACCAAAAATTTAAATGTTTGCTCTGTGAAAGAATTCTGTTAAGGAGTTAAATAGATAAGCTAAAGACTAGGGGAAAATACCTGCAAATCATTTATACTAGAAATGACTTATGTTTAGAATATACAAAGAGCTCATCAACAACAAAAGGTATACAATCCACTAGAAAATAGACCAAAGACATGTATAGATATTTCTTTAAAGAGGATATACATATGCTCAAAATCATTAGGTATTAAATAAATAAAAATTATATAGTGAGATATTGCTTTTTACACATAATTTTGTTATGAAAGCAAAAGAAATTGAAATAGTAACAGTACTAAATGCTAATAAAAATGGAGAAAACCTGGATCACTCATAAATTGCTGGTAGGAATTTAAATGGTACAACTAGTCTGGAAAATAGTTTGGCAGGTTTTTTAAAAAACTAAACATATACCCATTATATGACCCATCAATCATGCTTCTGGACATTAAAAAAAAAAAGGAAAAATGTTCACAAAAATTTTTCACACTATTATTCATTGTATCTTTATTTGTAATAGCCCCAGACTGAAACAACCCAATTGTACTACAACAGGTAAGTAATTCAACTATAGTACACTGTACAGGGAAAGCTACATGTTCCCTTTTTCAGCAATAAGAAGGAATGGCTATTGCAAGTAGGCCCTTCATTGACTGATTTCTTTCCCTCAAATAATGGATTTCAAAGCTGTGTGTACCTATTTGATTTTTTTCCCTAAAACTTCAAATGAGCTGTTTTCTTCCATGCAGTATTGTATGCTTGCTTGTGTATAGAAGAGGCTGGTAAAAGAGTCCCACTTAAGCAAGTGCAGTGTTTTACATGCAAAATTTTTTTAAAATTAAGTTGTCCTGATTCTATTTTGTAAATGGAGAAACAATCATATCTTTCTAAGCAGTAATGGAAAAAGACTAGTGCTTTGTGCATTTTGATATATTTGAGTTCATCTTTTTCCACAATGTAATATATTTGACACAGTTGGGTTTCTTATATTATCCTAATTTATGTAAATCAGAATTCTAAATAATACTGTACTTAAGTTTTGTGTTGCAAGAACAAATGAGGTAAACTTGAATTGTGCTACCAAAAAAAAAAAAAAAAGGGAATGGCTATAGATTTAAAAAAACTTCTATGAGTATCCAGGGAATGATGCTGAGTGGGGGAAAAAGTCAATCTTAAAAAATCACATGCCACGTGATTTTATTATATAAAATTATAGAGATAAAAAACAGATCAATGCCCACATGATTTTATGATATAAAATTATAGAGATGAAAAACAGATTAGTATTTTTCAGAGGTCAGAGATGGAGGGAAATAGAGACGGGGCAATGGAAGAGAAGCACAAAGGAGACATCTGGGGTGAAGGAATCATTTTGAATCTTGATTGCACTGGTGGTTACAGAATCCACCCATGTGATAAAATGACATAGAACATCCATTGTATCAATATAAATTTCTTGGTTTTGGTATTGTTATATTTAATATTATTATAAATAAGTTTATTTATATATAAATTATTTGTATATAATTTCAATTTCTGGGTCGGGAATATCTCTGAAGAAGCTATAGGCTACCCACACCAGTATTCTTGGGCTTCCCTTGTGGCTCAGCTGGTAAAGAATCTACCTGCAATGCAGGAGACATGGGTTTGATCCCTGGGTTGGGAAGATCCCCTGGAGAAGGGAAAGGCAGCTAACTCCAGTATTTTGGCCTGCAGAATTCCATGGACTGTATAGTCCAAGGGGTTGCAAAGAGTAGGACACAACTGAGTGACTTTCACTTTCTTTTCACATTGTAAATAAGTACTATTGTATATAATTACATAAATTATAACCTATAGGGAAAAGTGGATATAGGGTACATAATCTTCCCTGTATAATCTTTATCACTTCCTTTGATCTATAATTATTTTAAAAGAACTGGTGACTATAATTTGACAGCCATTTAATTTAGAGGAATTTTGCTTTAGTCATATTTTCTAATGATTTAGTATAACGCTCTGGGATGTTTGGTTGAAATTTAAAGGAATTACCACTAGATGACACCATAGATTGCACAACCGAGCCATCAGAATATTCCCTAAGGGTTTGAAATTTACTTAAGCCTCCATTAAAAAAAAAAAAATGAGTTTTTATGAGTATAAATGATGGAATTTACAATCAAATAAAACTTTACTTTCTGTTGATCTTAAACTCTCTCATATCTTAAAGCTTACAGATCATTTTTGTTTTTAAAATTTTGGTCCAACAACAAAAAAATGGTTTTATTAAAAAACAAACTTCTAGGTACTTCCTTAGAAGCACTAAAGGTATTTTGTGGCCATGACTGAAGACCAGGAAGGTGGAAATATCACTAAAGAACCCTGAGAGATGTAAATCCTGAGTTAAGTACCAAATCTGTGAGACAAGCTACAAACCAACTTCAAATCAAATGTATATGAAGCTTCAGTCAGTCAGTTCAGTCGCTTAGCCATGTTCGACTCTTTGCAACCCCTTGGACTGCAGCATGCCAGGCCTCCCTATCCATCACCAACTCCTAGAGTTTATTCAAACACATGTTCATTGAGTCAGTGATGCCATCCAACCATCTCATCCTCTGTCGTCCCCTTCTCCTCCTGCCTTCCATCTTTCCCAACATCAGAGTCTTTTCTACTGAGTCAGTTCTTCACATCAGGTGGCCAAAGTATTGGAGTTTCAGGTTCGACGCCAGTCCTTCTGTGTCCTCCCTATTTGCTCTAAGCACCTAGGAGGACTTTCAGGCTAAGCAGCCCCACACCCATATGTTTTTTTGAAGGTGAACCTGTTTTCCTTGGTCTTGGAGGGCAAGAGGGGTCATATGGAGTGACAAATACATTTCGACTTCAGAACCTCTGTTCTTACTGTTATGTTTGCCTGGAATAACCCTTTGTCAGATGTCTGTTTGGCTCACTCCCTCCCTTTACACAAGTCTCTGTGTGTGCTTGCTCAAATGTGTCCGACTCCTTGTGACCTCATGGACTGTAGCCGCCAGGCTCCTCTGTCCATGGAATTTTCCATGCAGGAATACTGAAGTGGGTTGCCATTTCCTACTGTAGGGGATCTTCCCAACCCAGGGCTTGAACCTTCATCTCTTGAGTCTCCTGCATTGGCAGGCGAATCCTTTACCACTAATGCCACCTGTTCTCTAAAACATTTACCTACTCAGAGATGTCTTCCCTGAAACACCCTATCATGTTTCGCAAGCTGACCCTGTCACATACACTCTATTTCTTTAGCTATGCCACCCACTTCCTTTTATTCCTCTTAGTACCTATCTGACATTGTGGCATAATTTTCCCTAAGGTAGGAACTTAAGTCCATTTTACTCAGTACTCCTATCTAGTACAAATACATGTTTATGAGATAAATGAACAATTAAGAGAGATATATAGCAGAACTTCTAGAGCATGCACAATAAGAACTGGTTTCTAGGGCTTTTGAATATTCCTCTTTGATAGCCAACCTATTTCTGGTAGCCTCTCCTGACATCTAAAAACCTACAAGCAAAACATGACTGTTTGGAGCTCTTCACACTTTAGTATTTAAAATCTGATGACTTTCCAATGAATTTTCAAAACTAAGCCATATTTTCTAAAAGCCACATTTTTGAAGGGCAGAAAATATCAAAAAACAGAGTAATTAGTTGTCAGCAATACTTGTAAATTTATTTAAAAGTTGCAACTTTAATTAAATTTTATATTGGTTTTACTTTCTGCCAGTAAAAACCAAAACATGTGGCGTTGGTTTGTTCTTATGAAAAACTAACAAGTGTTTCTTAACATAAAATAAGTATAAATCAACAGTAATAGTTTTTCTTCTTATGAAGCTAGCAGTATAAAATGATACTCCATAATATCAACATAAAAAATTAGTACTCAAGTTTAACTATCATCTACTCATCGGTACTTTCTTATTGTATGTTGAGAAAGTTGTATTTTCAGTCGTATGATCTTTTCATCTCCTTTATCAAGGTCATATGTTCACTGAAAAAGTGAATTATCTTTAAAAAAAAATGAGAACATGATTCATATTCAGACAAAACCTATTCACAATTCTACAATTCAAAAATGTTCCAAAAAATTGAAACTCACTTAGTCTATAAAATATGACCTGAGAAGCATATTTTGTTCAGCAGAATAAGAAGCTCTGAAAATCAGCTTCTCCATAAAGGCAATGAGGATACTGGCAAATGGGTCAAATCAACTTTTTCAGAATTCTGAGAAATAGCCAAAAGTCACAATAATACAAGGAACATTTCTGAAGAACTATTACAACTCAATATTTTAAAGACAAATAGCACAACTTAAAAAGGGCAAAGATTTGAATAAATCTCTCTCCAAAGATACAGAAATTACTAATAAGTACATGAAAAAGTATCTGACATAATTAGCCATCAGGGAAATAAAAATCAAGATTGTAATGGAAACCTCTTCACAGTCACTGGGATAGCAATCAAAAATATGGATGATAACAAGCACAGGCAAAATCAAGGGGAAATTGGAACCATCATACATTGCAACCATTTTGGTAAAAAGTTTTTCAGTTTCTCAAAAATTTAAACAGTTAACCATATGACCCAGAAATTCCACTCACAGGTAAATACAAGTCCATATAAAAAATTTGTGCCTGATTATTCTTAACAGCATTATTCATTAAAACCAAAAAGTAAAGACCTCAAATATCCATCAAATGATGAATAAACAAAGTGTGATATATTTACACAATGGAATACTATTAAGCAATGAAAAGGAGTGAAGTACTGATATATACTCTAACATGGCTAAACCTTAAAAATATTATACTTGGGACTTCCCTGGTGGTCTAGGGGTTAAGACTCCATGCTTCTAATGCAGGGGGCATGGATTTGATCCCTGGTTGGGAAACTGACACCACCCTCCCCCCACCCCCCGGCACAAAAGCAATGTGTTAAGTTAAAGAAGGCAGACACAAAAGGCCACATATTATATAATTCCAATTGCATGAAGTGTCCAAAACAGGCAAGTCCATAGGGACAGAATGTAGATTACTGGTTGCCAGAGAAAGGGAAGGGAGAAACAGGAAGTGATGATATATTCTAGAATTAAGAGTGGTGATGGTTGTACTGCCTTATGAATATATTGGAAACCTCTGAATTGTACACTTTAAAATGATGGATTTTATGGTATGTGAATTATATCTCATAAAATTGTTTTGGGGACTTCACAGGTGACTTAGTGGTATAGAATCCACCTCTGCAAATGCAGGAGACGTGGGTTTGATTCCTGGGTCAGGAAGATCCTCCGGAAAAGGGAATGGCAACCCACTCCAGTGTTCTTGCCTGGGGAATCCCATGGACAGAGGAGCCTGGAGGGCTACAGTCCGTGGGGGTCACAAAGAGTCAGACATGAGTGAGCACAGACAATATTGTTTTAGAAAGTAAAAGTATGACTTGAGCACATCTAATAGCAAAATCTAACTACTATAAAATTGTTTGTTATCTTTCTTTATGCCACTTAATGTAACTATTCATATATTTTCCTTCAGAAATATTACTGCAATTCTTTATCAAGTACTGTCCTGAACCCCACTACATGTGTTGATATTATGAAATGTGTTTTCTCTTTACCATTTTAAAGTGCCATAAATTCTGAATACTTAACAACAGGTTCCAGGGATTTTTGAATAAAAAATATGAACCGAGATTATTATTGATAACCACTTGCATAATGATTAATACTGAACTCCAATTTTTGTTTCCCTCTTGCACCCCAAGACTAGAATGAATATATATTTAATAAAACAGCTACAATGGGGTTACTTGGTCAGAAAGCACTCCTAGACATTTAGACCAGAAAGGGACTATCTATGATCTATGTAGATACCTCTGATCTAATGTTGGTTTGTAAACTAGGTTTGGTCCTTTATTCACAGAACTCACAGCTCTCAGAAGTTGTTGTTGATATATCTACCATTTCCCTCCCATCTTCAATCACAGCCATAAAGATACTTTAGCACTTCTGAGAAGTGCTTAGAAATTTTTCTTTTTTCTTAACACTTTTTTTTAAATGGGACCAAAAGTTTAAAAAGAAAAACAACAAAGATAAGCAACAAAGCCAAGTAAAACACACATGTACAATGTATACTTCCTGATACAAAGATCTCTCCCATCATCTGTAAGACTAACATGTCTCTTGTGAATTGCCCATGGGATGAAACACAAATCAGTTGTGATACCATAAGTCAGTTTTTCTTTCATGTTAAAAGCGCAGACCGTGATTTTAGATACATCAATGCTGTAATAAAACAACCTGTGGGTTCTTGGAGAAGCTCAGTGAATTATTAATAGTTCTTGGTTTATACTTTTGAAAATACTAGATTGTGTTTAACCGACAACAAAACAAAATTTCCAAGGTAAGGCCTAATTTTTAGTTTGCCTCTTGCTGGGAGTTGAAAGATACAAAGGACCTCTAAAAATGTATTTAAACACAAATGGTTTGAGTACCATATATCTAGGCCAGTGATCCCCAAATACTGGACAAGCAGTATCAGCTTCAGCTCATCTGCATACATGTTAGATACACAATCCTTGGGCCCCACCACACACTGACTGAATCAGGAACTCCAGTCAAGGTGGGCAGTACTGGGTACTCACAAGCTGAATATTCATTGCAAGGACTGATGCTCAAGCTGCAGTACTTGGGCCGCCTGATGCAAAGAGCCAACTCACTGGAAAAGACCCTGATGCTGGGAAAGACTGAAGGCGGGATGAAAAGGGGGAGACAGAGGATGAGATGATTTGATGGCATCACTGACTCAATAGACACGAATTTGAACAAACTTCAGGAGATGGTGAAGGACAGGGAAGCCTGGTGTGCTGCAGTCCATGGGGTTGCAAAGAGTCAGACATGACACAGTGACTGAAAAACAACAACAACAAAAGGTTTCTAGGTGATTCTGACGCATGCTGAAATTAGAAAACTACAAAATGTCCATGTGGAATATGAAATATCTCCATGTATTCCCAAATATTGGGGGAAATGCTTTATGTAGCATTCCCCTTTAAAATGACATGCTGCACACTAACTGCATATTAAAGCTGAGTAGCCTACAGTAAGGTCTTCCCAGGTAGCTCAGTGGTAATCTACCTGCAACGTAGGAGACCCGGGTTCCACTCCTGGGTTGGGAGGATCCCCTGGAGCAAAGCATGGCCACCCACCCCAGGATTCTTGCCTGGAGAACCCCATGGACAGGGGAGCCTGGGTGGCTACTGTCTGGAGTGTTGCACAGTTGAAGTGATTAAGCAGCAGCAGCAGCCTCCAGTAAAAGAAACGAGAAAGCCCAGGAACCCATGGGACTAGTGCAGGGCTTCACTGTGCCTTTGGGGGCAGTTTGTTGCTTTTCTGGAGACACAGCTTCAGTGTACAGAGATCAAATCTGTTTTCCCTTTAAGCACTGCAGTAAAAATTATTTTTAATGGTCATATGTGCTCTCTTTTTGTCTTGCTTGGCTGCGATTGGTCTTTATGTAGGGCACATCTGCCTGCCTGTAATGGGCTATGGTAAATTGCTCTGGTTCCCAGAGGGACCCCACATGGCTTGGCAAACTCTCCCTGTAGGAGGGCTGGGTTTTAGACTGTTTTTTTTCCATAAAAGAAAAGTAGGGATGCAACTCCAACCAGAGACAAGTTGCAAAGACTCAGAAGCTGGTACAGATGGGGTTCATTAGTAATATTCTAAAAAGGCCGGGGGAAGTCAAGAGTGGAGCATTCTCTCATTCTTTCTCACTCTTTGTATGATATTCTTTTATTTATTTATTTTTGTCCAAATTCACCTTTTGCCCTTTAAACATCTGTTTAAAATTAAGAAGGCAATTTATTATTGAAGAACCTGATAGCTATACTGCCTTTAAGAAAAAGAGGAAAAAAAAAAAAAAACAACCACATACTCTTTTACCTCTAGGCTTGACATCTCAGTCTCAAACTGATCTGGAAAAAATAAGCAGTTCTCGTTTTATTATTGTCATTACAATTGCACTCTATTAAACAAAAACTTCTACCTTCTCAGCAAACGTATAGATCACGAAGATATACATTTTGTGTATTAGCCTTATTCTTCTCTACCTTAGTTTTTTCTTTGCATCAACCTTCTCTCTTTATATACATTGTTTTTATTTTTACCAGATTGCTTTACATTTTCTAGAAGTAATCTATGAATACAAGTGAATTTGTATTTTCTCTTTCATTCTTATATGTAAAGAAATAACCAAGTTTGGTTTTTTCTTTTAGCACTCTTTACACCTTAGCAAATATTTTTTGAGTAATCCACTGTCTGCTCTACAGCAGGAAACATAGATATACAAAATTATACCCTTTTTATCTCCAAAGTACTAGTAAAAACAATTAGGCAGAAAAACCAGGCGATTTATGGAAAAATTCAAGTAACAGTCCCAGAACAATGGTGAAGGAAAGAAAGGAATGTGATGAGCAACATTATCAAAAATGACTTGCAACTGGATTGCATAGACAAATTTATAAAGCTGCCTACACTTTGTTTCTTCTCTATTTATGACATAAATTGGAAACAAGATGAAAGATTGAGAAATGTTTTGTTTAAAGTTACTATTTTAGGGACTTCCCTGAAGATCCAGGGGTTAAGAATTCACCTTGCAATGCAGGGTACAAAAGTTTGACCCCTGGGGAACTAAGATCCCACATGCCACAGAGCATCTAAGCCCACGGGCCACAGTAGTCTGTGCACCGCAGCAAAAGGTCCTGCCTCAGCGAAGATCCTGCAT
Organism: Dama dama; assembly: GCF_033118175.1. Classification (NCBI taxonomy): domain Eukaryota; kingdom Metazoa; phylum Chordata; class Mammalia; order Artiodactyla; family Cervidae; genus Dama; species Dama dama. The sequence goes on from NC_083694.1 coordinate 63,613,978, forward strand.
GTCACAGCTAAGACCCGAGGCAGCCAGATAAATACATTTTTTTTAAAGTATAAACCAGTGCCAAATTTAGTGCCATCCAAACAAAGGCCCAATATCTGTAATATAGCTCTTTAAAAATCCAGGAGAAAATAAAAAATCCAATTGAAGGGTTTGTTTGACCTCAATTACAATTGGGAGAAATGCAACCTAAAACTACACTTAAATGCTTGTCCTCTATGTAATGACAAAACAAAACAAAACAAAAGGCGGACAATGCATGCTGGCGATAAACTGTGGGGAAATAGACACTCTCGCAAATCACTGGTGGAATGTTTTAAGGGAAATTTGGAAAATTCTAACAAAACAAAATATGCACTCAATTTTTGATCTAGTAATCCAAATCTGGTAATTGACCCTGAAGATGTGCCTCCAATTATACAAAAGGAATATGCACAAAGTTATTCACTGCAATTTTGCCCATAATTTGCCCATAAAATACTTAAAGCCCCCTAAATGCTTATATAGAGAAGAGTAGTTGAATAAACTATGGTACATCTATACAATGGAATATACACAATTATTAAAAAAAAAATAGAGTAACTATAATCTCTATAAATTGATATAAAATATTTTCCAAAATAACTTATATAAAAAACTGAAGTACAAATGAGTATCTATAATATTCAGTTCAGTTGCTCAGTCATGTCTGAGTCTTTGCAACCCCACGGACTGCAGCACACCAGGCCTCCCTGTCCATCACCAACTCCCAGAGTTTACTCAAACTCATGTCCATTGAGTCAGTGATGCCATCCAACCATCTCATCCTCTGTCGTCCCCTTCTCCTTCCACCTTCAATCTTTCCTAGCATCAGAGTTTTTTTCCAATGAGTCAGTTCTTCACATCAGGTGGCCAAAGTATTGGAGTTTCAGCTTCATCATCAGTTCTTCCAATGAATATTCAGGACTGATTTCCTGTAGGATGGACTGGTTGGATCTCCTTGCAGTCCAAGGGACTCTCAAGAGTCTTCTCCAACACCACAGTTCAAAAGCATCAATTCTTCAGTGCTCATCTTTCTTTATAGTCCAACTCTCACATCCATACATGACTACTGGAAAAACCATAGCCTTGACTAGATGGACCTTTGTTGGCAAAATAATGTCTCTGCTTTTTAATACGCTATCTAGGTTGGTCATAACTTTTCTTTCAAGGAGTAAGCATCTTTTAATTTCATGGCTGCAGTCACCATCTGCAGTGATTTTGGAGCCCCCCTAAATAAAGTCTGTCATTGTTTCCCCATCTATGTGTCATGAAATGATGGGACCAGATGCCATGATCTTAGTTTTCTGAATGTTGAGCTTTAAGCCAACTTTTTCACTCTCCTCTTTCACTTTCATCAAGAGGCTCTTTAGTTATTTTTTGCTTTCTGCCATAAGGGTGGTGTCATCTGCGTATCTGAGGTTATTCATATTTCTCCTGGTCATCTTGATTCCAGCTTGGGCTTCATGAGCCCAGCATTTCTCATGATGCACATTGTGCAAAACAAACAACAAACACAAGAGAAATAAATCAGAAAATGATGAGATTGGTTACCTAAGAGGAATGGGGGTAAACATGGTGGGGAAAATGGGGGAAAGGGAAAAGGACGAAGGAAATCACATAGTAATAGAATCCCTATGAAGCTGGATGGGGAAAAACCAAACTAACCTTAGCAACTTTGGATAATATTCTGTTTAAACTATATACTCCAAGGTTAAAGACAAGAACTGTGCACATAAACACTCCTCAGTTAGTAGATTTGTTTTTCATAGGGATATTGTTTAGCATGTGAAACTACTTGGTCTAGGACCAAGCAAATAAGTAAATATATTGTGGATAGTGAAAACTAAGTTTCTTACTGTTGGAATAAGGTGTTACAAGTTAAAAAAAAAAAGAGTGAATACTGTGGTATTGGATTGAACACATGTTTTTACTAAGCATGCAGATGGTTAGATACAAAAATAAATGTGGAGTGTATGAGTGTGTATTTGCTTTTTTATGGCTCTGTCCTCCGAGAAGGCCTAGAAGCGAGGCTACAGCAGCACCAAGGAGCACACCTGGCCCTCGGATTTGATTTCTAAACACCCGCCTGTGACCCTGCCTGGGTGGGGGAGGGGCACGGAACCAAGGCTCCCTGGAGAAGCGGCTGATTTCAGCGCTGCATGAAAAGTATAACACTGAAATCTCTCGTAGTGCCAGGAAGCAGGAAGTGCTCTAAGAAATGATGGGGCTACGTCTAATGGACATGGGAACCAACTTGGTTAAGACCCCCAACCGCCAAATCTAGAACCGTTTAAATAATAAATAATGATGTCATAGATTATTACCCATTTAATAAAATACGAATCCATAAGTCCATTCTGAATAAAAATAGGAAAACTAGTCCTTTTAGTAGGATTCCAACTAATAAATGTAGAAGGAATGAAGAAATTGAAAATTATTTGCTAACACCACCGTAATAATTGTTCTAGATGCTAACATGAATGGTTGAAAGTATAATGAGAAACAAAATATGTATTCTTAAATTATCTCCTCAAAGATATTTATCAACTACAAAGGTTTAAAAACAAAGTAGCTTTACAATGGAAGGCTTGGTAGATACCACACCTTTGCCAAGTGGCCAAATAGGTAAAATCTGCCTCCTAAGATATATTGAGAGGACAACATTACTTCTGTAGTGTTCTTGATAAAAATGTATAACCTGAACTTAATCATGAGGGGAAAAAAATCAAACTAACCCAAATTTAGGGGAATTTGCAAATATTAATTGGCCAGTACTCTTTAAAATTGTCAATGCCACTGAAACAAAGTCCCCCTAAAAACAAATTCCCCAGCCAAGTTTATGATTAACTTCTCCATCTTAAACATTATTCTATTTCTTGTTTCATCCCTGTTCCCTGCAGGGTTGAGAGGTGTCAAGAAAAGGGAGGATTGAAACTGTATAGAACCTTGAGGGATCCTCCTGGGTACAAAGGCCCTTCCATGTCCCCTGTTTCTTATTTTTAGAAAAAGACTCTAGTCTCTTAGGCCTTCACTGAATTCCAAAGAGCAGACCCAAGCAATTACTAACTGGGAAAGTAATGGAATGCAGAAACAAAGGGAGCAGTGCTAATGTTAAGTCTTTAAGTCTCTTCAGTCTTTGCGACCTTATGGACGGTTGCCCGCCAGGCTACTCTGTCCACAGGATTCTCCAGGCAAGAATATTGACGTGGGTTGCCGTTTCCTCCTCCAGGGGATCTTCCCGACTCAGGGATCAAACCAACATCTCTTATGTCACCTGCATTGGCAGGCGGGTTTTTTTTTACCACTAGCGCCACCTGGGAAGCCCCTAAGAATATTGAGAGGACAATATTACTTCTGTAGTATTCTTGATAAAAATATATAACCTGAACTTAATCATGAGGAAAAAGAAAATCAGGCTAACTCAAATTTAGGGGGATTTGAAAAGGAATAAAAGAGAGTCTTAGTTCCTTCCCAAGAGATACACATAATAATATGATGTATACTTTTGAGTTGTTCTGCAGAAACTAAGGTCAAGTGGAGGATGGTGACTGCATGCTGACCACAGGAGAGGAGACCCCAGACTGGGTGGAACCAGAAGGTTGATGATTAAGATTTCTGAAACATCATCCCGTTACTTCACCACAATCAGAAGAAAGTCCGTGAGCTGCAATTCTCATCTCAAATGTTGCCTTTAAAAACCCTTCTCTGAAGGTCAGTGGGGAGTTCAGGTCTCTTGAGCATGAGCTCCTCATTCTTCTTGCTTGGTGCCCTGCAAATTAATGCTGAACTGGGGCTTCCCTGACAGCCTAGTGGTTAAGACTGCACGTTTTCAATGCAGGGGGCCTGCGTTTGAAGCCTGGTCAGGGAGCTAGACCCCACATACCATGACTAAAGATCCTGAGTGCCAAAATGAAGATCCTGCATGCTGCAACTAAGACTTGGTGAAGACAAATATGTTAATTAGTTTTTTAAAACTTGCTGAATATCCTTCGCCATGAACCAGTTTCAGTAGATTCGCTTTGCTGCATGGGGGTTGGCAAGTGGAACCAAGTGATGTTCAGTAACATTATTAAAGAAAAAAAAACTGAAATTTCCCAAAGTATAGGAGAATGAGGCTACATGACATTTAAATGCACTATATAATGCTGGATTGGACCCTGGGCCAGAAAAGGACATTAGTGGAATAATGAAATAAAATATGAAAAGTATATAAATTAGATAATAGTATTGTCATATTTCTTGGTTTTTAAAATTGTGGTGGTGTAAGATGTTTACAGAAGTCTAGGTGAATATATGAGAAATCTTTGTCATTTTCCAATTGTTTGTGTCTGAAGTTATTTAAAATGAAAAGTTCAAAATAGCAATTCTAAAGTGATATTCTTCTTATTGATAGTTCTCTTTCAATAATGTTGTTTGAGTTATGTAAATATACTTTTTTCTCAATAGAGCTTTTTATTTCTAATTCAAAAATGCAAAATACAGCTTTTTTTTTTTTCTGAATTCCTTTCATGAAAGAAAGCAAAAAAAAAAAAAAAAATGCCGTTGTTAAATGTCAATAAGTACAGTTGTCCATAAGCCAGAACAGAATTCTGCAGATAAAATACAGTATATATTTCTTTTCCTTATGCATTTTAATACAGCATGTGTACATTTTAAACTAAAATCAGTGGCAGCCTGAAAAAGAGAAAATAAGTGAAAAATAAAACAACATGTAGCTTGAAGTAGGAGAAGTAGAAAGGTTGGGCCATTTCAGCTATTTATTTTGATGACAGTGGTAGATGCATTCATTTAGTCATTCAACAAATTTCTAGGCACTGAGGTATGAGAGAGAACAGAGATGAACGAAACATGAGCATTGTTCTCGAGAAGCTCACAGTAGGGTGTGTGTGTTGGGGTGCTGGACAAGAGGGTAGAGTGAAGAATAAAGTGCAATCAGCAGACAACATTGGAACAGGGCTATTACAGGGCTCTTCACACTGACATTGGAATACACAGGGCTACACACGGGGCTATTACAAGGCATAGATGAAGAAACTGATCAAACGTCTTTAAGGGAGCAAAATTCGCCACTCCAAGATGAATCCCTTTTGCACAACGATTAATTTAGGCTGATTATTTTTTTATTAACAGAAGACTCAGGATGTAAGAGCCTGTTTCTGGAATAGAGATATCATCAGAGAAATTTATAAAGAATATGGACTACATGTGGTGGAGAAAACTCAACAGGGTCTAGAGATGAGAGTCTACTGTGTCCCATTGTCTCTGCATTGCCCAACAAACATTTGTTTTCCAAACATTTGCTTTTCCATCTCTGTTAATTGCCTTCCCCTGCCCCCCAACCTTTGAAGTCCTAAACCACTAACCCCAACATTCTCTTTTTAGCTGAAGATGGTGTTTAAGACGAGGCTTCCAGCCATTTTGGTGAATTACTCAGCTCTCCTGGGTCTCTCCCAGGTATATGTGTTATTAAACTTTGACTTTCTCCTTTTAATTTGTCTCAAGTCAATTTAATTCTTAGACCAGCCCCAACATCTTGCAGGGAGAAAAGATGTGTAAGTGAGGAAAAAAACTCAGAATTACTAACCATATTTCTTTAAATCCCCTCAGATTGCCTTTTTTTAAAATTTCCATTACTACCAATTGCCTCCTTGAATCTCTGTCCAACTCATCAGTCATGGGGAAAGTAAAAGACAGCTTTACTAGCTCTGAGAAGAGGAACAACATTGGTACAAAGAAAAGTAGAACTGAGAAAGAACAGGAGCACGAGAAGAAACTATAAAACATGCAATATGGTCCATGTAGAATGACAGTGGGGATTACAAAGAGATGGGGCTGCAAGGTAAACAAAAGCCAGCTCATGAAGGACTTGTATTCTACCTGAGCTTTTCAACATTATTCTGAGGGAAAGGGGCATGACTCTTTACAGAGAATTTTATATTTCAGTGTATAAATTTTCAGTAATTTTCAGTTTTGTTTTTGGACCTGCTGTTGGAGAAACTTCCTCTGTCTCTTCCAAAGATAACAAAGATCTTACTGACTTGCTGGGTCCAATAGAAAACTCTGTTGATTATATGATATATTCAAAGATGGAGACCAAAGGAGATTATCTTTGGGAAAAAAATCCTTCTGCCTAGAATACTAGTGTCTGGACTTCTCTGGTGGTCCAATGGCTGAGAACCTGCCTGCCAATGCAGGGGACATGAACTTGACCCCTGGTTAGGGAAGATTCCATATGCCGCACAGCAGCTAAGCCCATGTGCCATGACTACTGAAGCCCGCACTTCACAGCAAGAGAAGCCACCGCAATGAGAAGCCCATACACGGCAAATAGAGTAGCCTCTTTTTGCCACAGGTAGAGAAAGCCTGGGTGCAACAGCAAAGAGCCAGCACAGTCAGAATTAAATCAATCAAAAAATTTTTAAACAAAAGAAAAAAGAACACTAATGTCTAACTCTGTCCCCAGCCTTCTTTCCCTTTCTGAAACTGGCTTTGCTTCTGAATCCAGGAATTTATGGCTAGTAAGTATCCTCTGTATCCTCTCAAGAATAATGGTAACTAATACTTTAAGAAAAAAAAAAAAAACATAATGTAATGGCATTCCTGGTTTCCATTTCTGTGTATGAGCAGCTTGGAGTTACCACTCCACTGTAACAAGTAAAAAGGTCTTTTTTTTACAAGTAAAAAGACTGAAAAATCAACCACTCTTAGATCCATAAGAGAAGTGAGGCCACAGAGCAAAATGCTACCCCTAAATTTGGAGAACACATAGAATCACAACTTACCAAGCAGAAACCCCAAAATGGAATCCTTCGTGGGAACCAATTCCCTAGTAGGAAAACAAAAGCTGTAACTGATAAATTGCTGGAGGCTCAGACTGGACAAGTCTGAAAGTGAAAAACTCCAGGGGGACCCAAATATAGGGGCCCACTGAGACCAAACAGGGCCTTGTGGGGCTCCCAGGCATGGAGGCCGTTTTGTACCCCATTTCTCGTAGGCAAGAGAAAGGTCTCCATGACCTTCCCTGAGTTCCATAGGGCAGATTTGAATAGTTGCTAATCAAGGGAGGAGCAGTCAAGAAATCGCCTCAAACAAGGTTAAATAGACTAGAGAAGCTCATCAAGATTAGGAGACACCTGAGAAAAGGGCTTCTCTGCTGGCTCAGCAGTCAGGAAGGGCAGCCCAGGTGGCTGCCAACATAGGAGACAGGGAGGCGTGGGTTCAGTGCCTGGGTGGGAAGGGTCCCCTGAAGAAGGAAAAGGCAACCCACTCCAGTATTCTTGCCTGGGGAATCACACGGACAGAAGAGCCTGGCGGTCTAGAGTCCAAGGGGTCACAAAAGAGTCTGATACAACTAAACAACTCAGCAACTAAACAACACCTGAAATGAGTTTTAAAAAATGCAGGTTCTACACACACCCTAGTTTTGCCAGAGACCCTACCTTCGAACCCTCATCAAATCCTCCTGGGTTGGGACACACAGTTTTTGAGGGCACAAGGCCACCGTGTCCCCCTTTGCCTAGCAAAGGAATAAAGCTATCCTTTTCTACTTCACCCAAAATTCTGTCTCTAAGACTTGTTTCAGCCCCAGTGTCAAGTTTTCAGTAACATCACCGCCACACTTTTGGGACTCTTACCTCCAGTAGTTTGACCAGAGTCTCAGAGTGAATACTGTAGGAAAAGCTTGTGCTTCCAGCAGTGAGAGGGGGAAAGGAGCCATTTTGAAATACACCAGAACACTCTAGTTCTTTGTAACAAGGCCTGCCCTCAGAAGAAACTAACTGACCACATTTAACCTGCTAGGGTTTTGTCAGAGGTTAACTGACCCTGGGGAAGGGAGATAGCCAACTTCAGCCCACTCTAGCCTTCCTGTTTAAGTATGCGGGAGGGGAAGGTGAAGAACAGTGCAGGAGAGATTAATCAGAAGCACTTGTGAAGTCCAGTCAAGAGGTGTAGGCTCACTGAAAGATGGAGACTTAATCATAGGACTACAGGATGCTTCCCCTGCCGCCCTACCTCGCCATCACATTAGTAAAGGCTTATTTACAGAAGTTTCTTTTACCGATGACATCATGTCTGACTATAAGCAAAAACTGCAAGATACAGTAAAAGGCAAAAAAACACAGTTTGAAAATACAGAGCAAGCAGAATCAGATATGGTTGGAATACCAGACCAGGAATTAAAAAACAAACTATGATTAATTTATTAAGGGCATAAAGTAGGCAACAGACAAGAACAGATGTGTAATTTAAGCAAAGAAAAGCAAACCCTAAGAAAGAACCAAAATGAAATATTAGAGATTAAAAATACTGTAACAAACACGAAGGTTGCCTGTGATGGTCTGATTGAGAAAAACAGAACAGAATATCCAAGGGCTGTGCAATAACTATAGAAGATGTAACACATGTATGATGGGGATACCAGTGAAACAGGAGGGAAGTGGAGAGGGCACAACCTTTAAAAGAATGACATAGTCATAGAAGAGGACAAAAACTGGTCAGAATCAACTAGATCCAAGATGGCAGAAGATTCAGCTCCCAGACCATAAAAACTAACCACTGCATTTTCAGGGCCTCTCACCTTCTGAGACCGCCCACACCCTAAAGAGTGCATTTCTCCCAAGGCTGTTCTCACCTTTTGAGTTGGACTCCATAGTGTCTATGGAATGTGTATCTCTTTAAATAAATCCACTTGTTACCTATCACTTTGTCCCTAGCTGAATTCTTTCTGCAACGAGATGTAAAGAACCTGAGCCTCATTAAGTCCTGAGATCAGGAGTGCTGCTGCTGCTGCTAAGTCACTTCAGTCGTGTCTGACTCTGTGTGGCCCCATAGACGGCAGCCCACCAGGATCTTCTGTCCCTGCGGTTCTCCAGGCAAGAATACTGGAGTGGGTTGCCATTTCCTTCTCCAATACATGAAAGTGAAAAGTGAAAGTGAAGTAGTTCAGTCGTGTCTGACCCGACTCTCAGCGACCCCATGGACTGCAGCCCACCAGGCTCCTCTGTTCATGGGATTTTCCAGGCAAGAGTACTGGAGTGGGGTGCCATTGCCTTCTCCGGATCAGGAGTGCAATCTCAGTTAAAAGATTGTGAATTCCATTTCCAATTTGAATTCTGGCTGGGTTTAAGTACTGGTACATGGGTTTAAATGCCAGTCTGAGGTGCGCAGTATGACCAGGAGGAGAAGAAAGAGAGAAAGGAGCAGAAGACAAATTTGAAACAGTAGTGACTGAGAATGTTGTTGAACCCAAGTTTGTGTGTCCTACAGGGAAGATAAGCAAACCAAAGCATCAGAGTCTGGAGCAAAGAAAGGTTAATTGCAAGGGCCAAGCAAGGAGAATGAACATCTCAGTGCTCAAAAAGCCCAAATTTCCCAGTGGCTTTGAGGGAAGAGTTTTTAAAGGCAATTTGGGGGTACGAGCTCCAGGATATATGACTTTCTTCTGATTGGTTGCTGGTGAGGTAACAGGGTGGTCCAGAAATCTCAACCATCAGCCTTCTGGTTCCAACCAGTCTGGGATCCATGTGCTGGTGCTTCTGAAGCTTCCATTGTGCACCTGGGTGGAGGCCCCCGCACCTGGAGAAGAATTCAGAGATACACATCACTGCTCTGCCCCTGAGGAGGGGCCAGGGAGCTGCCCCATCACTGCACTGTGGTTTCTGACTGCCTTTCCTCTGTTTCTGCATTCCCTCACTTCCCCAGGTAGTAATTGTTTGAATCTGCTGTATTTAACTCAGAAAAGGTCTAGGAGAATGAAGCCTTTTTCCTACAAACAAGAAACAGGGACACAGAAAGGCTTTTGAATCTAGAAGGGCTCCACAGGCGCCAGATCAGTTTCAAGAATTTTCCCAAATTAATGTCAGACACCAAACCACAGATTCAGGAAGCTCAGAGAATGCCAAGCAAGATAAGTGCCTCCAACCACAAACTACCCCTGCTGCTGCTGCTAAGTCACTTCAGTCGTGTCCGACTCTGTGCGACCCCATAGACGGCAGCCCACCAGGCTCCCCTGTCCCTGGGATTCTCCAGGCAAGAACACTGGAGTGGGTTGCCATTTCCTTCTCCAATGCAGGAAAGTGAAAAGTGAGAGTGAAGTCTCTCAGTCGTGTCCGACTCTTCAAGACCCCATGGACTGCAGCCTACCAGGCTCCTCCGTCCATGGGATTTTCCAGGCAAGAGTAATGGAGTGGGGTGCCATTGCCTTCTCCAACAAACTACCTAACTATACCCTAGGTATAGTTATACATATATATATATATATATATTTTTTTTTTTTTTTCATCCTAAAAGAAGTCAGATGGGAAGGGCAGGGGGAACCCCTTATCTATAAATGAAAAAAAAGAAAAAAAGATACCCATTATAGCTGACTCCTCCTCAGAAACCATCCAAAGAAGATAGTAGAGTGAAAGTGTTTCAAAGTGTCGAGAGGAAAAAATGTAATTCACTGTGGACTGGTGTAATTGAAACGGCTCACCACAATCTTTTGAGGTTCAGAATGGTGACGTTCAGGACTGATTTCAAGTGGCCAAGCGGAAAAGGCTTGACACTACTCACAATTTGATGCAAGGGATTTTCCATTCAGTCTCCTCTTTCCAGTTGCCAGAGGCACTTTGTAAAATTACTCACCAGAGATGGAAATGTTTTTCAGTGTTATCTCAAGGGTGTGTTCGGCTTCATTGGAAGAAAAATCAGTTTACATTTCACCAGTTTTGTAAGATTTCTGTATTAGTCAGACTACGCTAACTGCTCTGTTGTGTGGTCGCTAAGTCACGTCCAACTCTTGCAACTGCATGGACTGTAGCCCGCCAGGCTCCTCTGTCCACGGGATTTCCCAGGCACGAATACTGGAGTGGGTTGCCATTTCCTCCTCTGGGAGATCTTCCAGACCTAGGGATCAAACCCACATCTCCTGCATTTGGCAGGTCGGATCTTTACCAGTGAGCCACCAGGAAAGCCTGCTATAAAACAAAACCCCAACCTCTTGAATTTCTTTACACAGAGTTTATTTATTGCTTCCTTACGGCACAATCTAATGCAGCGTATAGGAGAATGGGGACCTCTCATCCACAGTCATTCAGGGAGTTAGGCTTTCTAGATGATGGTGACCAGCCATCATTTAGCGCCTTGGAGTCCTCAGCTTTGGACCAAATGAAAGGGGTTATACATCACTTCTGCTGATGAGCCATTACAGCCGGATATGAGAGTGAAAGTGAAATTGCTCAGCCGTGTACAACTCTTTGCGACCCTATGAACTGTAGACTACCAGGCTTCTCCGTCCATGGGATTTTCCAGGCAAGAATACTGGAGTGGGCTGCCATTTCCTTACAGCTGGGTGGCTCCTCCTAATTGTAAAAGATGCAGATAAATGCAGTCCAGTTGTGTGCTCAGTTTCTCTTCCTTAATTTCTACGTGAAGACTTGAGTTAACTGGCTCCATATTTCTGATTTATTTCAGTAATGTTTTTTTGTGACAGCTGTTGCCATCTTCTTCCCTTCCCAGCTCTGGTTGGAGGCTATCATTTGGATATTGACTGGATATTGTCATGCCTTTTGGATTCATATCATCAACAGTTTAATATGCTTGCTTTCTCACAAGTTATTTATTGGTCATATTAATTTAATATGGCAGACAAGAAAATGAGCTGTGTTTACAAAACCTATGAACTATCTCCAGTGTCTTTTTAAAAACTTTGTAGCAGAGAATTCATTGAAGCATTTGAAATACATGCTACTTTACAGAAACAATCATGTGACCCAAGAGACTCTTGTTATAGTTAAGCCATAAATTTAGCCTTAAATTTTCTAGCAATTAATATAAATAATTATTTCTTTATATATGGATTCTAATTATTTATCATCTAATCATTTCATAAGATATAATGCTGTAGGGACCTCCCGGGTTCCATCCCTGGGTTGGGAAGACCCCCCTGGAGAAGGGAATGGCCACCCACCCCAGTATTCTTGCCTGGAGAATCCCAAGGACAGAGGGGCCTGGTGGGCTATAGCCCATGTGGTCACAAAGAGTCAGATATGACTGAGCAACTAACACTTTCACTTCACTTTCAGGGACCTCCCTGGCAGTCCAGTGGTTAAGATTCCTCATGCCTCTTGGCCAAAAAACAAAACATAAAACAGAAGCAGTATTGTAACAAATTCAATAAAGACTTAAAAAAATAAAAATATGTTATATATACAGGTTATTTTTTTTGTGAATAAAACATTGAAGACTTTTAGATATACAGCCTTTTACAGATATTTTTCAAGGGATTTTTGTGATGTTTTTAAAATTCAAATTCAATGGAGAATTATGAACTTTCATATTAAGGTTTGACTCAGGTGGATGATGGGATGTGGGTTTGAATGGGGTTCAAGAATGGAGAGAATCTAAATGAGATTTCTGTGATAAAATTGTACAATATTGTTATGCCCGATGTCCAAATCCCCGAGTGGGAAGAGAGAAGGCTTCCAAGACAATGCAACTCGCAGGAAGGGAAGTTTATTACTGACTCGAGCCAGGACTCTCCGCCCGCAATCAACGCAGTGGTGTGGGTCAGAGAGCCCCGAGCCCAAGCTGTTACACAAATTTATAGGGTGAGAAGCGGATTGGTTACACGTTTGCAAAGCAATTTCATTGGTCAATACTTCCCCGCGCGGGACTTTCCTGGGGGTTTCTGCCCGGTTCCTAATTTCCTAATTGGCAAACAGCGGTCAGTATTAAGTGAAAGCTAATTGGTCCTAATTGGCTAATTGGTTGTATCCAGGTGGCCTGATAATCTTACCAAGTAGGAAGGCCTACTCCTAATCTAAGCTGCGTTACTTCTGCTCGCCTCACATTCCCCCCTGTCTGTTGTTCAAGTAGAGGGATCTTCCTCTTTTCCATCTTGGGCCACTGACACTATAAGTGGACCCAGAAGGGTGGAAATTAAGGTAGTCAGCCAGAGGGAGTGTTGAAAACAAGACTCAAACCATCTCTGCTGGGCTTCCCATTCTCTCTTTCTAATCAAGACCACCTCAGACATGGAAGTCAAAGACTTCTCTAAATGACTGATTGATTCTCTTACCACTCTTGTATGGTCTGCATAGAAACCTCAAAGACCCTACCCTGTTGGAGAAAAATCAAGTCATCTACAGCAGCTCGTAGGAAGGAAAGCCCTTGGCCTTGCAGAGATAGTAAAGCTTGATTCACCCATATCTGAGGTACTTGGCCTTGCGGGTTGCGCCACACTCAGGGCTACCAAATCTCTGTTTCCTACGTCCCATTCCCGGGGCCCATCACAAGAGGTTACACAGCTTCAGCTCCTGCCATAATCAGCAGGAGAATTAGGAGACCTCCCGGTGGACGAGTTTCAGTTTCAAAGGATTTGACAGGTGAGGACTCGCCTTCCATTCTTCTCGTGCTTTTTCCTGTTCTTCCAGTGTGGCTTGCCACACGTGATTGCAGTGAACCCAGGGTCCAATCCCGTCAACCTTGACAGCAGTAGGAGTGGTAAGGAGAACAACATAAGGGCCTTTCCATCTAGGTACCCAATCACCTGGGCCAATATCATGTGAAGGGATGGCCCCCTTATTTTGACCCTCGTGTATCTCTCGAATCAATTTCCAAACATGGTTATGCACTTTACTTAATGCCATCAGAGTTTGCTGGAATTGTCCCAAAGTAGGGGGTGGCAGGCATTTTCTTTTAAAAATAGGACACACAGGAGGGGGTCTTCCATACAGAATCTCAAAAGGGGTAAGATTCAGCTTATAAGGGGTGTTACACGCCCAAAAGAGTGCAAAGGGAAGGAGGGTCACCCAGTCCCCGCCAGTCTCTATTGCCAACTTCGTCAAAGTTTCTTTTAGAGTCCGATTCATTCTCTCAACCTGTCCTGAGCTCTGGGGATTATATTCACAATGTAACTTCCATTTCGTCCCCAGAGCTTGGGCCAGCCCTTGTACAATCTGGCTCACAAAGGCAGGTCCGTTATCAGAGCCCATAGTCACCGGCAGCCCGTACCTAAGCACTATCTCCTCTAAGATCTTTTTAGCAACCACTATTGCTGTCTCTCCCTTAGCGGGGAAGGCTTCCACCCACCCTGAGAAGGTATCTACCAGAACCAACAGATCCTGGTCTTACCTCAGTGCTTTCATTTATCTACTGAGTGTCTTCTTCAGAAATCTATCTCCCAGTGTTGCCCTGGCTCTTCCCCTTAGTACCTCGTTCCCATGTGCTGCTTTTTCCCTGTCCTTATCAGCTGGCATGCTTTGCAAGCCTGGATTATCTCTCATCCAGTTGTATTTTCAATACGCAGATTCAGTCCATATTTGCTTTCATTTATCTACTGAGTGTCTTCTTCAGAGACTCTGGCATCTCAGGGGTAGGAGGGCGATGGAGCCTGAAGTAGACCTTCACAGAATCATAGATAGTGCAGTCAGAGTGCCAGTCATGATGATGCGGGCAAAGAGTCCCTTCCATACACCTCTAAATCCAAGTCTCTTGAGGACCTGAGAGGCACTGCTACCCTTCTCTTTATGCAACACAGACACCACGGAATCAGCAACAGTACGTTCAAAGCAGGCAAACTTCATCATGGTGTATGGTATCTGTCTCATCCAAAGAGGAGCAACCCCCTTGTACATTTTGGGAGCTGCATCCCTCAGAGTGTTAACCTGGTTGGGTTTGAAATCGAACCTTAGCAGCTTCCATAGGAGCCAGAGCAATGTCAGTAAAGAATTCAGCACTGGCAGAGGCAGCCAAATACAGTGATGTGCACCACAGATAGGCATTCTCCTCTACTTCTGTGGGTCCACCTGCATACGGCATTTCACTAAATCCAGAGGAACAACAGCAGTGTGTGTCAGACCACAACTTAAGACCCCACCAAAGCCACACAGTGCATAAAACTTCGCGGAGCCATATCTACCGCGGCAGCTCCCGCTTTCCTTTGCCCATCTTTAGGCAGGGCAAGGGCTGGGGCTTCTAGTAGGGCCCGTCTGAGTGTCTGGAAAGCCTGTTTCATTGGCTCAGTCCAAGTCCAGTTTGGGGTTTCTTTACTTCCCTCATACAAGGGCCGGGCCTTCTCAGCAAACCCCATGATCCACAGTCTGCAATATCCAACAGTCCCCAGAAACTCTCTCACCTGGTGGGGGGTCTTGGGCCTTCCTGGCCTGGGTTAGCCACCTTTGCCCCTGCCTGATCTTATACCCCAAACAGGTGACCTCTTGCCGGGCTATTAATTGTGTAGCAGAAGGACTTCTGCGTGGCAATCTGATATTTGTAGAGGTCCTCACTCAGAGCCTCTTGAACCTCTGTGGGATTACCGGTTGGCCTTCCCCCTCGGTCCACTGAGCAAGAACTTTCTGGGTCTGAACTCCACCATAGAGAGGTACAAAGCCTACATTTGACAGGCTAATACGAAAACATTCCAGATTTTCAGGGTCCCCATACCTCAGATCTAACATGTAATCTTCAGCAGAATTTTCCAGTTCCTCATGACTGCAATTATCCAACATATCCACAGGGAATGCCATCGGCCACAACAAGTCTCTTCCAAGTAGAGGGGCTGGGCATTCTGGTATCACCAAAAATGAATGGGACACCTGGTGGGTTCCCAGATCTACTTTTCATTACCCAGGACTTGGGGAGGGGTGCCGAGTCTTGACTCCCCTAGTCACTGTCTTCCCCCGCATATAGAACTCGAGTTCCACGGGAGATTCTCTCTCTCTGGGTCATACCTCTCCTCAGGTCCCTCTTAGGGCACTCGTTTTTCCAGTGCCCCTGTTCTCTGCAGTAGGTGTACTGATCTTTCTTTAGGACCTGCCTTTTTGGTTTCTGTTTTTCTCCCATCCAGGGGTCTCGAGGTTCTCTCAATTCTGTTCTGGCTTTTATCCCCGCAAAAAGAATCTGGGCTAGCTCCCTCTGGTTCTTCCACTTTTCCCTCATTCTATATTCTCTATCTTCCTTCCTGATCTTCTCAGCTAATTCCCTTTCCTCCCGTCGAATTCGTTCTTCCCTTTCTTCTGGGGTCTCCCTATTATTAAATACCTTTTCAGCTACTTTCAATAAATCCTATATCGTCTGTTCTCCCAATCCCTCTATCTTTTGTAATTTCTTCCTAATATCTGGGGCTGCCTGATTCACAAACGCTAACAGGACTGCAGCGCGTGACTCCTCAGCCTGGGGGTCCATGGGTGTATATTGCCTGAAAGCTTCCATCAGCCTCTCTAGGAAGGCTGCTGGGCTTTCAGTGGGCTCTTGCCTTACTAAATTTACCTTTGCCAGATTTGTCGGCTTTCTTGCTGCGGCCCGCAGGCCAGCCATCAGAGTCTGGCGGTACACTCGGAGACGCTCCCTACCTTCTGCTCGCTCAAAATCCCAGTTAGGCCGCAACAGAGGAAACCCCTCGTCCACGAGATGAGGCTGGGCGGTTGGCCTCCCATCGACCCCCGGGACCCTTTTCCGTGCCTCTGCCAGAATTTGCTCCCATTCTTCTGTGGTGAAGAGCACCTGCAACAGCTGCTGACAATTGTCCCAGATGGGGTTGTGAGGGAATAAAATGGAATCTAAGAGGTCAATGAGGCCTTGGGGTTTCTCTGAGAAAGGAGGATTTTGGGTCTTCCAATTGTACAGGTCACTCGTGGAAAAGGGCCAGTACTAATAGGTTCGCTCTCCGTCTGGGTTAGCTGGTCCCATTCGGACGGGGAGCGCCTGAACAGTGGATGAAGGTAACTCTGGGTCCCCAGGATCTTGCCCAAGCCTATCTCCCCTAGTTCTCCCCCGGGTCCCCAATGCCGGTCCCCCCTCACGGTCGGTTCCTGTTAGCCCTCTTAATCCTCTCGGTTCACCCGTAGGAGCTTCTCTCCTCTCTTGCAAGGAGGGCGCATATGGTGGAGGCCTCATCTCCGTTTCTAGGTCTATCAGGTTTGGACAAGATGATTCCTGAAAGACTAGTTTTGGGTCCTCTTTCTTTTTTGTTTTCTCCGGGGGGGTCTTCATCACCAGGACCTGTGAATTAGAAGAGCTAGGAGGTTGAACGAAAGGTTTTAACCACCTACGCGGATCTTCCACTCGATCCTGCCAAACCATGACATAGGGGACCTGATCTGGATGGCCCCAGGGATCCGGAGCCATAATCTTCTCCTTCACAGCCTGTATGATTGACGGTTGAAAGGTGCCTTCTGGAGGCCATCCAACCTGGAAGGCGGGCCACTCTGCAGAGCAAAAGGTTATTAATTTACTTTTCTTGACTAGAAAAGACAAGTCATGGGCCCTGGCCCTGACATCCGAAAAATGGTCAGTCATGAGGGAAAGTGGGGTAGATTCCCCCTGACCCATGGTAAATGGTAACTGTTTATCTTGCTAGGGGCGGGCACCCTAGGGGTTTCTAGCTTCTTCCATGACCCCCTTATCCTCTCACGGGAGTCTTCAAGTGGCAGGCGCCCTAATGGCCTTTAGGTGCCTGACCCGTGCCCACACAAAGAATTTTAAAGGAGAGTTTCACCCGGTTGGGCTCTAGTTACTGAGGCTCACTTATTGTAGGGCCTTCAGAGTCCGCCAGAGTGTAGCCCTAGCCGGGCCTCATCAATTGCCCCCACAACCGCTCGCCTGTTCACTGAAATTCCTGAAAAGAGTAGGAACGAGACCAGAGACAATGCCGGCACACACACAAACACGGACAAACACGGAGAGCCGAAGACAAACACACGGACAGACAAACGTCGGCCGACAACACAGCGCTGGGTTTTCGGGCCCCCTGACCAGACTCGGAATCAGGAGAGGAACTCTCCTTCCCACAGAGCCGGCTGCCTTCCAGCGCGCTCTCTGGCCTCGGCCTTACGCCGGCTGGAGAAAGCTTTCTCCTGTGCCAAATACCTTCCTGCTTTACAGCAGGGCCCCGGAATTACTCTGGACTTCCTGTGCCAGATACCTTCCTGCTTTACAGCAGGGCCCCGGAATTACTCTGGACTTCCTGTCCTGCCTGAGACAATGCCGGCACACATACAAACACGGAGAGCCAAAGACAAACACACGGACAGCTGACAACACAGCGCTGGGTTTTCGGGCCCCCTGAGTTTTCCTGAGCACCGGTGCTATTATCTATCCTTACCCTCCTGTCCTGGAAGTGTTCTCTTCCCCTGGTAAAGGGATCCCGGACGAGCCCCCAAATGTTATGCCCGATGTCCGAATCCCCGAGCGGGAAGAGAGAAGGCTTCCAAGACAATGCAACTCGCAGGAAGGGAAGTTTATTACTGACTCGAGCCAGGACTCTCTGCCCGCAACCAAAGCAGTGGTGCAAGTCAGAGAGCCCCGAGCCCAAGCTGTTACACAAATTTATAGGGTGAGAAGCGGATTGGTTACACGTTTGCAAAGCAATTTCATTGGTCAATACTTCCCCGCGCGGGACTTTCCTGGGGGTTTCTGCCCGGTTCCTAATTTCCTAATTGGCAAACAGCGGTCAGTATTAAGTGAAAGCTAATTGGTCCTAATTGGCTAATTGGTTGTATCCAGGTGGCCTGATAATCTTACCAAGTAGGAAGGCCTACTCCTAATCTAAGCTGCGTTACTTCTGCTTGCCTCACAAATATAACCATTAATTCTTCTGATTCCAACCTATATTTTTCCTTCTCTACTATAAACCCACTTTATATTTGAAAATGCCATACTTTTTCATAGAATAATCTGTTAAATCTCAGAAGACAGCCCTGTGACCATGGATTGTGGTATCACATCAAGTAATTCTTAAAACTCATGAAATAAAAACAACGGTGATATTTAAAAGTAGCTTTCATTGAGTGTTCAACAGCCTTGATCTGAGTTATATTTTTATAAGAATTTTCATATACTATTCTTCATATCAACAGGGGCAGTGTTCAGCACATTCTCAAAAGTTTCTGATAGATCACCAATTAGATTATGTGTTCATAATACTTAACCATAATACATAATTTTCCCTGTTAGTTCACAGTATAGCAGAATACCTTTTAAAAAACCTATTTGGAACAAAACAAGCACCTTACCTAGGGTATCATATTTTGTGCTATTGTTTTATTTACTCTATTTTTGCTAAATATGCCTACATATTAGATATCATGTGGTATACTTAAATTTATAAAGTTTTCTATTATATCTGGATTTGCCTCCAGACTTTACATTTCTGTGCCTTATTTTATGATTATATAAGTTAACAGCCCTAATAATAACAAACTGACTCAAATGTGCTCCTGGTTCTCTGCCTAATAATCAATTGGCTAGACGCTAACACAGTTCCTTTTCCAAAGTTTAAAAGCAAGATGTGGAGAATTCCCTGGTGGTTTAGTGGTTAGGACTCTACACTTTCACTGCTGAGGGCCAGGGTTCAATCCTTAGCCAGGGAACTAGGATACCACAAGCTGTGGAGAAGTGGTCAAAAAAAAAAAAAAAAAAAAAAAACAAGATGTGAAGATTTGTTTATTAAGTCTCTCAAAGTAGCTTTGATAAAGGTTGACACTGTAATTGCAGTTATGAACATTTATGCTTTAAAAATATATATTTAAAAATTTTGTTTATTTATTTATTTGGCTGTACCAGGCCTTAGCTGCATGGTAGTCTTAGTTGCAGCATGTGGGATCTAATTCCATGACCAGGGATCAAACCCAGACTCCTGCATTTGGACTGAAGAGTCTTAGCCATTGGACCACCAAGGAAGTCCCTCCATGATTTTTTAAAAATAGTTTTCTTTAATTAACATTTGTTAATGTCTATAAAATCAAGTCAGGGAAATGTATGAACCCAGGTTACATGATGTAACCCAGGTTACATCTAAGAGAGAAAATAGTCCCAGTCCTGAGCTGGGGCATACTTTTACATCTGATGTAATTAGCTGTTTCATCTGAGAAGAAATTAGAATTCTCCTTGATAGACTTTAATGAGTTTAAAACCACTTCTGTGAACCCCACCTTTCATCTCTCAGCCCTGGGAGAAATTCTCTTAGAGAGTCAAATGATCTTAGACTACAGTCCTTCATTTCCTTATCTAAGAGTGTAAGCTCTAGACTTTACCATTCAGTTCAGTCACTCAGTCGTGTGTGACTCTTTGCGACTCCATGAATTGGAACACGCCAGGCCTCCCTGTCCATCACCAATTCCCAGAGTTTACTCAAACTCATGTCCATTGAGTCAGTGATGCCATCCAGCCACCTCATCCTCTGTCGTCCCCTTCTCCTCCTGCCCCCAATCCCTCCCAGCATCAGGGTCTTTTCCAATGAGTCAACTCTTTGCATGAGGTGGCCAAAGTATTGGAGTTTCAGCTTCGGTATCAGTCCTTCCAATGAACACCCAGGACTGATCTCCTTTAGGATGGACTGGTTGGATCTCCTTGCAGTCCAAGGGACTCTCAAGAGTCTTCTCCAACACCACAATTCAAAAGCATCAATTTTTCGGCGCTCAGCTTTCTTCACAGTCCAACTCTCACATGCATACATGACCACTGGAAAAACCATAGCCTCGATTAGATGGACCTTTGCTGGCCAAGTAATGTCTCTGCTTTTTAATATGCTGTCTAGGTTGGTCATAACTTTCCTTCCAAGGAGTAAGCGTCTTTTAATTTCATGGCTGCAGTCACCATCTGCAGTGATTTTGGAGCTCCAAAAAATAAACCTGACACTGTTTGCACTGTTTCCCCATCCATTTGCCATGAAGTGATGGGACCAGATGCCATGATCTTAGTTTTCTGAATGTTGAACTTTAAGCCAACTTTTTCACTCTCCTCTTTCACTTTCATCAAGAGGCTTTTTAGTTCCTCTTCACTTTCTGCCATAAGAGTGGTGTCATCTGCATATCTGAGGTTATTGATGTATCTCCCAGCAATCTTGATTCCAGCTTGTGCTTCTTCCAGCCCAGCGTTTCTCATGATGTACTCTGCATATAAGTTAAATAAGCAGGGTGACAGTATACAGCCTTGACGTACTCCTTTTTCTATTTGGAACCAGTCTGTTGTTCCATGTCCAGTTCTAACTGTTGCTTCCTGACCTGCACTGGCCATAGCAAACACCCTCTTCCAACAACACAAGAGAAGGCTCTACACATGGACATCACCAGATGGTCAACACCAAAATCAGATTGATTATATTCTTTGCAGCCAAAGATGGAGAAGCTCTATACAGTCAGCAAAAACAAGACCTGGAGCTGACTGTGACTCAGATCATGAACTCTGTATTACCAAATTCAGACTTAAATGGAAGAAAGTAGGGGAAACCACTAGACTATTCAGGTATGACCTAAATCAAATCCCTTATGACTATACAGTAGAAGTGAGAAACAGATTTAAGGGACTAGATCTGACAGACAGAGTGCCTGATGAACTATGGACAGAGGTTCATGACATTGCACAGGAGACAGAGATCAAAACCATCCCCATGGAAAAGAAATGCAAAAAGGCAAAATGGCTGACTGAGGAGGCCCTATAGATAGTTGTGAAAAGAAGAGAAGTGAAAAGCAAAGGAGAAAAGGAAAGATATTCCCATTTGAATGCAGAGTTCCAAAGAATAGCAAGGAGAGATACAGACTTCCTCAATGATCAATGCAAAGAAATAGAGGAAAACAACAGGATGGGCAAGACTAGAGATCTCTTCAAGAAAATTAGAGATACCAAGGGAACATTCCATGCAAAGATGGGTTCAATAAAGGACAGAAAGGGTATGGATCTAACAATAGCAGAAGATATTAAGAAGAGGTGGCAAGAATACACAGAACTGTACAAAAAAGATCTTCATGACCCAGATCATCACGATGGTGTGATCACTCACCTAGAGCCAGACATCCTGGAATGTGAAGTCAAGTGGACCTTAGAAAGCATCACTACAAACAAAGCTTGTGGAGCTGATGGAATTCCAGCTGAGCTACTTCAAATCCTGAAAGATGATGCTGTGAAGGTGCTACACTCAGTATGCCAGCAAATTTGGAAAACTCAGCAGTGGCCACAGAACTGGAAAAGGTCAGTTTTCATTCCAATCCCAAAGAAAGGCAGTCCCAAAGAATGCTCAAACTACCGCACAATTGCACTCATCTCACACGCTAGTAAAGTAATACTCAAAATTCTCCAAGCCAGGCTTCAGCAATATGTGAACCAAGAACTTCCAGATGTTCAAGCTGGATTTAGAAAAGGCAGAGGAACCAGAGATCAAATTGCCAACATCCGCTGGATCATCGAAAAAGCAAGAGAGTTCCAGAAAAACATCTATTTCTGCTTTATTGACTATGCCAAAGCCTTTGATTGCATGGATCACAATAAATGGTGGAAAATTCTGAAAGAGATGGGAATACCAGACCACCTGACCTGACTTTACTGTTAAAAATCTCCTTTTTGTTGCTGTTGTTGTTTAGTCACTATGTCATGTCTGACCCCAAGCACAAAGTCACCAGGCTCCTCTGTTCATGGGCTTTTCCAGGCAAGAACACTGGATTGGGTTGCCATTTCCCCCTCCAGAGAATCTTCCTGACCCAAGGATGGAATCCTTATCCCCACATTGGCAGACGGATTATTTACCACTGAGCCACCTGGGAATCCCTAAATGTCTCTACCGGGAGAAAAATCATGATTTTTGTGTGAGAAATGATTGTGTCTGAGAAATTTCTTTACAGATGTTTTTCAAAGGTTTGTGATTTTTTTTTAATTAAAATTCAACTAAGAAGTAACACAGCTTCATCAGCTTCATTGTTGAATTTATTTCCTTTATTGATGAGTGAATATCCTTTATCCATTATTCAAAGACAATGAATTTCCTTTATTCATATCCTTTCCAAAGGCTTGCTTTTTTTCCCTTTAAACATTAATTTATTTATTTGGCTGTGCTGGGTCTTAGTTGTGGCATGTGGGATCTAGTTCCCTGACCAGGTGTTGAACCCAGGCCCCTTGTATTAGGAGCATGGAGTCTTAGCCAGTGGACCACAGGGAAGTTTCTCCAAAGGCTTGTTTTTGATAGCATGGCTTTGATAGGAGGACATAACCTCAACACTGATGCCTGAGGGGACGAAAGGGGAACATCTCTTTAGGGGAGAAAATATTAGATTCAAAAGTTAGCATAAATTATATTTAAAATGGATAACCAACAAAGACCTACTGCATAGCACAGGAAACTGTTCAATTTCATGTCATAGACTGGATGGGAGGGGAGTTTGAGGGTGAATGGATGCATGTATATGCATGGCTGAATCACTTCACTGTCCACCTGAAACTATTGAAGCATTGTCAATAGGTTACATTCCAATATAAAATTAAAAAGGTTTTTTTTCTTTTGTTAGCATAAAAAGCCAAGAAAGACTCATGACACACTCTGATGTATGGCAGAGAACAGTTTCTCTCCAGCTCTATGACTGTAAACTCTCAAAGTCAGGGATGAGCTAGTGTATTGTCTCTACATTTTATAGAAGATTAGTTATTTAATGCAACTTAACTTTTGAAAAAAAAGTAAAGTTCTCTGTGCATCAGTTATTTCAGAATATTATTTGCTTATTCCCTATGGACCATACAAGGACCGATTAGGAAGAATGATTTCACTCTTAACATCTGCTCTCTAGATGACTGGAATAAACTTGTCTCGGCTATGTTGACATGAACTATAAAATTTACATTTTTGAAAATACATCAATTTTTAAAATATAGACGATTATCCACTATGTTATAAAATTTTCTTTCTTTGTATATTTTTCATTAGGTGACTTTTATTAGTACCACTTGTGCTGCCATCATCAAACACTCAACTCCAGCACATCTGGATTTCTGGTGTTGCTGCATTTACCATGCCTACAATAATTCTAACTGCCACTATTGCCATTGCCACTGTGAATAATGGAAAATGTGCTAATTAAAACATAATCTTTTGAGGCACTTGTCTCAAAAAGTACCAAGTGAGAAAAAGATACCACTCTTCCTAGTTCTCCAAACACAGCACGTTCTTTGCTGAGAAGGGCTGTAAGTGATACGTAATCCAGGGGGTCTGGTTAAGTGCCCACCCGATACACTCCACCTCATCAGGCCTCAGTGTGTCCTCACCCTTTTTCTTTGGTCAGTTCTGTCCTATGCTTATCCCCAGCTTGCTGCTGCTGCTGCTGCTGCTGCTAAGTCACTTCAGTCGTGTCCGACTCTGTGTGACCCCACAGACGGCAGCCCACCAGGCTCCCCCGTCTCTGGGATTCTCCAGGCAAGAACACTGGAGTGGGTTGCCATTTCCTTCTCCAATGCATGAAAGTGAAAAGTGAAAGTGAAGTCGCTCAGTTGTATCCGACTCTTAGCGACCCCATGGACTGCAGCCTACCAGGCTCCTCCGTCCATGGGATTTTCCAGGCAAGAGTAATGGAGTGGGGTGCCATTGCCTTCTCTGCCCCCAGTTTGCTACCAGATCTTAAATACCCGCTGACTACTGTTGTTTCTGGACATTCGAGGGGCTGGGTTGTCCTCCACCTCCAACCTGCCACCCTGGAGACCCATTAACTTCCCAGATCCATGTCTCAAGTAGTGACTCACTCTTTCCTTCATTAAACCCCTTGCTGATCATCACTTTTTATTATGTTTTACAATTCCCCGTTGGTACTTCCTCACTAATGCTAGCAGTTCTGAAACTGGCTGCTTTTAGGCAAAATATACTTTTCTATTGAAATTTCTCTTAAGATTTTTTCCTATATAACTTTTATATTCCCCCTGCCTTTGGTTTTCATGCGATTCAGTCAATAACTACACATATGCTGGTTAGTCTGTTGGACTACTAGGATGGACCTATTGGTTGTCACAGAAACCTCAGCAAAGGCTGCAAAGAAATGGCATTAGCAGCTTCTAAAGAGAAATCTTCTGAAGGAGTGAATGGTTTTGTGTGTTGCCAGTGGCGGGAAGCCTGGACTAGTGATTAGGTCACTCCCATTGAGTCTTTGATTCATAGGTTTGCTTCCTGTAAAAAGGCTTTTAAAAAAATGTGTTGAACCCAACTTTCCTTGATGCAATGAAACAAGTCAAGGATGTTCAGGTGAAACTCCAAGAGCAAAGGGGAGAGGAATAGCAGCGGAAACCAGGAGATATAAACTGACCCATTACCCAAAAGTTTCTGTAGTTTGTTGATCCAGTATCCCGACAGTGAGTCACTCTGGCCGGCAGACTTCATTCTGGTTTATGACAGTGCATCACTTATAAGAATTGCCATCAAGGAAGAAGAAACTGGCCACAATCCATGAAGAACAAGGAGCCACTCTTAACTTTTCTGCTCTATATTTGAAAACTTTCACTTGCTTTTGAGTTGTTTTCTTTATATCATGATTCACTATTGTTTTGTTCAATGATAAAGTATAAACAAAAAAGCCACACTGTTGTCTCTCCCACCCTAGACACCTCAGCCCAGGACTCTGGAATGGCCACATGGAACAGAGTAAGAATTATCCCTGCCAGGACTCTGTGTCTGACAGAGGCCCCAGGAACATGGCAGGGCTCTGCCTGACTGCTCCATATCGTCTTCGGGTCAGAGAGATTCTCTCAAAGCCTCCAATTAGCTCTGCTGCTGCTATTGCTAAATCGCGTCAGTCATGTCCGACTCTGTGCGACCCCATAGACGGCAGCCCACCAGGCTAATACTGGAGTGGGTTGCCATTTCCTTCTCCAATGAATGAAAGTGAAAAGTGAAAGTGAAGTCCCTCAGTCGTGTCTGGCTCTTCACAACCCCATGGACTGTAGCCTACCAGGCTCCTCCGTCCATGGGGTTTTCCAGGCAAGAGTACTGGAGTGGGTGGCCATTGCCTTCTCAACTAGATCTTCCCTGGTGGCTCAGAGGTTAAAGCATCTGCTTGCAATGCAGGGGACCTGGGTTCGATCCCTGGGTCGGGAAGATTCCCTGAAGAAGGAAATGGCAACCCACTCCAGTATTCTTGCCTGGGAAATCCCATGGACGGAGGAGCCTGGTGGGCCACAGTCCACAGGGTCACAAAGAGTTGGACATGACTGAGCGACTTCACTGTCTCAATCAGCTCTAGCCATTCCTTAATTCATCGGAGCTATTCATGGTGTCAGCCCATACCCCTCCTTGTGACTCTCAGCCTCTGAAAGCAGCTCTGATGAGGCAGCCCCTTTTCCTGATATTTTACATATTAGATGTCATCTCACTCTTCAGTTTTCTTAGAGGTCAAGTACGAGAGTGGTCTACGTGTAGCTTCTGGTTTGACACAGTGCCCACCACGACCGTGGTCAACAAATCCACTGATATTGAACACTTTTGTCAACATGGTGGGATTTATTCAAGACTGTGTAAAGAGGCCTTCCCTGGTAGTTCAGTGGGTAAGAATCTGTCTTGCGGTTTAGGGGACACCGGTTCGATCTCTGGCCTGGGAAGATCCCACATGCCACGGGACACCGAAGCCCAAGTGCCACAACTACGGAGCCTGTGCTCTAAGGCCTGGGAGCCACAACTACTGAGCCACATGCTGCAACTACTGAAGCCCACGCAAGAGAAGCCGTCGCAAGTGAGAAGTCTGAGCACTGTAACCAGAGAGCAGCCCCCGCTCACCACAACTTGAGAAAAGTTCCACGCAGCAACAAAGACCCAACGTGGCCAAAAATAAATAAATAAATAAATATTTTTTAAAAGTTGAAAACAGCCTGTGTAAGGAACAAGGAAAGGAAGAGTGACATTGCACACCGCACAGCACGTGAGTTAATAAGTCTTCATTAGTCAGTTGCTGTTTATTTCAATTTTCCGTTGGAGATACGTTTCTCTCTCCATCTTCTCTCCAACCCAGGGCTCACTCCCTCTGCTTCCTTCTACCTTTCTTTACTATGCAGAATGCCTGAATGCTGGCCAGCTTGTACTTTGCTAAGGGCTTATGAAATTCTTACTTCAACCAAGCAGTCTCTCTCGGGAAGGCAACATGGGGGTGCAAAATGAGTTGTCACTTAAAAAAATAAAATTTTCCGGATCATTGCATTACACAATCTGTAGTTTCTTGACTTTCCTGTGTCAAACTAATTTTTTAGATTCAAAAACAGAGCCACAAGATAGTCCAACTGGTTTCTCAAAAGTTTTAAACAATCCCAACTTTAGTTTTACTGGCATTCAAATAAATTGCTCTGCCTTTTCCCTCCTCTGGTATTCCTACCTGCCTTGTACTGAATAAAGATAGGTGGTTCTGTGCAAGACTGTGTCAACTACTTACGTCTAGATTTATCTTTTTTGGCCTTTTACTTCTTTTCTCAGTAAGTCCCCCACATTCCTTTTCTACAGGAAGCATGGAAGAGATAAAGGTGCCGGGAAAGATATTAGCTTTTGGCTGCTGGCTTCAGTGTTGCCCTTTAGCATTCATTAGCTAGCTTTCTTAACTAGCAGTATACTTTAAGATGAGCCATAAAGGAAAAAAGAACCAAAGGAGAGAGCAGTTTCTGTTTTCAACACTATGGAGGGCTGATTGTAAGTTTTCTGAGTTCTGGGGTCTTTCAATGGAAGTTTCCTCCGAAAGTCACTTCTCTTCCCAGCACTGTTCCTTGCCTTACTGGGTTTTTACAACCTGTTTTCCAAGGCCAGATGTCACATCCATTAGTTGTTTCATTTCTACAAATGCATGTGATAAAATGGAAGAATAAACAGGAGTGTATCTAAGTAGCAACTCATTTTGCTTGTTGGGATGGGAAAAAAGAATTTTTAAAAAGGCCTGTCTTACTGATGATAATTCTACAGTTTCACTAAACGCAACTCCATATTTCATGAAACACTTCTTATGTGCAAGTCCTTTTCTAGGTGTGTACATCGTGCTAAGTCACTTCAGTTGTGTCCAACTGTTTGCAACCCTATAGACCATAGCCCACCAGGCTCCTCTGTCCATGGGATTTTCCCGACACAACTGGAGTGGGTGGCCATGCTCTCTTCCAGGGGATCTTCTCTGGATCCCACCCAGGGATCGAAACTGTATCTCTTGCACTGCAGGCAGATTTTCTTTACCACTGAACAATTGCATATGGACAAAATTTTGAAGAGAATATGTAAGTATATAAATAGTTGTATTACAAATGGTAAAATTATACATGAATGTTTTTATTAATTAAATAAAAATTAAAAGCTGAGACTTACTTGTCTTATTCTACTGATTCATCACCTATGCTGTCATCTATGATGACAGCCATCTATGAAGGAGGAAGCCACGTCTATCTTTTAAACTGGATCAATGTTTTAAAGATCCAAAGCTTTTTTTGGTTCATATACTAGTTCAGTGTTAGAATTTGGAATGTAACATTAAAAGAATCTACCTCTATAATTTTTAACAAGCGTAGGCTGGAATCCTCCTTCCAATCAGAGGAAAAGCTACTGAAATGCTTGTACTCAGTTTCCTTACTTGAAAAGGGAATAATAATAAAACCTACTTCATTACTTGTTTTGTTTTTGTTTAGGTTTGTTTTGTTTTAATAAGAATAAGTGCCTGGTACCTTTTTAGGTTTCCCTGGTGGCTCAGATGGTAATGAATCTGCCTGCAATGCAGGAGACCCCGATCTTCAATCCCTGGGTCAGGAATATTTTCCAAGAGAAGGGAACAGCAACCTACTCTGGTATTCTTTCCTGGAGAATCCTGTGGACAGAGAGCCTGGTGGGCTACAGTCCATGGGGTTGCAAAGAGTCAGATACGACTGAGCGACTAACGCTTTCACACTTTCACCTACTTGGTATTCACTAAACATGGATGGGAGTTGGTGGGAATGTTAGCTGAAGCCTGACCAGACTCTGGGGGACACTGCTGGGACCTTGAATTCACCTCCATAAAGGGTACAGCTCCTCATGATACTACACTTCAAGGAGGACTTGAGGGGACAAAAAGATCTGGCCTATACCAAGCCCCTGCCATAAATGTTTCCTTTGCAGAAAGAGCAGAGTTCAAATAGAGGATAAATAAATAACCATCCTTTTCATCTCCCTCTCCAGTCCCTTCCCTCTTGTGGTTTAATTCTCACATACAAAGAAATAAGGGGCTTGTAAATACCAAGACTGTCCTTCCCTGTCTAAGGGAGAGGAAGGAGAGGGTCTAATATTAGCTGTAACACTGATTCATGAATTCATTCAACCAAGATCAATGGAGCCCCCTGAGATGTAAAGACCCTCTGAAGTCCAGTTTCATAAGGCAACAGCTTAAAGGGTCAAGAGGGGAAAAAACATTGAGTTTTATTTTAAGCTTCTGATTGTTTTCTGTATCAAGGTGAAGAAAATTTTCACTGGAGCAATTAATCATAAATGTCTTGCTTCTTAATTCTTTTGACAGAAACTAGCTACCATGGGCAGACAAAGGGATTTTTACAAAGACTAT
Source organism: Dama dama (assembly GCF_033118175.1). Lineage (NCBI taxonomy): Eukaryota > Metazoa > Chordata > Mammalia > Artiodactyla > Cervidae > Dama > Dama dama. The sequence continues at coordinate 63,643,266 of NC_083694.1, forward strand.
TAGGCAATGTTGTACTATCAGCCAAAACTGCATTATGCTCAGTGTCTTTGAAGAGCCTGGCATTTCTGCTTTGGAATGACTCAATAAAATGTCCTAGATGGTGTCTCTTGGAAGACTTTCCTCTTGTCCCACCTATGTGTGGTCCTTCAACCACAGCCAAACTTCGCTCCCACTCTCTGAATTTCCCAGTCTCAAGTATTTGTCACACTGAGTTATTAAAACATCCCAATTTACTTTCACTCACTTAACAGTTACGTGAAAATTACTCACGTTGTTGGCTTCTGGGAAATACATTTGTAATGATTTCGTCTGAGCTGTCATACATAATATCCTTCCTTGACATCTGGAATCCAAGTGATGTATATTGGAGAGATTGCAATGCTGTACTGGTAATGGCTGGAAAACAGAGATGTGATGGCAAAGTAGCCCTTAGAAGAAAGACAGTAAACTTGAGTTAAATTCAGCAAACATATTAGAGTATCAATCAGGTACAGAAAGAATATACACTACAGAATGAGCCTAATGTAATCACTCGGGATCCTTCAGAAGCTTATGACTTAGTGTGAAAAATGGATATTGATAAGTAAGAAATCCCCTTATAGAATACAAAGAAAGTTATGTAGGAGCACAAAGTAGTTATTAACCTTGGATATGACGCACTGGGTCACAGAATTGGTTAAAATCATGGCCGTGGAGCCGGCAGGCGTGGTTAACATATTCACTTTACCATTTACTGCTTTCTAGTCTTAAGCACATTACTTAATCTTTCTGTGTCTTAACTAGCTCAAAGGTAAAATGGGTTTAATTACAATAGTTATCAGATCACTGGGAGGCACAATTAAGACATGTGCATGTGCCATGTAGCTTTCTATGAGAAGTGGGGAAACAGGGTGTCCAGGTCAAGTGATTTCCCGTCTGGGAGGCAGAGTGGAGGCTGTACATACTCCATCCACTCACATTCCACTGGAGAAAATGCAGTCACCTTGTCACGCACGACTGAATGGGGAGCTGGGCAGCAGAATCTCTAGCTGGGCATCTGGAAGAGGGTAGAAAAGGCCCACGACCTCCACAAACAAATGCAGTAATTCTTAGGTAATGGTCAGACTTTTAATCCATGTTGAAAAAAAAAAAAAGCCACAACTCTGTGGAAGTGCCATGAACAGAGCAGACAGACCATGTGTCATGTCATGCTGTGTGTCAGTCATGTCTGACTCCCTGTGACCCCACGGACTGTAGCCTCCCAGGCTCCTCTGTCCATGGGATTCTCCAGGCAAGAATGCTGGAGTGGGTTGTCATGCCTTCCTCCACTGGATCTTCCTGATCGAGGGATTGAACCCAAGTCTCCTGCATCTCCTGCATTGGCAGGCGAATTCTTTACCGCTGAGCCACCTAGAAAGCCTGAGGTGGTCCCCAAATCCTCTGCTCTATTCCATAGGAGAGGTCCCCAACCTTTTTGGCTACAGACCGATTTCATAGAAGACAATTTTCCTACAGAGGGTGGGAGGCAGGGATGGTTTTGGTTTTACCCACTACTCACCTCCAGGTGTGTGGCCAGGTTCCTAACAGACCGGTTGGGGACCCCTGTTCCAGAGTACGTTAATTTGGCATTGTGAGCAACACTGGGGCAATGGAGAGCAAAACTGCCTCTGTGGCTTTCCCTTCCCAGCCTTCAGTTTTTCCTAGGCTGCTTCTGGAAGAAACAAACACATCCGAAGTGTGGAAAGGTGGAGAGCAGCCGCTCGATGCAGATACACTGGCTACAGGGCAAAGTGACAAGGAACAGCAGGGATGGGGAAACAGCACAGCAAGTAGAAGGGCACATCGGTCTGGGATAATTTAATGCAGAGAAAATATCCCTGAACATACTTCAATGTTCTCTGAAGGCATCATTGTGTTGCTGCAATAATTTAATGCAGAAAAAATATCCCTAAACACACTTGAATGTTCTCTGAAGCCATCACTGTGTTGCTGCCAAGCACAGACACTGGTGTTCATGAGGGTGAATCCAGTGAAAAACATCCCTAGAAGATGAGGGTAGGAGCCAATATTATTAACACCCTCTCCCCATCTCTTTACCCTCCTCCCCATGTCCCTCACACCAAAAACCAGTCCTGAGATAATTTTTATCCCAATTTTTATCCCAATTAAGTGAACATTAAGAAAAAACATTTAAATGAGAAAAGAAATCTCAGAGGGGGAACCTATAATCTAATGGAAAGATTTCTGTTTGGTCAGCAAGGAAGGCTGAATGGTCCATTACTCACAGAATGAAGCATTTAGTACAGTTTGTATAGTTAGTAGATAAAATGAAAATGCTGCCATACTTTAGAGGCAAACTTTACTTACCCAGATAGCTTCATTACCCAATAGAATTATACAAATCAGGTTAAACTCCATGAGCTTAATATTTAATAAAGTTTCCCATTTTTTCCCTACTGTAATATGCAGAGACAACGTGTTTGATGTCTCAGTGGATATGTTTAAAGTTGTTATTGGTCACAATTATGTGTGTGTGTTGTCAGTTTCCTAAGCCTAGAAGGTGAATTTAGCAAGAATTACTAGAGAAGATTTTTCAGCCACTTTAAGAACACCATTTGTGAACTTCCCTGGCAGTCCAGTTTCCACTGCAGGACTGATGCTTCCACTGCAGGGCGTATGGGTTTGATCCCTAGTTGGGGCACGAAGATCCCACATGTCATGTGATGCAGCCAAATAAAAAAGAATATATCTTGCCATCATTCTAATGATTTTCCATCTTTATCCAAAGAAGGAAAACATTAGTACAGATAACTCTAGAAGGCAATAATCAGAACTCAATCTGTTTAAGAATATATGTCTGTGTGTATTTCTGATATTCTTGGTATTCCCAGCATTTCAACCAACTAACAAGAAAACAATGTAAACATCTGACTTGAAAAAGTTACAAAGCTTCTAGCTTCCCCTTCTTGACCTCAGGAAAGCTAAGAATTAATTCAGTTCAGTTCCATCCAACAGGATTGTCTGTACATCTGCTATGTACTGATTAGTGACTTTAAGTAAGACAAATCATAATTGTTAGCCACTTTCATCCCCTAAGGGAGAATCTGCCGTAAAGACCCAGGGTAAAAAGGCAACTGGGTCTCAGGAACAAGGAATAACCAAGACCCAGAAAGCTCTCAGAACACTCTCTGTGTGACTGCTTCCTTCATTTGCGTTATCTTTATTCTGAAGGACTTTTTCTACTTCTTTAGACAGTTGTTCACACATTATATGTCTACATAGACAAACTTGTCATCTCTGGGTTACAATTCCAAATTTCCAGGACAGGGAAACATATTAACCTAGTTTATTTCAGGTTTCTATTTCCAATCTTGCTGGCTGAGTCTGATGTGGCAAGATCATATATATGAAACTGGCTAAAAGGGAAACATCCCTAAAGTCAGGGAGGTAGTTCTCAGAGAAAGGAGATTATTTAGATTGGATAGTCTCTAAATTGTCCTCATACATATAGCCCAGAATAAGAATTGTGGAAACAAAAGAGATGCTTATATTATCATCTCTGGCTTTACAAAGGTCACAATCACATAAACCCACATGTACACATGGAGGAGTAACATTTAGTACTATGATTAAGTACTGAAGGGGTGACTTTCATCAGAAGGGAGCCAGATAGAGTAGGAACACAGTAGACCTCAAAATAAATAGGTTCAAATTTTGGCTCTGGCTCCTACTCGTTTATGTATCCTTAGTAGGGTCACCGATTCTTCATTTGTGTATCTTCATCTTATTTGTAAAATATGGATGATTATATATAAATTTAAAGGCATTTTTTAATGATAATTAAGTGTAGCACCTACCAAACGCATAGTATACAGCAGACTCCAACTCACAATAGTTTGGTTCAATAAGCTTGTATGGAACACATCCTTGGTGAAGCACTGGACTACATATGAAGACATAGAAGTTAGCTGTCCTGGGGAAATTCAGATTGTTCCAGGGGCCTGGGAGGTGGGAATAAGACAGATGAACAGTTAATTCAATAATCATTCCAGTCGTGCTTTAGATTGATCTGACAAGATTTCAGGCAGGTGCTGGGACATAAACTAGGCCCTGTGTAGGTAGAGAGGACTTGAACAGGCACGTGCATGCGTGCTCATTCATTTCAGTGGGGTCCAACTCTTTGTGACCCCAGGCTCCTCTGTCCATGGGATTCTCCAGGCAAGAATACTAGTGTGTGTTGCCATTCCCTTCTCCAAGGGATCTTTCCAACCTAGGGATCGAACCCACGTCTCTTAAGTCTCCTGCATTGGAAGGTGTATTCTTTACCACTAGCGCCACCTGGGAAGCCCTTGAACAGGAACACTTCCTATCAAACCGGGTATAACCTTGAGCTAGCTGACCCAACTCTAGGAAGCTGATGGTTCACATTTTCTCTGTGACAAGGAAGCTACATAAATAAGTAAAAAGACCTTTTCCGAACATTGCTGGGCTTAAATAAAGGTGTCAAGGGAGACATCAATGTAGTTTTTAAGCAGGTTTTTACATAGTAAAGGAAGTTATAAAATCCATAGTGAAAATCATCCACTTAATAGGTAACTGAAAGCATATTTTCTGTGCTCGGTGAAAATGAAAATACTCAAGAAAAGAATTAAACATTTAAATGTATAAGTTCAGAAAACTTATGCTATAAGCTGAAACTAGATAAAGTTTCAAAAACACTCTTTGCTGGGTTAACTGGAAAAATAAAAAAAAAGAAACGATACCAGCATTTGACTATTTTAAAGTTGCTGCACTAGTCAAAGCCTGCCAAGCAATTTACCATCTCAGAACAATTTGTTCACTTCACTTAGAAATTAGAAGTGTGTTTGGGCCAATAAATCTAAATTTATTTGTAGTAGTCATTTTATTAATGGAAGTGTTTTCCAGATGTTACTTAAGTCTGGTCGTCTGGGACCTGTTCCAATAAATGAGGAAAGTTTGATTTCATAGGTTGTCACTGTTGATTTTGTCTAACCTTTGGACTAATTGGTTCATCCTAACATATTTGCTCTGATATATAAGACTTACGGGACACTGGAGAAATTCATCTCTCCTTTTACGGGTAAGTGTTACAGTTAACTTGCTTCATGGAATTATATGTTTTCAGTTCAATAAGGATATACTTTATTAAAGGTGCTTGAAAAGATTTATAAGGATAGTAGTTGGAGAGTTTAGAAAAGAGTCACATTTATGCAATACACCTGCTGGAAGCTTATGAATTTATATTGAGAGTTAAGAGAAAGTTGGAATGATAACTCTGTTAAATTAAATTTTACTAAAGCTGGTTACTTATTTTTTCCCTTCAAGATAGGATTTAAACCTTGCACTGTAAGTACTTGCTATAATTTAAATAGAGTTTTAAGATAGGTCTTTTTTTCTATTTGGGAGATTCTAAAGTATTAAAATGGCCAGTAACATGACTGAGATGGTGATTTGATGATTTTTTTCTGTGTAAGATTAAACCTAATGGTCAAGTGTTTACAATGAATTAAGGCTGGTTACTTTTAAATGTCTTGTTTTAAGAATGGGAAAGCTTTTTTTAATCATTAAATTGAATTTTAAAATTATTGAAATGCTGTAATACAAGCATAAATTAGTGGTGAGATCCAAGAGGAGTTTTCTAATACTTTTATTTTCTTTTCAGCGAGGGCTCAGTACCTGAAAGCAGCCATGGAGTGGAAAATACTTCCCATTTACTCGTTGCTGCTGTTTTCTGTTTTCTCAATTCAGCAAGTTTCTTCTCAAGGTACCTTAACTGTCAGAAATACTTTTATTTGACAGAGATTGCTAATTGTTCAGTTCTGACTTTTATGACAACAAAAGAAATAACTTTCTAAAAATGATATTTGTCTGAGTTTAATGCATAGTAAAACCTTAAAAGTAAGTAAAGAATATGTAGCATATTAATAAGCATTTTGTATTATGAAATCTTTCTAGAAGTTTTGAGCTTTTCAATAGAGTAGTTTTTGTGCTTATTGTTCTATGGTTCTCCCAAAGGTTTAAAAAACACAGACACACAATAAAACTATGTTGGAATGATATATCATCAGATTAACTGAAATGAACAATATTTAAACAGCATATGATTTTTCCTACATGTTTACAAATAAATTCAACTAATCTTTTATATCAAATAAATTATCAATAGCTTATGTTGGCATCATGTTGATATAAATATACTACAGTGAATATTTACGTTTCGAAGGGCATTTTAGTAATCTTGAAAGTGTGCTTTCTCCTTTCAAGGACTATTCCTTCAGATAGGAATTTACACAGGTGTGAATGTCATTTTACAATACTGAACCATTCATAGCCCTCCAAAAATAGTCCTGTAAGAACAGTTCTTCTTATTCATTTTTAGAAAATGTTAAGGTATGTGCAGTGTAATCACCTTAACAGAAGTCTCTAGCATCATAAAATAGATTACTTAACAATAACACCAAGCTTTGGATTTCTGTTTCCCTTTTTTTTCTTTGATAAGCAAAATATGAGAGAAGAAAAATCAAGGTACATAATTGTTATGGCAAAATTACTCTTATAAGGTAGACACTTCCAGTAAAGTGATTAAATAAACTGAGCATGTGAGATACCTGCCTGCATGGACATGGTTTCAGAATCACTTAGGTAAGGTGGGAAAACTCATGAGAGCAATATAAATATTTAATCAGGAATGATGAATACTCTGGTGTCTCCATGCTCTTCTGCTCTCTCAGAATAATGTTACAAGGTTCATAACACCGGTGCATTTCCTAAGTCACGTCCTCATAATACTATTGGTGGGTCACAAAAAATTTTCCTCTCCTTTAATTAAATGAATTTAAAACTAGTTGTTAAAGCCAACATCAATAAAACTAGGACATTCATTAAATCCAAGGAAATAAATTTTTCCTATAAAAATAACTGACGTCCCATTTCAGAAATCTGCTAGTTGTAAAATAATCTTTTGATGTTGTCTTGTCTGCTTTTCTTGCCTTCTCAATTTCTTCCCCTTTTTTCTGTATATATAATATATGTATTTATATACATACACTATATATGATATGCATTTTTGTATGCATTGTGCACATATGTATGTAAAAAGTTCTGAAAGTTGTCCTAATGTTCAATGTTTTACTTGCATAGTAAGACTTTAATTTTCCTGGATTCATTATTTTGAGATTTTTTTCAGTGCTTCAACGTCCCTCTGTGGATTTAGAACACTGCACCTGCCAGTCTCTATTCCATGGATGGGTTCAGTTGTTACATTTCTGTGGTTATTTCTCAGGGAGGTTTTCATGGTGTTTCCAAATGATTTAAAAAATATATGTAAGGATAATTATACTTTTATTTTATCTAAAATAATTCTGTTCATGACTTTTATATTCATGCTCAGATGTTTTTCAAGAATTACCTATTTTGTACTCTCTTTAGCAGTGGTTGAAGGCCTCTGACTTCTTCTCACATTTACAGACCCCAGATATCCCCACCAACGAAAGGAGCAGGAGTATGGGAAAATTAGTGCTGGCATAGCCAGCTTGCTATAAATGCATCATCAGGAATGAGAGGCAATGTGATTGGGTGGGGAAAGTTTGGGTTTTGGATTCAGATATATCAGAGTTCAAATTCTAGGTGGGCTGTTTACTTAGGATGACCATACAATTTGTTATACAAATCAGGACATTTCTAAGAGTGAAAGAGGTTGATAAGAATGATTGATAGGTGTTCACTGACCTGTAATACATATATGCTGGAACTACTAACTAACTGGGTGCCCTTGAGCAAGTTCCTAAAATTTCTGAGTTTCAGCTTTTTTATCTTTAAAAAAGAGACTACTGAAACTCTCCTGGCAACGTTTCATAAGCGTTAGAGATAATGTATGACTCAGTGACCAGCACGGAGTTGCTCGGTAAATGGCAGCATTCGTAGAATTGTAGCTGCCAGCCCTCCCCCAGGAAGAGCACCCTCTTTGTCCAAAGCCATTACTCAGCCTGGTTTTCAAAGGTGTATTTATGTTCTCAGTCTAGTAATGACTAAAGAGGCATGGTCAAGGTCACCTAGGAGGAAGCAAATGTCACTGGGACCCATCGCGAACCATCCTTCCCAGCCTTTTCCAATGGATAAAATTCTCCATCACCGAGAGGCTTAGTCTTACTCCTTAGACCCCTTCTTTTTATAAAGTCATTTGGCCATGTTTACGCTAGTGTTGTATGATTTTAGATGTAGCAAGCTGTGCGGGGAGATGTGGGGAAGGGTATTCTAGAGATGCCATCTGCAACTGTGACTATAACTGTCAACACTACATGGAGTGCTGCCCTGACTTCAAGAAGGTCTGCACCGTGGGTAAGTCCTGAGAGCTGGTGTCTCCTCTGTCAAGCTCATGTCCCGTGAGAGCAGTGCTGTTGTCAAACTGTTCACGTCTTTGTGCTGAAGTGCCTTTCTCCCTTCCCTCGCGTAAATGTTGCAGTGTGCTGTGCCTGACGATGCCGTCCAAGCCGCGACCGTAGCGGGACAGGGAGGGGAACCTGGAAACCTGTCACTTGCACAAGGCTATTGACTAGGGCCCAGTATCAGGTCTTGTTTTAAATTGAGACTTAATACAGTGACTCAGGAGTCGTTAAGTAAACAGTAGTAATTCTTTGCTATTAACCAGAGAAGTAATTACTTAGTGATGGAGCCCTTCAATATCTTCATCAAAGAAGTTCATGGAAATAAAATAATTTTGCTTACTGTTTGACTTTTTGATATTAATATGTTTTAGGTTACCTGAAAAAAGGCACTTTACAGAGTTTAATAATGAGTATTTAATGATGAATTTCAGTTAAAACCAAAGGGTACAATTTTAAGTTATGATAGTTCACTTAAACATATTTTGGACCATTTTGTTGTTAATGTTCAAAAACTTCATATTTGTGAAAATTATTAAGGTGGCTCAAAGTTATGTCGGCTTTAGAATTTGCATGTGAAGTTGGTAAATATATTGTTGTACAATTTATTTGTTGTGTAAGGGAATTATTTCAAATATGCCTGTGTAAATCACTGTGGCTTTAACCAAGGCTCTTGGGGAAAACATGCAGACTTCTCAGTCCATACCAAAGGATTGGGCTGACATCTCTCAGCTCTATACCATGCCAGGTTGTCAAAATAAAGGTTTGTGCATTCTGAAAAATTTTTGAGCCTAACTAGTGACCTATTTATTTTAAGTCAACTCTTTAGGGTATATTGTTATAGAATATGTATGATTAATTAACAAAAATCAGCTTGGAAAGTAATGGTGTGAGGAGAGGATGGGGGAATTCATATGAAGGATACTTACCTCTTTAGACATTTCTCAGTTTTCCACTGTCCCTACATGAAATGACTCAGACAGAACTGGGATCTCTCTTGGAGCCTTGAAGGGCAAGAAAAGTTTCCCTAAGTCTCCAGATTTCTTTCTTGACTTCAGCTGTCTTCATTTGGGAAACTAACCACTTTCCAAATTCCAGAGAAGACTTAGCTATGCACTTTTGGAGCTCTAGTCAGCTATAAGGTGGAAAATGGTTAATTAATACATAGGCACCACTGACCACACAACCAATAATCCATAATGTTTTGCTTTGCTCTCGGTAGAGCTTTCCTGTAAAGGCCGCTGCTTCGAATCCTTTGCAAGAGGGAGGGAGTGTGACTGCGACTCAGACTGTAAGAAGTACGGCAAGTGCTGTTCCGATTACGGCACTTATTGTGAAGAAGGTAAGCATCCGGTTACCCTCAGCGCTTCCCAGTACAGCCAGATCTGTGCACCTCCCCTAGCACCACAGATCATGTCTAACACGTGGTCCATCTTGGCTCTCGATTTTACTAACATGCAAGCTTTTTGTTTCACCATGATGAATTAAAGAAAGAACGCGTCTTTCTATCACTCCCTGGCTCAGCCAGGTTCCAGGAGCACAAGAGATCGCAGGTTGAGTAACAGAGATAGGGGCCAAGTACCCATGCTTTTCTCCTCCAGGTGTGGCTCAACTGCAGGTTACGTCAACAGTATCCGGCTCATTTGATGATTTCTTGTCTAATCCCATTGTGCTGACCTCAAAAAGTCAACTGTCCTTTGACCTATCTGTGCTTTTGCTCTCAGTGTTCTTGAGTGTATATCTGAGGACTGAATCAACATGTTCAACTTCTCTGAACTAGTAAACTTAGGAGTCAGTTTAAAGCACTAAATTGATAAGCAAACCAAAGTTTGCTGTCAAACTGTCTATTGTTTGCAGTTAACTGTCTACTGTGTTCCTCTCCCCTCTCTACAGTCTCCTCAATAGTCTCTATCTAAATGTCTGTATATGAAGGGATCAATAAAAAAGGTAGTTTCGTTTTTAAATCCTCTTCTCTGATTATAGGTCCGGAAGGAGTACTCTGACAGCTTAATAAAACCCTCTAAATTTACCAAAAGAAAAAAGATTTACAAAAATGTATTTAAATAATTGATTCCTTTCTTTTACCAAATGTTTGCTCTTAAATCCTACCATTAAAACAAGATTATCTGTAAAGTAAAAGTGAAAATGAGTACTGCTTGCATAATCTTATCATTTTATTTAAATAAGATTGCATCTTCTGCTTCTTTCAAACAGTGAAGAAATAGGGTGGAAAACTATTAATCAGCATAGTGGAGGAACATTTCTTAACTCTTCAATGTTTTCATTGGAAAACATTCCAAAAATAATGGCGACAACACCCTTGTAATTAAAATCTCCAAGTGCAGAGTTCCTGCAGCTTTCAGATGGACCTATGAGATGAGTGCTTCTTATTCACTCATCACTGATAGTTGTTTTGGCTGTGAGACAAAAAACTAAGAATTTATTTTGGGCAGAGGATGGATGGGGAGGGAAAACGATTAGAGAATGATCAATCATTGAGAGAACCATATTAATAAAGGCAATAGTTTAGCTACCAAGTGGCGGGTTAGATTACTTGAGGTGTATGTAAAACTCAATGAACAAAAATTGATGAAGGTAGTGCTTCATTCACAGAATTCACAGAGATCGTCAGGGTCCAACTGAAAATAGAGGCATCAATTAGAGCTTCAGCATTTTCTTAAAAAAAAACAAAACACCCAAACTGTCTTGCAACTCACCACTTAGTCATTTTAAGATTGCTATAGATACTGCTTATAGGCATCTATATGTCTAAAAGTCCTAACAGTTCAAGAATTGAAGCAGTTAAGCACCTCTGAATGTGGGTGAGAAAACAGTCCAAGAGGTTAAATAGCTTGGTCAAGATCATTAGAATGTGAAAAAACTTTTCAAGTTGTGGTACCTGGCATTTTTGTGGGGTGGAAGGACAAAGAGGGAACGTTATGGTGGTCAGCTCATGGAAATTACAAAAACAGAGTTTGGAGGAGAAGTTTGGTAAGAGTAGCAGGATTTATCACCACTCTCCTCCACCCAGGGGCCCTTCTCTCTCCCTGTTCTCTTATCTTTCAGATAAGTCCCTCTTCTTTTCTTCTCGTTTCTAATGATCAAACATATTCCATGTCTTCTCTTCTAGGCATGAGAAGGGGCAAAGAATAGGGGCAATAAAAGGTTAAAAAGGTACATGCCAAACCATTAAGCTATTTTATCTTGGAGACGGGCAATGCATTTTGAGGAAAGCATAATATGAAAGTGTGAAATTCTTCCAGGGGTAAATATTCATGTAGAACTTTTGTAATTGAAAAAAAAAAAAAAAAAAAGGAAGGTAAATCGGTGTCATTTGATTTAAATGAATATGACAACAGGAGAATGTAATTTTTATATTTTTCTTCTTGAGAGCACAAATATCTGTCAACCACATGCAGGGATTATTTTTGTATCACAGAAGGCTGGCATAAAGAATGGAGTGCATAGAGTTAAGCATTTTTTAGGCAGGCAAACACCTCAGGAAATCATCTAGGAGAAAACATCTCAGTTTGCAGGCAAGGGGGTTCAAGAGGGTTTGCCCATTTGTCCAAGGTCAATAGCAGAGCCTTGCAGGTCTAGAACTGGAATTCAGGTCTTCTGACTCCTGAGTCTTTGCTCCAAGTCATAATTTACAGTGATTTGAGAATCTTTTTTTTTTTTTTTAAATAGCAATGCATCTCAGAATTCATTAGTTTGGAGTAGTTAGTGCTGGGCTGAGAGCTTGCCTGCACTGGTTTTCACCAGCATCTACTCTTGAAGCCAGATGGCATCTGTGCCTTTCACAGTTAGAGTTGCTGATGAATGTGAACAAGATGTTAACCGACCTGTCTTGCTTGGCCTCAGTGCATAACCCCACAACACCTCCACCTCCAAAGACTGCACCTCCACCTCCAGGAGCATCTCAGACCATCAAATCAACAACCAAACGTTCACCCAAATCACCAAACAAGAAGAAGACTAAGAAAGTTATAGAATCAGAGGAAATAACAGAAGGTAGGAAGATGACAGATGTAACAAAAGGTTGTTTCTAAGATGAAACAATCTGTAGGTGGATTACTTCTATGAGCTCTTCATAGAATAAGGTGATCTTCTAAGTCATTAAAGGCTCATCACACTTTTTGTTTAAGTCAAAGTTCAAGCCAAAGTTATTTTTCTTATTTACCAAACTGTACAGGACTAGATTAAACTAATCAGAAGAAACAAGATTTACTGTTTTTTAAAAAAAGAGTTCACGATTTTCTTTGTATAATGACTTGATTCAGTGGGATATAAGAAAGTTGAGTGAAAGTTATATATTGAATAGTTATACTCTAGTATCTGTGACAAGCTCAGGTGCCTTGCTTTTAACTGACATTTACAAGAGCAGTTGCTCATTTTACTGATAAAACAAAAGCAGAATATGACATTTGTAGATCAATAAACAGCATTTCTTGTTGCATTTGGACTGGCAGTTCTTTTTTGCTTTAAATCACAGTTGGTGTGATCAACTTTTTTATTTGATTTATAGAACATTCTGTTTCTGAAAATCAAGAGTCTTCCTCCTCCTCTTCCTCTTCCTCTTCAACTATTCGGAAAATCAAGTCTTCCAAAAATTCAGCTGCTAATAGAGAATTAAAGAAGAAACCCAAAGGTTTGAGCATTGATAAAGATCAATGACTATATCAATGCCATGTTAACAATAATTATCTAAAAGTCATGTGTGTGGGAGAATGATTTGAGGACATTCCAATATTGAGGGGGGTGTAACTTCATAAATATTAAAAGATATCCGTGAAAATTTCCTACAGGAAACTAGTGCCAAGCAGCTAAGACACCACTCTGTAGAGCCAAAGAAGATGAGAACAGCAACTGTAGAACCATAGGATGGCATCAGAGATGATTACTAATGGTTTTCTATTTCAGTTCCTCTCTACCTGATAGCATTTCTCTCTCTTCTATATTGTGGTTTCATTTCTCCTTCCCTATAAAGAACATTTATATTGTTCCTTAAGTATTTTGCAACTTTAATCCATTAAATTATCATACATTCGTGAAAGGCAATATTATTATTCACATTTTACAGATATTTATTATTTTTCTAATTATGTCATATCTGATTTTTCTGTAGTAAAGGACATACTACAGAATTGGCGATTACCTCCTAAAGAGAAATTTCATTTGTTCTGCTTTTTAAAAATTATTTCCTGAATTTCTAAAATATATTCTCATTCTCCAGGAAATGGCAGATTTTGGATATTGAAGTTCTGAAGAATTCTATTTCCTGGGTGGTTATTTCCCCTGAAGCCTTCTTTCTAGCTGAATAGCAAGATATTTAATCTCTGAGCATTAATAGAATTGATAAACAGAACTCATCCAAGTGATGTGCCTCTTGGGCTCTGGGGTTCACCTATGGGGTGGCTGCTCTGGGAAGTCCTGTTAAATAGGGTCCTTTTCCTGCCATGGTATCCTAATCTCCCTCTCTGTATCCCCTGAGACTGCTAAGTTTAGATGGACAGGGAAAAGAAGGCTGTTCAAAGCCATGTGCATGGAAGCAGGGCTAAGCTGGAAGCTTGGGGTTGACTGGAACAGATTCCTTGGATGCAGTTACAGAGGTTTCTGAGGGAATTGGTGCAGTGGGTCTAAAAGATGCTGGAACTAGGTTTCCAGTAAAGGGGCAATGAGCAATAAGGAATAAGAAGAGCTAAGAAAGTGAGGAGCAAAGAACATTGATATGAGAGTTGAATTAGTGTTATTGATCATATTAACAATTTCCAAGTTGCCACTTGCTTCCATGTATTAATTGTATTGAGTTTTGTATTTTTCATCCCTTATCTCATTCATTCACTAAAATAGTCCAGTAAAATAGTGTTTACCATTTTACAGTAAATCAATAGACATGTTAGAGATTAGCAATTTGCCTCGACACACACAGCCAGTCAATGATAAGGATGGCATCTTTATGTCACAAAAATAAAAAGATGTATGTTTTTTTTTTCTCTCTAGTAAAAGATAACAAGAAGAAAAGAACTCCTAAAAAGAAACCTACCCCAGGACCACCAGTTATAGATGAAGGTGGAAGTGGACTGGATAATGGTGATTTCAAGCTCACCCCAACTCCTAACATTCCCACCACTCAACGTAATAAAGTTACCACAACTCCCAAGATTACAACAGTAAAACCAACACTTCCTAAGCCCAGTCTTCCACCTAAATCTGACACAACTAAAGAGACACCTTCGACAGTCCACACAGAGACAACAATTGAAACTAAAGAGACTTCTACAACAAATAAGCAGACTTCCACTAGCGCAAAAGAGAAGACTACTTCAGCTAAAGAGACACGAACTGCAGACAACACATCTACTAAAGGTCTTGCACCCACACCTGAAGTTCCTGCTACATCTACACCCAAAGCTGAAACTATAACCAAATCCCCTACACCCACCACCCCGAAGGAGCCTGCACCCACCACCCCCAAGGAGCCTGCACCCACCACCCCCAAGGAGCCTGCACCCACCACCCCCAAGGAGCCTGCTCCCACCATTCTCGAGAAGCCTGCACCCACCACCCCTGAGGAGCCTGCATCCACCACCCCCGAGGAGCCTGCACCCACCACCCCCGAGGAGCCTGCTCCCACCACCAAGGAGCCTGCTCCCACCACCCCCAAGGAGCCTGCTCCCACCACTCCCAAGGAGCCTGCACCCACCACCCCCAAGGAGCCTGCACCCACCACCCCCAAGGAGCCTGCTCCCACCATTCCCGAGAAGCCTGCACCCACCACCCCTGAGAAGCCTGCATCCACCACCCCCGAGGAGCCTGCACCCACCACCCCCAAGGAGCCTGCTCCCACCACCAAGGAGCCTGCTCCCACCACCCCCAAGGAGCCTGCTCCCACCACTCCCAAGGAGCCTGCTCCCACCACTCCCAAGGAGCCTGCACCCACCACCCCCAAGGAGCCTGCACCCACCACCCCCAAGGAGCCTGCTCCCACCACCCCCGAGGAGCTTGCACCCACCACCCCGAAGAAGCCTGCACCCACCACCCCCGAGGAGCCTGCTCCCACCACCACCCCCAAAGAGCCTGCACCCACCACCAAGGAGCCTGCACCCACCACCCCCAAGGAGCCTGCTCCCACCACCCCGAAGGAGCCTGCACCCACCACCCCCAAGGAGCCTGCTCCCACCACCCCCAAGGAGCCTGCTCCCACCACCCCCAAGGAGCCTGCACCCACCACCCCGAAGGAGCCTGCACCCACCACCCCCAAGGAGCCTGCACCCACCACCCTGAAGGAGCCTGCACCCACCACCCCCAAGGAGCCTGCTCCCACCACCCCCGAGGAGCCTGCTCCCACCACCCCCAAGGAGCCTGCACCCACCACCCCGAAGGAGCCTGCACCCACCACCCCCAAGGAGCCTGCACCCACCACCCCGAAGGAGCCTGCACCCACCACCCCGAAGGAGCCTGCTCCCACCACTCCCAAGGAGCCTGCTCCCACCACCCCGAAGAAGCCTGCACCCACCACCCCCGAGGAGCCTGCTCCCACCACCCCCAAGGAGCCTGCACCCACCACTCCCAAGGAGCCTGCTCCCACCACCCCGAAGGAGCCTGCACCCACCACCCCCAAGGAGCCTGCACCCACCACCCCGAAGGAGCCTGCACCCACCACCCCCAAGGAGCCTGCACCCACCACCCCGAAGGAGCCTGCTCCCACCACCCCGAAGGAGCCTGCTCCCACCACCCCGAAGGAGCCTGCACCCACCACCCCGAAGAAGCCTGCACCCACCACCCCCGAGGAGCCTGCTCCCACCACTCCCAAGGAGCCTGCTCCCACCACCCCAAAGAAGCCTGCACCCACCGCCCCCAAGGAGTCCGCTCCCACCGCCCCCAAGGAGCCTGCACCCACCACAAAGGAGCCCGCTCCCACCACCCCCAAGGAGCCTGCATCCACTCCCAAGGAGCCTGCACCCACCACCCCCAAGGAGCCCGCACCCACCACCAAGGAGCCCGCTCCCACCACCCGCAAGGAGCCTGCACCCACTCCCAAGGAGCCTGCTCCCACCACCCCCAAGGAGCCTGCACCCACCACCCCCAAGGAGCCTGCACCCACCACCCCCAAGGAGCCTGCTCCCACCGCCCCCAAGGAGCCTGCTCCCACCGCCCCCAAGGAGCCTGCTCCCACCACCCCCAAGGAGCCTGCACCCGCCACCACCCCCAAGGAGCCTGCACCCGCCACCACCCCCAAGGAGCCTGCTCCCACCACCCCCAAGGAGCCTGCTCCCACCGCCCCCAAGGAGCCTGCTCCCACCACCACCCCCAAAGAGCCTACACCCACTCCCAAGGAGCCTGCACCCACCACCACCCCCAAGAAGCCTGCTCCCACCACCCCCAAGGAGCCTGCTCCTGTTGAACCCAAGGAGCCCACTCCAAATTCTCCTGAGACATCTCCTCCAAGTTCTCCTGATATACCTGCTCCAACCACCTCAGAGGCCTCTACTTCAACTACCACCGTGGAGCCTCCCACTACTCCGAAGAGCCCTGCTGAATCAACTCCTCAGCCTCCTATAGAATCCACACCAAAGGCTCTTGAAAACAGTCCCAAGAAGCCTGCAGTACCCACAATCAAGGCTCCTAAAGTGAACAAACCTGAAATGACTACAACAGTTAAAGACAAGTCCACAGAAAAAGACATACATTCTACACCTGAAATTACAACAGCTGCAGCTAAGATTATAACAGAGGCAGCAACTAAAACAGAAAAGACTACTGAAACCAAACTACCAAGTACAACCACAGATGTAACATCTACCACAACCGAAGATACCACAACATCATCCAAAATTACTCCTAAAGCAACTCTTGCACCTAAAGTAATGACTGCAACAAAGACGACGACCAAGAAGACAAGCAAACCTGAACAGACCACAGCTGTACCAAAAGGCACAGCTACTAATTCTCAAGCGACAACTCCTAAACCTCAGAAACCAACCAGAGCACCCAAAAAGCCCACTTCGACCAAAAAGCCAAGAACACCTAGAGTGAGAAAACCAAAGACTACACCAACTCCCCCAAAGATGATGACATCAGCAATGCCTGAACTGACTCCTACCTCTTTACCAGAAGCCATGCTCCAAACCACCACCAGCCCTACCCCAACCCCCAACTCAGAAATAATTGAGGTAAACCCAAAGAATGAGGATGGAGATGCTGCTGAAGGAGAAAAACCTCATGTGATTTTCAGGCCCCCTGTGCTAACTCCTATAGTTATTCCAGGCACTGAAATCATAGTGAGAGGACCCAGTCAAGGCTTCGGTATCAGCCCCATGTTTTCAGGTAACATCAATCAGTTATTTTCACGTTTAAAATCGGCAGTGTTAAATCTTTCTGAACCAGAATGCCCTGATTTAGTATTATTCTATTGATATATATTTAAAACCCTGAAACTTAACTCGTGAAGTTTTACATCTTCTCTACAGCTAAGCAAATAAGTTTATTTGGTATTTGGAAAATCAAATAACAACCTAGGGTTATAAGAATGTGCAATATTCTTTGCCAAACCAATTCCACAAGGCAATCAGAACTAAGAAAAAAAATTTCACATTGAGACTGAACATCCAATACCTGGCAAATTTACGTGAAGATCAGGTACCCTGACCCATTCCAATTCAAAATGTATGTTTATATATTTTGAGTAATATCACCTTTAAGTACAACTATGAACAGTATTACTTTTCTTTAACCTCTGAAGTACATGTACGTCAAATATGTACTCTTCAAGAGCTTAGGAAAGGGTGAACAGAGGAAAGAGAACCTGATGGGAAGATTTGAAAAGAGCGAAACCTTCTTCTCATTTTTATGTTGGCCTAATTTGTGTTAATTTGTTTCAGATGAAACTAATTTATGCAATGGTAGGCCAGTAGATGGACTGACTACTTTGCGTAATGGGACATTAGTTGCATTTCGAGGTGAGTTTTGTACACATTTCTTTTTCTGCTCCTTGTTTTGTTCTTGGTATTCATGAGAACGCGTCATTGGAGAGTACAAATCTGAATTGAGCTTCCTGGATGGAAACCTGACTGATAAACTTACCTCACATAATTATTATAAGGACCTGAGGGTAAATACTAAAGCATTGGATTAAAAAAGTTAGAAATAGTTAAAGTATGTTAGTTGCTCAGTCGTTTCTGACTCCACCAACGCCATGGACTGTAGCTTGCCAGGGTCCTCTGTCCATGGGATTTTCCAGGCAAGAATACTGGAGTGGGTTGCCATTCCCTTCCCCAGGGTATCTTCCTGACCCAGGGATCAAACCTGGGTCTCCGACATTGCAGGCAGATTGCTGACCATCTGAGCCACTAGGGAATAAAGTAACAAACACAACTAAGTTATTTAATTGTAACTACTTAATTCTAACAGATAAAGAAATTGAGAGATTAAGTGACTTTCTGTAAATCCAAGCTAGAAGGCCCTTTCTAGAGAAACTGGGAAACTAAAAATTTTGTCATGCTAAATTTCAGACTTGAGAAACATGTATTCTCAGAAATGTTCAAATACGGTCGTCTGCATTTAGTACTTACAATTCTGACTAGCCATCATAGAATGCTTGTCAACACATTCAATCTGTTTATGATAAACTATTTTTAAAGGATTTGATTTTGATTTCTTCTGGGATAGGTTTCAGACTTCATTCAGCTTGTAGGCTGATCATCACTTTCAATTTTAGGTCATTATTTCTGGATGCTAACTCCATTCAGTCCACCATCTCCACCTCGGAGAATTACTGAAGTTTGGGGCATTCCCTCCCCCATTGATACTGTTTTTACGAGATGCAACTGTGAAGGAAAGACTTTCTTCTTTAAGGTAAGAAAAATATCCTTGTGAGAGAAATCAGCAGTTATTTTTTATTATGAAACCATAAATCAGTTTAACTTCCATTTCAGAAAGTCTCCATACATAAACAAACTACCATTAAAATTTGATAAAAAGTTAATATGGTAACCCTGTCAAATTATTCAAATTATTAACTAAGGTAAAACTTTCTCCCAATACTTAAATCTAATAATGAGTTTCTAACCTTCCTCCCACTTGCTTTATAACCTTTTAAAAAGCTGTTCACGTCATTTCCTCTTTTTAATTATCAGGATTCTCAGTACTGGCGTTTCACCAATGATATAAAAGATGCAGGATATCCCAAACTAATTTCCAAAGGATTTGGAGGACTAAATGGAAAAATAGTGGCAGCTCTCTCAATAGCTCAATACAAGAACAGACCTGAATCTGTGTATTTTTTCAAGAGAGGTATGTGTTACATAACTAACAAAATTAAAACTTTTAAGGAGAAATCTGACAGGAAAATTTCATTCAATATTTTCATTTATTACTGGGATTACTGTTAACAAATATCTTTAATGTCTAAAATCAAATATTTTCAATTAAAAAATAAATTAAGGGCAGTAAGAAGTATTTTGCTTTCTTGACATTCAAATCACGATTTCATGAGTTTTCAGGACATTTATATAAAGAATGTTATTTATTTTCAAACAAAGCTAAATATATAACTATGCAGTGCGTTGGCTTTCTTCACAAGTACTTCAAGAGTCAGTTATTTTTATAGTACCCTTGATTAGTAACCATTATTAATGTCTGGACCATACTGTATAAAAAACATCCATTGTTTCCTCTACCTTGTAAAAAGCTCTCTTCCACCTCTTTTGGGCATTAGAATTAATTTTCATACTATATGTGATTTTCTAATTCATCATAGGTGGCAGTGTTCAGCAGTACACTTACAAACAGGAACCCACCCAAAAGTGTACTGGAAGAAGGCCTGCTATAAACTATTCCGTGTATGGAGAAACAGCACAGGTCAGGAGACGTCGATTTGAACGTGCTATAGGACCTTCTCAAATACACACCATCAGAATTCAGTACTCACCCATCAGAGTCCCTTATCAAGACAAAGGTAATATTTTTTACTGTGTTAATTTTTACACATGAAGTAGATGTAATATAGTATCGATTATTAAATATAAATTCTGGCCAAATAACCCTAATACTTTAAGCTTATTAATGTAAAACATCAATTTGCCTCAATGAATGACCAAAGATCAATACCGTATTTTTCTTTGTGGATAAGAAAGACAATTTATTCAGGTTTATTAATTATAATAAACACCATTAACTAAGAACATTAAGCTCAAATCTATAACCCTCACAACAGTCCTAAAAGGTAGATATTTGTATCACATGAGAGACAGCAAAAGTTGAGGCATTGAAGTTAACTCACCCAAGGTAACAGAGCTACTAAGTGACCAAACTAAGGTTAAAACGACGTCTGTCTGACTCAACAACTGCTCTTTCCAACTGCTTACAGAACATCACTGCCTTTCAATCTCACATTTAAAACGTCATCTACAGGTTTCCTCCATAATGAAGTTAAAGTGAGCACACTGTGGAGAGGACTTCCAAACGTGGTTACTTCAGCAATATCACTGCCCAACATCAGAAAACCCGATGGCTATGATTACTATGCCTTTTCTAAAGGTAAGTTATTATCTTTGAGACATGAATAAAATCAAAGCAAAACCAAGTGTTCAATGGTGACTAAAGGTGAGACGTTAAATTCTATCACTTATTCTAATTATCCTGAAGAGAAAGCTTAGGTTATTGGTTTATTTTACTTAAACTGAATGGATTACAATTCATTTCTGCCCTATCCTTCATGAGATTAAAGCCTAGTATAATAAAACATCCACTAAAACTGAGTTAAAACTGCTACTGAAAATAATATTTTACTTTTATTATCAGTGGCATTTAAGAGGCCTTACTTACTATGAAGTTATACCTATTTATATCATTATAGTCTGTAAGATCAGAAAGAAGTTCCTAAGAAACTAATTTTATTAATTATATTACCTGGGGTATTTTTCTTTGAAAAAGTCATGAAAATATAAGCTATTCTGCCTATATAAATGACATCAGAATGTATTTTTTTAAAGAATAAAATTCAAACAAATGATCATTTTTTAAACTAACTTGGTTTTCTCAAATTCTTACACTGAAAAAGCAGAATTAAATATAATTTCATTGAAAGATGGTGAAAGGTCAGTCTGCCTAAGCAGCTGGTTTTCTTTTTGTCAGAAAGCTCAAATTAATTAATTAATACATTTTTTGTACTAAAATGATAAATACTCTCTTTGAGCATAAAAATAAATAGAAACTACTTTTAAGTGTTTTATTTTCTTTTTAATTGAAAAGTGATCCTTCCTCTTTTTAGATCAATACTATAACGTCGACGTGCCAAGTAGGACAGCAAGAGCCATTACTACTCGTTCTGGGCAGACCTTATCCAATACCTGGTACAACTGTCCTTAGACTGAGGGGCGACGGAAGAATCAACTAATTAAAATGAAGAAGCGAATGATAAATGTTGACACTGAAATACATTTTATTAATAAAGAACGTTGAGATAAGCATACCAATTTAAATACAAAAATGTTTTTAAACTTGACAATCATTACACTAAAACAGATCTGACAATCTTATTCACAGTTATTGTAGTTTACAGAACATTTAATTAATATTTCCTCTATTTATTCCTCCTCTCCCTCCCATTGCATGGCTCACACCTGTAAGAGAAAAAAAGAATAAATCTGAATGCATCTTTCAAAAAGCTAGCTCAAACTAGAGTATTTTAAGAAGTTAGCTTAAAACTAGAGTATTCACTTACCCTAATTCATTATAAAAATTTTCAAGATCAAGTGTCTAAGCGTATAGACACGAAACTGTTAGGTATTTTATATCTTCAATGGAAATCATTACAATTAGATTAATGTTTTATAACATGAATGCAATCTCTAATAGTTAAACTGGAAAACAAAGATATTAAAATTTTACATTTTTCTTTACATTTTTTTTTCTTTTCTTTTGTGACTAGCTAAACAAGTCACAAATCCTTATTTTTCTGTAAAAAAGGTATAACAACAAAAGGCAGAGATGTAACAAGTGATTACACAGCAGTGTAACATTTTAGCTTTTTCAGATCTTACCCTGAACTCAAGGAAGAAATGAGTAAAAATAAAATATAAGCACATATTCATTATAAACCTATGGTACACAAACCTGTCTACAAGTAGTTTATAGATTAGTAAACATCACAAGCTCAACGTGTAATTATTTAATCAGCCCCTGGAGTATTTTAAAGAACAAACAAAAAATGTCAAATAAATACACACTGGAAGCTTAAGGATCAGAAAACTCATTCCATTTAATATTACTGCACATCCTATCACGTGATCAGCATATTAGAAATTTACCTCTCTGTCTGTTAAACTGGCGACCACGGACACCTTGTCTCAATGTTGTCTGAAGTCTTACCCGTCTGAAAGGCTTCGGCTGACTACTGCTAGTATCTAAGAAAAGCATTAATATACAGGAAAGCAAGTTAATAAATAAGAAAGCAGTTAAAATGACAAAAACTAATACTAAGTGAATGCATGGATAGAATGCAAAGGTGCCCACTGCTTTCTATATTTAAATATTGTTTGTTTTTTAACAAGGGACATTTAACAAACAAAAAGGTAAAAAGTTAAAAAAAAATTTGTTTTTGACTTTTTCATTCATTTCACCCAACTGTTATGATTTAATAATAAATATTTACTTGGCTCCTATCCATGTATCAGACACTGAGCTGGGGAATACAATGGGGAAACAAACTAGCAACATCCTTCAGGAAACAACAGTCCATTGCAATATACCACCAGTCATATCTGACTCTTCCCTTTTCCAGAAATCCCCAATCTAATCATTAGCAAATCCTGTAAGCTCTAATTTTAATCTATATCCTGAATCTGACTCCTCACAATCTTGACTCCACTATTCTGCCTAAAACATCCACTATCCTGTCTTTACCTTCAATTACCGCAATATTCTCCAAACTTTCGCTTTGTTGCTGCCCATTACTCACTTTCAGTCTCTTCTTTACACAGCAGCCAAACTGATACTAAGTTCAGTCAGATCATGTCACCACACTGTCTGAAGCCCTCCAAAAGCCTGCTGCATCCATGAAAGCTGAAGAAATGACAATGGGCTACAAGATCTATCCTCCCCCCACCCGTTATCTCCTGCCATTCTCTCTCTGTCCAGATTATGCTTCAGCCACACGGGCCTCTTTGCTGACCCTGAATGTATCACACTGTTGCCTATGGACTCTGCATCTACTCTTTTTCTCGTCCTGGAACATGGTCCCCTGAAGAGTTGCACAGCTTTGCTTCCTTACCTTCAGGTTTTTCCTTAAATATCAAATTCTTTGGTAACGCCTCTGTAAAACTGCCTGGCACTTGGTAGGCACTTAAATATTTGCTGACCACAAGGATGACTGCTCAGATGGGGAGGATTAGTGTTAACACCCTAATTTCATATTATACTGTAAAAGGGAATAAGAACCATATTTTCTTATGCAAGATCTGGTAAGATGTAACTCGTGCCCTCCCATGGAGGAAAGAAAATTCTCATGGGACATCAGAATACGACTGGGGGCACAGAACTTCAATTATTATATTATCCATAATGCTATCATATTGATAATAATTATGACAGCTACAATTTGAGCCTTACCGTGTGCAAAGCACTGAGTTATATAATTTACATACATTATTTCTAATCCTGATTGCAAGATGAGTTATGAATATCCATATTTCACAATGAAGTGAGCAGAGATTTAAAGTTACTAGCTGTTAAAAGACAGATACAGAATCTGAATCTGGGCATATTAGCTAATGGGTTAATGTGTCACAGAAAAGCAGCAGAAAGGGAGAAGAGGTCTTGAGAGAGCCAAGTGCCATGACTGAAAAAAGTAGTAATTGAGAAGGTCTTCCATAAAACCTGAAGGTTCCATGACAGAGTTTGAAGATTACTGCTATAAACAATTTATTTATTTATTTTTTTTGCTATAAACAATTTAAAATGAAATAATTAAGAGTGGGTGACTGAGGATATATTTCTTTAATAATAAAAGAAATTCCTTAGCTAAAAACTCTATAATTAAGCTATCTCAGTGTACCATTTAAGAGTGGCATCTCCAGTCAAACTTCTTGAGTTTGCATCCTGGCTTGCCTATTATTGTGTGATTTTGAAGGAAATTATTCAACCTTTTTGCGACTCAGTTTCCATTTCTATGAAATGGAGATATGTGCTTACCACGTTGGATGATATGAGAATTAAATGAATAAATACAGGTAAAGGGCTTAGAATACTGTCTGATACAAAGTGCGTGCTCAATAAATATTAACTATTTTTTAAAAAGAACTGCAGAAATAATTTTTATTGCAAGAAAGATCCATGGCCCTTTTCAAAGTTAACTTCAAAAATGTGAAAAACCAAACTTTAAAGCTATTTACATCAGTAAATTTCAATTTCTTTTAAAGCAACAGGCCTCCCAACCTCAACTCTACATACCAAATCTCATGTAGAACTTATCAGTTAGAAGAAATAAGAAAGGAATTGCTCTGGTTTAAATATAGGCAAGAGGCCTGGAGACGCTACTCTTTAGCGTCCCTCGCAATAATCCATCCCTCCAGCCCCTATGGCACCTTTGATACAACCAATTCCCTTTAATACAAATTAAAAGTACTTTTTAATAAAGTAAAATTTTCCTTTCAAATGAAGCATTTTAAAAGGCAAGGAAAAAAGAATTATCAATTGTTACTAACAGAACAGTGTCTTTTGCAAACAAGACTGATGTGTAAAAGCTATACTGTAGTCTGGAGCAGGGACTTACCTACAGAAGAACTGGAAGGAGGGTCCTGGCTGGTGGAAGGAAGATCTGACTCATCAGAGGCCTGAACAGGCTCTTCTTCCTGCTGGCTATCAATTTCGAGGCCTGCTTCTGAACTAATACTAAGAAAGGAAAACAAAAATTCATTAGAAAATGTAAAACTGATCCTAGCATGTATCCTAAATTGTTCCCAAACTTTTTTTTTTTTATATAGTCTATCATTTAAATAACCCAGAGGTCCCCTCCAACTCAAACTTTCAGACTCTAACAATAGTAACCATATATTTAAAAGGCAGGGGAAAAGAGAGCTCAAGTTCCGTTTTCCTCACTTCTTTTCTCACTAGGACGTATTCCAATTTTATTTTTTCCTCCTTTTTGCTGTTCTTTTTTTCTTTTTAACAAAAGATGTTCATAGTCGATAACAGTATCTGGGTTTTGATAAATCGCAAAACAACGTTCAACGAAAGCAGATACTAAAATAATCCACAACAGTTCTAACTATTAATAATATACCACTGTTTCACCATGGGCTCTAGCCCAGATGAGGCTAGGGTAGATGAATTCCTAGCTCAAAGCTGTAAGTCCATTTCTCTCTCCCATTTGAGAAAGCACATCAAAAAACAAGTGAGGAAGATTAAGAGTACAAGAATAACTTAAATGTGCTCCTGTTTTCATCATCGGCAAACTTCAGTGCACTTCCTAATAACAATGTACCTGAAAGATCAAGCCTGTGCACTGTTACCCGACTTATCTAACTTATGTGCAGGGTGCATCATGGGAGACGCCGGGCTGGAGGAAGCACAAGCTGGAATCAAGACTGCCAGGAGAAATATCAATAACCTCAGATACGCAGATGACACCACCCTTATGGCTGCAAGTGAAGAACTAAAGAGCCTCCTGGTGAAAGTGAAAGAGGAGTGTGAAAAAGTTGTCTTAAAACTCAACATTCAAAAAAGGAAGATCATGGCATCCACTCCCATCACTTCATGGCAAATAGATGGGGAAACAAGGGAAATAGTGACAGACTTTATTTTCTTGGGCTCCAAAATCACTGCAAATGGTGACCGCAGCCATAAAATTAAAAGACACTTGCTCCTTGGAAGAAATGCTATGATTAACCTAGACAGCACATTAAAAAAGCAGAGACATTACTTTGCCAACAAAGGTCTGTCTAGTCAAAGCCATGGTTTTTCTAGTAGTCATGTATGGATGTGAGAGTTAGAAAGCTCAGCGCTAAAGAATAGATAATTTTGAACTGTGGTGTTGGAGAAGACTCTTCAGAGTACCCTGGACAGTTAGGAGATCAAATCAGTCAATCCTAAAGGAAATCAGTCCTGAATATTCATTGGAAGGACTGATGCTGATACAAAATCCAATACTTTGGCCATCTGATGCGAAGAATGACTCACTGGAAAAGACGCTGATGCTGGCAAAGATTGAAGGCAGGAGGTGAAGGGGACCACAAAAGGTAAGATGGTTGTATGGCATCACTGACTCGATGGACATGAATTTGAGCAAGCTCTGGGAGTTGGTGATGGACAGGGAAGCCTGGCGTGCTGTAGTCCATGGGGTCACAAAGAAGTAGACAAGACTTATCAACTGAACTGAACTGGACCTGAAAGATACTCTTACGACTCTGCTACAGTTGAAAACTAGAGAAGTACAGTCTAAGCAAGTTGTTTTAACATGTTCAGAATCTGAGCTTTCTTATCTGTCAAATGGGAGCAAAACTTCGTAATACTGTGTGGATTAAAAACGACAGACATGAAGTGACTTGCATACATGGCATGGAATTAAAGGCAGCTAGCATTTTCAGCAGGGTCTGTAACTTTCTCAAACTAAGTAGCACTGAGTTAGAGGCGTAATAGTAGACTTCATTTTTTCATATATTTACTAGAGTTGGCCTGTTAATTACACTAACAAAATGTTGCTAAATAAAACAAAACCTGAGCACTACCTAGGAATCTGGATTCTACTTCTAGCTATGCTTTTGACTACGAAGTCTAACATTTTTATTTTATAAAGGATCAGGTTCCACTTTAAAAGTTAAACTTCTCCAAAGCACTGTCCAGTGAGTTCTATTAAATTGTTCCACCTCCGTTAGTTTAAAAAAATCTGAATGATTTGTTGTGAAATATTTCTTTTTACACTTTATTTATAACTGATGTGTTAAGTCAGGTCTTGAAGATTTCTAATTTTTAAGAAGTCAGTGTTTCAGACCAAGTTCTAAATGCACATAAATAAAAAAATAGGTGAGGTTTGCTTGAGAGCCCACTACTAAATGGAAAACTGAGTCATTTCCTAACATTTCCTAATTTTCGCAGAAAGACTTCTTTCTTGGGGAAAAGTTCAAGCAGCTACATTAATGGAAGAGGACCAGTGATTTTAGAGAATACTTTGTCCTAGAATGCATCATATGCAATTTTCAAGGATATAACCATTTTAAAAGTTATCTGTCTTCTGTAATAATAATGTCTAAGTCTTAAAATATAATATTTTGTGCAAAAATTGGTTTTCCAAAATATATGGCTCGGTTTATTTTTGTAAAAGGATGCCACTGAAAATATAGCTCAAGAGACTGTTTCTTTCTGGCTTAAGGAAAGAACAAAA
The DNA here is from genome assembly GCF_033118175.1 of Dama dama. NCBI lineage: Eukaryota > Metazoa > Chordata > Mammalia > Artiodactyla > Cervidae > Dama > Dama dama. The sequence goes on from NC_083694.1 coordinate 63,671,028, forward strand.
AAATCTAAAAGTCTGACAAGTATAAGCATGCAAAAATTACAAGGTAAACATTTACCCTTCAGATTCTGCCTCCACAAATACTTCATCTCCATCATCGCCTGCTGCTGTCTCATTTGTTGTGGATAAAGTACCAGTGGATGTTGTCACCATGGGAACAGACTGAGAAGCATGCTCTGAGGCATCGGAGGTGGTGCTCTCAGTAAATACGGTCACTTGAAAATGAAAAGACCACAACAGCAATGAAAACTTTAGCTTTGTGGTTTCCTTAAATTTTTAATCACAGGTTTCCATTTCACCAATAAAACATAATATAATGATCTGCCTTTGATACCTACCTGGGGCTGCTACTTGTAGAGGAGTAGTGGGAACACTTCGGCCGCCCGACTCCTCTTCATGTGCTAGGAAAAGGGGTGTTTCATACATTCCCAAACCTAAAGACAATTTTGAACATTAATGATTGAAAGGACAAAATACTGTCCACATCCTAGATATCCAAAAGAAAGAAAACTAATCAGTGCAGATACTGATTAGTTCAACTCTGCTGAAGCCCACAATTAGCCCATTAAGCAAAAGTCAATCCCTAAAATATGTAAATACAATTTAAATGTAACCTTAAAGTTAACAATAATTTGTTGTTTTTTAGTTGCTCAGTTGTGTTTGACTCTGCAACCCTATGGACTGCAGCCCACCAGACTCCTCTGACCATGGGATTTCCCAGACAAGAATACTAGAGTGGGTTGCCATTTCCTTCTTCAGGGGATCTTCCCAACGCAAGGATCAAACCTGCATCTCCTTTATTGGCAGATGGATTCTTTAATCAATGAGTCACCATGGAAACAACACTAATTTAAGTACCCTAATAAAGACCAGCTCAAGTGCTCTCATAGTTTCATAAAAGCTAACTTTATTGAGTAGCCAACTATGAACTAGGTACCATGTTTGAATTTACTCTTCACCAAAACTGCAAGTTTATTATTAGTCTCCTTTTTTGCTAAAGAAATTGAATTTCAAAGAAGTTAATTAATTTTCCCAAAGTTACTAGTAAAGTGGTAGCATTCCAATCTAAGCTTAAATCTGACTTCCAAGTCTTAGAAGTACTATAATAAAGCCACATCAAAACGTTGAATTTCTCTGAAGTCAACTCACAATTTATATTGGTAGAGGCAAACAGTATTAGACCTAACTAACATCCTAAACCACCCAGGGACTAAGATGAATTTCATGACTTACATAAGGGCTGCAGATTATTCTTCTGTTCTGGTCTTATTATTAGACCAGTATGCATTCCCTATTCACTTACAAAATACCATAACAGCTTCCCAGAAATACAGTGTGTTTTATGAATGCCAACCAATGATTAAAAGGTAATTAATTCCAGAAAGAGCATAATTCATGTCCAAGTAACCAACTGCTATTACTTAATTTAGATGTCCTTTTATTCCACATATTTTTAACATTTTTTATTTTTAATGTTAATGGAAAATATCTAACTAGTTTTATAAACTTAACTGGAATGTTAAACATCAAACTAAAAAAATATGCTGCATTCTTTCCAACAACTTTAAAATGGATGGTAGTACCCATGTATATTTATGGGCACAACAAATATTCCTGATACTATACTAGGAGCCAAAAGAGATACAAGTGTAAAAGTTAGTCATTATGCCCAAAGAAGTGAAAATTTTGTTGGGAACACTTATATCTAAGGCAGTGCTTAATAAGTAGTAAATATATTACACCTTTTTTCCATAAATTAGGATAAGAATTATTTAGATATATTTTTTTAAATTAATACTCGCTCACTTAAAAAAAAAATCATGTCAGAACAGTTTATTACCAAATACATGCAAATCCAGGAGAGCTAAGCTTTTGTGTAGCTATTTACCTCCTTGAGAAGCAAGTTGGCCAAGATCAGAGTGACTAGAACTTGTTTGTGGCATATCTTCAGGTGGTCCAAACCGGAATCTAGGAACACCAGCAACCTGTGGGGAACTAAATAGGCAAAAATTAATTTAAGATGACCTTTAAAGTTACCTTGCTTAAACTGCAATAATGGAAAGAAAACAGGAAGAAGGAAGAATAAACAAAGTAGGAAAACAGTTTGAAGATAAAGTTGACAAAGAAACTCTTATATATGAAAATATTTTCAAAATAGCAGTTGTCAAGAACTTAGCAATAATATAAATCATGTGATTCATATTATGGGATTTATATAAACATGACTTACACATAAATAGCTTCCAGCTCTCCTGACCTATGCCTCATATTTCTCAAATCTGCTAGAAATCTCTATTTAGATACATAAAAAGCAACATAAACTGAACATGAGATATAACAAAAAACGAATATAATCATGAAAAAAGTTTTGTCTCAGTTTTCAATGTTGGTCTAGAAAACATTTAATTATTAGTTGGCTAGAAATTTGTTTTCTCCCTGCCCTAATAACACTACCATTCACTTTCTGCCCATAATCCAGGATATATAATAGCATTATCTCACTCTTTGCCCACTCCTTACCCTAAGCTTCCCTGGCTAGCCAGCTATTGATGTTTATGGATTATACCCTGGTTTATGGATTGTACTCTTGAATCTATTTCCTGTTTCCATCATTGCTTTAGTTAAGGACAGTCTCTATCAGGTAAGATTTTAAACCTGTCTCCTTCTATGAAAAGGAACTTAAGTTCCTCCACTGCTATGTGAGAATGCTGTTGATTGGCTGGCACTGAGCAGTTTTTTAGATGAGTGTTTCTGATTGGCTGACTTTCAGAAAGGTGGGGCTGATGCTGATCAATTGGCTTGTAAACCTGTGTTACCTGAGGTGAGTTGCAGTTAATGGAGCAAGTTTAAAATCTGTTCTGATGGCCATATATTATCATATACCTTAGAAAATTAATCAGCTCCCATTTCTGTAGAAACATGTTTTTTTCTATTCTTCAAGTACATATCATGCAACAGATATTTCAGCCACAATTAAACATACACACTTCCACGTGAAAAGCCTTCTTATCCTTTAGGAGTGTATAGCACAAGAACTAAAAATAGGTTCCAGAGCCAGACTGGTTTGAAATAAAAAACTGTCACTTCCTAGCTGTCTGAAATCTAGTCAATGTGTTAACATCTCTGTGTTTCCTTATCAGCAAATGAAATAACAGTATCTATTCTCACAGTTCAGTTCAGTCACTCAGTCGTGTCTGACTCTTTGAGATGCCACGGACTGCAGCATGCCAGACTTCCCTGTCCACTACCAACTCTGGCAGCTTGCTCAAACTCATGTCCATTGAGTCTGTGATGCCATCCAAACATCTCATCCTCAAGTCATCACCTTCTCCTCCTGCCTTCAATCCTTCCCGGTATCAGGGTCTTTTACAGTGAGTCAGTTCTTCACATCAGGTGGCCAAAGTATTGGAATACTGGTAGTACTGGACTATACTTCAATACCAAAGTATTCCAATGAACATTCAGGACTGATTTCCTGTAGGATTGACTGGTTTGATCTTGCTGTCCAAGGGACTCAAGAATCTTTTCCAACACCACAGTTCAAAAACATCAATTCTTCAGCGCTTAGCTTTTTTTTTACCGTCCAACTATCACATCCATACATGACTACCAGAAAAACCATAGCTCTGACTAGACGAACCTTTGTTGGCAAAGTAATGTCTCTGCTTTTTAATATGCTGTCATAGCTTTTCTTCCAAAGAGCAAGCATTCTTTTAATTTCATGGCTGTAGTCACCATCTGCGGTGATTTTGGAGCCCAAGAAAATAAACTCTGTCATGGTTTCCATTGTTTCCCCATCTATTTGCCATGAAGTGATGGGACCAGATGCCATGATCTTAGTTTTCTGAATGTTGAGTTTTAAGCCAGCTTTCGTACTCTCCTCTTCATCTTTATCAAGACTCTTTAGTTCTTCTTCACTTTCTGCCATGAAGGTGGTGTCATCTGCATATCTGAAGTTATTGATATTTCTTCCGGCAATCTTGATTCCAGCTTGTGCTTCTTCCAGACCAGCGTTTCTCATGATGTACTCTGCATATAAGTTAAACAAGCAGGGTGACAATATACAGCCTTGACGTACTCCTTTCCCAATTTGGAACCAGTCTGCTGTTCCATGTCCAGTCTAACTGTTGCTTCTTGACCAGGATACAGATTTCTCAGGAGGCAGGTCAGGTGGTCTGGTATTCCCATCTTTTTAAGAATTTTCTATATCTTGTTGTGATCCACACAGTCAAAGGCTTTGGCATAGTCAGTAAAGCAGAAATAGATGTTCTTTTGGAACTCTCTTGCTTTTTCTATGATCCAATGGATGTTGGCAATTTGATCTCTGGTTCCTGTCTTTTCTAAATCCAGCTTGAACATCTGGAAGTTCTTGGTTCACATACTGTTGAAGCCTGGTTTGGAGAATTTTGAGCATTACTTTGCAAGCATGTGAGATGAGTGCAATTGTGTGGTAGTTTGAGCATTCTTTGGCATTACCTTTCTTTGGGACTGGAATGAAAACTGTACTTTTCCAGTCCTGTGGTGACTGCTGAGTTTTCCAAATTTGCTGGCATACTGAATGCAGCATTTTCACAGCATTATCTTTTAGGATCTAAAATAGCTCTACTGGAATTCCTTCACCTGCACTAGCTTTGTTTGTAGTGATGCTTCCTAAGGCCCACTTGACTTCTCATCCTGGATGTCTGGCTCTAGGTGAATGATCACAGAAGAATACACAGAAGGACTATACAAAAGATCTTAAAGACCCAATAACCATGATGGTGTGATCAGTCTCATAGTTATCAAGATTAAAATACTGATTCATGGGAATGCTCAGTAAGCTTCAGGAATTTTTTTTCAAGACTCAATTTAATGCTGTCCCCATTAAGTCCTCTCTCATTCTTTTCCCCTATGTGTTGGTATAAATCACTCCTTCATTTTTATAAACAAAGCTTATTGCTCATTCCTCTATTCTAGAGTGTTAAGATTATCATTAGTTGTGCATAAGCTTAGCTTACACAACAGTATTATCCATTATGATGACTTTAATTATTATCACTTTCACCAACATATGATATAAAGCATTTACTATGTGTAGGTGATATTATATAAATATGATAACATAAATTCCTTTAATTTTTATAATCTATGAGGTAAGAAATATTGTGTTGTTCTCATTAATAAAATGAAGATACTCAGGTACAGAGAATACACATAACTTGATACAGCAAGCAAGCAGTACAGCTAGGTTTCAAAGCCAGGCATTCTAACTAAAGCCCACGCTTTTAACCACCATTATACTGCCTTCAAATTTTAAATTCCTGATGGAAGCAACTGTATTTCATTCATCTTGATGTGATTTTCTCAAACACTATATCCTCAACCCTTCTACTCTCAAGTGCTTAGTACCCAGCACAGAACTTAACAAATAATGTATCCATCAAATGTAATCAAGTTAAGAGGGAAAGAGTTTGATTAGTCACAAAGTATGGTTCTATCTCATTAACTTACTGAATTGCTTCAGCAAATCCATCAGTACGATGTGGCACCACGAGAGTTGGGGTACTTGGAACTGTTCTATCTTCATCATCAAAAAAATGCTGCTGCTAAAAAAGACAGAAATCAAGTACTTCACAGACATGATAGAAGCATCCGTATGGACGAGACAAATAATTGCTGAACAAATGAATCACTTTTACATGAGAGGCAGGCACTTACCATGCCACCTATTCCTGGAGTCAACTGAAGCCCACGTCCTACAGATTGCCTTCGAGTCATCTGAATTCTCTGTGTCAAGAAAGGAATTTCATTTAAGGAATTAGGCAATGAAAGAAACACCAAATGCTAACAGATACAGCTTATCAGGCTGGTAATAAAATAACTGAAATGTTAGCAGATTAATATAATCATTGGAACTTTTCTTAAACTGCTACTAATCTTGTTACTAGTATCAAAGAAGTCTATTTTGTAAACAGTGATGTTTTTAATTACACAGACTATAATATTAACCAACAAATATTTTATTAACCAGTAGATAATATTAATCACTATGTAAAACCAAACTCTGATCCTATGTTATTTGTTGATAACTAAGTTAGTTTCTATCTCCTTGATTTAAGTGTTTGGATGTTGAAGCTTAATTATCCTTTAAAGTTCCAACAGCGGTATTGACTACTTATAAACTGCTTCCCAATTTAGACAATTAAAAATTGATAGAGATGGTATATTTTGCAGGATCCATAAACAATCCTCTAAGACTTTATATTTTCAGAAAATGAGAAAATTTATCTTCACAAGTGGTATTTCAGTAAAATCTACCCTTGACAGTGTTTAGTATACTACAAAGTTAAGACTCAAGCTACATGATTAATAGATCCTTTCTACTTTTCCAGCTGTTTCTTCAAGAGCTTCTAATAGATTTGTCCAATCCTACAATAGTGTCTCATGTAAAGGGTTATGCACATTATCATGAACTTGAAAAGTGGGTATTAATATGTGTGATTCCAAAAAATAAGAAAAAAGATCTGTTAAGAACAGAAATTTCTTTTAAAAAGAACTCATGCACCGTGGAGAAAGAAACCTTCAAAACAAATGGGTCAGCTGCTGAAATATCTTTTAATCAAAATCCAAGAAAAATTTCTTTTTTAACCTGTAGAAACAGCAGACCCTTATTTTCTCTGAATATAATCACTTCAACTTATACATGACTTTAGCAAGCCTTGCTTTTCCAAAGTTCACATTTGCCATATTTCAGGGAAAATAACGGAGATTAGTTTCAGCTCAAAAATTTTATAAAAATGTACCAAAACATTAAAAAGTTCACTTAATTCCTGGGGAAAAACAAAGTAATAGCTAATGGAAAGAAAGGGAGAAAAAGCCAACATTTTTCAAAGTAAAATGTTCAGAATGACTAGTACTTTTCATACCTGAACTGGCGGCCCCAGCTCCTGAGGTGGAGCATGAATGGTCAGTCTTGGGGGAAGCGGGTGTGGTGGGCGTCTTGGTGACTGAGGTGCTCGGGGGGTCTGTCTTTCAGATGCCGATGATGGCTGCTGTTCTCTAGATATCTCCTGGGAAAAAGAGGACTCTGCTGTACCAGTATTTCCTTCACCTATAGGAAAAGAGAAGTTTATTCTGAACTATTAAGTTTACAATAAGGTAACTTGGACAATTGCTAGAACTATAAATCTTACTACTATGAATGTTCACCTAACTAATATTTTCATAAAAAAAGTAGTGAGGTGTGGCAGAACCAGAGATAACAGGTATGCAATTAACAGCTGTACAGCCTTAAGCAAGTTCCTTCTATTTCTTTGGTTGGTTCATGAAACCCACAAGAAACATTTACATCCATGTACCCACAAGAAACATTTTTCTGAAGATTTCAAATAATGGACATAAAGCATTTAGCTTAACACAAGATAAACATTTTAACACTTAATAGCTTTTAACACCTGGTTCTATCACTTTCTGTCTGCTTTTCAGATTCTTCACTGGTACTTAACACCTGATAAGCTTATTGTTAAGAATTTCCCCAAAAAGTATTCAATGAGCATCTGTTATATTTTGTATTGAGGAAAAAAGGCTATGAACACTCATGCTCACAAGACTTAGCTTTCAGTGATAATACTAGGCAAAAACTTTCCCTCTATAACCCAATTATGTGACACAAAAAAGGTATTTCTTAAATCCATAAAATGCTTTAAAGATGTAAATTATTACAATTAATCTCCTTAGCTCCTTACCTCCCTTAAAAAGCAACACTATTCTTCATTACATAGTTCAATATTCATTCTCTTAAAAAATTTGAAAGTTGAAAAGACAGCCTGCCTTTCCTTTCCTTAATTCAAATGAGAATACAATTTGCATTTTTATACACAGGCCTACACAAAAACTCAGATATTCTGTTTTCCCACTGGTCTACATATATAAGGTTTTTATTATATTACTACTGATTTTGGCTCAGTATTATCTGTTAAAACCACAATATCAAAACCAGATGGTCACAGAGTCTTCAAAAAAGATTTAAAAATGATTCTAAAAGAAAATTATTTTCTATGCATTCTATAATTCTTTACTGCCTACAACATTTTAGCTGATTGCCAGGACTCATCTTTTCAAGAATTAGCAAAAGGCACGCTCTATTCATGAAAAAGTCTCTTATACATCGGAAAACTGGACAGTATTTTAAAACTGATACCCACTAATCTTGAAACATGCAGCTTGATTAGACTGACCTCTCCTGGTTGTGAACTGCTATTATTGTTATTAGAAGTCCTTGATTAAGTTTTACACTTAAGACCAGAAGCAACACATGGCATTTATAATACTTTATAGATTTAAAATGTCTGACTCTCACTGTATTCCAATGAAGTAGAAAAAAATAGTATAATGACTACATTTTAGATATAAACACAGTAGATTTTATGAGAATAATAGTGACAAAGCAACAATAAGAGCCAATCTTTTCCTTGCCAGTTTACTAAGTTTTATTACCTATGTGATAATTAAGTATAATCTTAGTTTAGAAAATGTTAGGTTAAAATATTAAGTAAAATATTAAAAGCATTCAATTAAAAAGAGACAAAAATAACAAAAGAAAAACTAAACAAAATCTCACCACTGTTTTGAGAATCAGCTGCTCTCTGATTACTTTCACCTCCACCCATACTTTCTTCTGTTTCTGTACCTGGATCAGTCCCGTCACCACCCTGAAAACAAAATATGAATGCTAAATGCAAATAAGTCAAGTGATTATCTTCAATAATTTACCAGATGACAGCAGAAACAAAAGACCCAAAGATGTGAAAAGTTGCAGTGTTCTGAGAATACAGCATTTTCATACTCTTGGAAAATACCAAGCAAGTTCCTGAAGAATATGATGTCCAAGTTCTAGCCAGTTACCTCAGCATCATCAGCTTCATATCCGTCATTGCCATCTGCACTACCAGTGCCTTCATTACTATCTTCACCCTCATCTCCCATCCCTGTGTCATCTTCATCATCCTCATCGTCGTCTTCATCTTCTTCATAATCCTTGTAAAAAACCCCAAGTATAAATAAAGATACAGGATATGGTACACACTTTCTACATTATCTTGATACCATGATTAGAAATTTAAGGGACACCTCATTGATCAGGATACAGGAGCTGTCCTGAAAGATATGGAATTCAGACTTCAGTCGCATCAAGAATCAAAACAGTGATGCTTACTTGAATTAGTATTGTTAACGGTCAACTCTGAATTCTAACCGTCCGTATGAGATCAATTCAAAGATAAAAACTTCTAGGTGTCAAATGAATGTCAAGTGGTCCACTTTGATTCTAAATTTAAAATGTGGCATTGAATGAGAAAATGGTGAAATTATACTATGAGCTTTTAAATACCTAGTTTGATTAATAAAAGAATCAAAAAAGGAGGTGTCAATACTGAACTAACAACCAAAACAAAATGTGAAGTTTCACTTAGAAAATAATTATCTTCACACTTCACTTTCTTTTGAAAAGAACTATGAAGGTTCCACAAAATAAAAAATAATCCTTTTATTTTCAGAAACCATAGTACTTACAATTAAATCTACAGTCACTTATCAGTGAGATTTAACAGTAATTAATCTTAACAAATCCTAAGGACTTAGTAATTATTAAAAAAAAAATGAGATTTTCCATCACTTGCTCCATGTAAATTTCACTACCAAAGGTTAAGTTCAGAACTAATTAGGATAAAAGAAAAGCAAAATAATCTACTTAAAGTGACAGGGAATCAGAATTTCGGTTTAAAACAATAAATGATTTCAAATCAAATTCACCTCATGTTCCCCATCATTTTCATCCTCCTCCTCCTCTTCATCATCACTGTCAATTACAATAACATCATCTCCTTTGCCCTGACCATCTTGGGATGAAGCTGTTTGTTGATCTGACTGAAGACCTCCAAGGTCTATTTGTAGAGATTGAGAAGTTTCTTCACTGTCTTCCATTGGCGTATAATCTCCCTGGGTGACTCCCTTTAAAAGTAAAAAAAATAAACGAATAAATAATAGTCAATTATACTTAAAACTATCAGTGACATACTGTAGATATAAGTAAAGGCTAAAGAATACTAATGGGCTATGAGAATTTTATTTTAAAAAATGTGGTTTTCAAAAGCAGAATCAATTCAAAATAAATGTTTTGGGTTTCTTTACTGTCTTCTTATAGAAAAATTATTCTAAACCCCACTCAGTAATACTCCAATAAAAAAGACAGACCACACACACACACATACACACACACATGTATGTGTCAAAGCTACCAGGGTGGTACTGTAGATGAGTGTTGTCCATCAAAAGTATAATGCGAGCCACAATACATTTCACATGTATAATTTAAAATTTTTTAGCAGTCACATGAAAAAAAGTGAAATCAATTTTAATAATAACCTTAATATATCCAAAAATCATTTCAGTGTGGAATCAATATAAGAATTATTCATCCTACCTTTTAATATTTGTAATACGTCTACAAAATCCAATGTATGTTTCATATTTAATATCTCACTTTGGGCTTGTTGCATTTCAAGTGCTCAACAGCCAACACAGTGAGTTAACAGTGCAAATGAAAGTCAGAAAAAAGAATATCCGTGGAACGGCAACATATAATTAAAAAAGACAAAAAATGTTCCCCAAACCAGAAACTGTAAATAAGACAAACTACTACAATTATTTTTTTACAAAAACACTTCTCTCCCTTTCTAAAAACCCTATCTTAAGTCTTCAAACCACATTAAAGATATACCAGACGTAAAAATAATTATTTCCTTAATCTAACAATTTCATATTTTTAGCTACTGAAATAAACCATAATTTAACTTTATTTTTGATATTTCTTACAAAAAACTGTTCACGTTTTAGTTCGGTACTCAGCAAAATCTGTTCTTTTTTTGGGGGGAAAGGGGGACTGTGCCACGTGGCATGTGGAACTTTAGTTCGTGGCATGTGGAACCTTAGTTCCCTGACCAGAGATAGAATCCACACGCTCTGCAGTGGAAGCACAGAGCCCTAACCACTGAATCACCAGGGAGTTCCAAAATCTCTTTCTTGTATACAAGGCAGAAACAATGCCTTACGAACTAAATCATTCATAAAGATTATGTTTACTGTAATGGAAAAAATGAGTAAGTAATGGTATAATTAAAAATGTAACTCAAACTGACATGCTTATTTCAAGAAAAACAACACTTAAAAAGAACATCTGCTTCACTGTCAGAAAATTAGAAAAATGAACTGTTACACATTCACACACTGAGTAGACAGTAATAGAAGGCAGAATGCAAAGTCCAATGGCACCTCTGAGTCACAGACAATTTTGTCAATCTCAAGTAAATTCTTTGTACAAAAGATTTTAGTGTAATTTAACCAAGTCTGGCAACAATACCAAAATTCACATCTTATTTCAAAATTGTTATGCTCTTCAGGTATGACCCTCTATGAAAGATACATGAAACTGATGCCATTTAGAGTATTACCTATTCATTTTGGAGGTTTAATTTTCTGTTCACAGTCAAGGAAATCTGAAAAAATTACCTTAGAAAATTAATGCATCTACGAAACTAGTATTGATCTGCAATCTACGGTTACTTGTGATTAGCCTGAAACAATTTCTTTATTTTATACAGATAAAATAATTTTAGAATAAAGTGATCCTAAAACTTTATCGAGAGAGAAAGTATTGTTTCAAGCTTAACAAGACAAATGAAAAACAGACAACCTGAGATTAAATTCTAGCTCCAACGCTATGAGAACTGGGGTACATGACTTAGGCTAGGCATTGATTTCTTCACCTATAAAACAGGGTTGTGACCAGATCTGTTATAAGGATTAAATTATTTAAAAAAGGCAAATATTTTAACTACACTTGGCATATAATGATGAACTGTGTTAACTAATGTTACAATATTACAAATAAATTACTATAAATTGACTTCCCAGGTGGTACAGTGGTAAAGAATCTGCCTGCTGATGCAGGAGTTGCCAGAGTCACAGGTATGATCCCTGGTTGGGAAGATCTCCTGCAGAAGGAAATGGTAACCCACTCCAGTATTCTTGCCTGGAAAATTCCATGGACAGAGGAGTGTTGGAGGCTACAGTCCACGGGGTTGAAAAATCGCCAAATACGACTGAGCAACTGAGAACATGCACATACGCGCGCACACAATCAGTTATGAATTCTCTATTTGTGGGCACAGGAATGGAAGGAAAGTATTAATTTGAGTGCCTAATATATGGCAGGTACTATTTTAGGTACTCTGCAAGACTAAAAGTTATTCCAAAAGATGAGAAAATTGAGGCTTAAAGAGAATTAACATCTTGTTTATAGTCATACAGCTTCTAAGTGATAGAGTAATGAACAAAAGCTAGAGCTTTGTACCTTCAGAGTCTATGTATTTCCACTAGTCAGGCTGTTTCTGGAGAAGCCTCAATGAGAGTTCAAAAGATGAAGATGTATACAAATGCATTTCCTTTCAGAGATTATTTTAATTTAGTAAGGGAAGCAATAGAGGGGAGCAACAGAGGACCAACAAATGGGCCTTACAGCTAAGCGCAAGACTCAATCAGCTTGTCCTTCCAAATAAATAAGAGTAGATAATCTTTACTTGTGACACCTCTTAGCTCAGAAAGTTTGTGCCTTCTATAAAGAAACACATTTTTTAAAATAAAATTTAGAAGGCAGGACACTAAACAGAAGTAAAATAAAGCAGAAATTGTATTAGCAATTCTAATATTTCGTTAAATATAAAAGCAGCATATTGAAAATAGAAGTCCAAAGAATATTTCAATTTGGCAAAGCTCATTTCATTCAAGCAATCACTTGTTTACTTTACTTTCAGTAGTTTTACTTACTTCTCCAATGGAATCTTGAGAATCCTGGGTGTATACTTGAGTCTCTACCTCTCCATCAGTACTTTCTTCTGCCATAACTTCTTCCTGAATCAGAACATACAAGTGTGTGAATCAAATCAATTCACTAGATGAAGCAACACTTGTTCAGCTAGGTTTCCCAATAAAACAAAACTCAAATCTGTAATTTTATGAAACAATACATCAGAAATGTTCACTTACATTTACTTATAAAAATATAACCAATTACATTCCTGTTTGGTATATACAAAATAAGGTTAATGAACATGAATTAAATACATGCCAGTGAAACGAATTTAGTAGTTTCAATGCTTGTTAAGAAAACAATTCATTACAACTTATTCTAAACAAAAGAAAATGAAGGAAAACCACTTTGGTCAACCACAGGGCAAAAATGGCAGGTACCAGTTTAAAACACCCATGAGACTATAAACTTCCTTATTCTTTGAATTAGAAAAAAAAACAAAAAAAACAAAAAAACAGAAATGGAATTCATTCTATGTTTCTACAACTGTGTTTTTAAAATTGAAATTGGAAATTCAATAAAACATATGCAAAGAATACAAAACAGTATTGGCAATGGTAATAGTACCAGGGCTGTCAGTGGAAACATTGTTACTTAACAGCAGTTTTTTCTGGATTTTGACCCCAAAAGCCTCCATTCACTTAATAATGTTGTAACTGAAAGAGTATCTTGTTTCTATTGGTAGAAGTAAAAATAAACAGAAAGACCTTTACATACCTCAGTTCCTACAGGCGTAACACTTTTTAGCTTCTTTGGAAGAGGCATTTCCACTGTATCATCAGAGATCTGGTCTGATGCTTCTATGGTGCTATCTTCTTCCTCTTCACGTGTACGCTTCGGCAAAGAAGAACTTGGGGTAGCTGAAACTGTGAAATTATGTAATTTAAATCTTGAATTACGCATGATAAGCTCAATTTAAACAAAGTTAATCTGAAAACATCTTGATCATTTAACTAAAAAAACAAAACCACAGTAAACATTTATTTGGACAGAACAACAAAATATGTTCCCGCCAATTTATGTGTAAACAAAGAGGAATTTATGTTCTGAATCAATGGTCTCATACTATCAACTTAACCTTTGGTTAATAAAGCCAATAATCATTTACAGTAATACATCTAACTCACTGTGACTGCATTACTATAGAATTGCTACTCACAAAGGTTACACAGGACCTTCTTATAATTTATAACCTCAAGACTCCTTGGACAAATAAAAATTTCCTTATATGTTTAAGATTTGAAAATTCTTACATGATCTTTTTTTAAGTATCTTTTAGTTCTCAGGACTTGTATTAAGTTACAGCTCACCCTTGAACAATTCAGGGGAGAGGGGCACTATCCTTCCAAATTTGCCATTCTTTTATCTGCAGATCCAAGCAACCAAGGATGTGTAGTTACTGTGGTGTTCACTACTGAAAAAATCCACATTTAAGTGGACCATGCAGTTCAAATCTGCGTTGTTCAAGGGTCAACTGTACATATAACATGTTACGGGTTGTACCACCTTTAAAATCAGTGAAAAAATAATTGGAAAGGAAGAAAGATCTTAATGACAAAAATTAGTGACCTAAATTAGGATTCAGCAGTAAACATAAAATAAGATGTTAGGAATACAAACATCTCCTTTAATACCCGATAGAAAACAAGTATGTACAAAGAATATTCAGGTAATACACTCAACAAAATGTAAATGCACAGGTCTACTCTAACTTCATTTTAAAATTAGTCTTACCAGTGCCAAATACTGCTGTGGAAGTAGAAGGCCGCTCAACTGGCGAACTCTGAACCACCTCCACTATGTTTGGGGATAGTTCTTGATTTGTAGGCTCAATCTGAGGATGACTCTGTTGAGTAGGCTGCACAAAAGCTGTAGCCTGTGTTTGTTGTTGAACTGTTAAAATGGGTTGAGGGATAGAAGGCTGGACATTAGGACTGGTAGAACGAACAGATCCACTTGTGCTTCCGAAAACTGGAACATGTTCCACAGGCCCTTCTGACTGCATAGCTGAAAAACAATTAGAGCATATAATGCATTAAGTTTTCTATTCTTACCAAAGTTGGGATTACCCTTCCCTACTCTGTTACAGGTGACATTGTGCATAGTTATTTGTGTACAGACCTCTCATCAATCATCAGATAGAAACACTGAGGGTAAAAGAAATGTATTATGCATCTTTGTATTGCCTGTGTGACAGATACGGTAGTGTGCAGTAAACTGTTGGTTGAATGAAATAAATAAATACCTGAAACTGTTTTTGCATCCATTGTTCTTTTCAAATGATGACCAAATAAAATGATATAAAGAGACTTAAGTATCATTTTGCTTTCAATTGATATAAAATAACCATTAAGTTTAACTGGTAATATAATCATTTTACTGAATGTAGTTCAAATGAAGTATTCTGTCCTTTCATAGCATACATAATTTTATATATTTTTAAACACAAATAATTAACTGAATTCTACAATTTGTTAAGCACCTATGGGAATTGTATTTAGTAAAGTTTTACTGACACCTATCTTGAGATTAGGTAAAGGAATTAAAACAATGAAAAAAAAAATTCCTACGTTTGAGAAGCTCAATCAAGTGGAATTAAAAAAAAATATTCAACTGAATAAGATGTTGTTTAATTGTTGTAATGACTAAGAAAGTGACATGGGAACAAAGTGGAGAAATAAATGAAAAGATCAGATAGCTTTAGTGAAGAAATGATATTTAGGATGAATCACTGATTTAATATGGTTTTCCAAAGTGGATTTCATATCATCTTTCTTAGCCAATAGAGGTGAAAAATGTGGTCCTGAAAAAGATGACATATGTTTGTAAGGGTGTATTTCCCTCTTTCTTTAGCTTGAAAACAAAACAAAGCAAAAATGATGGGAGGGAGGAAATATGCTACGTTAACAAGTAACCCAGGAGGCATGCACCTGAAAATACTAACTGCCCACTTTGACTATGGTGTCTGACGTTAGCTTTAGTGGAAGTCTCATTTATCCTTGAAGTTACACTCATCTTCTCATAACAAATCGAGAAACTGTCGGTTCAGTCGGATCTGCTGTTATTCCATTTACCTTCCTGTGACTCCACTTGTGTAGTGGGCATCACTGTGGCTGTCGGGGTAGTAGTAGGATTTGTAACAGTTGCAGGTGTAACCATTGGGCGGATACTAGCTCTGGGTGTTGACTTATTCCCAGCCATAGCTGCAGCTGTCACTTTACTTGGTGTAGACACAACAGGGGTTGGCTTGATATTGGCTGTTGGTGGGTCTGACATGCTGGCACTTATGGAAGGAAAAATGTGAAAATAATAATTCACAAAAAGTACTACAAACATTCCTTATAAAGTATAAATACTCCATCAAAAGTAAAGCACATATGCTTACTGAAGTGAATGTCCAGTAATTATTACCATAATATACATTCAAACCTTATTAACTGTTTTCCTAACACTGCTCTGAGTAGATTTTTGGCAGATTAGGAAAAAAATTAAAGACAGTAAATACTGTTGTTGTTCAGTCGCTCAGTTGTGTCCGACTGTCTGCGACTCCATGGACTGTAGAAGTAAGCCGCCAGGCTTACTTAAAGACAGTAAGTACAATTCTATATTTTTTTGTTCACTAAATATTATGAAACTCTTATTGAAGAGGTTCTGAATTTAAGCATTAGAAACTGTGCAGGAAATAATCTACAGTGGTGCATCCTGACAAGGCAGAATGTATTAACTGCATTACTGAACCTCAGTCTCACCTTAGCCTCTTGCTCTTCAACTATGTAATTTTATAATGCAAACTTTTTTTTCTCCCTAAAGATCACTAGGTCCTTCCTGTATTTTAAAAGAAAAGCAGGAAACAGACTGTAAACAGAGTGCCAAAAAATAAAACTCACATTCCTCTTTCACCAGAAGCTGGAGTTGTTTTCAACGTGATCTGTCTCTGTTGTTCTGGGACCTATGGAAAGAAAACTATGGATTAGTGTGCCGGTCCTACAAGAGCCCACCCAACAATGCCATCAAAATATTTTACTTGCTAATTCTCTCTGACAGAGGCTCCTAAATCACCAGACATCTTCAAGCAAAATGTACAGAGAAGAAATGATTTGTCATTTAAACAGAACTGGCTGATTACCTTATTGGTAGGTTCCTGAGGCTCGTCTCTCTGTTCAAGGTGTCTCTCTTGATGCTCCCTGAGTTCTCTCTCCAAGCGACTAATTCGACCTTCGTACTGGGACTTAAGAGCAGTCATACGAACATCCAGTTCATCTTTCTGCTGATCTAAGGCTCCATTCCTTTGTTTAAGCTCTTCATTTTCTTTAGTTAGCTGATCTTTTACACCTAAAGAAGTAACCATATCATTCTATTAATATCATAATCAAACACTGGAAACAAAAAATATTTATGTGCTTGATAAGTATTCAAAGGCTGTACTGGATTCTATTCCTGAACTTTAGCATCTACAATAATTCTGATATACTCTACATTTCAATAAACAAAGTTTTAAACATGTATTCATTACTCCAATATAAAACATACTCCAAAATAAAAAAAAAAACTCAGCTTGTCCTAAGATCTCAAAAAAGATAAAGGATCTACCATAAACTAGTCAGCAGAAGCCCTTTCATATGGCCTTTAAATATTTTTAATAGAGACTATAAAATTTTCATTTCATATAATTTACAGCAGATACTCAAGGATAATTAAGTAACTTCATTTTTTAAAAAAATTAAATAAGTTGCCAGGGACATTATCTTAGCGATCCATTTAAAAAACCGTTCATAATAAAATTCAACCTACTTGGCATTTTATTTACCTACTAGCAGACTGGTAAGCAAGGTACAGTAAGGCCCTGAGCATTGTAGCACTGGGATCCTCATACAGCTGACATGATATTCTCCCTGAAGGGCTAACAGCCCTCTGTGAAGTGAGGCACAGAAAACTCACTGGGCTAAGGTCCAAAGCTGCCTAGAATTTACAGAAGGCCTCGGGACAGTATACTATGGACCCAAAGGGTTACCATCAGAAGGCAGTAACAGTTCCACACTAAAGCAGAAGGACAGCTGTATTCCCTATCTTCTATCAGTTAGCAATTAAGAAAGACATCATAAATTAAGGACATCCTTATTACTTGAAAATTAAAACTGCTGTAATTTGAATCCAACTAAATAAACCTAATATCTAAAGTATGCACACACATACACAGAAGTCACTTACTAGTGTTTACTTTTCCTTCCCATTTAATTGTAAGCCTGTATCAAATAACCAACTTTCACCATCAAATTCGAATCATAAAGCGTATAGAAACTTACCAGCTAAATGTGCAATTTTTGATTTTGCTGCTACAATGGCCTTTCTTGTTTTTTCTTCCTTTTCAGTTATCTGCTGTCGAAGTTGTTCTTCCTGTGTGGTTCTATCTTGAAGGTCCTGACGAAGTCGTGCAAGTTCAGATTGAAGCTCCAAAGTCTGTTCCTGGAGACTTCTTGCTTCTATCTCTTTCTCAGACAAAGTCTTTTTTTAAAGGAAGATAAAGAATTAACCGTGTAATTCAGCCAAATCAATATAACTACATACCCTATAGACTTAAAGCATAAAACATTAATTTGTTTAAATGAAAGTATAAATATAAAATGGTAATCAAGTAAGTGGACACTTCCAAGATGACTAGGTATTATCTGCATACATAAGTCATTCAAAGAAAAATTAACGATGTATGTTTCCAGATGATAAGAGAAAGTATCAGTGTTTAACACATTTTTCTTTTTTCAAAATTCCTTTATGACTGAATTATATTCCATTGCATTTTTCCAGCCTTTCAACAAGGAAACAATTAGGAACATACACCTTTCACTTCTCACTTCTCTTCCACTCATACCTTCTGCAGGTTCTCCACTTGATTCTCGAGTGACTTTGACTTGGTTTCTGCTTGGCTTAGGGTCTCTTTTAGCTCCTGCATTTCCTGGACTGAGATGTGCTGTTCCTGATGGTCTCCAGAAGACTGAGCTGAAGTCTCCATGACCTAAGATGACAAACACTAATAATATACTTGCACATTTATATTCAGTAATTCTGCAAATTCATCTAAGAAAATAATAAGTATATAAAGAAACTTACATTTAAGGGTATTCATAAATAAATATTCTATAAAACAACTTTAATGTTCAAGCTATTAGTTAAATAGGTTAGGGCTTTCCACACTACTGGATATTAACCAGCTAATCAAAACGATGATGCACTGTTTAACATAGAATTATCCAGAAAAACAAATCACTCATACGTAAAGGAAAGCATATTAAAGTATTAACAGTGGCTAACTGAGGGGTAAGAATTTTGAAATTTTTCTTCATAAATTTTCTAGTGTAACAAGTGCTAAATACACAGTCTCAAGTCAATATATAAGTTCTTTACCACTGGTAATCAAAAATAAAAATCAAGTCTAAAATAAAATAAAGATTTAAAAATTCTTTTTGATAGATGGCATTTACTACTATTTCTTTATGAATTTATAGTTCATTTTAGGACATACTGAAGACCTAATCTTAAACTAAATAAAATATCACACATAAGATTAAAAACCAATAACTAAATATTATGAATAAGGTTTTTGTAAGACTCATCCAAATATGCATATCCATATATCTAAGTATATATAAAGCTGTGTATAAATTGTGTAGACCAAAATTGTGTGTATCAAAAAATTATAAAGAATATATAAAAAGAAAACCACTTCAAAAATACCTTATCTTGTTGTGCTTTAAGTTCTTCATACTGAGTCTTGTACCTACGTCCAATTTTCTTGACTTGAGTAATAGTTTTAACCTTTTCTTGAATATCAATTATTTTGGCATCTAACTCCTTCTGAATATTTTCCTTTTCTGTTCTTACTTTATTTAAATCTTCCTTTAGACTCTGGATTAAGTTCTGGTTGTTAGTCAAAGATGCATTTGATCTAAGCAAAAAAGATGGGATAAAGCAGAAAAACTAAATATTTGAGACTTTTCAAATTTTAAAACCTTTTAAGTTATATTTTTATTGTGTTGCTTTAGTGTGTGTTTTATTTAGAAAATTCTAAGAAAAGCACACACACACACTTTTTAACTTGTGAACCCGTGGTACTTTAGGAAAACGTGACTGACTTGTTACATGCCATATACACCCATTCTAGAGGTGAGAAGAACTGAGATGTTAGTGGTTAAGTAACATGCACTTTTACTCTGCATGGTACCCGGAGTTTAATCCACATCTGCCTGATAGCAAAATCTACATAAGTACATGAGGTTTTGTAGGCCACATACAGTGTTTGCTCTGTGTTCCTCTTTTTTTTTACGACACTTAAAAAATGCAAAAATCATCCTTAGCTTCCAGGTTGTGCAAAAAAAGGCCTGTAGGTTATAGTCTGCCAACTCCTGTATTTTTATCATAAACTGAACTTGAAATCATATGACCTGAGTTAAGAGCATGTTGCTAATCATTGCTAACCTTAGAAGTAAGCCTGGGTACCTTTCTGAATCTTAGATTCCTCATCTTTAAAATTAATATCTTTCCCACTTAAAATGCCAGACTACTGTTATGAAAAAGAATAAACATGACAAAAATCTGTAAGATGTCAAGTATCATATAAATACGGGCTAAGATAGGGACAAAGGACATTAAAGCTTACAAGAGGTAAGCCAGAAATATTCATTTTAATATTACATTTATCTTTAAAAGGCAGTATACTTCACTATAAGTTCATTTAAGAACTTTCTTTAGGAAATTCCCTGGTGGTCCAGTGAAGAATATGCCTTCTAAAGCAGGGGACATGGGTTTGATCCCTGGTTGGGCAACTAAGCCAAATTAGAGAAGCCTGCAAGACACAGCTACTGAGCTTGTGCTCCACAACAGGCTTCTGCATGCTGAAACAAAGACTCAGTGCAGCGAAAAAAAAAAAGAAAAAGAAAAAAACCTTTCTTTATAAAAAACTTTCAAAATAGATTCATGAATATATGTTAACCAATTAAAAAAAAAATCTACTTGCAAATGTTATTTTGACTATTTAAAAAAATGGTCTGCTTTAGATTCATACCAACTATGTAGTTTAAAAAGTAATCAAATATGGAGAAATAATTCATAAATGAAGGCATAAAACTAAATGACAGCTTGCTTGTTTTTATAAAACAATAAAAAGAAAGCTACATATAAGAGGTCCAGCACTTTCCATTCTCTTTAAAGTCAGGAAGCACTTAGGGGATCACATAAACAACAGAAACAAACTTCAAGATTGTCCAAGTGTTGTATACAACTTAAGGTTTGTTCCATATACCTTGCAATTTCAGCTTTAAGTCTTCCAATTTCTTCAGTCAATTGCTGAATACGCTTAGTGTGAACTTCCTTTTCAGAAAGCAGCTTACGATATTCTTCTGTATCTGGATCTTTCTGCTGACTCACTAGATGCTAGAATAGGAACAGTGTATAACATGGTTTTATGAAACTAATGTGCTGTAATAAAATATCAGAGTATCTAATTATGTTTATACTAGATGCTTACGTACATAGTGATCAGTCATCAAATTATAAGAAAATAAAATCAAAGCTTTAGTTCCTTTGTTTAGATAAGAGGTTTAGCCAAAATGAAAGGGGAAAACAAAGGAAATGTCATTCACTATTCATTATTTTTCACAGTTGCAAAGGAACATTTCAGAATAGTTACAATAGAGTCAAATAAAGGGATCCAAAGAATCTATAAGCTTTTAATATTAAATACCCAATTTCATTAAAGTGACATATATGGGGAAAAAAAGTTCATCATGCATTACAAACAAGAAAATGAAAATAATCCTAAATGCAATAGATTCCATTAACCAGAAAGGAAGGCAACATAATTTAACAGGAATATATCTAAACTTGGGACAGATTATCCTTTCTGGATTTTTCAGACTCTCTGCGTGAATAAAAAAGAGCATGAAGGGGCTCTAAAATTTTAAAATCCTATTCAGATATGAGTAGTTCTTTAGAGCATTTTCTAGGTGCTGGGTGAACTGCTTCATTTAATTTTTGTAAAATGAACACAGTGATTCCTCTGTAAATGATACCCTCATTTACAAAATCAAGGAAAATTGTCTGAGGAAGATTAATGTCCTCATTTTCACAAAGCACATAGCTAGTAGGAGGTAAGGCAGATTTCCAACTTCTTCTCTGAATACAGAGCTACAGCTTCTAACCATACTATGTGTGTGTATAGTATGTGAGGTTATATCAAATAACCTCAGATATGCAGATGACACCACCCTTATGGCAGAGAGCAAAGAACTCAACAGCCTCTTGATGAAAGTGAAAGAGGAGAGTGAAAAAGTTGGCTTAAAACTGAACATGCAGAAAACTAAGATCACAGCATCCGGTCCCATCACTTCATGGCTAATAGATGGGGAAACAATGGAAACAGTGAGAGACTTTACTTGTGGGGGCTCCAAAATCACTGCAGATGGTGACCGCAGCCATGAAATTAAAAGACACTTGCTCCTTGGAAGAAAAGCTATGGCCAATCTAGACAGCATATTAAAAAGCAGAGACATTACTTTGCCGACAAAGGTCTGTCTAGTCCAGGCTGTGGTTTTTCCGGTGGTAGTGTATGGATGTGAGAGTTGGACTGTGAAGAAAGCTGAGTGCCGAAGAATTGATGCTTTTGAACTGTGGTGTTGGAGAAGACTCTTGAGAGTCCCTTGGACAGTAAGGAGATCTAACCAGTTCATCCTAAAGGAAATCAGTCCTGAATATTCACTGGAAGGACTGATGCTGAAGCTGAAACTCTAATACTCTGGCCACCTGATGAACTGACTCATTGAAAAAGACCCTGATGCTGGGAAAGACTGAAGGTGGGAGGAGAAGGGGACGACAGAGGATGAGATGGTTGGATGGCATCTCCAACATGATGGACAGGAGTTTGGGTACTCCAGGAGTTGGTGATGGACAGGGAAGCCTTGCGTGCTGCAGTCCATTGGATCGCAAAGAATCAGACATGACTGAGTGACTGAACTGAATGTGTGTGTGCATTTTGTTGCTCAGTTGTGTCTGACTCATTGTGAACCAATGGCCTGTAGCCTGCCAGGCTTCTCTGTCCAAGGGATTTTTCAGGCAAGAATACTGAAGTGGGTTGCCATCTCCTTCTCCAGGGGATCTTCCCGATCCAGGGATTGAACCCAGGTCTCCTGCATTGTAGGCAAATTCTTTATCGTCTGAGACACCACGGAAGCCAAACACTATGCTATGTGGTTTTGTCTTCTCTCCCCCAACCCCCAAAATATTGCAGTGAACGAGTCTTCTTAAAGCACTTCAATGAATTATATAAATCCATTTTTCATGTACAAACACATTTTTAAAGATAAAGCAAAAGCCTAAATTTGGAATACAAATAGACAATTTAGCTTTTTAAAGAATACACACAATATAACCAAAACTTCAAAAATTTAGTTATAAGCTTAATGCCTGACACATAGGTATATGTAACAAACACATTGGACTTTCACTGATGAACATAAAATACTTCCCACTAGCTTATTAAATATTTTTATCCTCTTAAATTTTACCCTGTTATATTAAATCAACATGTTTTTATGTTTTGGAATAGGTTTGACTAAATTTACCTGGTTACGTGCTTTCCAACGTTTTACATCTTCTTCTAATAACTTCTTCTCTGCTTGCAACATACCGCTTTTCTCACTCAGCTCAGCATTTGCTTCTTGTAAGGGTAAAATATCTAACTCCAGTTTCCTGACCTGAAAATAGTTTCAGTATTTTTTTTTAAATACCTGATGTGAAAATTTATTTACAACATTACTAAAAATATGTTTCTACTCTTCATTTGTAAATTACAAACCTTGGCTTGCATCTGCTGTAGATCCTGTTCCAGCCTCTCCTTCTCTTCTCTCAGCATCTTATTGGTCTCCATGACTACGTTCATTGTTTCGGTTTTCTTCATCAGTTCCTCATGCTGGGCCATTGTTTTTGCAGTTACCTAAAGATTTCAAACATATGTGTACAGCAACATATACCAACAGATTAAGGTCTATCTTTTCCCACCAGCTCTAATCTTTCCTATAAAAGTAAAAAGGATTAAATGTCAACTTTTAAAACAAATTTTTAGGAGTCTTACATGTTTATTTTTCTGTGATTCGTGCCAATTACAGGGTTCAAACATGCAAGAAATTAAAAGATGGAAGTAAAAAGATACTATAAATCTCACCAACAAATAGTTATTTACATTAGGTAAAAACATAATCCAGACCTCTATCTTCCCGTTTCTATTCTTTTTCTTGCTACACTGAATTCAGCAACAGTTCTAAAAGGATGTTATTTTGGTCCCCAGTTTTCCCCCTCTTTTTCACAAACTCTTTTTCATTTCACTCGATTGTTTCATCACTTTGATTCTGAGCAATTTTACTGAATACTTGTTCACTCGTGAAGTTTCTGTTCTGAGTATAATTATCCATTTTTTGCATGTATTACTTTATACCTTCACCATTTTTAAAGCTATCATTCATGGTTGCCATGCTACACTACTTGACTTAGATAGACATATTATTTTTGATATAACTTAGGTTACTTCATGACTCTCTCCCTTTGTATGTAAGACTTGGTTGAGCTGGGTATTTTGTAGTATGATTTGCCTTTATGTAGCCTAAAGGAACAGCAAAGAAAACACAAGAGACTGAACGAATATACAATCACTAGAAACCCTGATTCTGTTCTTTCCTGCAAGTGTTAGCTCCACTGAATCAGAAGGTCTGTTTATTATTTCCATAGTGAGATATTTGAATTTGAGTTGTTTTCTCAATAGGATGTAATTCTGGAACTTTTCATTTCTGTCTGAAAATGTAAATCCCTTAAGTTTACTTGTTCAATTATCCCCTTTCTCCTGTTTCATGGTTTCTCTCTAGTAGCCATTCCAACTATCAGTTAAAAGAAGATAAATGATTCAAGGTCTTAATTTCCTTCTTTCTAGATGTGGAGCTATATTACTGCATCTCCTCAGAATGAGGTTATGCAATAATAAGGTTTTGGTTGCTTGGGTGGACTGAGTTGAGCTTGTGTTGTGATCATACATTCACCAAACACCCTTTTCCCCCACTTTGGTTGACTGTTTTGACTACATTTTATACCTCTGCTGAGAAAAAGAAAATTCCATAGCAATTTCAACCAACCATTTTTTGTAGATGACTAATTTCTATAATGACAATTATAGTAGTAAATAAAGATAACTGAAATTTATTAAGCACTCAGTGTGTACCAGACATAATTCAAAAGTTTCATGTGCACTAACTAAATTCTCACTGTTTTTATCACCCTCATATTACAGACAAGGAAGTTTAAGAGCAAGGAAGTTAAACAATGTGCCCAAGTAACACATTTGAATGGTATGAACTAGAATTTGAAACCAGGTAGTCTTGGTTATCATTAGGCTCTTATCACTATACTGTGCCAATGTTTAACATCTAATGAACCTACGAGTTTAAGAAGAATGCTTATTTCAAACTAAATTTTATGCTACAAGAAACTGAAATGAGTACCTCTCTTGATTTAACAAGTGCCTTCTTAAAGCTTAGGATACATACCTGAACTTTCTCCCTTTCAGCATTTAGACTATCCTGCAGTTCCTGCAGCTCTCTTTCTAAAAGTTCAACCCTTTGTCGATATCGCAGGCTCTCAACTTGAGCCACTTCAAATCTAGTTTCAGCAATTTCTTTTTCTCGTCGTATAAATCTATAAAAATATGTAAGATGTTACTTGAATAGAATTAACGCCAGTAACAGAACATTCAAAAACTTGGATAATTTTCAAGATAACAAAATTATTCACTTTAAAAACTATTTTCATTAAAAAATAATAATAGAAGATACACTTTATTACAGACAGTGGTTTCTATCTTTAAAATAAATCTGATGGAGAAGGGCATGGCAACCCACTCCAGTATTCTTGCCTGGAGAATCCCATGAACAGAGGAGCCTGGCGGGCTACAGTCCATGGGGTTGCAAACAAGTCAGACACAACTGAAGCAACTTAGCACCCAAGCAGTAAGAGTAGCCACATCCAACAAGCACTGACCAAGCACCTCTGATGGTCAGGCACCATTCTGAGTGCTGGGGACACAGCAGTGAACAAGACTATGGCTCCTGCCCTTGGGAACATCAATGTTTTCACTCACTGTTTCGTGGGCTCCATTTACATACTTGAAGCCACAGGGCAAGCTAGAGCCAACAGAGGTAGCTATGTGTCAGGCAGTGCAGACTCCTGAGAAAGCTCAGTCTCTGAGGCCATGGGCCTAAGATTTAAGATTCTTTTCATTCATCTTAAATATGGCCGTGGAACAAAATGCTCAGCAAAAATCCCTGCCTTTTCAGGTCAAATTAGGTGCTTGTACCTTTCAAATGCACCAATCTCCCTTAGGCTTAAAAAAAAAAAGAAGAAAAGAGGATCATGTGTTTAATTTTATCAGAATTGCCAGATTCTCCATTGTGCGTTTTGTGACATAGAAAAATGCTTTTGCTATGTACTATTAAGGATGATACAGAGTCTAGAAAAAGAGTAATCCAACTTGCAAAAAAAAAAAAATATATATACACAGGTATAAGTATAGATCTGTGCATATGTACATATGAAAACATACAAAGTATGGAGAAATAAATACTAAAATGACAAGGTGTCGAAGGAACCATGGGGGTGCTGTTTTTTATTTTCTTCTCAATTCTTTCTTTACTCTCATCATTTCTAAAGGGAACATACACATACCCAAGACTGTGTATCTTTCCTGAAGACATAGTCAATCAGTGTCAAAAAAAAAAAACCCTTAAGCACTAACTTAAGCAAGGAGGTGACTTGTACACTGAAAACTGAAAAACATTGCTGAAAGAAATGAAAGATGACATAAATAAATGAAAAATGGAAAAAAAAAAAAAAAAATCTGAAAGGCATTTACTTTTCCAAGGAATCCATTCAAGTTCTTACTGTCAGATTCAACTTCTACTCACTTATTTAAATCAGCATATGTCTAAATGTCAAAAGTGACCACTAATTGGGTAGTAGTGGGTTTGTTGACTCTACGTGACAAAATGAGCTTTATATTTATTTACCTAAATAGCATATAATTTCCACTGGCCTCATTTATACACATACAGTGTAACTTCATAATTGTTGCTCATCATAGAAGTAAAGCATTAAGAATATATTGGATTTACCTGAGAATTTCTAAAATTTGTTCTTGGGATTTTCCTTCTTCATTGAGAGATACATTCAATGGACCTTGTACACCTTCCTTCATTGAGGAAACGACTTTGTCACTTAATTTTTCAATCTGATCATGAAGTAACCTGTTTTGTTTTTCTAGATCTTCACAGCGAGACACACTCTTAGAAACTTCATCCTATAAGCCAAGAGTCTATCATATAATAGCAGATTTTCCAATGTATGTTAAAAAACAATAAAAAAACACCAAACCTTTCAATTTCCCAGAACATTCTATTATGAACAATACCTTTAACATTCTCTCTCTCTCTTCCCAAGATGCTTTACATTCCAACAACTGTGATTCTGCTTTTTGGGCTGTTTCTTCCAAATGCTGACGCACTGATGCCATTTTGGAAACCTGTTCCTTGGCAGCTTGGAGAGCTTCAACATCAGCAGCGTGTAGCATCAATTCTCTCTCATACTTATTCTGAGCTTCCACAGCTATTTTAGCCTGAAAGGAATTATTGCCCCATTGACACAGATTCCATAAGGCCAGTCTTTGAAAAGATGTACACTGTGTTACTTATAGCAATAAACGTGAACACAATCTCAATGTTCCAAAATATTTAAGAGAATAATGAAAAATTATGCTGCACCTATTTGATGAAGTGTTAAACAACTGTTCAAAATGAAACTTAGAAAGATGAGGTAGTAACTTGGAACAGACTTTATGAAATAGACTAAATATAACTCAGTTACATAAAATATATGCATATATACACACAAAATGAAAAAGGGAAATGAAAATAATTTATTTGAATACTGAATCATGGATACATTTTTTTTTTACGGATACATTTTTTTATTCTCATTTCCAGTATTACAATGGTTGGCAATAAGCCAATGATAATTCATTTTTGTCTAATTTACCTTCAGTGTGAAGTACTTTCCCTTGTACTCCATTTTTAAAATAATCCTGATACATATACATATTATGCATGTTAAGTAATATGCTATTAACATACCACCAATCATAAAAATGAGAATGTTACCAATATCCTTACATGTATTCCTTTCCCATTCTACCATTTCAATAGTTCTCATTTTCCTAAATTGTTTTATCATCTTTTTCATAACTATAAAAAGCAGTATCATGTATATGTGTGTGTGCATGTGTGTATATATACTTAAATAATGTGCTTTTGTACTGTTAAAGCTTATAAACAGTGGTGCATAGAAATCTGTGTAAGCTCAGTAATTCATTAACAATGTTTTCAAAATATCCCTGTTTTGCTGAGGAAAAGTATCTCTATCTTGTCTATACAAGCTTTACAACTAGACTTAGTGTAGCACTGCAATAGTGAAAGAATGCTTGCAAGTGAGATCAAGTACACATTTAATCTTCTACTCCTATTTTTATATATTTTCTCCATTTACCAATGTTGTTTTATTAATGGACATTGCTCTAAAGACATCTCTTTTTTCCTCCAAAATTTGCTATATGCCTGTTTGCTTTTATGGAAGACCTAGGTTAGTATCTGTTTCTGCTAAACAAAAGAAATCCAAAGAGGACTACTGCTTTTACAGAAAAGTGAAAACAGTGTTCAACATTTGTTTAGTAGATGCCATTATTGAGGCAGTGAGCATCCTGAGTAGCAAAAGGGGCACCACCAAGCTCCTTCCCCAGGAATTACACTCAGCATCTCAGCACCAAGCCGTCATAGCTTTGGACTGCGAGCGTCTGTGTTTTATCTCCATTTAATCTGTGTTTCCATCAGGAAGATGTGACCTGAGATAACTGTTTCTTCCCTTTATGCCACTTCAGCTTTCACAGGAGTGTTCTACTTCTGGAGAGCAGGAGAAACCTGGCCTTACTTTTAGCTTTCATCTATACTTTTCAGTTGATCTTATTCCAAGTGTCCCAAGAGTGGAAATAACTTGCATGTTTTATAAAATGCACCAATCCCCCAAATGCATTACTATACTTGAAGAACTGTGCCCTAAGATCAAAGCTCACTTTCCAATAACTGACTGAGTGACACTTACTTGTTCCTGACAGTCCCGTCTGGCTTGCTGTTCATTACTCAAAGCTGTGCTTGCTCTCTGAAGAGCTTCTTGTACTTCATTCTGAACACTATTGAGTGTTTTCTTTAACTCAGATAACTAAATTGAAGAACAAGATTAAAACCAAGAGTTAACTGCAAATTTACTTTAAAATTATCGAAGTTAGGTTTTTTAAAATACAAGTAGTCCAAAGATAGTTTATCACCTGATATACTGTGCACATTTTGCAGGCTTATTTTCACTCCATGTTATTAAAAATGTGTACAGAAGTAAATTTTTAGGCAGAGGCTTCTGAAAAGCAACACTGATATCTAGTACCATAAAGTAGTCTCAAATATCCAAAAGGAAACATGTACAGACCAGAGTAAAATATAAAACTGAAATAGTTATATAAGGTATGTGTTCAATCAGTATCTGCTGGGAATAACTGAATGGTAATTAATGAGCTAGATAAAAGAATCTAAATTCTTACAACAGAAAAAGTGATTGGTATGGTAATAACCTATTTTACCTGTTGTTCCATGCTCTCTATGGCTTTTCTCTTGTCATCCTGAAGTTCCTGTTTTTCCTTCTCTACTTCCATCAACTTCTTTTCCAGCTGTGTCTGAAATTCGGCTGACTCTTTTAAGCGAACTTCAATGTTCTTACGTACTTCTTCTGTCACCTTCACCATCAACCCAACAGTAGGGCACAAAGAATACATACACTTAAAATCATACAATTAGTTTCCCCAAATCAAAGCTAA
Organism: Dama dama; assembly: GCF_033118175.1. Taxonomy (NCBI): domain Eukaryota; kingdom Metazoa; phylum Chordata; class Mammalia; order Artiodactyla; family Cervidae; genus Dama; species Dama dama. The sequence goes on from NC_083694.1 coordinate 63,700,925, forward strand.
ATTTATTTATTTTGATAGGTAAGAAGGGGATTTATTTAGAGAGAAACTCTGTTCATAGACTGTGTGGGCCATCTCAGAAGGCAAGACTAGCCTAAGCTAAATTTAAAACATACTAAAATTCACAAATGGAATACACTGGCCTTCCTATCTCAGCTAATAGTGCCTATTACAAGGAATAACTTCCGACCTTTACTATTCAAACGATGCTTTCCTTCAAGGCAAAAATGCCATCTCCCCTGTGAAGTCATGCATACTCAAAAGACAAATAATCTCACCTACCACCCATTCACATCAGCATTTCATCTGTACTTTTTCTACGGGAATATACTTCCCATGTTCTACAAATTTTGTGTGATTTTTTTGTTCTATCTGGCTTATTAGACTTAAATGCTTGTAAGAGGTAAGTAAGTGCAATGCCAGTTGAACCCTCACTTTGACACAGTGCCTTAAACATCCTAACTTCAAAAAAAAGTACATGCAAACTGATTTCAAAATTGTATATACCTGTTTTTCCTTGTTGAGGGATTCTTCCAAACTAGTAACCATTGCACGATACTGTTCCACATTACTAGTGCTTGTTTTGAGTCTTTCCTTCAAGTCATTCACCTGCTCTTCTGCCTGCCTTAGCTGGCTCAGAAGGTCATCCATATCTTCTTTGTTGCTAGGCTGACCTAATAGATATAACGGTTTTCTTAAAATTAACATTTTAAATGATATTAAAGATGACTGCTAATAAAGAATTTGTGAAATTAGAATTAAGGCTGAGATGTAGACGTATTTAACTATCTAGAACTTTTTTAACCTATGCTGAATACCATAATAAAAACAGGTTACTGTCAGTAGGTTATTTCTTTAAAAACAAAAATGTTTAAGTATTTGAACTCTACTGTTACAAATATTTGTTTTTAAAAAGTATTTAAAAGATAATATAAAATATTTCCACTAAACTGAAATAACTACTTGTAGAAATTAACATTCTTAATTTATTTAAACCATTGTTTATGCCAAAACCATACAGCTTAAAACATTTAGCATAACTTTCATTCTAAAATTCACAGAAAAGGAAGAAATTACAGATTAAAAGGAATGTTTTCTTACCACATGATAACAATAAGAAAGAAGTACTGGAAAATTATATATACACAATATATATCACATACATACACATGTATATTTATGTTTTAAGTTTCTTTTGTATTAAGAAATAAATAAGACCATGTAGAAAGATTACTTGGACTCAATGGGTTTGCATTTGAAATAATGTATTGACAAAGAGTAGCAAAATCTAATGAAACAAACCTTTTCCCTGCAGCTGTCAATGAGCAAAGATTAGGAATACTGCTCTAAAGAGATCAAACAAATCCATGATTTCTGTAAGTTAGCCTTATCATTACAAATTTAGCAAGTAACTTCATCTCAAAAGGGAGAGTTAAAAATTCAAATTATCAACCCTCCACAAGAGAAACATTCTTAAAGCATCAATGAAATGGTTTCAATAACAGGAAAACTAAAAGCATATCTTGGTCAGCTGCCATATGTACAACTATTCTGAATCTTTCAAGTCTGTGCATTTATTAATTTACGTGGGAAACTGGGCTTTACTGTATGAAGAGTAAAGTTTTTGTTTTGTTTAAATCTTTTGTTAGTATCAATGAAAAAAAAGGCTATTTATTTATAGGATATGTTACAAATTGAAAGAGGTACTTTCATCAGCCTACTTAATTATTTACCTTTACCAGTTCTCTGTGAAGACTGAGAAGCAAGTTGGACTTCCATATTACTGAGGTGCTGTTTCAATGTAGCAATTTCCTTTTGAGCATTTTTTAACAGTTCTTTTGTGTTAAGATGAAGATTTGTCTCAGTATCCAGCTGTCTCTTTGTATCTAAAAGCTGAACCTGTAAGAAAAAAATACATTAACCCTACAAACACTATCTTTCAGTTCTTAAGTAACTAGAAGTTCAAGTTACCTTTATGCAGAACTTTTAAACCGGCTAAAACAGAGCAACAGAACTGATATTTAACTCCTGAACTGAAACAACCAAAAAAAAAAAAATCAACAACAAAAAACAGACAAAACGCTTCAAAACAACAGAGACAGGAAACAGAAGAGATGAGCCCTACAGTTTCTCAGCGTATTGATCATTGATTGAAGAGTGTCCAGGCTATGGCACAGGGAAAGGTAAATGAGGCCACAGATTCCATGAACTGGGAACACAGAACTCAGAGAAGAAGGCTAAACCAGCTTGAATTCATCAGACAGACAGATAATCAGAGATGAGAGCTGCCTAGACAGAGTAATATGGAGACTTGCACAGGATCCTTTCTTGAATATTCAGCAAAAGAGTGATCAGTGCATGCCTGTGAAAACACCCCAGACAGCGTAAAGAATCACACAGGCACTGGAGTGGTCTGAAGACCGAAGACTCTCTGGTCCTCAGAGCAAGTCAGGTATAAAGCCTGTTTTCAGCAGGCTGACTGAAAAAGCTCTTAATTCACTGGACTCTGGGTCTAGAACTCAGGAAGATACTGCCTTGGCTCAGTTCAGTCGCTCAGTCGTGTCCGACTCTTTGCAACCCCATGGACTGCAGCACTCCAGGTTTCCTTGTTTATCACCAACTCCCAGAGCTTACTCAAACTCATGCCCATTGAGTCGGTGATGCCATCCAACCAGCTCATCCACTGTCGTCCGCTTCTCCTCTCACCTTCAATCTTTCCCAGCATCAGGGTCTTTTCAAATGAGTCAGTTCCTCACATCAGGTGGCCAAAGTACTGGAGTTTCAGCTTCAACATCAGTCCTTCCAATGAATATTCAGGACTGATTTCCTTTAAGATGGACTGGCTGGATCTCCTTGCAGTCCAAGGTACTCTCAAGAGTCTTCTCCAACACCACAGTTCAAAAGCATCAATTCTTCGGCACTCAGCTTTTTTAATAGTCCCAACTCTCACATCCATACATGACTACTGGATAAACAATAGCTTTGACTAGATGAACCTTTGTTGGCAAAGTAATGTCTCTGCTTTTTAATATGCTGTCTAGGTTGGTCATACCTTTTCTTCCAAGGAGCAAGCGTCTTTTAATTTCATGGCTGCAGTCACCATCTGCAGTGATTTTGGAGCTCCCACAAGTAAAATCTCTCAGTTTCCCCAACTATTTGCCATGAAGTGATGGGACCAGATGCTGTGATCTTAGTTTTCTGAATGTTGAGTTTTAAGCCAACTTTTTCACCCTCCTCTTTCACTTTCATCAAGATGCTCTTCAGTGCCTCTTCACTTTCTGCCGTAAGGGTGGTGTCATCTGCATATCTGAGGTTATTGATATTTCTCTCAGCAATCTTGATCCCAGCTTGTGCTTCATCCAGCCCAGCATTTCGCATGATGTACTCTGCATATAAGCTAAACAAGCAGGGTGACAATGTACAGCCTTGACGTACTCCTTTCCTGATTTGGAACCAGTGTGCCATTCCATGTCCACTTCTAACTGCTGCTTCTTGACCTGTATACAGATTTCTCAGGAGGCAGGTCAGGGGGTCTGGTATTCCCATCTGTTGAAGAATTTTCTACAGCTTGTTGTGATCCACACAGTCAAAGGCCTTGGCATAGTCAATAAAGCAAAAATAGATGTTTTTCTGGAACTCCCTTGCTTTTTCTATGATCCAACAGATGTTGGCAATTTGATCTCTGGTTCCACTGCCTTTTCTAAATCCAGCTTGAACATCTGGAAGTTCACGGTTCACATACTGTTGAAGCCTGGCTTGGAGAATTTTGAGCATTACTTCGCTAGTGTGTAAGATGAGTGCAATTGTGTGGCAGTTTGGACATTCTTTGGTATTGCCTTTCTTTGGGACTGGAATGAAAATTGACCTTCTCCAGTCCCCTGGCCACTGCTGAGTTTTCCAAATTTTCTGGCATATTGAGTGCAGCACTTTAACAGCGTCATCTTTTAGGATTTGAAATAGCTCAACTGGTATTCCATCACCTCCACTAGCTTTGTTTGTAGTAGTGTTTCCCAAGGCCCACTAGACTTTGCTCTAGGTCAGTGATCACATCATTGTGGTTAACTGGGTCATGAAGATCTTTTTGGTATAGTTCCTCTGGGTATTCTTGCCACCTCTTTTTAATATCTTCTGCTTCTGTTAGGTCCGTAACATTTCTGTCCTTTATTGAGCCCATCTTTGCATGAAATGCTCCCTTGGCATCTCTAATTTTCTTGAAGAGATCTCTAATCTTTCACATTCTATTATTTGCCTCTACTTCTTTGCATTGATCCCTGAGGAAGGCTTTCTTATCTCTCCTTGCTATTCTTTGTAACTCTGCATTCAAATGGGTATATCCTTCCTTTTCTCCTTTGTCTTTAGCTTCTCTTCTTTTCTCAGCTATTTGTAAGGCCTCCTCAGACAACCATTTTGCCTTTTTGCATTTCTTTTTCTTGGGGATGGTCTTGATCACTGCCTCCTGTACAATGTCACAAACCTCTTTTTTTTGTTTGTTTGTTTTTTTTGCTATTTTCTTTTTTTTTAAATTTTTTAAATTTTTTTCATTTATTTTTATTAGTTGGAGGCTAATTACTTTACAATATTGTAGTGGTTTTTGACGAACCTCTTTCATAATTCTTCAGGCACTATCAAATCTAAATCCCTTGAATCCATTTGTCTCTATTTTTTACACTTAAAAAGTTGAGCCTGCCTAATAAATCATAAAAAACAGACTCAAGAGAATCAAACTATTTTCTATTTTCAGCTAACTTAACTGCAGTCCAGGACAAAGCTCAAGATTTAAAGAAAACAAAATATCTGGCACCCCTCAGGGTAAAACTCATAATGTTATGGCACTCAATGAAAAATTACTAGTCATACAAAAAGGCAAGAAAAACTTAAGAGTTTGTAAGAGATCTCTTCAAGACTATGCTTCAACACGAGCTTGATTTTTAAACATAAATATTCTATAGAAACTCAGAACACTGATAAGACTCACATCCAGATTTCTAGTAAGTGTATGTCTCTGTTCCACCTCATTCTCCAACTTCTTCTTTAGATGAGATATTTCATGCTCCAATTTTTCTATCTGGCTACTAAGCCTTTGTTTGGTTTCTGTTTCAGATCGCTCTAATATTCCCTAGGGTTAAAACAAAAAACAAAAAAAAAAAGATTTTGTTTATACCTAAGAAAAAAGTAAAAGCAAATGAACAACAACAACAAAAAAGCAAAGGCAACTGGAAATTACAGGAATACAACTCATTTCTACATGAAGCAGTTAAGATCTAAAACATTTACCAAGAAGGTATTTTGACATTTTCCATAGTAAAACATCTATTTAACAGGGAAAATAAGAACTATATTACCATAGCCAGATTTCTTGACGTTTTGAAGAATATAAACCAAAGATTTAATCTTGTAAACAATTAAACTGCATAGGAAGGACTCTGCAAATATAGACCTGAGGATCAAAACTGCCAATTGCCTGGCTTCAGTCAGTTCTCTTTCAATGTTTTATTTAAAATACTGTTTATTTAAAAACTTCAAAATTCAATGATCATCATAATGCATGACAAAAATGACATAAATGCTCTCATTAGGAAAACTGAGAGAACACAATGTTAAAATTATTCAAATTTAACTTAAAAAATTTTTTCTACTTATCCCTTTTTTATTTGGTTACCTGAATTGTTTGCAGATTAGTAAGCAGTAAGTTTTGCCCTCTTTGCTCGGCCAACAAAGATTCTCTTTGCTGAGAAAGACGGACTTCTGACAATTTAAGCATTTCCTTTTCTTTTTTCAGGTTTTCTGCTCTTACCTTGAGTCAAGAACAAATTAAAGAAAAAATGTTGAAAAACATGTGTCAAATGTAATAACACAATGTAAAAGTTTCATGTACTGAATTATGAAACAAATATTATTGGAAATACCAATAGATCAAAGGAAAAATTCTTACAATTACCACAAATAGTTATATTATCTTTGGTAGAGCAAATCAAGACTTTTAAAAAAACAACAAAAAATCTAAAATGCCAGAGTATAAGAGGCAAAATTGCAAAACTATGCAATAGTCACACCTGCATACTATTAAACTATGCAAGTTTTAGAAACTAAACTTGGCTTCTAAGTATCTGTTTGAGTGCTGACTTATCTATTTGAACTTTTTTCCCCCATGAAGAGTACCCTCTGAATCTCAGAGGGTACAGAAGGTGTTGCTGACAATCAGTATCCTCAAAGTATTCATATTTACAGGATGAGTCAAAAACTATCAATCATAAAACTTACTCCACCAGTTTGAAACAGTGCTGCTGTCTATTCTCCACAAAGGGGTGGGGACAAGATAGAAATAACAGAGCCAACAGAATTAGAAAAGCTAGATTTTAAGTCGCAACCAACTCGTATCTCATGATGGCCCCTAAACGGGCAAATTACTTAGCTTCTGAGTCCTTTTCGATAAGTAAAATGGGGGAATAACTATACCGAGATCATAAATAATGATTAAATAGTGGTGAGAAATGTTTATAAAAAGCAAAACACTGTTATGACAATCTATCATCAAAGATTTTAGAATTTAATTTGAAAGTACTGTCAATTTCTGATTGACATTTACATTTATGTTGCAATTCAGAAATAGAGTTCAATGCTATTGAAATTTTTATACTGTTTTTTTTACTAGAAATGAGCAAGAATGGATAAAATATCCATCCATAACCTTTGTTATAACCAAAGAAATCTTAGCCCAGAAAAACAAATTTCTCTCCCTTTCCCCTTTTACTAGAAATGATCACCCAACTGCTCTGATGGACCGGTGGATGCCAGGAAACTATTTGATAAGGATGTATAATCCACAAACCTCAAAAATCTACATTATACCAACCAGTAAAATCAAAGTAATAATTAAAAAACAAGTGTCAAATCCAACTGATAACACAAGACAGATGACAGAAATTGGCCTCACTTCTGCAACAGCTAGCTTTTCGTTAGCTCCTCTCAAATCCTGAGTCATTGTGTTGATGATCTGTTCCTGCTTCTGAGTTGTTGCAGTGAGCTTCTGATTTCTCTCATGTAGGGATGTTATTTCTCGACGGTATCCTTCTACATTATCTTGAAGCATTTCATAACTTATATGAAAGAAAAATAATTCTGTAAGCAAATGAAATACTGTATCCTAGCTCAATTTCTTGAGTTTCACAAGAGCTTAATTTAATGATTGATAATATGAAAAATATGACATGCAATAATGTAAAAATCTTCATTCCTTTTTCTAATCTCCAGGTTTAGCAGTTCAGTTCAAATTCTGAATAAGCACTGTATTTCATGCTAAATTAACTTTTTAATCATACTCGTGTACAAGCATTTTAATCCTATTCAAAATAATGTCAATATAAGGTTCATACAGGAAGAAACCCATCACAATGCAGTATGCAATTTAAGGTATTAATGCATGGTTAGTGACGGATTTTTGTCAATCCTTTTTTTCCCATCTATAATTCTTCATCTTATTGCTGTATGTGCTTATGTCTTACGTGCTTAAAAGCTTAGAAAGCGGCTAGCTAGAGATATCAACATGGGGGGAAAATGGTGCTTTTACTGGGATATCGAACTGTTGGAAACTACAGAGGCTGTGGTCATACTTGCAAGAACAGTCTGATCACGTAGTATACAAAGAAATAAGATTTTCCTAACTTGATAAACTGACAACTATTCAAAGGATCTGTTAACTACAGAATGAAATTTACTGTTATTCCTCTGCAAGTGACCAAAAAAGTCAATTTTCCCAAAATTAACTCTAGTGCCTGCTTCTCTTCTACCTAGACTAGAAAAGGCTGAATGAAATTTTCCACACTTCTCTTATCCTCCTTAATTAAAATAATTAAGTCCTATGGAAATAGTATGTCCTTTAATCTCAGGAAGGAAAAACAGACACATTCCTTATATGAACTTACCTGGACCCCTTAGTAACATTCACAGGAACCATTAATCAAAAGTGAAAAATGAACCCCTGTAACTTCTCAACCTGGATCAGAATCCACCAACAAAAGTAATATCACAAACTAACTCTCGAACTTGATTCCACTGAATATCAAGTATTTATATGTTTAGACTTAACTTTTGAAAAGAAAATTTACCGTTTAGAAGCAAAATCTAGCTGGGTAGAGATTTTGGTGTTTTGTGATCGCAAATCTGTGACTTGCTCCTGAAGTTTCTCAAGCTGCTCATTCTGCATTTTTTCATTATCTGCCTTTTCTTTTTTGTAGTTCTCAAAAATTTCCTGCAGCTAAATATTAGAGAAATTATTAGATGACAGTCCATGTTCTCAAAAATGTGACTCAAGATAAAGGTGTCAAGTTAGGGGTGTTTTACCTGTTTAAGTGCAGCCTTAGCTTCTATCGCCTCTGCTGGCTCAATTACTGGAGCAGGAGTGGAAGCAGTCTGTGATGTACTTGAACGTTTTGGAGTTGACACAAGAGAAATATCATCCAAGCTTGAAGCTTCAGAAATGTAAAAGAATGATGTAACACCTCTTCACAAAATACATCATTATCAGAAGTCAATAGGCTGACTTATTTAAATTAAACCACAAGATTACAGAAATTATGAAACAAAGAACCCACTAAATAACTTACTAGAATTATTTATGACTTCTAGTTAAATAAAGGTAATTTTTGCAGGCTAAATGTTAAAACGTAACATAAATAAGTAATATAATTCATTGACTCTCAGACACATCCTTTGCAACAATGATCAGCATTTCTCTTACCTAAAATAATGGTGTATTTTAGAACTGATGATGTATTACAATCACTCATACATGGTAGCCACATTTGAAGTTATCATCATTAGAGTAGACATTGCTTATGTAGCAAAATCCATTCTCTAATATACATTTCAGAAATACTTCCCAGAAATACTTGGAAACTTTTAAGATAACATATAAAAACTCCTACCCTGCAAAGGAATGGCAACTCCCGTTGTCTGTGACAACAAAATTCGGTACATATCACGCTGACGAACTATAGAATCAACAAGCTGCATTTGATGTTGCCGTGATTCACGGAGTTGTTCCAATTCAGTGAGGGCGTTCTCAAGTTTGGCCTGAAGCTCAGAAATTCTGCAGGAAAATAAATCAAGTCTATTTAACAGGACTGAGATTGAGAGGCAGTTATAATTTCTACCGTAAACTGACTAAGCATTTTATCACCTGTCATTAAGCATAGTATTTTCATCTCTCTTATCCTTTCCTTCTTTTGTTGCTATTTTAAGAATAGGTTTTAAAACCCCCACTACATAGGACTCAGGTACTCAACAAGGTCATCTGAAAAATTTGTTTGCAGAAATCAAACCAATTCCACTGAGTCCAAATTCCAATCTTCTTGCTTTCATAGCCATTCCTCCTTCTCTAGCAACAAAACCATTATTTGAAAAGATTCTTTCCTTTGAGTTATTCTTAAGTATCTTCTTCATGAAGCCAGGTCTGTTCCCCCAAATCTAGGCTGGGTCTCACACCTCTACACTCTCATGAAAGGCTTTTCTCTATTACTGCACAAATCTCACTGAACTAAAATAATCTATTTATTGATCTTATTATCTATCCCACTTACTAACCATCTCATCCAAAAACTGGGGTCCTTGAGAGTAGAATTTTTCAGCAATATGGTTGCTTGATTTTATTTTTTTCTCCTAAATCACTATATTCCCAGTATCCAGTACTGTTTAAAGCACACAAAAAGTTTTCAATAAATGTTTGCTGAATAAACCAAAGTAAATCTATTGCTTACTTGGATGAAGTTGTTTCTTGTTCTTCTCTTTCTCTGGTTTCCCCAAGTTCCCGAAGGGCCACTAAGAGACGCTGGTTTTGCTGTTGAAGCTCTTCAATGTTTCTATAAGATACCAGATGCTGTGATATTACTTCAGATGAACTACTTATATCAGCAGAGCTTACTTCCTCATCACGGATTACATGGTTACCCCTCGCTTCTTCAAGTTCCATCAGAAGCACTCTAATCTAAAAAAAAAAAGTTTTAATATGTTATCAAATAGCATTGGTTGTGACTTTGGAAATGTTCAGAAGTGAAAATTTTCAAATGACAAGGTTACTTTACGAACACCTTCGACGGAGTATTAAATTATCTTAAAAAAACTAATTTTCAAGCTTATCATTTTAGATATTAAGAACTAAATAAAGAAAATCTTAATTGGAAAAATTATTTCTCATTTCTATGAAAAGTATGTAATGAAAATTGTAATTTTTAAAAAAGAAGTCAAATTATAATTCCAGAGGCATGGTTCCATTTTTGTAAAACAATGACCATATAAAACATTTAGATATATATACCCATTGTGTCTGTACACTTGCACTTGCATGCTTAGATATGTATTACACAGTGGGGCAGAAGGGGAGCATGGGAAATAGATGCTAACTTCATTCATGTGAAATTTTTATCTATGTTTGTGTTTGTGTATTTGTTGTTGTTCAGTCATTCTATGTACAAAAATTAGGGTAAAATATATGAACAAAACAGATCTACATCTCCAAACTTAATCAGCTAAAAAAAAAAAAAAAAGTGTTAGGGGAATGCACTTACAGATGCATATACAAAATAAGTGATTTTATTTCAGTAAAAACAAAGAATGCTTACGTATGTTCATATATGCTCACATGTATCTGTACACATAAGATGTGAAAGAATACACACCAGTCTGCTAACTCTCAGACTTGAACTGTGGGAAGATAACTCTTTTATCTTTAAATTATTTCATTAATTACAACCAGTTATCTTCAAACTGAAAATTTATCAAACGCTTAAAGAAAAGAAAAAAAGGAGGGGCTAAGAATAAACAATGACTAGACTGCAATTCATTTAGAGCAGTTTTCTCAGTTGATGAGAATTTCATATGTACTAGTTCTATCTTACATACTTGGAAACAAACATTACTAGGCAGTCAGTTCAGGAAAAAACAAAATAAAATAGGAAAAGAAACAAAAAACTAACCTGTTGTGAAAGATCTTTTATTTGTACTTCCATTCTTTGATTGTCTCTTTCAAGCACAGATGAATGTTTATTGGCTTTATCTGTGTCCTCCTGCAATCGCTGAATCTCCTTTAAAATGAAGTCAAGTGAAAATTCTGTATTTTCTTCTAAGATGCATACAAATAGCAGTTACACAAATAACAAAAGTACACAGTGCTCAAATATCACAGTAATCAACTTATAATTTTAAAATATTCTATATAATATAGTAGCCTCTAAAGAGAAATTTCTTAAAAATATGAATACATTTCTTAATATTTCAAATAAGCTCAATATTATAATGTTCATCACCGTATGATAATGAAGGGGGTTCCCCCCAAGTTAACTGTGAATCAAAATGTTACAGCCACACCAAAGTCATAGTATATTATCAAATGATGTTGGAGATCAAACAAACACTCTCTAAAAACTTTGTTACTAAGACAAAAACAAAGGACTGCATTACAGTGATAATCATTATTATACTATCTAGAAATAAGTATTAAAAGCAAAAAATGTTGGGTAAGACTTGGATTTATTAAAAAATGCATCGGGAACTAATTTTAAAGAATCAGCAACTAATGTCACAAGGCTGTTAAAAAAAAGAAAAATGGTAACATATCGCAGTAACGTTTGCATCACAGTATTATTAGGGATTTAGGGGCTTGATGTAAGCCCCTAAGCTCCGTTTTAAGGAGCCTGATGTAAGCACAAAGTATCTTTGAAATCTTATGTTTTATCTCCAATTCATATAAATTTTGCTTCTTAATGCACTGTTCTCACATAATACGTATTATTTCACAAAGTATGTATTGTTACAGATACTATACAAGTGAAAGATGGCTTATATTTATCCTGGTGTTTCAAGTGCCTCTGAGCACAATGCCTTCAAGGTACAAGGATAAACCAATTTCAGTAGGAACAAGTATGAGACAAAATGAAGCAGACAAATATTCATGAAAAATGGTAATGACACAAACCTACTAAGTTCAAACTGGGATCAATTAGGATGCCAAGGAAGAAAGTAACTTGGTTATAAAATTCTAGAAATCTGAGAAATGAGCACCACAGAATCTAGACTGGACATGATATATGTTATGGACAGAAGATTTGGCTACCAAAAAAAGATACTGAAATTATTTTTAAAGCTTTTGGAAGTTATGAAAAAAGTCTGTATTTATTACTATACCTGCACATTAGTGATGAATTAACAGGTTTTCCCACAGTGAACAGCCACTATTACCTGATTCTTAAGCCCTCCACTATACTACCTCCTCAGACAATAAGCTTCAGGTAAAATGCTCACTTTCAACAATGAGCAAGTCAAGCAGATCCAAAGGACCTCTTTTTAAATCACACCAGAGGGGCTGGGGTGTGTCTTAACGCCCCATATTCTCTCAAGGCAAGACTGCTAGACATGATTTGATTCAGGAAAAAGAGACCATTAGACACAATACACTCTTGATTTAAATTGACATCTAAATTGTAATAACAACAGCAATAAAAGTTTAAGTCAAATTAAGGCACATTTGGGCTTCCCTGGTGGCTCAGATGGTAAAGAATCTGCCTGCAATGCAGAAGACTTGGGTTCAATCCCTGGGTCAGGAAGATCCTCTGGAGAAGGTAATGACTACACACTCCAGTATTCTTGCCTGGAGAATTCCATGAACAGAGGAGCCTGGTGGGCTACCATCCATGGGGTCGTAAAGAGTTGGACAGATTAAGTGACTAACACACACACACACAAAACAGAGATTCATTTATACTATTCAGCACATACAAATTGATTTAACTGATTTCCTTCAATAAAATTTGTTTAATAACTCTCAAAGATTTCTCAGTAATATTAACAGCTGTGTCTTAATAAAACATTGTGCATGTGTGCATGCTAAGTTGTTTCAGTAGTATAGTAGTGTCCAACTCTTTGTGACTCTATGGACTGTAGCCCGCTAGGCTCCTCTGTCCATGGGATTCTCCAGGCTAGAATACTGGAGTGGGTTGCCATGCTGTTCTCTAGGGAATCTTCCCAATCCAGGGATTGAACCCGCGTCTCTTACATATCCTGTACTGACAGGCAGGTTCTTTACCACTAGCACCACCTGGGAAGCCAGCATACAAACACTCTTCTTAAACCAATATCTATTAAAAAAGAATCTAAAGAAATAAAGAATATTCTCAGACTTCCTTGGTACTTCTAATACACAGAGGAACAGTAACAAAATAGTGTATATGAAGATTTGCCAAATTGTGAAATGATATTTTTATAAAGGAATTCTTTTCGACAAACAGCATTATCACATCCAGAGAGAATATCAGAACTGCCTGACAAAAAATGATCATTACTAAATTTAGAAAAGTTCTATTACAAAAAGAGATTGTGGCTATTTATCATCCACTAGAGAACCCTACAGAAAACATCCCAAATGTCTTATAAAAATGCTAAAGGTTTTCAATGTTTGCTGAATAAAGATAAAACATTTTGCAATTAGAGATATTTAATAATGCAATGACAAGCTTTAAAATATACAATTACCCTACTATTGAAAAAGCAATTAGCTTTAGAGGTAAATTCTTTATTTCTAAGAAAGAACCATCCTACTTAGTAAATTATTTCTCCTATGTATTTTTTCTACAGTTAAAATTTAGGAATGGAACTAACCTTCATAGCTTGTTCAAGCTTAACGGATAAACTTGCCACAGCTTTCTGTGCACGCTCATACTCCTCACGTTGGCGTTTCAAAATTGGTGCTTTGGCTTCAACTTCTTTCACTATTTCATCTAGATACTTATTAATTCTTTTGTTTTCTAGTTTCTCCAAAAGCAGCTGATCCTGAGTTTCCACATAAGCATTATACAGCTGAAAGAAGAGAGATCACTTGAAGCCAGGCATAATATAGCCTGTATAGCTTCTTTACAAACATCCATCAGCAATAACACAAGATGGAAATGTTTACTATGTGTTGCATAGAACCAGGAACCAAGAAAGCCTTCCCTAAAACGATCCATTAATCACTAAACAACGAGAATAAATTTTGGGGGGAGTAAGTGTCACAGAGGTCTAAACACTTTTGCTGATGGAAAACAACAAGATCTGAGATCACTCTCACCTCAGTTAGCTTCATGCCAGGTTTCACTATCTTGGCTACAGCGGCTGCAGTAGGAGACATGGCTGCCAGCTCTTCTTCCGACAAGACGGCCCCTGTGCCGACACGGAAATCTAGTTAATTCTCGAAGATTTCAAACTAAAGCCACTAATGTTTCTTACAAAACAAGCAAAAAGTGACACCTACTGTACATCATGTATAAATTCCTATGAAGGCTTTAAAATATGACAACAAATAATCATGTAACACAATTCTAAAAACCATGCAGCATTAATAGTTAAAACAAACTCTTCTGGAAACTAACACACAATCATGTGTGATCAAATGGTACTTACACCTGAAAATAAGAGACACTATTAGTGAAGTTCAGCGAGGACTATGTAGGAAAGCTCTAGTATTTGTAGCCTTTAATAAGCTGTCTACTAACCCATACCTTTACGTTTTGTGGCAGAAAGCAGGTCATTTGCATTCTCTAATTCCTTCTCTAATTTCCTTATTTTCTCAAGCATTTCTTTTTCCATTCGATCTTTAGATTCTTCCACCTCTATGATATGTTCTTGAAATCCTTTACTGGCTAACAACATTATAGAGACAGAATAACCAAAAACATAATTAAAATCTTTGAGTTTATAAAATGTAATAGAATAGTCATCATTTTTCCCTTCAGCAGACAATATTAAATTCTACAGACACTGTGGTTGATAGTTATTACTCAATGGAAGCTCTTAATGTACTTATAATTCCTGAGGTGTGTGGCCTAGTGAATCTATTTCTTCTTTTGCTATCTCTTTTGTAAAAGTGGGGAACTAGGGGAACTCAAACTGTAAAACAGTGGCTCTAAGTATCTTTTTGGCTTAATATGATCTTAGATGTCTAGAACACAAGAAATAACTGGGAAAGATCATACATAAATAATTTTAAAAAAAGCAAGTATAGAAGAAAAAAAATAGTTAAAAAAAAAAGCAAGTATAGAAGAAAACCAAAGACTTTAAAAATAACTTAAAAAGTAAGACTTACTTATACATTAAGACAGTACCCAAACTATAAACCCATATGTATTAATATTTATCAAAGTAAATGTTTCAAAAATGGAAGAAAAACTTCCTATTAGAAATCAGAATACATATAAGGCTATTAGATGCAAAAAACAGAAAAAGATTAGATACCTATATTTTCAAATATACTATTTGCTGGAACAGAATTTAAAATTTGATCTACGAATCTTTCTTATATCAAATTTTGTCCCTAATACAGTTAATCTGACTTCTAAATCTACACAAGGGTAAAGAAAACAGTACCTTCTATCTAAAAACAAAACAATCTTCCCATAATTGAAGTGTTTTACCTTCTCCAGTTGACTTCAAAAGCCTGTGTAGCTGGTCCACTGCTCGGGTCAGTTCATTGCTCTTTGCCTCTGAATCATCAGCAGCACTCTAAAATTTAATCTTAAAGCAGTTACCCAATATCCATTAATGCAACATTAGAGTATGAAAATGTATGGTAGAGTACTTACCTTGTAAAGGTTAGAGAGTTTTATGTGAGCATTTAATTCATTGTGAAATTTCTCTTCCATACTAGCCTGCTGTTCCTTGGCCTGAAAAACAAAAACAAAACACCAAAAAACCAATTACAAGAGTCTCATTTGAACTGAATTTAGAATGCTTACCAAATGTCAAGATAGGAAATTCAGTTTTAAAAGTAAAGAGGTAAAGATTAAAACACCACTACAATTAAAATCAGTTGTCTTGATAGTGATGAATTACCTTAAGAATAAAATATTTGATATTTTTATCTTAAAGCAGAATAGTTAAATGTCATTAAAATTAACCATACTTAATTTTAGATAGTACTTTAGGTGTGGCATACAACTGATTCTAGTGATTTTAGCCTAACTACAACATATAAAAGTGTTCTAGATATTTTATGGTGTTAGGAACAGTGCAAAACATGCAATCATTTTACAAATTAACAGGTTCTTGAGTGTTACAATATTTTCGTAAAAGAGACATTTTAAAGGGGTCAACTGTACCTCTTTCAGTTTGGTCAACAGATCCTCCACATGCTTTTGAAGATTCTCATTTGATGCTTTCAGGCCATTCATCTGTTCTTCCATTCTAGAAACCTAGAAACAAAAATTCAGAGTTGGGTGGGGGGTGGTGGTGGACACTGTATTAACTGAAATTAATTTGATACAAAGTTTCACAGCCAAGTAAAAGCAAAATAATCCCCACCTACCAAAAAAGCATTTTTTGGACCTCCCTGGTGGTCCAGTGGTAAATAATCCGCCTGCCAATGCAGGTGACACAGGTTTGATCCCTGGTGTAGAAGGACTCCACATGCCATGTGGCTGCTAAGCTTATAGGCCACAACTACTGAGCTGACATTCTAGAGCCTGGGAGCGGCAAGCAGAGTGGCCCCCAACAAGCTGCAACTAGAGAAAGCTTGTGTGCAACAACGAAAACCCAGCATTCCCCAAAATAAATAATTATTAAAAAAAGCATTTTATATAAAATATGAATGCTTAAGAAAATGAAAAATAATAGTTCATACAAGAACATGTTTGGATGAAGCTCACAGAATCTAACCACCACTTCTTAAACATGTATCTTAGGAAAGATATACTATAAGACAGAAGATAGTAACAAAATTTATCAAAGAATACCTTAAGTTCTTTATTTAAATGCAATTGGTTAATTTTCTAGGCCAGTTATTTATGTGTTATATCCTCCACATTTGAATTCCTAATCTTACAAAACATTTAATTAGGTATTCCACTACATAAACTTTTATAAGTTGGCACACAAACATAAGTTATAACCAACAACTTACTTTTTGGTAAGTTTACTAACTTACCTCCTCTTTTTTGTTTTCAAGATTACATTTAAGCTCTAGAATTTCATTTCCTTTTTCTCTGCCGAGAGCCAGAAGTTCATCAGTTTTGGTTTTCAACTCTGTATTGAGCCAAGTATTCTGATTATGTAATAATTCCTTTTCTTGCTCCAAGCGCTTTTCTCGATACTAAGGAAATCCGAGAAAAAAAGGTTTATGGTCAAAGATTAATATATGGTTATTCAAAAGATTTTGTGTGTAGCTAAGGGACACAAGCAGAATTTTATTTTACCACAGAAATAAGTATTTGCATGTATTCTTAACAGAAAACAGAACCAGATAAGCACTATGTGAAATTTAAATACCCCATAAGCAAAACAGTTCAATCAAAATTGTCTTAAAACTTAATCCCGAAAAAAAAACCAAAAACACCTTAATCCCGATAATAAAAAAATATAACTTTTAATTACTTTACAGATAATTTGCCTATACTTAAAATATAATTTAGGTGAGTTTAAAGCAAACGTTGTATTTTGTGCATGAGAAATTAACTTGTTTCTCACCTTAACAGAAACATCAGAAGCTTGAAGTTCATCCAGTTTTAACTGAAGCTCACCCTTTGTTGCATTGCTTTCCTTAAGCTTTTCATTTAGACGTTTAAAATCCTCTAGAAAGGTCAGAAGAGAAAGGGGAAATGATTAATTAATGCTCAGAGGAACCAAATATCAAAAATGCATCTCTAGGAATATAAACATCTAATATAAGTAGTTCTCAACTCTACTATTTTAACTTGTTTCTGCCATGCTTAACCACAAATCTAATTTTAAATGAAGCCAAATTCATGCATCCAACCAAATATGCAAATTATAATGGTTATTTTAAATGTAGTATGTAAAGTTAAATATACAATATTAACACTAATTTCCTCATATTA
The DNA here is from genome assembly GCF_033118175.1 of Dama dama. NCBI lineage: Eukaryota > Metazoa > Chordata > Mammalia > Artiodactyla > Cervidae > Dama > Dama dama. Next base: position 63,718,777 of record NC_083694.1, read on the forward strand.
ACCAAAAACCTATTAAAAATTCACAAATTAGCCATTTCTAAGTTAAAAAGCAACTATACATATCAAAAATTTATACTTAAAACCAGCCAGGATATACACGTAATTTTTCTTATATTCCTTACATGAAGGTTTTTATGTGAAAACTTAATTTTATCTACCCACTAGTTGATCAAAAGCAACTTTTCTTTCTGAGACTAGTTGGCTAATTGACTATTATTGTATAGTAACATAAATATTTGAAAATTCTTTCTTTAGCAGAAATAAAATTTCTCAAAACTCTTAGAAAAAGAACCCAAAGTGAACTGGATACCATTAAACTGCTTAAGAGTCACCTAAATACATCAACTATATTATATATTATACTCTATATTCCTGCTTCTTAATTCCTTCAGTCTGCCCTTTCAAATATGGGCTCTCCTTTTAGATTCTTAAATTGAATGCTTATGGACAGCTTTTATCAGTAAGGATGCCTGTATAAAATGAAGGAGTTCAGCCTCTACAACAAAACATCTAAACGAGTTCCCAATTTTGATACTATAAACCATATTGTAGTACATAAACCTTGGTCCAAATTCTTTGAGATGATTTTCATTTGTGTATTTGTCTGTAGCACTCTTTAAGTACTCAGAATGATCCGATACATTACTCTGAAATCTACTCTGAGCTATAACACCAGCCAATAGAAATGGACTGGGCATTAAATCTTAGCACTATTAGAAGAGAAAGGAAAGAGTGAAGTTAGAAGTTAAGGGTACTTCTTCATACCTGTTAAATATTCAAGTTCTTGAGACAGTCTCTCATTGGTTCTAATCAAGTCTCTTTTCTCAGCTTCCAATTCTTCCTTTGTCCGTGTAAACTGGCTCTGTCACAAAAAGGAGTAAGCATAATATATTTAAATAAGAAAATCAAATTGATCAATTATAAAGACATGAACATGGAATTGGCACTTTAATTATCATTAGCTGTGGTTTAAATATGCTTGATTTTCTTCCTCATGGCTTATACATCAAAAAGTTTAAAAATTACCCATAATCTCAACGCTTCTGTTCATATTCTAGATTTTTTAAGTTACTTTTCCTAGATTCACAAAAATAATTTCCTAGCCTGGATGGGAGTGGAGTTTGGGGAAGAATGGATACATGTGTATGGATGGCTGGATTCCTACACTATTTACCTGAAAATATCACAATATTGTTTGTTAATCGGCTATATTACAATACAAAATAAAAAGTTTAAAAAAAAATTTCCCATGTCACTTTCTAATCACTTGGAAGTGTCATATAATTATATAATTACTTCAGCAAGCCTTTATAGGAAACTAGGTTTACTTCTCATTTTTCTGTCATAAAATAAAACTTTGATGACTATCACTGCATCTTGGTTCAAATTATTTCTCAAGAAAAAGGCCCAGAAATGAAATTACTTAAAACCCTTAATATATTTTGAAAAATTACTTTGTAGCAAGACAATGGCAATTTATCTCAAGCCACTTATGCCAGTACTGAAGATTATGCTTAAATAAGGAGCAAGAGAAAAAAAGAAAAACCAATTTTAATATGGGGAGGTGAAAAATAATTACATCATCTGCATTTTTCCGATTACGAGTGAAGCAGAACAACATGTCATATTGTTATTGGCTATTTGTACCGCTTCCTATGTTTTTAAAAACTACTTTGCCCATTTCCCCCCTTGAATGGCTTTCTTATAATTTGAAAGTAGTCATGTATTAAAGATACATATATGTAGTGTCATATTTTTATTGAGAAAATAGTTTTTCGTGATTGTTCTTTGTATGTAGAAAATTTTACATTTCTATTAAATCAAGTCTATCACTCTTTCCTACTATAAATACTTTCTGTATGTATTTCTTAACCTCAAATCAAAAGCAAGTTTTTTAAAAAGCAATGGCAAGAATCTGAAGGTCTATCTGGTCAAAGAATCACTGGGTATGATCACTTTATTAAACAAACTGGCCTGCAATCCTTGTGATCACCATCAATCTGTTATTCTTAATCACCACTCTAAAGAAATGATGATCACTGTAGATTCACCCATATCCCCAACTGCACTGAAATACTTGAAATAATGCCTGGGCAACAGTAAGCATTTTCTAAAAGAATGGAAGGTAGGTAGGTAGTTAAGTAGGTGAGTAGATCTATGAATGCGTGGGCTTCCCTGGTGGCTCAGATGGGAAAGAATCTGCCTGCAACGTGGGAGACCTGGATTCAATCCCTGGGTTGGGAAGATCCCCTGGAGGAGGGCATGGCAACCCACTCCAGTATGCTTGCCTGAGGAATCCCCATGGACAGAGGAGTCCAGCGGGTTACAGTCCATGTGATTACAAAGAGTAGGAGACAAGGACTCCTAGGAGCAACTAGGCATATACAACCTGAATGTCTACCCTACTTACAAATTTATGGCATTTTAATTACAATGCAAAAAAAACCCTTTCTAAAATGACTTAAGAGCTACACAGCTAGTAGCAAATGTGTGGTTTTTTTTTTATATCAAGTACTCATATTTTCCAATAAGTAAAAGGAATGTCCAATTAATCATTACAACATAAAATCCCACTAAGAAATTTATGTATACACATTTTTGTTAGTAGCTTCTCCTAATTGAACATATTTCATCTTCCCACTGACTAAATGAACAATAAGCACAATTAGAAAAGAAAAATTCCTCAAGTACCATGTTCACAATTAGCTTTATTCACAGGAATAACTATTACCTGAATGGCAATACTGCGATCCTGAGCAACTTCAAGTTCCTTGTTTTTCTCGGTAAGTGCCTTCAGTTGACTGTCTGGATAAAAGGTATTTTATGAATGTCACACACGTAAGCTTAAAATCTGCAATGACAGCTTTTATTCAACTGTCACCCATACACACTTTGAAATTAAGAAACTGAGTTTCAGAAAGGTTGATTTGTACAAAACTGCATTTCAAATTCCTTTTTTTTCTTTTTTTGCATTTCAAATTCTTAAGTACAACCCAAACTGACTGCATTTCTAGTACAACTTTTTAAATATGCTATCCTGTTTCCAAAATCATATTTGCAATCATTGTAGCCAACATTCTTAGGAAAAAGTATTTGCAATTACTCATTTCCTTATTTTTCAATGACATCTAAGTCAATCATAATGAACTATATTTACAAATTTAAAAATTAAGTACAAAAAAGACAAAAATCAAGAGACCAAATAATATTTAAACCCATATAAAGTGTGTACAGAATACATCACAAGAATGGATAATTGTAATTCAGCTGGTTTATGTCCCTAAGAAGAGCTATGCTTAATACTGAGTTTTCAGTCCTAGAATCTCCACCCATAATGTGTTACCTCCCCTGATAGTTTCTCTTTTAAATGCATGTTGATAATTAGGAAGAATACACTTTCTGAAATTTTCTTCCACTAAAACACATATTATGTACTAGCGATTTAATGAACAATTATTATTATTTCCAAGTTAAACAAATGGCTTGTCAAAAGAAGAAAAATCCTGCTAATTTAGTCTAAATTTTCAATATAGTTTTAATGCTATTTACAGCCTTCTAAACTTACAAATTCAGAATAAACTACAAAAACAAATAAAACAAAACAAAAAAACTGTACACCCCAGGAAAGTGTGTCTATCTAGGTTTATCCCCATCTTCTCCTCCCTCTCCCCTTCCCAGATTTCATATAGGAAGCTGTGATCAGTCATTTTCTTGAAATTTTTTAGCACTACTGTTCTACAAACCTTTTATTTTCCATGCCAAGATAAAACAATGTAGAGGTGATGAGTCATATACAGCTACTCAATAACTATACTCTCAGTACAAATGCAAACATACCATCATATGTATATGTCACGTTTTAAAAATGAGATGTGCCAAAATTAGCCAAAAAGAATTTCAACTCATACAGCCAGTGGGCATGGACTCAGTTAAGAAGACTAAGGCTTCAAGTTTTCTCTTGATTATTAGCTTTTTGCATTCCCAATCAAATTAAAATCCAGCTGTATCTAATAATATTATGATGTCCCTACTCTATAAGATCTTCCTACATTTCCTTTTTTACTACTGCAAACAAAGCACATAAAACACATCATCTTCCAGATCTTATGTATTTTCAGGACTTAGTGATGTCAGAAAACTTATCATGAAGAAAACTGGCTGCTCAGCTTTCAAGGAAATTACACCTTAAAGCAGAAATTACATCCTTAGATTTAAAAATATTTATAAAAATTATAATGAGAACTAAAACACAAATATTATAATGGAACTAATAGGCTTTAATTTTTCAACATAAAAATAATCAAGTCACTTTGTTTTTCAGTTGCACAGTGCTTTAGCCTTTTCAAAATGCTTTCATACACACATCATTTGACATATACAACTGTTGGAAGTAGACAGACAAGCGGTCCTAGCCATTTTGTAAACAATAAACACTATCACGATCTATATGATAAAAGAGCTTTTAACAGCAGTCAGAACTAGAACCCACACCTCCTGACCAACAAGCCCTGTACTCTTTCAATATCTTTACCTCTGAATGAAAAAAAATCCTAATATTACCATAAATTAAGAACAATCAATATTTTCATATACAGTAATTAAATATTTTCAAAGCGTCTAAAGGAGTAGCCAACCTCAATACCCCAAGACTATTAGAAAGACATAATTAAATACTTACTGAGCTTCTCTAGCTCAAGCCGCAAGCTCTGACACTCTCGGGTTTCATTCACAAGTCTCTCCTGACTGTGGGACAGTCTCTTCTCAATCTCAAAGTACTGTTGTTCTACAGATGATTAGAGGAAAAAAAGAAACAATCAAACACACACATGTACACTGTCAACATTGCTACTTATTTTTAATAACCTTGATTTTAAGATTTAGGACATAATATTGGAACCCACACTCCATATAAGAACGAATCTGAGTAAAGACAAATAGATCCAGTATGGTAAAGGACTTCAACGCAACATTTCCAGTTGACTTATACGTATATGACAAAAGAAAATAAAGCCTGAATGGGGTTTCAACAAATAATTTTTATGTTTACTCCACAAGATTATGAAATTCCTCAAGGCTGGCAACATGTCTTATTTATCATGGTATTTCCCCCACACATCAACTGACTTCTTAGCATAAAGCAACCCCCTCCCCCAAAAAAATTAAATGGAGAAAAAAAATCATTTTGGTTAATAACCGCTTTGTTTTAAAAAGGCTTGTATTAAAATAGCCTAAATAACATCTGAACAGACAAAATAACTAAATTTATGTAAAAATATTTGTTAACTTTCCAAGGGAAGCAACTGATAACATACTGCTCAGCAAAAAATATTTGTTAACTTTCCAAGGGAAGCAACTGATAACATACTGCTCAGCAAAGTATCAGTCACACAGAAGACATTCAATATTTATTGTGCAAATTAACAAATAGAATGCAGGGTACTATATTCAGTGTTGGGATTCAGATAATTTTCAACATCAGTTCTGCTCGACAATTACAACTGTTTTGTTTTTTTAAACAAAAACTTACTTAAGGAGTTTCAATCCACTTAGCAAAACCAGTTACAATCCCCTCCCAACCTACCCCCAAAAAACTGGTAAACCAAGATACATAAACGGTTTAATTTTCAACATCAATTCTGTATCGACATTTTACCACTGGTAATTACTATGACCTTAATCTTTCTTAAACGTTGTTCGTCACTATGTCAGCAACTTTCTTATTTGTGGGTTTACTACAGTTATTTGTAAACAGATCTTAATATATTTTCGATCAAACTTCAATTTTTAGAGAGAAGTCAGATATATTAAACATACTGCACGTCTGCTGTGCTTCCAGAGCTGTCTTAGGCACCTACTCGTTTTTTGTGTTCATCACAGCACCAAAGCGACACAGTCAGAACAAACGCAAGAAGTTATCAATTAGCCATAGGCCTCTGAACATAGACTACTAGAAAACAGAAAAACTACTGTCATTTAACGTGCAACAGACAGACAGGCTTAGAAGAGTCAAGAATCGCACACTCTCAGAGACTCAAATCACCACAATGGGTTTGCTGGACAACGTTAGCTTTTCCAAAATGAGACCACTCTAATTACAAAGAAAACGAAACTCCAATGTAGAGTCAGAGTTAAAAAAACAAAAAGGCTCTTTCGTATCAAACCGGGAGAGGGGGTAGTTGAGAGAAGGCCTACGGTGCCCCCCGAGCCGGGGAAGCGATGCCACCAGGGAAGCTGTGGGCAGAGCGAGCTTGCAAGGGGAGACCAGCCATCGCTGTGGAGTCGGGCCCAGAAACCAGGGCGGGAAGAGCGCCGCACTTACCGCTCTCCACCTTAAATTTCTCGTGCCGTCCCTTCAGGCCGTCGATCTCGGACTGCTGGTCAGCAAGGAACTTCTCAAGTTTGTTCAGGACGGACTTGGGCAGCTTGTTCAGCTCCGTGCGCTCCAGGACCTGCTGCAACACCGCCGCCATGTCGACTGGGCCGGGGACCGCGGCAGCAGCGGTCAACGCGGCAGAAACGGAAAAGAAAGGCGAAGACCCAGAGGACCCAGAAGCCTGGGCAGCCGCCTCGACCTCCTCACCCGGTGGCTCGCGCGCGCCCGCCCGCCGGAGACTCCCGCGGCGGGACCCTGGGAAATAGAACTCTGTGTTAGCCGCGGCACTAGACGCGCCACAGCGCCCGCGCTCGCAATGCGCGCGCAGCCGCCGGAAGCTGTGCACCCTGGGAATCCGAGTTCTGAGGCAGCCTCTGACCCTGTTCTTGCAGGCCGCTATCCAGCTTTCTCTCACCCTCCTCTCCGCCCAGCTTCAAGCCGCGCAGGCTTCTGGGAAACGTAGTTTTTTTCCAATCCCTTCCGTGAGTCCTGTGCCGCACCACCCATTTCACTTCCTTCTTTCACCCCCGGCTCCCAACTCTCGCCTGTGCGTGGACCACTCCTCCGCGAGGTGGCGCCACATCGTACTCGTCAACCCACATTCCTCCCCGAAGAGCAAGGCAACCTCACCGTCAAAGCTTCGGGATGCCATGGGTCGTCCTCTTTGGCGGTTTCTAGATACTGAGCCACTAGAGGGCATCGGTCTTGGCAGGGCCAGACAACAGGCACTGGGCTACTGCCACGCTCTCAATGGCGCCCAGAAGGGGGCGGGGTGGCGACCGCAGTAGCTTTGGCTGAGGTGCTGCTTGGGTAAAAGCTGGGGCGGGGAGGGGGGGTGGGGGGGGGTGTCAGCTGACGTCATCAATCCGCGTCACCTGACTCCAGAGACCCCGGGTTTGGAGTGGGAAGTGAGGTGAGGGAAGTTCGTCGCTTTCTGATGAATTCACTGACTGTGGAATTGGGACCGGACGGGCACCTGGTCCCTGGAGGCTTATACTTACACGCTAACCCCCTCCTCTGTCAGGGGGTCTGATAGTTCGTCAGATTTGCCTGCCACGTGTGCACAGTCTGAGTACAGGTGAGTCAGCTTGAGGGTGGAATTCATGTGTGTGTGTGTGTGTAATGTGTGCACTCGGACACAGCTGCCTTTTCAAGGAGGAAAAGAAAGGGACAGACTGTAAGAAACATATGGACGGACACTCCTACACAGCACAGATCCCGTTTGGAGACTTGTCTTACTTAGGTGTTTTTGTTTGTTTGGGGTGGCAGGGGTGGGTAACAGTGATTTAACAGAAACGTAAGGAGTTCCGTTTATTTCCAGGAAGAAACCAAGAAGAGTTTGAGTGTTGCTTTTATTTGTATGTTCTAAGGTAACATTGCGGAAATGTTGCCTTGTGTTTATATTGTTAAATTGAAAACCTATCGGAACAGAAATTTTTAAACACAGTCTTGAAAACCATTTCTCCTGACACTGTAACAGAACAATTTGTTTCCAGATTGTAATTCGATGGCTTCTAAGCTGAATCTGGGAATTGTTTCATGTTTGATTATTCTTGAAAAGAATTTGCTAAATTCTTTATTGAAAATGAAGCATTCCTAATGTCGTACTCCCACCTTTGAGAATACCAGTAAGGAGCTTCATTCAGATTTCTTTCCCCTCAGATATTCTGTGTGTGTTAGTCACTCAGTCGTGTCTGACTCTTTGTGACCCAATGAACTGTAGCCCACCAGGCTCCTCTGTCCATGGAATTCTCCAGGCAAGGATACTGGAGGGGGATGCCATTTCTTTCTCCAGGGGATCTTCCCAATCCAGGGATGGAACCCATGTCTCCGGCTTGGCAGGCAGATTCTTTATCACTGAGCCACGTGGGAAGCCCGTATTATATCCTAGGCCCACAATATCATCATTATTGATCTACTATTTGGAAAACACGATGTTCTATACTTGAACTTAGAGAATTCTAAAATTAGGTTTTCAGACCTGCTATCATCCAAATTCTTTATTTTGAAGACTAGCAAACTAGAGTCCAGGAAAGTTGAATGGTTTCAATCAGCTTTTGAACAACTTCTAAAGCTTCTACTGATATGCAGCATTTCAGGAAAAATTGAACTGTGTAAGAGAAGATCTGCATTTTTAGTATTACCCTTTATTACGGTATGATTGGCAACATTTAAAATATTTGAAGGAGCACTAAAGGAAAAAAAATATCCAGCAGTCAACTAGATTTCATAACCCAAAGATTCTCATCTTCCTATTGCATTCAGTTTCTTACATATTAACATGGCTAGTATATGATACTAGAAAAAGGAAGATTAAAAAATTACATATCATAACCTTGGAGTGACTACCATTGTTATTTCTTGTAAGAATTAAGAATTATTTAGGGCAGAAAGAAAGGAGTAGAATAGCATGAGAAGTAGAAGAGAGTTTAATACACAGAGTTGCATACCTTAAGGTGCTAAAAGTGAAAAGCCCCTTAACTTTATAAAGGCACTAATGATAGATAGTTCTAGATTTAGCAAATATATGTGCACATCTGAGAGCTAGGAAGAAATTTAATGCATTTTGAGACAAAACGACGGAAAAAAAAAAAAGATAATCTAATAGGTCATTTCAAACCAGAACCAATTCTCTGGGCTTTAGTTTTAGAATAATGCAAAATCATTGTGACTGGCAGTTTATTTTACTGGTGTTAGATAAGACACCCCAGCACATCTAGAATTGCCTGGGCTTTGTTGCCCTGAATAAGATTGGAATTTCTTTGCAGGTAATGACTGTACCTATATTCAGAATGTTGCTACTGTGTTTCTTCAGAGTCTCTATGGCTCTTTTTAGGTTTTTGGAATCATGTCTTTTTTTTTTTTTTTTTCTGTGTACATGTGTGTGTGTGTGGATATTAAATGTCACCATATGTTAAATACTTAGAACAATGCCTTAGACGAGTGAAAGCTCTGCATGTTTTTGTTATTATTACTTTGCTTTTGTTTACTTCCATCATTCTAGTTGTATTCTGAGTCACTCAAGGGCAGAGACCAAGTATTATCACCTTTGTGCCATCCCACGTTAGTACAGTTTTTAGCACATAGTAGGTCTGGCACCCAACTCCAGTACTCTTGCCTGGAAAATCCCATGGATGGAGGAGCCTGGTAGGCTGCGGTCCGTGGGGTTGCTAAGAGTCGTAAACGATGAGCGACTTCACTTTCACGCATTGGAGAAGGAAATGGCAACCCACTCCAGTGTTCTTGCCTGGAGAATCCCAGGGATGGGGGAGCCTGGTGGGCTGCCATCTATGGGGTCACATAGAGTCAGACACGACTGAAGTGACTTAGCAGCGGCAGCAGTAGCAGGTCTCCATAGTGTGCTTCTTGAATGCATACATTTGATTTTCTTTACCTCTCATTGAGCAACTCAGAAATTATCATCTTTTCTATTTTAGAAACTAACACAGAGAGGCTCAGCAGTAAATTACCAAAGATGATACAACCAAGGAGTGGTCGATTTAAATAAGAAATCTGGTGTGTGGCTTAAGCTTAGTGTTCTGTTTATCTGAGATATGTGAGTGATAGTCGCTCAGTCATGTCCAACTCTTTGCAATCCCATGGACTATAGCCCACAAGGCTCTTCTGTCCATGGAATTCTTCAGGCAAGAATACTGGAGTGGGTTGCCATTTCCTTCTCCATCTCTTCTAAGATAGGAGAGTAGGCTTATTGCTCATGTCAACTGTAGTTGATTGGAAGTCATTTCTTGCAACTCTCTGTTGAGAATTAGAACTTTGCAAGAAAGAGTACCCTATTGAGTAAGCAGTCACTGTAAGGTTTGGGATATGTCAGGTTAGTACAGTTTCTCTATATTACCCCAATGAGAAAAGTCATTGCAAATTCTGGTTTTTGCCTAAACATGCTGTGTAATTTTTTCTTGTAATTTAGGAAGTTGAATTAGTTCTTAATAATGGGAAGAACCTACATTGTAGAAGAGGCTGTTGGCCAGTATCTTTCAAACATCAATCTCCAGGGAAAAGCTTTTGTCTCTGGCCTTTTAATTGGACAGGTATGTATCTTTTCTTGTGCATCTATTGATGAAACTAATTTGTTTACTTTAAAGTTAAAATATTCTGTTTAATAGTAAACCCAATTTAGATGATGGAGGGATATAATGAAGAAGAATGTAACCCAGGTTTGCTCAAGTCAGAACACATTCCCTTTTGATAATGTCAAAGTAACTTATAAGGTAAAAACTCCAAAATTAGGATTTTACTGACCAGATTATTCATATTTCATTGTCTTTTCAAAGTGATTTTTACTCCCCTCTAATCTTTAATTCCAGATTGTCCAATTCTTTACAAAGTAGCTTTTGGCAGTTTTATTTTGAGCTTGTCTTATCTCAGACCTGAGGTACAGGTCATATATTTTATTACGAACCATGGTACCCATTAACTGAATTTTTTTTTTTTTTTTTTAATATTGATTCAATGGAGAGGGAGAGACGGGATTGGAGAAATTTGGAAAGTAGACAAATTTTATTTTCCTCTTAGAGTTAAATCTTAAAAAGCAACACAAAGTGGAACAACTGTTTGAAGAATTACTTTAAAAAGCATAAGCACCCACTGATTTTTTATAATTGGTGGGAGGAAGTGTTAATCAGCAGGGAGGACTGTCAGCAGTGCACAGCAGTGAACAGAGGAGAGTCGCACAGGTCACCAGCTGCTTCCATCTTCACTCTATTTGGAGAGAGTGTACTATGCTCCAAGGATTGATTTTGAGGCCTAAGAACAAATAAAACTCTGTTGGGACGGGTCTCCTCCTGGATATTTTAGCATGATGCTTTAGAACATTCAGGTTGCATAATTAACGTTCCTTGTTCTGACTCTGTGCACATTCCCAAGCTACTTTCTCTTATAATTGGATGTCCTATGTTGTCTACTTGGAGAAGGCAATGGCACCCACTCCAGTACTCTTGCCTGGAAAATCCTGTGGACGGAGGCTGCAGTCCATGGGGTCGCTAAGAGTCAGACACGACTGAGTGACTTCACTTTCACTTTTCACTTTCATGCATTGGAGAAGGAAATGGCAACCCACTCCAGTGTTCTTGCCTGGAGAATCCCAGGGATGGGGGAGCCTGGTGGGCTGCCGTCTGTGGGGTCGCACAGAGTCGGACACGACTGAAGTGACTCAGCAGCAGCAGCAGCAGCAGCAGCAGCAGCATGTTGTCTACTTAGAAAGAATGCATTCTGCAGAGGATTTATGTGCTCACACCCCTTCACAGTATTCTCGTTTTTCAACATCATTCTGATTGAGCTTAGTTAGTGTCAGTGTAGCCCCGAGAGACAGGTCTCATTCGAAGAATTTTCACAAATCTGATTTCTCATAAGACCCAGGGCAGACCCAGCACTGTTCACCCAGGTACTACCGACTCATGAGGCTTCTCGCCAGACAGCCAGATAACCTCTCTGGCTGAAATTCTTTTAGATTCAGGTTACTTAACATCTATTATGGGATTCTTTTTGTTAGAAACCTTTTATTGAAGGATCTTTACTTCCCTTTATTTTAAAAATTGAAGGAAAGAAAAGTCTTAGAGAAAGATATAATCAGTAAAGGTAAAAGGTCAGGGAGAAATACCTTCTTCCAGACTTGCCTTATTGCAAGCAGGCCATTTCTTAGCAAAACCGCCATCTCACATGTAAGTCGCCCACAGTTTAGGGAGAATTCCACTCTCTCTTCATGCAGCTTTTTCATTCCTGCCAGCATTCTACTTGCTGCTTCTTTCTCTTTTTTCCAGGTTCATCACTGTTCTCTCCTTCCCCTTAAGCCTTCAGGCTTGCCTGTTTCCTATTCTCAGAGTCAGTTTCTTTTTCAAAATCATAGATTTTATGAAAGCAAAGAGTTTTCTTAATCAGTGCCTACCTGTTCCCAGTGTTCATTTTTCAATGTAACATTCTGAAAATAACTTTTATTGAAATAATATATCTTCAATTTTTTTTCTGTTCCAGGTTAATACTAACAATTAAGATATCAGGTCACGTGTGAGGATAACATCATGCTACCTTGTACTTTTACTCTTTCTTTGTAGGAGATTTTCACTATAATGAGACTGAGCTAGTAAATTTCCCCCAGTTTTATCTTTAGATTTCCCACTTTTGGTTAGCATTTAATTGTTGTTAAAACTGAGAAATATCAATCTAATAACACTTTGGTTATCTGTCCTACACCCCCTTTGTTTTTCTGTGGACCACATGAGCAAGTTCCCCACTGCCATTGTTTCAATGAAAGTAAGACGCACAAGGTCATTTCTTGCTTTATTTTCCAGGGATTTTCTACTTATTGAACTACCTAATCTGTTGAGATTACTTAGAAAATAAATATAATAGCTAGAAAATTGACCAAGCATGTCATCTTTTAGTTTATATGCAGTTTATGGGACTTTCTTGGTGGTCCAGTGGTTAAGAACCTGCCTGCCAATGCCAGGGGCAGGGATTTGATCCCTGGTCCAGGAAGACCCCACGTGTCACAGAGCAGCTAAGCCTGTGTGCCATAACTGCTGAGCCTGCTCGCCAGAGCTCGTGCTACGCAGTGAGAGAAGCCACTGCATTGAGACGCCTGTGCCCCTCAACTAGAGAAAGCCACGCACAGCAGGGAAGATCCTGCGCAGCCACAAATAAATAAATGCATTTTTAAAATGCAGTTCTTTCAGTCACCTAGGAAGTCATTTTAAAGGACCACTACATGATTCATATTCATGATGCCAAATACATAAGGAGCTGGTGTTAAAATATGCTGAAAGATAAGACGTGAGGGAAGTATTGTAGGGCTGTCCATCAAAGTTGGTTTCCCTGTAGATTCATTCCGTTATAATACAGGTATTGACCATTTAAGCTGCTACAAACATTGCTCAATTTTTGCATATCATGAAGACTTTGCATTCCTCGGTGACATTTCCCTCTAGTAAGCTTTTCTAATTTGTTTTTAAGTGTTCCTCACAAAAGGATTATGTGATTCTTGCCACGAGAACACCACCCAAAGAAGAACAGAATGAGAGCCCCAAACATTCCAAAGCCAAATTGGATAACTTGGATGAAGAATGGGCCACAGAACATGCCAACCAGGTCATCATGTTTGTCTCTTTATATAGTTAAGTTTGTGTTTACTAACAAAATAAAAGTACTTTATTCTCAGGTAACTAGACTTAAGATTTCAGAGTATTCATTCTTAAGTTTTCAAAACTTGAGTAGTATACCAAAAATTAGGAGTATTTTCTGCTGTGTTTTGTTCACAATTATATTTTTTTGTTTTTCATTACTTGTATCTAGTTTTAAAAAAAGCATTTTCTTGCTTGGAGTTAAGTAATTCACCCAAGATTAGTATAACAGGTAGTGAAACTGGGATTTGAACCCAGGCAGCATGACTTGAAAACCTTTGATCTTATTATGCTATGCTTTTCCATTGTTGAATTTTATCTGTTGTGTTTTTTTTTTTTTTTTTAATGAGTTGGCAAATGTGGATTTTAGTGACCCACCTCTGAACTCTTGTTTATATGGACCAGCAATCATATTAGTATCAGGTGATAACATAAACCTACAGAAGTTGTTTCCAAATGTAGAAAATCATAATACTCATGAATTTCTTCGTCTTTTCACATGTATATCAAATGATGCCTTTTTCATGAAAAGCTCTTATGTTCATATTACTCAACATCTTCATCATCAGTATTAAGGTATCTTGATTCGCCATGCTTCAGGACAAAAAAATCCTCAGTCTTAAGTCCCTACCTTTCTAGAGCTTCACACAGTTTCACTGGAGGCTCTAAATAATGCTCATTTGCTAAGGCAAAAGTTCCCCAGTGAATTGCCACAGACTTCTTTGTCTGAACATCAATGTGAATCTTTACAGCCTCTTCTGGGTCTACATGCTGGTACTTCATAAACCACCTTGGTTCATACGCTCCAATGGGAATAGCTGCAAGGTCAAAAGGGCCAAATCTTTTTCCTATCTCTTCAAAAGCAGAGCAATAACCAGTATCTCCTGTGAAAAAAAATCGGTTCCAAGGCCCCAAGACAGACCAGCTGTCCCAAAGAACCTTGTTGTCATCCATCAGAGTCCTTTTACACCAGTGCTGGGAAGGCGTGAACACAAAGGTGACCTTGTCATGTCTGGGGACACAGTTCTCCTCCCACCAGTCCAGCTCGATCACATTCTCACGGCCGCATTTCTGCATCCAGTCCAGGAGCCCCAAAGGCACAAACCATCTCAGCTCGTTACCGAATCTCTCATTGAGAGCGATGACAGAATTGTAGTCCAGGTGGTCGTAGTGGTTGTGGCTGACAAGGACCGCGTCTATCCGGGGCAGCTCGGCGACAGCGCATGGGGGACGACGAAACCGCTTGGGGCCCACGTGCTGCAATGGGGAGGCCCGAGCACTGAAGACGGCATCTGTGAGCAAGATGAGCTCGTCCATTTCCACCATCACTGTCGCGTGTCCCAGCCATGTGACTCTTAAGCCAGCTTCCCTCACTCCAGCTTCTTCAGGGTCATCAATAAAATATGGCTTCAGCACCGGGAGTTCTTTATCAAGCTCCTCTTTGGAGCATGGAACACTGCTGTGATCTCTTTCCATTATCAGCCATCTGAGAACATTTGGAATAGAGGGATTTCTCCACGTTGGCCAAGGGTTAACAAATCTCCCATCCTTCCCTTTCTTTGATTTAGTTACATCTTCTTCTAGTCTGTAATCCAGTTTGAAAGTCTTCCTGGAAAACCTAGAAGAATCACGTCTTCCAGAATTCCGTGAATTTTGGCGCTTTCTTACTGCTTCTTTAGGATACTGGCTACTTGTCATCAGGGGCTGGTTGGTTTCATTTTCATCCATGTTCTTTGGTGAAGACCGTTCACAAGTGCAGCATCTCCGAGATGAGGCAGGGCTCTGGAGCAGGAATCCACCCACAGCCCGCTCTACTCCGCGGAAAAGGCCAAGCAGCCCCAGGCCGGGGCGTGCGGACGGCTCCTCCCGGAGGAGGAGGAGTTTTTTAATTTATGTGTTTTTTTTGTGTTTTTTAATTTAGCTTATTTCCAATTTTTCTATACTTTAAAATAATACTAGTTATTGATAATATTGTTGCTGGTCAGATTGTTCTAAAGACTTAAGCTAGGTACTGAGAAAGTAAAATGATGGTTAAAATTTTTTTTAATGTCCTTAGAATTTATATTTTAACTCAAGTGAAAAACATTATTACCAAATGAGATTAAATAGAACAGTACTATAGGAGTATAGAGTGGGGGATGATCAAATATCTATAAATGATTGGATTCAAACAGCTTCACAGAAGACTCTGAACTGTAAAGATGCATAGGACTTTGCTAGTAGAAGTCACGGAGGACATTAAATGCACAAAGATGTGGATAAGTGACCCAAAGGCATGAAATTTAAAGGTGTGTTAGAATAGCAGACAACTGGGTATAATTGAAGCATGGTGTATATTAAATAATGTGTTTAGACTTAAGACTGTATGGGGCCAGTTTATGGATGGTTTGAAGTGTCAGTCATCCTGGGAAGGGAGGAGTTCATTTGGGAGCCAGTAGCTCTGTGGTAGACTTTCAGAGCTCCCTCTTTGGAGGATTGATCTGCCAATAATTGAGAAAGTAATTTCAGTGCCTTGGTACAGTGTAAGTGGAGAGTAGGGAGACTGGAAAGAGAGCAGAAAACATGATTATGGTAATAGTTCAAGAAAAGGTGACATTATCTGGTGACTAGACCCTTCAGCTTCATGAGGACAAGGGTCATGACTCTTTTGTTTATGGCCGTATCCTTAGAGCCAAACATAGTATTCCCATAGTTTATGATGAGAACACCAAAATAAAGGGTAAGTGAACGGATGAATAAACAAACTAACGCAGAGGGCTAAACTTCGTTGCCAAAACATTTCAGAGAAAGAGCTAGCATTAAGATGATTAAGTGACCAACTAGACTGGTGGTAAAGAGATTATGAGAGCAGAAGAAGGTTACTGAGACTTTTCCACCGTGTCCGGAAAGCGGTTTTGCCATTACACAAAGAAGAAACAGGTTTGGGGTGGGTGACAGGAAATGATGAGTAAATTCACTTAAAAGTGAGTTGGATTATATCATCCAGTGAACAGTGTTAAAGTAAGGTAAAAATAGAATTAGTTCCTTGTCCATTTAGCTTTAAATCTTCAAACACACATACTTATTTGTCTGCATTTATTTTGGGAGGTAGTATATAGGGGTTTTTTTTGATCCATTAAATATTTAATATGATCTTCTAATGAAGTATTAAATACTTAATGGATAAGAAGATCTATATGCATTTATACAAACATAAAATTTATAGGGCAAAGTGTATAGCCTTTTTGCCTCTAGAAAGAAATAATTTATTTATTTATGATTTTGAAAAGATACGCAGGTTCCCCATGCTAAATATGAAAGTTTCATTCCTTTTGTAGGTCAAGCTTGTGTCTCTATAGTATTTAGAGTTTGTGAAATCAGAGGGAGCTATCAGCAAACATGTGCTGTGTGCTTGGTTGTCAGTCATGTCCGACTCTTTGCGACACTGTGGACTGTAGCCCACCAGGTTCCTCTGTCCATGGAATTCTCCAGGCAAGAATGCTGGAGTGCGTTGCCATGCCCTCCTCCAGGGGATCTTCCCCACTCAGGGATCAAACCCAGCTCTCCCACATCAGCAGACATACAAATATATTAGGAGTTAGATTATGGTATCTAATTTTCTGAAGACTTTGAGTATACATTAAGTACATAAAAGATAACCAAAGCACCCTGACCTCTGAGTTTAGCTGGTAGAAAGCAATACCTGTGACATGAGGAACTAGCCACAATCATATGGAAGGAAAATCAGATATTATAAAGGACAAACTGGTAGTACGTGTCAAAATCCTGAAAAACATGTATAACTTTTTAGCCTTATTATCCACTTCAAGAGATTTATTATAAGCAGACAACCCTGTGGACACAGAAACTGGCTGAATTTTTAATCATTTATTATTTAAGAGTACAGAAGGGCTTTAAATAATATAAATACCCAATATCAATAAGATTTTTAAAATTGAGGTAAATCTAAACAATAGGAAACAATGGATTTTCAAATTGTACTCCCTCTCTTCAAATCCCAGACTCTGCTGAATATTACAGGAATACAGAGGTAGTTGAGAGTTAAGTTCTTCTATTAAGGAGCTCGCAGATCAAGAAGTAAGGTACACATAACCGTAGTACAGATTCATGTGATAAGCTCTATGGGAAAACTGCAGTGAAATCCTGTGTGAGTTTGAAGATCAAAGGATCGAGGAAGACAGCTTCCTCAAGCTGACTTTGAGGTGTTCAGTAGAGTTCCGACACGTAGATGTACAAGAGAAAGTCCTTCTAGGCTGAGTGAAAGATACAGAGTTAGAAAACCTAGTCATATGTGTGGAGAACAGTGAGAAGTTTGTGATTGACACTTTAATATTTCATGGGAAGTAGTATCAGATGAGGCTTTGCGTATCAGATCTATCAGATTTTAGAGAGTCTAGAATACCAGCCTAAGATAAAATTTGTTTATTTAGCTGATAGTGGAAGTCACTGAAAAATTTAGTAGAGATTTCAGTCTTTGATCTTATGAGAAAGAAGTTCATTTATTGCTGTAACTAAAAGGTGTCATTATTAAATGGTTTTATTTATAAGGTAGTTTTAAGGTAGAAAGTTAAGAATACTCTAGGAAGATTGACACCCCATTCATCTTGGTTATCATCCATTTCTCAATATTTTAACCATTTTTTCAAAGCTCTTACCTCAGTGCTGTGCATATAGTTGGTACTAGGTAGGCATTTACTGATCTAATATTTAGCTTCTCAAACACAGGTTGCATATAATGTCAAATGCTTTTGTCAGCTAATGCTGTATTTCTGTTTTTAGGTATCCAGGATGCTACCAGGGGGACTTTTAGTTCTTGGAGTATTTATTATTACAGCTTTAGAAATGGGAAATGAATTTCAAAATACCCTGCGTAGAGTAAGTCTGAAATATCAAAAATTCTTAAAGTTACATCTTAATTGCTTGTATGTGTTTACAGTGAGCCTCGGCACATTTAGATTAATTCTCTATGATGGGATTATGTTAAAACAGCCTTTTCCACCCAATTGCTTAGTATCTTGAGTGTAATATATGTCAATATATATTTTCAATCAAAGCTATGTATTTTAAAAATATTCCTTATTTTAAAGATAATTTTTTACTATTTTGAAACAATTTATAGAGGGTTAACAATTTTTATTGTGCAATAGCAATATTCTGCTAGAACTCCCATTTAGCTCCAAGTGATTGCCTTAATGTGAAATTAATGTTTTGTAATTCTTCATCTCTTCAATTCTCTCAGGATCCTGAGAATAAGACATAAAGTAGCAGCAATCAGATACTTTTTCTTTATTTTTGAACAGAGTATCTATCACGAATCACTTACTTTTTGTTTAATTCCTGTGTCAGTCAATTGGGTAACGTAGTTTACCAGTAAATATAAGGGTCTACAAACTGTTTCCCCTTAAGCCCAAACCTAAAGCAAGCTCTGGGCAGCCAGCTTGCATCTTTTTTAGTACTCAAGATCCAGATAAGGGGACTTCCCTGAGGTCCAGTGGTTAAGAGTCCATCTTCCAATGCAGAGGATACAAGTTCAATACCTGGTTGGGGAACTAAGGTCCCACAGGCTGCAGGGCAACTAAGACCCAAAGCAACCAAATAAATATTTTTTAAAAATCCAGATAAGCCTTCACAAATTTATTTTCCACCTCAAGAAAGAAGGGGCCCTCATTATCTTGAGAAGTGCAAAACCCACCAGAATCCCAAAACCCTTTCTCTAGTAAAAAGCATACAGCTCAGAATCCAGATGCTTCAGATTCTTCCAGTTTTGTAACTTTCTCTCACATCAGATATCCCACCTTCAAACCTTTGATATTTGTACCTATGGGAGTAAAGGAAGAAGGGGATGATAATCCCTCCCCCTGGCAAGTTATTCAACCTTGTACCATTTTTACCATTTTAAATAAGTGTATCTCTTTCACAGTTGTTCATCCTGTTTGGCATTTTGAAATGTAACCTATGTCCACATGTATTTAACAGCATCTGCTGTGCATCATTTTATGGTTTGCGTTGGATTGAATGGCTCAGTGCTAGAGAGAAACAGATCCTCCTTCCTCTTGCTTTCTGCATCTCTTGTTTCTAAGAAGCATATAAGATTTTAGAAATGCTCTGTTTCATAAACTGTAGCCTTTTAGTTTCTTTCTTTCCGTTGGCCTGCATTGAGGATATGATATGAAGTAAGCTTGTAAAACTTGTCACAATCTCCCATAAGGTCATTGCAGAGAGCTTTGTTCATTGTATTACATAATACTGTCTTTGAAGAAATTTCTTTTGATAGCATTATCAAGAAAGTTGTGCCTATTCTTATCAACTGTTTAGCTTATGGACCATGTGAATTAGGGAACAGATTAGGTTTCTTTGTGCACAGTATTTTTAGAAAGCTTAGAGCTAAATTTATGAACCCTCTCCCCATATCAGGTATGCATTTTTATCTTTCTTACCTGTGGCATAGATTTATGTCATTATTTCTGATTTTCTCACTTATAATTTGTATTACTGTATTTTATGTACCCTTGTATATTGCCTTACATCTTTTGTGACATTTAAATAAGAAATGCCAAATGGGTGACATGCTCCATTTTTTTAGGCTAAAAATCATTTGTCATTTCTCATTCTAATTAAATTAAATCTTTATACTTCATTTAAATGTTGCGTGGGTGCTAAGTCGTGCGTACTAAGTCACTTCAATCATGTCTGACTCCGAATTTGTAACCCTATGGACTGTAACCCACCAGACTCCTCTGTCCAGGGGATTCTCCAGGCAAGAATACTGGGGTGGGTTGCCATGCCCTCCCCCAGGGATCTTCCTGACCCAGGGATCGAACCCATGTCTCTTACATCTCCTGCTTGGCAGGCAGGTTCTTTACCACCACCACCACCTGGGAAGCTCAGTTACCCCAAATTGGGTTCAGTTGATCATTAATGACAGTGAATTATGTTTTTTTATTTAATACCCAATTTTTATTTATCTCTAAAAATGGAATTCAAATTATTAATAATCAGTTGCACTCTTTCTTTTGAAAGAAAGAAAATTTAATGATAGGATCATGGAATTTTAAAGCTAGATGGGACATTAGGATTATTATAATTGTCGTTTTCTTCACTCTCCTTTTTTCTTTTATTTTGCATTCAATTGCGTTTTCCTCTTTTTCAGTTAGTATTTGCTGTGGAAAAATCTGTAAATAAAAAGAGACTGTGGAATTTCACAGAAGAGGAGGTCTCAGAACGAGTGATACTTCACTTTTGCTCTTCTACAAAAAAGTATCTTTTATTTAGGTGTTCATGTTTTAAAGTATATGATACCAATATAATGTTCCTGCAACTTTTTTACCCGAATGTTTATTTAAATCATTTATAAGTTTTCTGTAAATAACACTTAAATAGGACTGCCAATAAGAATAGTGTTAATGGTTGTTAATCATGTCTCATGTTGTAAGGAGTTTGAGAGAGGAGGCAGGGACTAGGCCTTCTGAATTCTTCACCAGCTGCCTAACCCTGTACATTAAAGTACACTAGGCCCCCTACAGACAGGGATAGCTTAGGCAAAGCAGTGCTTTTATATTGTTTACCTCCAGTTCCTATAGATAAAATGTTCAACTCAAAGCACACTTACACTGAGCTGGAAATTTTTCTTTGGCCAAGGTCAGGTGACTCTAGAAGCCAGCTATAGGGCCTTCTTAGCTTCTTTCCTCTACATGTTAGCAGGGCAGGTACCTCCCAAGCATGAGGCCGTCTTGCCGAGGGAGTGAAGCGATGTAAGGGTCCGGTAAATTAGGACCTGCCAAAGACAGAATTCAAATAAGTGGTCATTCCTGCAGAAGCTGAGCTCTTAACTCCATTGATATTTAACTAGAATGTTTCCTGTACAGACCCTTTGACCCAGTAAACGTTCCCAGGCTTGACTCCATTCAAAACAGCACTCCAATTTGTTAAAAAGGGTGTGTATATGAGGACAATTTTGTAAGAGTTATCATTCTATTCACTGGGATGAGCAGGATTTATAAACAGTAGGAAACAAAGTATCAGAGTATTATAGTCAAAGGAATTTATGTATATATAAAAGTATATATATTTGCACAAACACATGTATGCATATATATGTATTTGCATACCTATCTTTAAGTGTCATACCATGAAGTGGTATGATTTTGTAAAAATTTGGATGCATATACTTTGTTTTTATTTTTGGATGGGTTTTTTTTTTTATTATTAAGAATTGCTTTTTTATTTTTACTTTTTTGGTTATTTCTGTCCTTAAT
Organism: Dama dama; assembly: GCF_033118175.1. NCBI lineage: Eukaryota > Metazoa > Chordata > Mammalia > Artiodactyla > Cervidae > Dama > Dama dama. The sequence continues at coordinate 63,740,538 of NC_083694.1, forward strand.
TAGTAAAGAATATTTTGTCGAACTTATGATATTCATGATCCAAAGGTAAGAAAAATTTCTCTTTACAAAGACTTTTCTGTGTTGCAGACTATTTTTAAATGAAAATCAAATTTTCATTTTAATAATTCTCAATGCTGTCTCTTCTTATTGATGTCCACAACCACCTGTAGTTTTTTATTTTGAAATATGCTTAATTTCTTTGCAGACAAGGAAAATTTATGTTTTGTTTTATTGTTAGAATATTTTTGTTAAACTCTGCTTATCTTGTTTATGGGCCCAGTATTATATTTGAGAGGCTTGTAGCAAGAGTGTCTAGGCTTGTGGGAGCCACAGTGCCTAGTAAACAAACTGTCTGTACTCAGAGGAATCCAAACTAATCCTTTGCTAAGGTGTTGAAAAAACAGAGTGAAAAAGTAGCTGCAGTATTTTGTTAGAAGGAATAGGACAGAAGGGAAAACGTCTGGCACCTCATAGTTGCCAGTGATCACTGAGTGAATCACCTCAGTGATTATTGATGCCACATCAGAAGCTTCAGAATTGACTGGTGAAGCTGCAAATGAGAACTATTGGACCAGAAGACTTGCCAGAATTTTAAACCAGCCTTTCACTGGGGAGGGGAGTTGCCAGGGTTGCCTGGGATGTGTTGAAGAATACCGAGCTTTTAATGCATGCTTTACTTTTGTTTAGTTCTAACCTATTGCTCTTTGATGAAGGAATTTGGCCAAATATGTTGGATAACAGCTTGTATGAATTACTAGGCTGTACATTTTATGATGTTTTATTGCTCTGTGTGTTTTACCTTAATCACGTATTTTATGTTTTCTTCCCCTTTGCTAAAGAGTTCTGCAAAACCGGCAGATTGGAAGTATCAAAATGGATTATCAGCTTCATGGCCTTCCTTAGAGTGTACAGTATATGTTAATATTCACGTCCCGCTGTCTACTACTTCTGTCAGCTATACTCTGGAGAAAAATACAAAGGTATCAGAATAAAATGAATTTTCTTTAGTGATTGCTGAATAGATGATCTACCTTTATTCTGATTGTCTATGCTGTTCATTTTATAATTTTGAAATTGCATTCTAATTATAATATCGTTACAGGTAACTAATTCGTTAGTCCAGCCAGATTAGAAATTTAGACATGGGACAATGTCATCATACTATTGTATTTAGCATAATAATAAGTGCTTCATGAATATTTGTTAATTAACATGTAATATGTACATTGTCTTGGAGAAGGAAATGGCAACCCACTCCAGTATTCTTGCCTGGGAAATTCCATGGACAAAGTCTGAACCTGGTGGGCAATAGTCCATGGGGTTGCAAAGTTGGACATGACTTAGTAGCTGAGTACATATACATTGTAAAATACAACTATGTAAGAAGATACACTGTTTGATCTTGTTTGTTTTCATCTTTAGTTTTTTTAAAAAAATTTTTATTGAAATATAGTTGATTTATAGTGTGTTGATTTCTACTGTGACATCACTGATGCAATGGACATGAATTTGGGCAAACTTTGGGAGATGGTATGGGACAGGGAGGCTTGGCGTGCTGCAGTCCATGGGGATGCAAAGAGTCAGACACGACTATGTGACTGAACAACAATTTCTACTGTACATCAAAGTGATTCAGTTATACATGTATATATATTCTTTTTCACATTCTTTTCCATTATGATCTGTCATAGGATATTGCATGTAGATTAAAAGTTAAGGATTAGCAGATGCAAATTTTTATAAATAGAATGGACAAAAACAAGGGCCTACTGTATAGGACAGGGAACTATCTTCCTCTTTAGTTTTGTTTTCCATAGTCCAGTTATGTTTTGTAATTCTGTACCATTCTTTTGTTCATAGCTTTTTTGTCTTCTCTTTTCCTGTTGAAGGAGGTAAATGGAGCTTGCTTATTGTTTCCTCTTTAATACTGTTTTATATATTTGTTTGAGGCTCTTTCTCTTCTCTTACTTTTTTTAACAGAAATTACTGAATTTTATTTGACTGTGGCTATTAAGCCACCTAAGTCTGTGATATGTATGTTAGTTGGGGAAAAAGATTAGAAAAACTGTTATTTAATATGGGTAAGGTTCCAAAAATTGGGGATATACTTTTTTGTTGTTCATGGTACTGAATTTAAATGCCACATTATTGAAACTTAGGGATATTTATCATTAATATTTTAGAGTACTAGGTGGGAAAAAAGTAGACTCGAGAGCTTAACTGAGATGGCATTATAACTGAAAGATGTCCCTGTTGTGTTTCTTTTAAGAATGGACTTGCACGTTGGGCCAAGCAGATAGAAAATGGTATTTATTTGATTAATGGGCAAGTTAAAGATGAAGATAGTGACCTTTTAGAAGGACAGGTGAGTCAAGAGAAAATCATCTTATGAAATTATTTGTGCTTAAGGAAAAATAAAAAGATGACTTATCTTTTGTTATTTAGGCCTTACCTTCATGACAACAATTTTTATCTACTTCTTATTTCTAAGGTCTTTGAAACTAAAGGGCAAATGATTATCTGAGAAAATGATAGGCGATTATTTCTGAAATCATGGGAATTTTGAAACCTGCAGGAGAGGTTGTCGTCTAAATTTTATCTGATTTCTACTTTGCAATCTGCTTACTTAGAACTAAAGTCATATGTTCTGCCCTGATAACGGTTTACATACTAAGTTTGGCCGTTTTATAGGGGGTCTGTATGGGGGTTCTTCTAAAATATCTTTGGTCTGAAGAGGAACTTTGGTGATTTCTCCCTTTGGAGCAGGGCTCAGTGAGCTCAATGTAAAAAACCAAGTAGTAAATATTTTAGACTTTGTAGGCCATGTGTTCTCTCTCATAGCTAGCTATTCGGCCCTTCTGTTGTAGGATGAAAGTGGCCACAGACAGTATGTACATGAACAATCTTGGTTGTGTTCCAGCAAAACTTTATTTACAAACACTAGAGGTAGTTTGGATTTGATCCGTAGACATAGTTTGTGAATCCTTGCTTTAGAGGAATAAAAGTAGGAGATGAATGGTTTTTAAGAGTATGCATTAACTTTGTAGAATATAGAATATACACAATAATGTACCTATAGAAAAGACTAACGTGAAACAAATAGTAAGACTGTGTTCCCCTCTCAGGGTTTGTTGAATAGCTCCTAAATTATCTTTTATGTTCCACTCTAATCTCAACAGTCTTAATTTTTTAATTTCTGTGTCATTTCAGAAAAAATCTTCTAGAGGAAATACTCAAGCAGCTAATCATTCATTTGATATTAGAGTGCTAACACAGTTGGTAAATACTTTAAAATATTCCTTATCTAAAATTAAAATGCAGTATTTCTTAGCATATGATTAATGAAATTGTTTTTTTTTTTTTAATGTTTATTTATTTTTTGGCTGTGCTGGGTCTTTGTTCTTGCTGCCTGGGCTTTTCTCTAGCTGCGGTGAGTGGGGGCTACTCTCTAGTTTCGTGCACAGAATTCTTGTTGCAGTAGCTTTCCTTGAGTGGAGCACACGCTCTAGGGCGCACGGGCCTCAGTAGTTGCGGCACATGGGCTCTAGAGCACAGACTCAGTAGTTGTGGTTCATGGGCCTAGTTGCCCTGTGGCACATGGCTTCTTCCCGGATCAGGGATCCAACCTGTGTCTCATGCACTGGCAGGTAGATTCCTTACCACTGAGCCACCAGGGAAGCCCCGTTTCTCTTTTTATGCTTGTGATTAGACTCAAAAAATTTTTGAGATGTAAAAGAGACTGTAAAAAATGTTCCATTCAAAGAAAGTTATTTCCAAGAATTTATTCCCAAGTTATTTATTGTAATCTATCTGAGTCTGTTGCCTGAAGACTATTAAAATTTTGATATCATGTAGCTAGCAGTTAGGAAAAAAATGTATATATGGGTATGTATATATACATATATATGTGCGTGTAATATTTTATATGGTAAGTTTTGTGAGCAAAGCTGTAATTTTCTTAACTTAAAAGATGTGTGCAGTGATGTGCAAAGAGTTGTTACATACCTAATTTGAAGCAAATCTATATCTCTGATTTGGTAAAATTCACACAATATTAGCAAGGTTTCTATTTTTATATTGTTGCTTTACACATGTCTTCTCAGAAATTTAAATTTGGATAATTATTCTTAAAAGTATGTATATGTTTGATTTTAGTCCTTCTTGAAATTATCCTCAAAGCTAGATAGCATGTACAGTACATCCTTGATTTTAGAAAACTTTTCAATAATATACTGAAAATGTTAAAACAGGGAAATGCTACCAGGACTTGTATTTTTTTTTTTAACTTAATAAAATAGACTTAAAAGCCGTTTGTCACAGGAGGGTGCTTTCATTGCTGCTTTTCTTTCTTTGTGTTTAGCAATAGAGCATTACTAAATTGTCAGACTTATGCCACTAAACATTTCTCAATTTCTCTTCTCAGGACCTTAAAAGTATTTTTAGTCTTTAGTTTTCCTCCTTCTTTTTCATTTTAGAAGTGTCCTTTAAGTTTATTCCGCTACCTGTATGCATTTTACTAGTTATACTCTTTGTTTATTAAACAATTCAGTTAAAATTATTTCAGTTATAAAATTGCAGTTAAAAATGTCTGGAGAGTGGGAATATAGAGAGAAGAGTAGAAGATAATACCATGAGATAATTTATTATAGATTACTATAATAAGTAGTCAATAAGTATTTGAGGCCACTTTTCTCCCAGGCACCCTCTATCAAGTTTTGTTGATTCTTTCTTTGCAGCATAGCTCATCTTTTATTTTATGGTCCCATTGCCATTAGCCTTACAACCTAATTGTTTTACCTAATTCATCACAAGGAACTTAGTCTCTCTCTTTCCATTTATTCTTATCCAAAGTGATTCATTCTTTGAATCCTGATACCTTTGTTTGTATATTTCCTGGGATATCTTTCATATTTCTGATCTCTCCTGTATATTACCTCAGATTATCCTTTTGGAATCACAATTTGCAGTCATTCACTGTCCATTTACTTATTAGGTTTTTTTTTTCCCATTAAATATTAAGTGTATATAAGGGGCAGACACTGACTGTGTTACTCCCCTTGTGTAAAATTCCTTAATTGCTCTATATGTGCTAGTTCGAATTCTAATTCAAGGCTTTTTGTGGCCTCAGCATGCCTTTTCATTATTTTCTAACTTAACTATTTTAGGTGTGTGCTTTCCATACCTAAGTTTAAAGTTCTGTGTATTTCTCAAGTCATTTGTCTTATCAGTGCCATTTTTTCCTTTATTACCCAGACTGTCAAAGTCCTACCTGTACATTAAAATGTAGCCAAAATGTTACCATTTTCATAAGGTTTCATTTGGTTACCATAACCAGAGGGATCTTTTCTTTTCCAAAATATAATATCAGCATGACAGAAGTTCCTCCACTTATGAATAGGTTAGATTTTCAAAGTCTGCTAGCTGGTTTGTTCTGAAGTCCAAAGAAACCAAGACGGGTTGACATTTATAGAACCCAAATACATTTCTATCAAAAAGGAGTGAATCAAGTCCTTTTATCTTTTAAAAAGTCTTCTCCTTGATATATGTATGTGTAGTCTTTTATATATACAGTCTAGTCCATTTTGGAAAATAATGTTCTAATTTATACATTTATAATATATATGTTACAATGATGTCAATATAATATGTACTGTAAATTAGATATTAAATATGTAAAATGGGGTGTTATTCTTCTACAGTTGAGTTATGTTTAGTGGGTAAGGGGAGCTCATTACTCTTCCTCCACTCCATTTATTGATATATCAGTGATCTCTACAAGTATCATGGGAGACTTATTCCAAAGAGTATCAGCATTGTCACCCTGTTGCTTCATTTGATAGTTTTGAGCCACCTGGAACCTTCTGAACTGTTTGGCCTGTGACAGATTTTTGACCAAGACCTTGACTGTTTTTAGGCTTAAATTCTTTAAAAAAAACATTAGCCTTTGCCTGAATTACATTAGAGTCACCAGCACATGGTCAGTTAGCACTGGTTAAGTTGCATGAATTGTCTTTTTTCTTCAGAATTTACTCTACTGTGGTTTTTTTTTTTTTAATTATTTATTTACTCTTTTTTGGCCGCGCTTGGATCTTCATTGCTGTGCGTGGTCTTTCTCTAGTGGGGCAAGTGGGGGCTAATCCTGCAGTGCATGTGCTTCTCACTGCGGCGGCTTCTCTTGTTGAAGAATAGACTCTAGGTGCAAGTTCTTCAGTAGTTATACCGTCTGGACTCAGTAGTTATGGCAAATAGGCACTAGAGCTTGGGCTCAATTGTTGGGGCGGATGGGCTTAGTTGCTCTGTGGCATGACGGCTCTTCCCGGATTAGGGACTGAACCTGTTGTCCCCTGCATTGGCAAGCGAATTCTTAACCGCTGGACAACCACAGAAGTCTGTTTTTGAATGGTTTATTTCATGTGCACTTAGAATATGTGTTTGTACCACATCCTTTTTTCTTTTTAAAATCATGATTTTTGTTTCCAGTATGATTATACAGATCTCTAGTAGTACTTTTGAAGTTTCACTGCTCTCCTTGTTTTGGCACTTGTTGAAATGATTAGGTTAAAAATGTCTGCGAAAAAGCTCAAAGCCAAGCATGAACTAATGCTACTTAGATTAGAAAAGAATGGGTCTATGAGATGAAAGTGGTGATCACTGATATTGTTTTCTGGTGACAAACAGTTGACCTGCAGTCTGTAACATTACTTTTGATTTATGAAAGTTATGAGTTAAAACTATAAACAAATAGATGTTTATATGTTGCTTGTAATTTTACTGTATTTATCACATCCTGCTCTGTATTTCAGTTGTTTTTTTTTTTGCAGATCTTGCATTACATACCTTTTGTTACTAGATCATGTTTTCTTTTTACATCTTTTCATCTTAGTAGTACTTATCTGAGTTATCTGCAAATAATATATGTTTAATGAACATATTGAAAGAATATAGGTATTATAGATAGGTATGTTAGTAAGAAAAATTTAGATGTAGTGTATTTAATTTCAGATTATGTTCAAAATACTCAGAAAATAACATAATTTCTAAGGAGACATATAAAGGCCTTCTAAAAATTTATGAAGAGTATTTTCAGACACCTCAGTTAAAAATTTCTTGCTTCATGAAATGACTTATGTAATGTTTAAATGTTTCATATATAGTTAATAATCATTGGCTATTAGAACTTAAAACAGATTTTGTCTTTCAGCTTCTGAATTCAGACCACAGATCCACAGCCATGGTCCAGATCTGCAGCGGCTCTGTTAACCTTAAGGGTGCTGTGAAGTGCAGAGCTTATATTCATAGTCATAAGCCCAAGGTTAAAGATGCCGTGCAGGTACAAAAGGGATAAGTGGTATATGTAAGACAGAAGCATGTTAACATAAATATTAAAAAATCCTAGAATTTTATCTTTTTTCAGTCTCAAGTTTCATAATTAATTTGATTTTAACTGATAAAAGCCCAATCTGTTGGGCAGTCCAGCTATACCAAATGATTCATCCCAAGATTTTCATATGCAGAATGTCTGTTTTTCATATATAGAATATCCTTTATAAAGTGATGATTATACAGGTTTATTAAGTGTTCCACAGTTAATACTGTATATATAAGTACATTTGAAATCATTTCTTCTAAGGGAAATTGAGCTTTTTAATAGCAAGAAAATGCTCCTGGGAAGAATTACGAGGTGGTGTTCTATAATCTATATAATTTAGAAATATTAAAAATGATGACTAGCATTTTTGTCATGTTATACATTTTCTAATTTGAAGTACTAGCATTATCGTTCAGACACAAAATTTCATTCTTTTTTATTTGGTTTAAATTTACTGTATAGATGAAGTTTAGGTAAATTTGCTGTTAAACATGATAAGCATGTTAAATAAATGGACATTAAAAAATGAAATGATGTACTAGTTATTTTAGTGGACACGTTTATACATGTCTGCATGTTCAGTCGCTTCAGTGGTGTCCAACTCTTTGTGACTCCATGGACTATAGCCCGCCAGGCTCCTCTGTCCTACGGATTCTCTAGTCAGTTATGTGGGAGAGGGGTTGATGATAAAATAATGTGAATTTAAAGTAATAGATCTTATTTCTCATTGTGGTTTTCTTTGTTTTTCCATAGGCCATGAAAAGAGATATATTGAATACAGTTGCTGATCGTTGTGAAATACTATTTGAGGATCTGCTTTTGAATGAAATTCCAGAAAAAAAAGTTATGAGTATAAAATTAAGTAATTTTTTTGCATGTGTTCAATCTATATACCAGGATGTCAAGATCACCTTTTTAACTGCATATATCTATTAAAATAATGTCATCATTTACTTTTCTTATATAATGAAAAATTTCAGTTGCCACCTAAAGAAAGTTTTGAACACCTTGTAATAGTAAATCTATCAACATTTAATAATTTCAGGGAGGATTAAAAAAATATATTCTGTGTGAATTTTTACCAGAATGGATAAACTGTGTTACATTTTAAAGCGATTATTTCTTATGAATACCTATGAAGTTTTTTCAAGAACTTATTCATGATCAAAAAATTAATGTATTAGTGTTCAGCGTTATATATAATAGAGTCTTTAATAGGTATATATGCAGTTGATTATATTCTTTTCAGTTTTTTTTTGGTGTGTGTACTAGTTTATATACTTTTCATCTGTGTTACTCTATAGACTTCCCTAGATTTAAAAAAGGCTGGTCATGATGTCTTAACCTTATATAATTCATTTATACTTTTTCAGTAATTTGTATTAGAAATCTTTTATTTTTACTCAAAAGGAAAGTTATTATATTGAGTATGCTTTTGAAGCTACACATTTATCTGCCTTTCTATGTTCAGGTGTGAGTGGATTTGTAGTTCACAGTTGTATATGTACATAGTTGAAACATACATATTAGTTTTTTAAGGGAATGTGTTTATTTTTATAGGAAAAAATGCATAGCTTCTGTGTATAAATAATTTCTTTTAGTTTTAAAAGCCAGTGTATCAGTTTTGGTGGACTGCTTGTAAGTTTTTTTGTATTCCCAGTATGATAATACCTGGAATTTCCACATTTAACATATATCCTTCATGTACTTCACAAATAACTGAAGTTCCATTCACTAATAATATATCGTTTTCCTGAGACATGATTTTGAATTTTACATGGAGCTATTGGATTGAGAGTTTTATTTTGGGAAGTAGTTAAAGCCTGGTCACTTAGCCACCCAGTGAGTCTAGCATTTCTGTGGCTTTGTTTTTGCTGCTTGACTTCATGTGTGTGCTAATTCTCATGATATTAAGCATTATTTTACTTTCTGAGTAACACTATATGTTACAGCTGAACTGTGAATTTTAGGATTTTCAAGGACATGGGGATGTATCCACCATTAATGCCAAAGATCTGCTGTATCATACATGTTAGTTATATATTCCCTTCCATTACAAATGCTTCATAAATAGGGTATCATAATACTGCTCGGGTATTATTTCATATTAAGTGAGTTAGTATTTTGAAATTTTTGCTGATGTCCAATCAGTAAAGTTAACTCTTTCTAATAGCAATTGTTATAGATTATATTTTAAAAAGAAACCAAGTGTAAATGCACATTTTTGAACTGTAGTAACAGGATAATTATTCCAGTAACATGTCAGTATATCTTAGGATATCAAGGTAAAAAATACATTGCAAGTATAATAACACAGCATGTAAATTTTATAGTTGAGTATATATACACTACATTTTAGATCTTAGGTTTAGTTCTCATTTTACTTAGCTTATCTTTCTTATAATCTGGTAAGTTCTTATAGATTTGTAATATGGTAACATCTAGAATATATACTATGAAATTAACCTAAACTGGAATATTTTTGCATGCATAAGGACATCTGCAAAGGGCATATTAACATTACATTTGTAATCTTTAACATAAACATAGTTTTAAAATTCTGGCTATCCAGATGATAGGACTTAATATTTAAATGACAGTTAAAAAAAGGCAAAGGACCCCACTTGGTCCTTTTACTTATTGTGGTCATCGTCTTCTCTTTCCCTTAAGAAGTGTCCCAGACCGTCTTCATTATTCTCTATCAGCCTACGTTCAATCCTGCCTACTTACTCAGTAGATGACACTCTCATGAAAACTGAGGTTGTTGATTATGAAATTTCTTACCTTCTTCTGTCCTTCCCTCCACATCCATCTATACTACCTGTCCTCTCAGAACGTTTGTATTCCTTTTTGCCTGTAGTCATGGTTACACTTTCTTAACTGTACTTCTCATTCCTTCATGCATTAAGAGTCACCTTAGATATCACCTGTTCTGCAAAACTTTCTGTAATACTCCAGTATGACTTAGGATTCTATACTTAATCAGCAAAAACTCAATTCTTATCATATTGACTTAACTGTAAATGTTTTTATCTGTTTTGAACTTATTTACATAATTTTGAACTAAATACTCTGCTATGGGAATATGCCTAAAGGATTCTTTTTTTTAAGTACTTTTTAAGATGTGCTATTTTAAAAAGATCTCCCCTCCCATTTTAAACCTCAGAGGAGCTAGAAAACTTGGTCTTATTTGGATAATAAATGGTTAACCTATCTTTAATTTGAAAATTATATTTTTCTTTTTTAATAATTTACATTTATTGCAACCAATTCTTTAACATTTGATTTATAAGCAAAGATATTTGTCTCTTTTTCAGTCAAACTTAGAATTAATGCAATTTTAAATAGTTTTAAAATTTTGCGTGCCAATTAAACATATACATTAGTGCCACCTTTGAAAGTTTTGAACTTAATCTGTTTCAAGAAATTATGCCCACCTCCCTCAAAATAGATACTGTGGCCCAAAATAATAGTCGTAATGTTAATGTGTGGATGATTCACATACTACAGTACAAATTGCAGTAATGTAATTTTACAGCTAGGAGGCAGTCTGGTCACAGAGTAAAATTGGCCCAGTTCTCATATGAAAGCAATATATTAAGCAGAATCTGGCCGGAACACCTAATTTAAGCCGTGGCATATTCTGTGACACTTAAGGCATTCTTCAGTGTCATCTGTTATAAAGCTAACACTTGTTTCTTAACAATGAAATGTAAGTTACTGTTAAAGTTAGCCCTGGTTTTCTACTTTGATCTATATATTGGTAGCTTTTTAAATCACATATCCATTGTTGAAAGTCGTTCTTTACACAAAATCTCTATTTTTGTTGATACTTCATCGGTCATGATGTTGTGCCAAACAATAATTATGTGTTTATGTGAATCAGTGACTATGTTAGAAATTAAGGGAAATGTGATTATTGAAAGAGGAATGAAATGCTCATTACTTACTGACGTCCATATTATTTTGTCTAAAGATGATTTAAAGCTGTTCACAAAAAGGCATTGCAAGTTAACAAGACTAAGCATTAATAAAGAGAATGAGGCAAAGGGAAAAGGAAAGCAAAATGGAGTTGGTGGTGAGATTAGCACAGAAAATGTGTATATCTTGATATCCTCCACGTGCTTGACTGGGGAGCTGCATCATAGATGAAGTCAGTGGTGAGGTTAGCATGGAGATGAACGCTGTCATGATCTATACATTTAATGTAAGTGAGCCATTAAACTTGCATGGAGAAGGGAAAAATTGTTCAGAAATTTCAGTATTTATAAGGTTAAAACAAACGAGGAAAACAACAACTTCTGAGACCAGGTACAAAATTGTTTCCTGAGTATTTTTTCACAGAATAGTGAATAACATAAATATGTATAATCAACAACATCCTCAGATTGAAGGCAATGGTGAGTTGATATTTTATGGGAGTATCATTTAGGTCCCTTGCGGAGGTCTTAATTATTGAGTTAAAGAATTCAGTAAGAATTTTGTATGAGATCAGTTAGAAAATGAAAAGACCTTTTAGGTTTTATTTCTTTCGGCATATACTTTCATATATTTATCACTGATACCAGTGACAAACCCATCTAAATATTGTTTCTTCTCCTTTTAGATTCTGAAAAAGAGTTCCACATTCTCCCTCACCGAGTTTTTGTCCCCATTCCGGGATCCACTGTAATGTTATGTGATTATAAATTTGGCGATGAGTCAGCTGAAGAAATAAGAGACCATTTTATAGAGATGTTAGATCGTATGATTCAAATAGAAGATTTGGAAATTGCAGAGGAAATAAACACAGGTAATTATATGAGGTTATTTAAGAACCAGGTTAGACTATGGCTAAGGTTACTTATGGGACATCTAGTTTAAGTATCATGTCTTTAGATTTCTTTCAAGCTAGTCCTGTTTGATATTTTTGAAGCACTTAAAAATGTGTCTGTTTAATTTCTACATAGTATGTAAGCCTCAGTGTTTTTTTGGAAAATTGTATCAGAATGTAAGATACATTAGATTTTTTTTGTTCAAGCCTAGCAAGTAGATCTTCATAAAACAAGTTCAGTCTTAAATAGGTAGAAATATATAGCTTTAAGGGATTTCTTTTATTCTAAGTGAAGCTTTCTCAAAATCCATTATCTTAACTAATTATTTGGTTAAGCATCAGGTCACAGATTTTTTTTTTAAATGTCTTCAGACTATTTGCTGTTATTTTCCTATCCCCTTCATATAATTGGGATGCTAAGCTAAAATGGGCAGGTCCAAAATTTAGATCCAGATTATTTTTACAGAGTGTAGATTTGCCATACTGAGTAATTGTATAACACATTCTCTTTCTCTAACCATCACTTTCACATTTGATCTTGCATTTTAAAAGTCTTTTTTTTTTTTGTTTTACTTTGCTCTGCTTGCTTTGTTTTTGTTTCTAGTGAGAGCAGGATATGAAAACATATCTATAAATAAATGTATAAGTATATACAGTCTTCCTGAAACATTTAAAAAATATGTGATAAAAGTATTACTTGCAGATATCCATAAATATGTAGTATGTAGCCATTTTTTATCAGTCTTGAAATTTCTGTTATCATAGTAGTTATTCTTCTGTTGCTTAACTAATTCCCACCCCCCACAAGAGTCGAGTGATTGAGCCTTGTTGTTTCTTTTGTGAATCAAGTTAAGTGTTTAGTTGATGGATTTCTAATCTGTCAGTAAAGCCTCAGGCTAGTTGGAGATCACCAGATGTTTTTTCAACAGCTCCAGGCTCATATTAATCATGTGGAACAGTAAGTTTGTTTTAAAGCAAAACGAAAATAAAAATCTCTAAATTGCTAAGTACCAAATGTTAAAGCTTGCAGGTATGTTTCAGTCCCCTGAAAACTAATATTTTTAAAGGTATAGCTATAGCATATTCTCTAAATGATAGATTTTGAGGCAGATTGGTAGAAATGTTTACTACTTTGTGAAATGTTTTTCTAGATGAGCGACTACACTATTTCTGCAACCAGTCGTAAAGACTCCAGAGATTTTTGTTTGCCTTTGTTCTTGATCACCTCTGATGTTGATAACTTGAATAAGTTAGAGTTGGCCTGGTTCATCCTCTTTCTTATAATACTGAAATCTATAGGTATTTAGACTCTTTTCATCCTTACTTTGAATTCTAGTCTGCTTTCTTGAAATTTCTACTTTGTTCAGTAATCTGGAGCGATTAAATATGAGCACAATTGACCCTTAGACAGTGCAGGAGATAGGGGCACTGACTTCCATGTAATCAAAAATCCATGTATGATTTTGCAGTTGGCTTTACATATCTGCACTTCTGAGTTCACAGATTCAACCAACCATGGATTGCCTAGTACTGTAGTATGTATTTATTGAAAACAATCTGCCTATAAGTGGACCTGTGCATTTCAAACCCATGTTGTTCAAATATCAGCTATTCTGCTTCTTTATTGAAGTCTTGCTTTAAGTTTAAACTGAGGGCAGTTGTCATGTTCTAAATATTTCAAAGCCAAATACTCCCAAGTATCTTTAACTGTTCTTATTATTACAGTTTCTAGACCTGATTTTTCTTTACCACTTTGTTTACCTTCCTCTAGATTAGGAATTTTTAACCTGGGGTATCCAAAACTTTTGGGTCATAACTGGCTGTCAGGAGATCCATAAACCACTTGAACATACCTGTGTAATTTTTTGGATTCTTTACCACTGAGCCTCCAGGGAAGCCCTAATTTCTCACTTATTGGTTAGAAGCTATTATCTGTTATCATGTATAGTTTTCATATTCTTTTGAATTCTTTGTCACACTTTTGGTGCATAACACATTGCTGAATTAAGAATGACTAAAGGGAGCACTATATGCGAAAGTTGATCCATTCACAACTTACTTTGAAAATCAGAATGGGCAGAGAGAAATTTCATTTAGGTTTTTTTAAGACTACCGTCTGTCTTAAATAGTTTTATTTTAATTTCATGTTCTATTTTAAACATAAGCATTTATAGGCTAGTTTGTATTTTATTCAATACTTTTTAAGTTACATTTTAAAAATAATTATAGTTATTAATCTCAATAACAGAGTTCATATCCATTCTTTATATTGCTAAAACAAATTAAAATAAAAATCCAAGTAGCTTTCACCATTGTGATACATTCTTAAGGAGGCAGACATGGCAGCCTGGCGTAACAAAGCTTTCCCCAAATAAAATGAAAACCCAATAATTTAAAACCCTAATGAGGTAATTTTATACTGCATTTCAGCACTTACTGATTTTTCCATAAGATTCTCAAGGAGAGGGACTTTTCATTTCTTGCTCTCTGCTTTCATTTTTAGCATTTTACTGAAAATCTAGCCTTAACACAACATAGGTCCTCAGTAAATATTTGTTGACTGAACAGATTGTGGATTTTGTCAGTCCTACAGTTTGGGGTCCAAAGATCAATAAGATACGTATCCTGTCTTCAAGGACCTAAATAGCATTTTTTTTAACCTGTATAGATACTTTCATGTGCTCACATAAAAGCTCAGACTGCCTGGATTCCTCCATTATGTTTAATTATAGTTTTTTGCTCCTTTTTTGCATTATTTTCCATTCTTATAATTATTGACAAGTATCAGTTGCATGTTTAATGATGTTAATCTTTCACATAAGACTGTAGGATTCTTGAGAGTAAGTGTTTCTCTGAGTTCCATGCCTAAAGCATGATAGGTATTCATAAATATCTGTTACTAACTGAATGACATAGACTGAATAGGTCAATTTTGAAAACTATAGCACACCTTTTTTCATACTTTATGCTTAAAAAATTGTAAGCATATGCTTAGCTAGATAGAAGGTTTTTAAAGTTTGTGTAGTGTGCTACACTGAACATGATGATTTTAAAAGGATATGATAGTCATAGCTCTATAGCTCAATAGTTTAGAATGTTTTAAGGGATGTAGAACATTAAAACATGATAGCATGTAACACTTAATTGTTGCCCCATAAATGTTAATTTTAGTTTATAGCATTTAGTATGTCTATTTGTTAGATATTTATTAAGCATTTGCTCTTTTCAAGGCAGTGTTATAGGTGACAAATCAAAAGTCACATTCCTTCCCTCAACAAGCCTATAATCTGACTTGGAAATAGACTTGTATGCTTTATTAATTATGCAGGGCATGTAGTAAGGTCCTAAGAGTCACTAAGAACTCAAGAACATCAAGATTACTGACAGGACCTTAGGGTCTCCAGTGATTTGGTTGTAATAATTCAGTCAGAAAAAATACCTGTCATCAGAAAGGTGAGCAGTAACCTGGAATCAACGGTGACAAAGGTTTGACATTAGTGTTTTCAAGTTTTAGTAAATTCTTTTGTTTTTTTTTCATTTTTTATTATTATTACTTTTATGTTTTGCTTTAACTAGTGGTTAGTTCTATAATAAGAGAATGAATAAGGAATTATCAGAACATTTAGCACAGCAACTATCCCTATAAGTGATTCAGAGAAAGCTTCAGAGCAGGTGATTCTCGAGTTCATTTTGAAGGATGAATACATTAAAAGTAACTCTAAGCTTTTTAGGAATTAAACACTTGGATCAGATGTATTGTGACCAAAAATAAGACTTGTGTATTGTTTTTGCTTTATCAGGTATTTGTTGAATTAGAAGGAAATAGTTATTTAGTTATTTAGAAGCAAAATACATTCCAAATTATGGAATAGGGTAAAAACATAAACATTTTAATAGAAAAATTAAGTGCTTTTACATAAACATTCTGTTAGTTTAGAATTATCTTCACTTTTGCATTTACTCATTCATTCATTTATTTATTCAAAAATATTGGATGTGTAATTTTACCAGTTGCACATCTGAGTCCAGGTCTGCCAGTTTCAGCTTCAGTTCAGTTCAGTCGCTCAGTCATGTCTGACTCTCTGCAACCCCATGGACTGCAGCAAGCCAGGCTTCCCTGTCCATCACCAGCTCCTGGAGTTTGCTAAAATTCGTGTCCATCGAGTAGGTGATGCCATACAGCCATCTCATCCTCTCTTGTCCCCTTCTCTTCCTGCCTTCAATCTTTCCCAGGTTGAGGGTCTTTTCTAAGGAGTCAGTTCTTCACATCAGGTGGCCGAAGTATTGAAGTTTCAGCTTCAGCTTCAGCTTCAGTCCTTCCAGTGAACTGATTTCCTTTAGGATGGACTGATTGGATCTCCTTGCAGTCCAAGGGACTCTCAAGAGTCTTCTCCAACACCGCAGTTCAAAAGCATCAATTCTTCAGCGCTCAGCTTTCTTTATGGTCCAACTCTCACATCCATACATGACCACTGGAAAACCATAGCCTTGACTAGACGGACCTTTGTTGACAAAGTAATGTCTCTGCTTTTTAATATGCTGTCTAGGTTGGTCATAGCTTTTCTTCCAAGGAGCAAGCGTCTTTTAATTTCATGGCTGCAGTCACCATCTGCAGTGATTTTGGAACCCCCCCAAGATAAAGTCTGTCACTGTTTCCATTGTTTCCCCATCTATTTGCCATGAAGTGATGGGACCAGGTGCCGTGATCTTCATTTTTCGAATGTTGAGTTTTAAGCCAGCTTTTTCATTCTCCTCTTCCACTTTCATCAAGACGCTCTTTAGTTCTTCACTTTCTGCCATAAGGGTGGTGTCTTCTGTGTATCTGAGGTTATTGATATTTTCCTGGCAATCTTGAAGCACACTTACAGCTGTTCCCTTTGAACCCCAGGTTCTCTTGGGGTTGATATTACAATTTACTAAAAATGTTAGGGAAAATATATTCTGAACAGAAAGAGATATATAAATGTAAGGTGATACTTACTAGAATTATTATAAAATTTTTAAATAATGTACCTTCTGAATTATAATGAAAGTCAATAATATTAAAGTATGAGGTTAATGCTATATAGCATGAATATATTTTCCTAATTATTTGAAATTAGGGTTTCCATGGAAAATCATGAAAAGTAGAGCTCACATGTTCAAATTTAGAGATTGAAATCAATGATTGCACATTTATGATTGTTAAACTTGTTATAAGTATCTAGCTTTATTCTCTAAGTATTTTATGTTATTTGCTTATTTAATTATTTCTATTCTATAATATAGTTGCCAAGTAGTTGCTATGTTTAAAATACATATTTTGCCAAGTAAGTATTTTACAATAACTTAAGGGATGAAGAACAATTTGTCAAAATGACTCACTTAAGGTGAGGAATAACTGGCTTTAAAATTTCTTAAATGTATTAGTCATCTCCTAGTAGATATTAACTTAATAATTCATATGTACTTTATTCACAGTATCAGCTAAAAATTTAAAGACACACCTTTAAAATCTGGTGCAACCCATCTTTGCTAATTCTGTCTTGGTATCAGAGGTGAAATTAATTTTTGTTGTTTGGTTAAACATTGATAGTAAAGGAAGACAAGTAATTGTGAAGATGTATTTTCATGGTTAAATCACTGACTAATGAAACCTCATTAACTTAGGAGTCAGGGATCTGGAAGATGAAAGACGATAGCTAAGAGTTTAAGTTCTAATGTTTCATTTTAACTTTCTTCTAAATAGTCCTACCTGTCAGCAGCTCGGAATGTAATTGAATATATCTACAACTTAGCATGTATTCATCATGCCCTTATTTTCTCTTTTGTTGACAGTTGCTTAAGAAAGATTGCTTTCGTACATGAATAATTTGAATTTGTCTGCAGTTAAAATTACCTGGTTTTAAGAAATGATTAAGATCTAATTTCCTTTTGAATCACATGTTGTTTGCATTTAACGTTCAGCTAACACTAAGGTGTTGGTAAAACTACAGTGCCTGAGATTTTAATTAAATTCTATATGCCCTCATAGGGACTTCCCTGGTGGTCCAGTGGTTAAGACTTCACGCTTCCATTGCTGGGGACATGAGTTCAGTCACTGGTCAGGGAACTAAGATTCTGCATGCTGCATAGTACGGCCAAAAAATAAAGTAAACGTGTATTTAAAAAACCATTCTACATGCCCACACCCAAAACAGACACAAATTGTTATGATAAGGATTTATTCATTCTTGAAAAATGCTCTTTAGTAAAACTATCTCAAATTTGTATCAAATCAATATAATTTTGTATGATAGATTTTAAAATGAAAATAGAGCAATGGAATGTCTTTTTTAAAAGAGATGTAAATTGTTTATACAAAGGATTTGACTCCTTTGAACATTATGTTCACATATAACTATTCAGTATTAAAGGTGTAAGTAATGTCATGAAAAATAAAGCCATTTTTGTGCTCTTTATAAATACCGAAGTGAAAAAGTAAAAAAATGTCTCTAGCATATAAGTGAAATAAGCGCACTTCATACTTCATCCATTATTTGTGTTTGTATCGGAAGTAAAGATTTTAATGGCCTAAAGAAAAACTTTTAAGCAATGATATTTGCTAATAGAAAAGCCAAAGGTGTGCGTGTGTTTTTAAAATAAATAAAATTGTACTTACATTCAACTTTTAGACCTATGGATGCAGTTAGGGAAGGTTTTAAGCTAGTGAGCTAATGTAGTCTAGAAGTAAAGTGTTACAGCGAAAACTGGGAGCTATAGAAATATAGAAGACTGAATAATTCTGGAGACAGTTCATAAGAACAATTTGTTGGTCTTTGTGACTGATCTGATATGGGAGTAGAACAAAAGAGAAAAATGTTTTGTGTTCGTTTTTAAAGTACTTTAGTCATATGCTCTAAGAGGAAAAAAAGAGTGGTTGTACCCTTGATTCTAATGAGGTGTAGCTACTGAGGATTATTTCTCAACTTGACAAACTTTTCTTCATGAGAAATTGATGAGAAGCAAGCAATTTTTTAAATCCATTTTGGTATCATAGATAATTATTTCAATAATTTTATGTGTCATCCTTGTAAGCACATCCTCATGGATGTGCACACAGTATCAGTTCAGGTCAGTCGCTCAGTCGTGTCCGACTCTTTGCGACCTCATGAACTGCAGCACCCAGGCCTCCCTGTCCATCACCAACTCCCAGAGTCCACCCACACCCATGTCCATTGAGTCGGCGATGCCATCCAACCATCTTATCTCTGTCGTCCCCTTCTCCTCCTGCCCTGAATCTTTCCCAGCATCAGGGTCTTTTCCAATGAGTCAGCTCTTTGCATCAGGTGGCCAAAGTTTTGGAGTTTCAGCTTCAACATCAGTCCTTCCAATGAACACCCGGGACTGATTTCCTTTAGGATGGACTCGTTGGATCTCCTTGCAGTCTAAGGGACTCTCAAGAGTCTTCTCCAACACCACAGTTCAAAAGCATCAATTCTTTGGTGCTCAGCTTTCTTTATAGTCCAACTCTCACACCCATACATGACCACTGGAAAAACCATAGCCTTGACTAGACGGACCTTTGTTGGCAAAGTAATGTCTCTGCTTTTTAATATGCTGTCTAGGTTGGTCATAACTTTCATTCCAAGGAGTAAGTGTCTTTTAATTTCATGGCTGCAGTCACCATCTGCAGTGATTTTGGAGCCAAGAAAAATAAAGTCAGCCACTGTTTCCACTGTTTCCCCATCTATTTGCCATGAAGTGATTGGACTAGATGCCATGGTCTTAGTTTTCTGAGTGTTGAGCTTTAAGCCAACTTTTTCACTCTCCTCTTTCACTTTCATCAAGAAGCTCTTTAGTTCTTCTTCACTTTCTGCCATAAGGGTGGTGTCATCTGCATATCTGAGGTTATTGATATTTCTCCCAGAAATCTTGATTCCAGTTTGTGCTTCCTCCAGCCCAGCATTTCTCATGACGTACTCTGCATATGCACACAGTATATTAGGATACAGAAATGTCTATGAAAGATATTTCAAACCCAAGCAATAAGATATTTTATTTTGAATTTAAACAGTATTTACTGTTTCTCACTCTGCTTTTCTCTTCTCTTTGTAAATATTAATAACGAGATCAATATGAAGTGCAGTTGATCCTTGAGCAACATGGGGATTTAAGGGCACTGACCCTCCCACAGTCAAAAATCGCATATAGCTTCACAGTATGGGCAGTACCGTGAGCTTCCCAGGTGGCGCTAGTGGTAAAGGACCCACTTGCCAGTACAGGCAGACTTAAGAGACATGGGTTTGATACCTAGGTTGGGAAGATCCCCTTGAGAAGGGGATGGCAACCCACTCCAGTATTCTTACCTGGAGAAAGAGTCCCACGGACAGAGGAACCTGGTGGGCTATGGTTCATGAGGTCACAAAGAGTCAGACATGTCTGAAGCAACTTAGCACACATGGCAGTACTGCATCCATGGATTCAACTGACCATGGATCATATAATATGTATTTAGTGGGGAAAAAAAAGTTACATGTAATTAAATGGATACTTGCAGTTCAGACCTGTGTTGTTTAAGGATCAACTGCAATTGCTTTCTCTAGAACAGCATCCTGCTATCACCTCTTGAGGCAAAAGAGGGAGAATGGCTCCAGGATCCACTCATGCTTCAACCAGAGTAATTCTGCTTTCATCTATTTTACGTACTGGGACTCCCTGTCTGATTTTTCAGCACTAGTTTAAAAAAACCATTTGTCTGTGTGATCCCTAAGAATGTTTTCAGTTCAAAGACTTTTAGTCAGTTTTAAATAAATTCAGGTAGGCTAGCCCTCACAAATTATTGTCAGCATGATGAAGTAGGAAGAAAACTTATACTTGAATCCTCATTCTGTTGCTTATGATGCTCAGATATTCACTTAATGTCCCAGATTTTATTTTTCAGCTAATAAAAAAGTGAAATAATGTACATACTTTGCTTAACATTGAGTTGTTTTAAGGTGAAACTTATGATCACATTTTGCTTATATATTACGAATTTCAGGTGATCTAATGTTTTCTGTAAATGTTTTAGGTATGTAAGGTCTGTCCTATGGACTGTAGTTTGGCCCATGGGTTAGTTTGCCATTCGTTGCTTTTGTATTAATATATGATTGCTTAGAATGATTAATTGCCAGAACCATCAATAAGTACATTATTAATTAACCTAGACAGCATATTAAAAAGCAGAGACATTACTTTGCCGACAAAGTTCTGTCTAGTTAAGGCTGTGGTTTTTCCAGTGGTCATGTATGGATGTGAGAGTTGGACTGTGAAGAAAGCTGAGTGCCGAAGAATTCATGCTTTTGAACTGTGGTGTTGGAGAAGACTCTTGAGAGTCCCTTAGACTGCAAGGAGATCCAGCGAGTTCATCCTAAAGGAAATCAGTCCTGAGTGTTCATTGGAAGGACTGATGCTGAAGCTGAAACTCCAGTACTTTGCCCACCTCATGTGAAGAGTTGACTCATTGGAAAAGACCTGATGCTGGGAGGGGTTGGGGGCAGGAGGAGAAGGGGATGACAGAGGATGAGATGGCTGGATGGCATCACCGACTTGATGGACTTGAGTTTAAACTCCGGGAATTGGTGATGGACAAGGAGGCCTGGCATGCTGCGATTCATGGGGTTGCAAAGAGTTGGACACAACTGAGCGACTGAACTAAAGAGAGAAGGTTACCCTGTCTGTGTAGTTGATTTTTAGTATCAGTTTATCTCTACTATCATATGGTAATCAGATTATAGTTTGTGGACATCATTCAGAACTAGCTCTGTGGCTCTTTGATATCAATCAGTTATAAAAGTACACAAAGTATTTGAAAAAGTATATCAGTCTGACATATAGTCCAAGAAATTTAGTTCACCTACACTTAATAAAGAGCAAATTGTTATTTTAAAGTCAAGTTGAAAAAAATAAATTTTTTAAAAAGTCAAGCTGAAGGAAAATGGAGCTCATTGTGTGTTTTTTATAGTGTTCTTTAAAGGTTATTTTAAAATGATAATTATTCCCATCTTACTTAGTATTTATTATTATTATCTTATTGCAGCCTGTATAAGTTCCTCTATAGATACTGAAGCTTCATTGGAAAACACAGATGATGAACAACCAAAACATCCAGTTAAAACTACAATAGTGTTGAAAATTCAGCAAAACATAGGTATTACATTTCTTCTATAACATTGAAAAGATGATATTTTGGATTTGCATTTTCTTGTTACTTTAAATTGTTTTCATTTTGTTTTCTTAAAAGAGCTAGATTAAGCTAGTATTTATTGAGTACTATGCAAAGTGGTGGAAAGATTTATAAATAAAGCATTGTCCCAAGTGCTCTCAAAAATGACACTTCCTATTAAATGTTTTGGTGTTTTTAGAAGAAAATCATGTTGAGATTGGGGGATCAACAAGTATAGTAGCACCAATGTTTTCCAAATTGGTGTTTCTAGGATTGCTATTATGAAAGATTTTGATAGATAGTCTATGAAAAGAATCAAATTCAAATCTGAAAATTCCTATGCAGTTTAATTTTAAAGTTTCCAAGAAGTGTGGTGGTCACTTTACCATTTTTCAGACTTATTGATAGAAGAACATGTGACCTGTTGCTAAGTTAGTTAAGACTTTCAGCTGACTGAGAGTTAGAAGCAAGAAACTTCAGTTATTTTTCATGTCACTTAACTCACTAGGTAAACTTAATTACCTAAATTTTTTGTACCTGTGTGTGTGTGTATATCTAGACTACTATGGTCAGTTTTGTTTTTGTTTTTTTAACTTAAAATGCTCAGGGAAAAAATTAAAAATAAAAGTTGCCAACATAAGCTTAATAATTTTAGATTTTAGTTTCTGTGGTTTTTGATATCTATATAAATGACTTTGCATTGTGATGTCTCTTTGGTTTAAGCTAAGTTGCATGAGATGGCATGGCTGAAATGTCAATAGAAATATTTATAGAAGCCTTTTAAAGTATGTGTTCGTTTGTCTCTTAGATTGTCTCTTAGATGTGTATGAGTGCACTTGTGTATAAGAAAAGACACTTTAAAAAAAAAGAAAAGACACTTTTATTTTAAGATGTTACAGGTAGATTACCAGTCCAGCCTTTGTAAAATATATTTTGAACTATTGCTATATTTTCCTCTAAGATTTTGCTGGCTTTCAATGTCTATATATGTGTATGTATATGTATTTGTGTTTGTGTATTGTTATTGTTGTTTAGCCCCATCAGTTACTTGCATTTCAAAGCCTAGGAGCAATTAAACCTTTCCTTTGCTCATTCCATTTCCATTTGTTTTGTGTTTGTTTCACTTTTAGGTGTGATTGCAGCATTTGCAGTTGCAGCCCTTGCTGCGGGTATCTCCTTTCACTACTTCAGTGATTAGGTTGAGGCACAGAGAGCTTCCTGATCATCCAGAGAACAGTGACCAACAATTATGAATCATAAAGATGCAAACAAGCCATCTGCATTTAAGACAACAGCAGCCAGATCTGCTGCCAGAGTCCTGTTAGATGTGTTTCTGACTAAAATGAAATCACCAGCTGCCTTGTTTAGCCTTGCTTCTATAAATTATAGGTGGCTCAGGCTTCCAAGAATAAAGTTATGCATCTAGATGTAAGTTGTATATAACAAATCATTATTGTCTGTTTTTTAAAATGTTCCAAACAATTGTTTATTTTCATAGATTTTAGTTCTGTTGACCTGAACTACATATTGATCAGGACACTGAAAATCTGAATAGTCAGGGCTGTCTGAGTATCTTGGTAATAGAATAATAAGAGAAATTTCTACAAGGTGGGGCAACAACTTGTTGGATAAGTTCGTACTTTGTACAGTCAGTTCCAAAATACTGATTGAGTTCTGATTGAGAGGTAGGAAACCTCCCCATACCTCTTTGAATCAGCAAGGATTGTCATAAATCATGAGCTTTCTCAGGTTATCTCAGATATATCAGGTTAATATATCATATATTAAGTAAGACTTTTGCTTCCAATAGTACTTTGGTACTGCAGAACAACTAGATCTTGAATAAAATCTCCTTTAATAGGCTCAAAGAAGGTAGGGGAAATCTCTAAGAACCATACCTCTATTTTCTATTTCCTGACAAAATGAACACATTTTGATCTGTAAATTGTGACAACTCCGTTAGGCCTAAGTTTGGCAGTGGTTGCCTGGATGACAAATGCTAGTTGCAGCTTTGCTATATGCTGTTCTCCTCAGACCAGAAACAAGGAGGTAAATCTGAATCTGAGATGCCCCATCCAGGACAGCTGAAGTCAGCCTCAGTTTGCAGTACCCTATAGTTCCTGGTAGAAACAAGATCTAGGCCCAAGATTCCCATAGATTAAGATAAAACGATACTATTTCATGATTGGAGATCAGCAGGTACAATTGGAAACTGCCTATTAATAGCATGAGGAAGAACCCATAGAAATAAACTTTGGACTCACTTTTCCACAGTCTCGTCATCAACGCACATGAAGGATGGAACCACAGGCAGATCTGAAAAAGAAATGAAACTGCTAGATAAAAAATATATTACTTGCAATTAAAAATAAAAAAACAGACATGTTGAATATGATATTAACTCAGCTGAATAGTCAATAAATAAACTGGAAGCTAGATACAAAGAAATTACCCAGTGTGCAGCAAGGAGAAGGTGCTAGAAAATAAATATTAAGGAGAAGGTAAGAGATATGGAAGGAAGAATTATGAAGACTAGAAGTACCAGCAGGAGAGAATAGAGAGGATGAAGTGGCAATATTTGAAGAAGTACAATTTTCCACATTGGTTGGAAAAACACAAATTCATAAATTCAGGAAGCACAATATATCCTAAGTATATATAGATGAAATCTAAGCCTAAACTCAATGTATTATAACTGTGAGATACCAAACAAAAGATTCTTAAAGCAGTCAAAGTGAGGAAAAGATCATCAGTAAAGGCAAGACAGAACTTTAGAAGGCTTATCGATAGCAACAGGGACTCCGAAGATGGTAGAATAGTGGCTGCAAAATTCTGAGAAAAAAAATTATCAACTTGGAATTTGTATGAAGCAAAACTGAAATAAAGCTACCTTCAAATAAAAAACAGATTTTACCATCAGTGGAATTTCATTAAGGAAATTGCAAAAGGATGATCTTCAAGAAGAAAAATGATTTCAAAAGGACAGTCTGAAATTGAAAACTAGTAAGCAAATAAATGAAAAACATGTAAATCAAAAGTGTTTTTTTGTATAAAACAATTGTGATGAAAGAAGTGTTTATAAGAAGCAAAATTGTAATTAAATAAAAACATTTTATGCAATATTAATGTGGACTTTTAAAATAGGATGTAATTGAAAAACTGAATAATAACTTATAAGATGGGAGGGGAGTGATTAGAGTTCAAGTGTTCTGAAGTGTTTTCTTATTCAGAAAATGGGTTAAGATACTATTTAACTTTGAAATTATGTTAGATATATATTGTAAAATGTATAACTGTTAAAACAATAGATATGAAATGAACAGTTCCAAAGAAAAATTTTAAAATATGGAATAGGAAGATTACAACTCAATACATAAAGGAAAGAAATTAGGGGTGAGGGACAAAATTAGTAAGATAATAATAGTAACAAGTCAAATAATGAAAATAACTATGAATAGGCTAAACCCAGTTAAAAACATTGATTCCATTTTTTGAAAATCTGGTATAGGCTGGATTTTTTAAAGGATGAAAAAGATGGGCAAATAGCAAAAGAAAATGTATGTAGCTTTGGTGCTATCAAATCTAAATTAGACTTTATGATAGTATTATTAAAGATGGAGAAGACCTCTAAATAATGGTAAGAGGATCAATTCATTAGAAATATATATATAATTTTAAATTTCTTTATGCTTAATAAAATGGCCTCAAAATGTGTAATGCATGTGTACTAAGTCACTTCAGTCATGTCCAACTTTTTGCGACCTTGGGCAGTGGCCCACCAGTCTCCTCTGTCCTTGGGATTCTCCAGGCAAGAATACTGGAGCGTGTTACCTCCTCCAGCGGATCTCCTGACCCAGAGATCAAACCCACATCTCTTACGTCTCCTGCATTGGCAGGCGGGTTCTTTACCACTAGTGCTACCTGGGAAGCCCAGGGCTAAAGCAGCAAATGGAGCAACAGTCAGAAATTGTAACAACTCTCAGTTACTAACATGTCAGACCCAAAAATGAAAATGCAGATTTTAACAATGCAGTTAACAGTATTGATTCAATGACCACGTTTAGAACAAGCAACAGAGAACACGCTTTGGAAGCATTGTGTTTTAGCAAGAATTGACCATTAGGCATGAAGTAAGTTACAATAAATTTCATAAAGTTGGTATTAAATGAATAGAGATAAATTAGAAGTTGGTTATTTTAAAAACTAATAAAAGTTATTTTTTAATCATGGTTTTACAAGATTAAAAAAGCTTCATAGATGAAAGAAAAAAACATACTTAGAACCTAATTATGTGTTACATTTGGAAAAATTGGGTGATGCACCAGAAAGTGCACTTAGAGGAAAATGATTTTAAATGCTTAAAGGCAAAGTGTATAACTTAGGAAAAGATTGACAGAGTAAACACAACATAAAGCAGGAAGACACAGGAAAAGGGAAGAAATCAATGAGTTAGAAAACAGAGAATGACAATGTTGAAGTTGTTTTCATGACAAAACAAATTGGTGTATTTGAGTAAGAAGAAAACAAGTCTAAACAACATAAAGATTGAAAATGGGGTCTTAACCCATAGCAGAGATGAAAATGATAAGACTACCAGGAGCATTTCTAATGTATTTTAAAACTTAGACAAAATAGACCAAAGTCTAGGAAAGT
The DNA here is from genome assembly GCF_033118175.1 of Dama dama. Classification (NCBI taxonomy): domain Eukaryota; kingdom Metazoa; phylum Chordata; class Mammalia; order Artiodactyla; family Cervidae; genus Dama; species Dama dama. The sequence goes on from NC_083694.1 coordinate 63,767,538, forward strand.
ACCTTTCCCTTAAATTGGCTGAAGAAGAAATAGACAAGCTACATACTACTTACTCAATAGTATTGAATAGAAAATGCTTTTAAAATTCTTGGTAAAGAACATCCAAATGTTTTACTTCCCTTTCAAAGACTGTGCTATTCAAACATTTCATGCAAACTCAATAGATAATGAGGGAATACTCTTCGGCTCAATTTACAAGGCCTATGTAGTTTTCATTGATACTTGAATCAGACATTTGGTAGGAGAAAAGAAAACTGCAGACTTACAGCACTTATTAACACAGATCTGAAAGTCAAAAGCATTATTGGTAAACTGAATTCAACATTATTTAAAAAGGATAATGCATCATGATGAAGTTGTATACATTAAAAACCAGGAACATGACAAGGATGCCTATTATCACATAATTTCTATTCATCATTGTCCTGTAAGAAAAAAAAAAATGAGCAAAAGAGAAATGGCATTTTAAGAGGGTGTGACTAAACATATGAAAAGATGTTTAATTTCAAGAGGTCAACTAAAAGGCCACGATGAATACTATTTTACATCCAATAGATGGAAAAATTAAGAAATAGGACAGTACCGATGAAAATGCACATCAGGAAGATTTCTAAAGGTGGAGTTGTAAACTGGTACACTTTGGAAAGCAATTGGGCATTATCTTGTATAATTACGCATTCATGAATTCTAAAACCTAACCATTCTACTCCTGCATGTATACCTTAGATCCGTGCATATGTGCGTAAGAGTACAAGTGTGGGAATGTTAAGGCAGCTCTGTTCTTAGCCACCACTGACAAGAAAGTAAGAAGTTGTAGGTTTTGTAATTTTATTTAGCAGTGAGAATGACCTGAGAATGAAGGGATGATTAAATAAAGCAAGCCTTAGAAGCCTACATGCAGTTTTTATAAAGCTTAGAAACAAATCTAAGCTGTGTTATTTTGGAATACATATATTTGTGCAAAAGCTTTTCTTTTTTTTTTTTTTTTTAAGTAAAAGAGCTCAACATTCAGAAAACAAAGATCATGGCATCTGGTTCCATCACTTCAAGGCAAATAGATGGAGAAACAGTGGCAGACGACTTTTTTGGGCTTCAAAATCACTGCAGATGGTAACTGCAGCCATGAAATTAAAAGACGCTTACTCCTTGAGAGAAAACTTATGACCAACCTAGACAGCATATTAAAAAGCAGAGATGTTACTTTGCCAACAAAGGTCTGTCTAGTCAAGGCTATAGTTTTTCCAGTAGTCATGTATGGATGTGAGAGTTGGACTATAAAGAAAGCTGAGCACCAAAGAATTGATGCTTTTGAACTGTGGTGTTGGAGAAGACTCTTGAGAGTCCCTTGGACTGCAAGGAGATCAAACCAGTCAATCCTAAAGGAAATCAGTCCCGGGTGTTCATTGGAAGGACTGATGTTGAAGCTGAAACTCTAATACTTTGGACATCCAATGCGAAGAGCTGACTCATTGGAAAAGACCCTGATGCTGGGAAAGATTGAAGGTGGGAGGAAAAGGGGACGACAGAGAATGAGGTGGTTGAATGGCATCACTGACTCAATGGATATGAGTTTGAGTAAACTCCGGGAGTTGGTGATGAACAGGGAGGACTGGTGTGCTGCAGTCCATGGGATTGCAAAGAGTCAGACACGACTGAGTGACTGAACTAAACTGAACTGAAAGCAGCATGTAGTAAGAATTCATGGTTACCATTTCAGAGTGAGAGTGAAGCAAAATAGAAAGGTGAGAAGGAACAAATGAACCAATTAGACAATATTGGTGATGTTTTAGTTCTTGGGTTGAAATGAGCTTTTTTAATTGAAGTATAGTTGATTGATTAGTGTTGTGTTAAATTCTGCTGTAAAGCAAAGTGACTCAGTCATACACATGTATACATTCTTTTTTAATATTTTTTTCCATTATGGCTTATCCCAGGAGATTATATATAGTTTCCTGGGCTATACAGTAGGACCTTATTGTCTATCCATTCTAAGTGTAATAGTTTGCATCTACTAACTCCAGACTCCCAGTCCATCACTCACTCTCCCTTCCTCCCTTGGTAAACACATCTGTTCTCTGTGAGTCTGTTTCTGTTCTGTGAGTCTTGTTTCTGTCTGTAGTCTGTGCCATATTTTAGATTCCACATTTAAGTGATATTATATGGTATTTGCCTTTCTGAATGGCTTCACTGAGTATGATCATCTCTAGTTGCATCCATTTTGCTGCAAATAGCATTATCTTTTTTATGGCTGAATAATACTGCATTGTATATACGCACCACATCTTTACCCATTTATCTGTTGATGGACATTTAACTTGTTTCCATGTCTTGGCTATTGTGAATAGTGCTGCTATGAACATAGGGGTGAATGTATCTTTTTGAATTATTGTTTTGTCTGGGTATATGCCCAGGAGGGGATTGCTGGATCATATCACAACTCTACTTTTAGTTTTTGAGGAACTTCCATACTGTTTTCCATAGTGGCTGAACCAACTTACATTCTCACCAACACTGTAGGAGCGTTCCATTTTCTTCACACCCTCTCCAGCATTTGTTATTTGTAGACTTTTTAATGATAAGCATTCTGATTGGTATGAGGTGGTACCTTATTGTAGTTTAGATTTGCATTTCTCTAATAATGATGTTGAACATCTTTTCATGTGCCTATTGGCCACCTCTATGTCTTCTTTGGAGAAATAACTGTTCAAGTCTTCTATCCTTTTTTTGATTGGGTTGTTTGTTTGGTTTTTTGTTGAGTTGTGTGAGCTGTTTGCATATATTTGGAGATTAAGCCTTTCTTAGTCATATCATTTGCAATTATTTTCTCCCACTTCTGAAGTTGTCTTTTCATTTTTTTCTTTTTATGGTTTCCTTTGCTGTGCAAAAGCTTGTAAGTTTGATTAGGTCATACATATTTATTTTTTGAAATGAGTTTCTTGATCATTTTATTTCCTTAATGATGTTAACACATGTGTTGCTTTGATTGTTTATTACTAACAAACCATCCATAAATGTAATTGACTTGAAACAACAATCATTTCATTTTTCAAATAATTCTGAGTTGACAATATCAGTTGGTTGATTCTGCTCTATATGATGTCTAGAGCTACAATTTTCTGTACATGGGATTTTCCAGGCAAAAATACTGGAGTGGATTTCCATTTCCTTCTCCAAGGAACCTTCCTGACCTGGGGATTGAACCTACATCTCCTGCATTGGCAGATACGTTCTTTACTATTGAGCCACCAGGGAAACCCCAGTGTAGTAGTACAGTATTTGCTTTTATTTACTCACTAAGTTGTGTCTGACTCTTCTATGACCCCATGAATTTTAGCCTGTCAGGCTCCTGTTTTTTGGTACTTCCCAGGGGGCACAGTGGTGAAGAATCTGTCTGCCAGTGCAGAAGATGCAAGAGATGTGGGGTTAATCCCTGAGCCGGGAAGGTCCTCTGGAGTAGGAAATGGCAACCTGCTCCAGTATTTTGGCTTGGAAAATTCCATGGACAGAGCAGCCTGGCAGGCAACAGTCCATGGTGTCACAGAGAGTCAGACACAATTGGGCATGTGCATGCACACACACACACACACACACAATTTTCTAGGAGGCTGATCAGGCTTGAAACATCCAAAATAATACTCACATGATTGGCTGTTGATGCTGGCTGTTTGCTAGGTACTCAACTCTCCCACCTCAATTCTCCATGCAGCTGTAGTTCTTCTGTCATGATGGCTGGACTTCTTCCTATCCTGATGGCTGGACTTCTTCCTATCATGATGGCTGGAATCCAAGCAGTAGCATCCGAAGTGAGAGTCCAAGAAAAGTAGAAGCTGTAGGTTCTCTTGAGGTCTTGGCTCGGAAGTCTCAGAACATCACTTTCTCTACATTGTATTTCTCTATGTTATATTGTTCAGAAAACTAATCTGTAGGACAAGCCTGGATTAAAGGGGAAAAGGAAGAAGAAATTTTACCTCTCAATGGTTATGTATATGCAAGAAGAAAAAAGCTTGATGGCAGCCATCTTTGGAAATTAGTTACCATAATATACCGCTGGCTATAGCAGTTCATGTTCCTGACATGTGGAAAATGCATTCACCACTTCCTCAAACACCTTAAGGTCCTATTCCATAAGATTCAGGCTCAAGGCTCATAATTTTGTCTTCTAAATCAGTTTCAGGTATACATGAGCAACCATTGCTGCAGTTTCTCTCAATCTAAAGATGCATGAACTAAAGAACCAACTTTTCTGCCCCCTCTCATCCAGCATGTAATGGAAAGACAGGCAGTTGACACTCTTGTTCAAAAAGAAGGGAAGTGGAGGTACAATGCAGTGAATGCTCCATAGTAATTCTGAACTTCAGTTAGGCATATGTCTAATTCATCATGTTCTGTGAGCAGAGAATGTGTGTCAATTAGGACCTAATTCTTCTCCCTGAGAGTGGTTCTCAAAATTGTGCCTCTATTCTGAGTCCTTTTTCATGAGACATAGCAAATGTTTGAAGCTGAGAAGCTTTCTCAACTTGCTCCCTATTCTTGAAGGTTTAAGGCCCAGAAGCCTCTTTATTTTGAACTGTCTCTCCCTTTAAGACTAAACTGATGTAATTCCTTTAAAAATATCTTTTATTTAATGTGAAGCAAATTATCCATTCCATTGGATAAAAGGCATGCCCACAAATCTCTTCAAGATGGACATCTCTCTGTCCTCTGAGCTGAGAGTCAGGGCACTGAAGGACAATACCCTTGAAAATCTTAGTTACCCATTGTCTAGCTTAGAGGACTACAGTCTGCTCATATGATTCTTAGAAGTCTTTTTGTTTGGCTAAGAGATCTATGAGTTACTGGCTTAAATATTTCCAAAGTCTTAAAGATTATTATAGCTCCATGTTTCACTAGCAATTCCCTGGCTTTGATCTTTGCCCACAGTGCATTTCCTTCTTGAGAAACTCTTGCTATCTGGACAAGTGTTCTGGGCCCTTTCTATTTTTTATAAACTTTTCTCCAAAACTGAACAGTTCCTTATTTAGTTCATCTCTCTCTTCTCATATTTGATCATGGCCAGTTACAAGAAATCAGTTGGCATTTTCAGTATTCCACCTGTAAATCTCTTTGGCAAGATCTACAAGTTTATTAGGTTACTTCTTCTCCTTTGCAATTTTCACAAGTTTATTCTACATTTCACATTATTGCAAGTGAAAGTGCTGTCCTTCACGATGAGGGTTGCCATTTAATGACAATTTCCACTAGCCACCAGTGTTTCCTGAAGATTCTACAGCCTCCATTTCCTTCTCAGTTTCAAAGTTAAAGATACATGTTTAGTCTTTGGCCACTAGAAACCTTAATGATTTAGTGACTGAACAACAACAACAATAGCTGATTTCCAACGTCGTTTTAGATGTACAGCAAAGTGCTTCTGTTATACTTGTGTGTGTGTATATATATATGAATATAAATACATATTCTTTTTAGGAAAAGATTTTTTCACTCAATTTGTTTAGTTTGTTAAGGGGATCTTATGTTTACAGAACTGTAAAGAGAAACTTGATAATGGGGATGAAGGTACTTTAATCAGCTCAGATTCTATTTTAGTCAAATCCAATTTAGTTGTAGATATGCCAGATGCCTGCCCATGATTAAAATTCTGAATGTCAATAAGCTAAGTTGCTGACTGCAATATCTACACAAAAATTATGTCATTTAAAAATATTTCTAAGAAAGATTTCTATGCTTTCAAGAAAAGTACTACTTTTCTTGAAATATTACTAGTATTATTAGTACTACTGATAATAATTTTCTAGATTTTAATTATAAATGAAATAATACCTAATGATAATGGAGAGTAGAGTTGTATCCCTAGATCTTTCAGTTAGGAAACAACAAAACCTCAGGAAGTCACTTAATTGCTTTGATCTTTAGATTGAAACAAATTCTAACAACGTTAAACTCTCTCATTATATATTGCTTTACAGTTTACAACAGAGGAAGAAATGGCAACCCACTCTATTCTTGCCTGGGAAATCTCATGGACAGGGGAGACTGATGGGCTATAATCCATAGGGTTGCGAAAAGTCGGACATGACTTAGCGACTAAGCCACCAACCACAGTTTACAGAGTATTATCATTTTTACCATTTTCATTCCTTTATTATTTCATTTTTATCATATTTAAAAATATTTATCTGGCTGCGTTGGGTCTTAGTTGTGGCATGTGGGATTTTTCACAGTGGCTCATGGACTCTCTCGTTGTAGCATGGGGCTATAGTAGTTGCAGCACACATGGATTTCAGTAGTTGTGGCACGCAGGCTTAGCAGCTTCGTGGTGTGTGGAATCTTCCTTCCCCGACCAGGGATCAAACTCTCTTCCCCTGAACTGCAAGGTGAGTTCTTAACTACTGGACTACAAGAGAAGTTCCTATCCTACTTTTTAAAAACAATTCAGAAGCTGAGGTTCAGGAAAGAATCAATAACTTACTAAACATAGTAGTTGGTAGAGCATATATATGTTAAGGGGAAAGATGCTGATGAAAGAGAGTGATTGAATATGCAGAAGCAAGAGGGATAACTATACAGAAGAAAACATGATGGTATGATTCCTGAGAAGGAGGGAGGGGAAATTCTCTAAAGCATAGACAGCTACTGGCTTTGGGAGAAGGAACATCTATTCTAATATAATAGCTCAGAGAGAGGAGAAAATTGGTGCAGGTGTATGTGGGCTTGTAGATTCAGTAGTGGAAAGTTAATTTCATCTGATGCCTTCAGATCTTTATGAAGTTGGCAAGGTCATCTACTGTGAGTGAAGAAAGATGAGCATGAATAAGATTTCAGAGGCTTGTTGCAAAGAATGGGAGATCAACTCAATCAAACAAACATAGCACGATTACCAGATACTGGAAAACCCCGTTTGAGGTTAATAATAATAAGTAAACGAACTTCTGTGAGTCCCCCTCCAAGTAGCCTGATTTCTCAGATTTAAGAGTAGAAAAAGTAAATGGCAGGGTTTGAGGGTCTTGTTCAACAGATAAGCTGAAAGCAAAGGCTAAAGAAATTTAAGACGTTGCTGATAGCGTTGTTTAAAGGATATTATTTAAATAATGAACATAAATCTAAACTGAGTTAAAAAATGAAGAGAGAGAAAGGGGGAAGAACAATGCAATAGAGAAAGAAAGAGAATGTTCCGGTGAATTGTATCAATGCACTGAAGATCGAGAAAAAAATAAAAAACTCAAAATTTTGGTAGTTGAAGAGTAAATACAGAGATATGATTGTGATCATAAGCAAGAATGCTTGGAATAGTGATTTGAGAAGAAACTCATAGATGATAGTAAATGAAGTGCATGACTGAGGTCAACTAGGTTACTGGAGATAAAGAAATGAGGCAGTCAAGGAACAGAGTTCAGATTATGGAAGGATGATCTGCTGGAAGAATGATAGTACTCAACGTGATAATAGAACTTGAAGCATAAGAGAAGGCTGTGTGAGTTGAGTATGATATTTTTGATAAATGAAGGAGAATAATTGGAATGACACTAGTTGACAGTTGCAAGGGGGAAGGAAAAGTGATGCAATTACATAAAGTGATGCAACCACATAAAGCTATTATGTGGTTAATAGCTACATTGATAATAATTTTTTATTTGATGTATTAAAGATCAAAAGAACTGAGCTGAAATATCTGGTGGTGGATTAATCACTTTCTTCCTGTATTTTATTTAAAAAATTATTTTTAATTTTTTTTATTTAAAAAATTTTTTTTGGCTGCCGCATGCAGGATCTTAGTTTCCTGATGATGGGTTCAGTCTGTGTCCTCTGCAATGGAAGTGTGGAGTCTTAAAACCCTGGACTGCCAGGGACCTTCACCTGTATTTTATTAATTTGTACTGTGTATATTTTATAGCATTTTATTAGGTATTTGTAAGCTTAATATTGATAGATCTTCCTGTTAAAATGTACCATATTATCATTATGTAATGACCATTTCTATATCTAATAATGCTTTTCTCTTTAAGCTTATTTTGTCTGATATTAATTTAGTGATTCATGCTTTAAAATTATTTTCTTGTTGTAGCTTTCCCATCATTTTACTTTCAACTTTTCTGTGTCCTTATATTTTAAACGTATCTCTTTTGAACAGAAAGTATCTTGATTTTTAAAGTCTAATCCCACTGACAGAAGAACCTGGTGGACAGCAGTCCCTAGGGTCGCAGAGAGTTGGACACAACTGAAGCAATTTAGCATGTATACACTTTAACTAATAGGTTTAAATAATTTATATTCTTGTTACTATAGTTATGTTTGAAACTGTTTCTACTTTAACTTTTCACTGTGGAACTGAGAAGAGTAGTAAAATAATTCTTATTTCAAATGGGTAGTATTTCATTGCTACTCACCTCAGGAAAAGTAAAAAAAACAAGTTTAAAATTCCTTTCCATTCCCCCACTAAAACAAAAACTATAACAAAAAAAATTTTTAAGTCCTTTTTCTCCTTAAATACTCAAGGTAGGAAAAATGATGGGCAAAGTGTCATCTGTAATTTTAATAAAAAGTAAATATAGTGTAAAGCTATGGTCTTATTCTTCTAAACTTCTTGGCACTTATGTAATTTATTATGTAAGTCTCATAATTCAAGTAGCCTAACAAGTTGAATTTCAAGTGTGATTATTGTTGCCTTTTGAAAGTACATTAATTTGTTAGAACAGGATCAGTATATTAAAGTTAACTATGTGTTGTTGATAAATAAATGTCAACATTTAAAAACAAATTACTATTTTTGAGATAACATATTTAAATTAAGGTAGTATGTGTTCAGGGACTGGGAGTGGGGATGGACACTCTGAGAAGTAAAACAGCTTAGGGTGAAATACCTGGTTTTATGGAAACTAATTTTTAGAAGCTCCAAAACTTTGGCCACCTGATGTGAAGAGTCAACTCATTAGAAAAGACCCTGATGCTGGAAAAGATCAAAGGCAGGAGAAGAGGGGGACGACAGAGGATGAGATGGTTGGATGGCATCACTGACTCAACGGTCATGAGTTTGAGCAAGCTCCGGGAATTGGTGAAGGACAAGGAAGCCTGGCATGCTGAGGTCCATGGGGTCGCAGAGTCAGACATGACTGAGTGATCAAGAAGCAGCATTGTCTTATATATTATGGGAAAATAAAAGAGCCATGAAAGATAAAAGGACTTTGATGCTTGTTATAACTGAGAACCTCAAGTAAAGATAAAATGCAATGTTTTCCTTAAATGCTATTGCCCACATAAGGAAAACCCATAATTGAAAACTGAGATTACTGTATACTTAACTTTGTTCTCTCTCCCCAGGGCCATGGCCACTGCATTTGTTGTTGGAGTTGTGAAATATACTGAAGCTTTGTCTGGATTCCAGGTAACTTCTGCTTTGTTTTCTGTAGAATTGAGATATGGACTTGAAATGTGTTAAAACAGATATTCTAATCCCCGAGAATCCCAAATTTGGTTGTTAATGTGTTCTTCATGTTGGTGACTGCTAGATAAAGAGTATGATGTAATCTGAAAAGTGTCGGTGCTAGGCATTAAGTTCAAATTCTACCTCTTCTTAGCTGTATAAAGCTGAGCAAGTCAGCTGAGCACAACCACTTCGATCTCTCCATCCTCTATGCTGGTTAACTTGATTGGTGATGGAGGGGATCCTCTCATGATGTATGTGTGTATCAAATCATCTTGTTGTATACTTTATATGTCTTATAGCTCTTCTATTATACCTCAGTAAAGCTGGAAAAAAATGTCTCCATCCTTGAACAAGACATATTAAAACCATTGTTCTGCTTATCTTATAAAGGAATTGTGAGAATCAAACAAGATAGTATATGTGAAATCTTTTGATACTATAACACATTATAAAAATGTTAGCTATGTTATTTGGAGTCTCCAAAGCTGCTATTGGATAACATGGCTAGTATTGCCTTCACATGAATTCTTTAGTAATCATGACTTACGTGGTGTTTTTGCCTTTATATTTGTTTCAAGATGAGGATTATAGAGTCTAACGGGTTTAGTGGTTAGATGGTTGTGTTGTATATTCTCCCATTTGCCTCTTAAGAACCACTTTCTATCCTTCTCCAATCTGCTTTGTGCCCAGGGAAAGTTGACTTAACACACATTGAAATAAGATTCTCCTGCCCTGTGGCCTCTGGTTAGGTTTGGACAATGGGAGGCATGAAGGAAAGATAGGAGAACAGAAGGAAGAGAGCCCCGGTTATTTTATTTTGATGTATCTCTCCCTCCTGGGTCATAGATTGGCAGGGGCAGTGTTCTCTCCCAACAGCTAAAGCTCCTGTTCGGGCAGCACTTTCTTATACTATTGATATGTCTCACTGGTTTCCTTAAGGCTTGAGGGGTAGTAGTCATTTTCATCTGTTGCTGGCCCTGTGATGCTATACCATTTCTTGTTAATTTCTTGCTCACATCCTTGTATATATACATATAGTACATATGTGTATATGTATGTATGTGTGTGTGTGTGTGTGTGTGTATGTAGTCTCTTCATTAAACTTCCTTCAGTCATACCTTTCTGTTGTGTTGTTCCTTGCTAGAAACCTTCCTGACACAGAGGTCATTGTCAGAATCACTTTTAGTGGAGTGGTTGAGAAAGAGAGGTGGAGAAGTAAATGGAAAGCAAGAAAGAAAAGATTAATAAGGACATGGATTTTATTTTTTTCAAGAATATGGCAATGAAGAGAAGGAAAATGTTAGAGAACATCACAGCTAGTGAGAATTCTGAAGACCTAGAGAAAAAATTTTAATCAGAGATACATACTTGACTTTAGGTTGTGAATAAGAAATTAATTAGAAGGAGAAGAAAAATTATATAATTTAAGCAAAAAAGTTGTGAAATTTGAATCATATAATCTGATTAAAATCACAGATGTCAGGATTAGCCTTGTAAAGAGAGACATCTTTGAGAACAATGAAATGGCAAATAGTGGGTTAATATAAAATGAGGTAAATAATTAGGGAAATTCTTGCTGAGGAGGCTCAATTTCTTCTGCAATGTTGAAATCAAGCTCATTTGTTCAGAGGAGAAAGGATTTGTAAGGGGAGGACTGAGGGAGAATGAGAAAGGTTTGAAATGTTGGTTGTGAGAAATGGAAGAGGTAATTGTTTACTGGACAAGCTATGGACTCTAGTTGAAATGTTCAGAACTTTGGGGACTTAAAAGAGAAGTGCTTTGGAAGAATAAAAGGATAAAATACAGAGTGGGCCAGCAGGAAGGTGGTTGATGTCATCTGCCAAGTGTCTAGGCCACATGGGAAGGATAGAAACCATGAACATGGAGATACTGTTAAAAAGATGAGGTTGAGAAATTGGAGGTCCTAAAGAATATGCATTGGGAATAGAGGATTGAGAGCGTTGAAGGGGTAGATGGCTATCATCAGAGAATGATTTATTGAAATTGAAGATTCAAAAAGGAAGTTAGTAGTGACAGTAAGAGGAGGAACTATAAGTAGATACAGCAGTGTATTAGCTAATCAGAGGGGCCTGAGTGAATGACAGTTTCTTCACTGAAATTCAATATCAGCTTGGGTTCCAGAAGAGAAGGCCTTGGAATGTGAGAAATAAAAATAAATCCCCATCTTTTAAATTTCAGAAATGTGTGCTCCTAATTGCAAGTATCTTGAGAAGAACAAATAACTATATGTTTCCCATTTTAATCACCACACCTCTATTATCTAACATAATTCCTTGTACATATTAGACACTCAAATATTTGTTGAATATTTGGAAAAGAGCAAAGAAAAACAGATCAAATTTTTATTGTAAGATAATAGCTTACTAGATTTATTTGAGCAGCTAGATATATGATCATAATTATATTCTACAATAAATTCAGTATGTGCATGAGTGCTAAGTCACTTCAGTTGTGTCCACTCTTTGCAACCCTATGGACTGTAGCCCATGAGGCTCCTTTGTCCATTAAATTCTCCAGGCAAGAATACTGCAGTGGGTTGCCATGCCCTTCTCCAGAGGATCTTCCCGACCCAGGGATTGAACTCAGGGATTGAACCCACATCTCTTATGAATCCTGCATTGGCAGACGGGTACTTTAACACTAGCATCACCAATATTGTGTAGATTTCTTTCTTATTTGTATGCTAATGTTTATTTGGTACTTCTATTTTCAAAACTAATTTAATTTATATTTATTGTGATATCTATTCGAAATGACAATTTCAAATTGTCAATTTGAAATGACAGCTTTTTATAATCTTTCTCTTTCAGTTCAAATATATAGATTTAAAAAATAAGGTCTTAAATAGAGGAATGAGTGGTATGTTTGGGTTAATAATAGCATTCCAACTTCTTCATAAATGAGCTTCTATTTATGTAAGCATATCTTGAGATCTTATATTTATGTACCATATTACCATTTTGCTTCATATATAATTGTATATAACAATATATAATTATCACAATAATAACTAACATTGGGTGACAGGTGCCATTCTAAGTAGTTTACATAATTTACTTATTTTTTTCCCAAAATGTGCTGTTATTTTCCTTATTTTATAGATGAAGAAACAGGTATAAAGAAGTTAACTAACTTGCCTAAGGTCACAAAATTAGTGAGTAGATTCAAACCTAGGAAGTCTGGCACCACTGCTCAGAATACTAACTGCCACTGCTAATACAGACATAGGCTTATATACAAATGTAGGTGCATTATTCATCTACTGCTTGTTTAAATGTCTCTTTACCTTGATCTCCCTAAGGTCAAGAACACTGCATGGCACATTGCAGCTTATCAATAAATTTTGTAAACTAGTGAATAAGCTTCTCACTTTCCAAGATAATTCTGCTGTTCCCTACAGATTTTCCTATTATTTTCCAACTAACGCTCTTGGCTTTTCTTTCAAGTCTATTCCAGTTCTTATTTGGGTGGTTTGATTTGGGACGTGTTATGACATTTGAAATCTTTACATTAGAAACTTTATTCTTTTGCTGAGACAAAAATGTTTCTCTTTCTCTCCTCCTGCCAAATATCATAGCAGATTAAGTGTTTACATGAGGGGAGTCTGTAATCCAGGATTTCTGCCACAGCGGGCTTCAAATATTCTAGTCAAATCCTGCCTTTTGTCTGACTCTTCCTGATGCACTCATCAAAGCTTCACTCTGGCATCTGTTAGTCACTGAGTGCTTATTTGGAGAATGGTTGCTATCATCACTACTGCCTTTACATAGGTACCACCTAGTTACTTTTGTTTTGGCAGTTATGGGTTAAATACATTCCAGGGTCTAGTCCTGCTTAAGCTTGCTAGCTCTCTATTTTAAATTAATGCACAGTGGGTTATTTCTTAAAAGAGCAAAGCTTTCATTGAACAGGAATTTTTTCAAAGCACTCATTTTTCCTTTTTTCCATAGATGAGAGTCTTCTTTCACCATTAAGTGATGCGTTTCTCCCTCTGCCCTGCGAAGCTACACTACACTGCAGTTAATAATGACTGATGATTGAAAAGAACTTATACTTTACTCTTAAAATATTGTTTTCTTTTGAGATACATGTTTGACTATTCTTCCTCACTGCCTTGCAATCATCTTTTTAAATATTTACTTCTAGTCCATGGAATTAATATCAACCTAAAAGAGCTGTTTTACTAAGGAGTTTTTAAATTATAAATATACATATAAAGATCCTATTTTTGCTATGGTTTTTAAGTCCAATAATTCCCTGACAGAGAACCCTGTAAGAGATTAATAAATTCATTAGCAGTTACTTGATAATAGAAAACATGTTGAACTATTTTTTAAAAGCTCCTCACTTTATATATAATTACCCTTCAGTCTCCCTCCCAGCACTTTTTATCTTTTTGTTATGTCTAACATTCATTAAGTTAGAAATAGGCCACAGGGTATTTAAAATGCCTTTCCCAATTTATAAAGAGGAATAAAAGATGGAATTTTGGATTCATAAGCAGAAACTACTTATTGTAGCAACTATATGCTAGGGCTGGTCATAGTAAGCTAATCATAGTTAGGAATTCTGGCTCACCCACGTTTGTATCACCATTATCTAAGGTAATTGCAGACCTTCTTTTCCTTTACCATTCTTCTTTTCCTTTTTTCCTCTTTCCTCTAATTGAGAAATGAGATTTTGGAGTCCAGGAGAGAGGTAGAGCTGGAAATGGGATTTTGAAAGCAGTCTGAACATAAATAGTATTTAAGAATATAGGTGGGAGAGGGCTACCTAGGATGAATGTCTAGAGAAGTTAGAGAAGGAGATTTAGAAGGAATAGTCAGGTGATAAGAATAGACTGTATTTTCAAAGAAGCTAGAAGTGACTTAAGAGGGGAGGTGGTCAGCGCTGACACATGCTTATCGGAGATAGAATAAAATAAGGAATAATGTTACTGAGTCTAAGCTCATACTGCTTGCTGCACAACAGGCCAGTAAATTAAGAGAGGAGTTGTTGGGGCAAGGAATTCTTTATTCAGAAAACCAGCACACTGAGAAGATGGTGGACTGTGTCCCAAAGAATCATCTTATCTGAGTTACGATTCAAGTGTCATTTATACTAAAAGGAAAGGGATTGTGGCTGATTTTTGCAAACTTTGCTGCTGGAATCCTTTGCTCTTGCATCTGTCCATGTAATCCTGGTCACAGTGTTCCTATAAACCTCCAAGACAAATGTTATTCTCAAATGTGCAACTTTTTAATCTCTATACAAATGGAAAGTGTCACATGTTTAATGGTCAGAACCTTGAGAATGGGCTATCCTGTATATTCCAGGTTGTATTCTTTTAGTGACCAACTTATAGCAAAAGCAGTATAACACAAAGGTTAACATAGAAGAAACAGATCCAATATGGAGTCAGATTTATTCTTCCCTGTTACAATAAGGCTTGTAAGAAATAAGCTTAAGTTTGACAAATTGACTACAACTGTAATTAGGGTGCTTGGGACAAGGACCTGATTGGAGTTGGATGAAAAAAATTGGAAATGAGGAATAAAGATAATGACTTTAGACCCTTCTTTCAGGAGACATGATTTTAAAGGGAAGCAGAGAAGTGAAGGATAGCTGGAAATTTTAAGGGGCATATTTTAAATAGCGGACAGTTTAAAAACTCATTTACAAGCCAATATGAAGAATACAACATAGAGAAAGTGAGAAATAGATGATGTAAGTAGAAGGGAAATAATTTCAGGAGTAAAATTACTGTGCAGGTGAGCATCGGATCCACAGCATACTTTTCTCCATTGACCTTAGATGGCTGCATAAACTTTTTCCATGTTCAATGGAAACAGTGTTTACACGCAGGTGCACATTTTAGATTGGTGATGGAAAGGTGAAGCAGGGCTCATCTGATAATTTCTGTTTTCTCAATGAAATACAGGCAAGGTAAAATGTTTGGACTGGGGTAAAAAAGGTTTAAGAAAAGAAGAGAAGCCATAAAATAGTCATCTAGGAGACTGGAGACTAGAACTTTTGACATATGTCTGGCTTCAACATTGTCTCATCAGGGGAAAATGTGCCAACCTGTTTTAAGCACACTTGTCACTGAGAGCACATTTTTGGTTACTTACCAAGCACCATGCCTTCAACAATAGGACATATTTTGGCTCTCACTCATGGTTATTTTTTGCTCTGATTCAGATACCTAGAAATTTCTTTTATCTTGCTCTTTATCTCATTCATGAATTTAAAAACATTTTTCAGATTATATTTATTTTGTATTTCCATGTGTTTGTGTAGCAGGAGAGTTTTCCAAGTGTTTTCCAGGGAAATAGAAGTAGAACTTCTACTTCTCTGAATTTCAATTTTATCATTTATGAAATGGGAGTAATATTTACTTGCAGAATTGTGGTTAAGTATTAGAAATGACATGTATAAAATACTGGCCCTTAAAAGAAAATCAATAAATGATAGTTGTAATTATTGTTACCACTAAATATTATTCTTTTGTCTAAAAAAAAGACCTTGTTTCTACTCGCTTTTTTCCTTAGTTATTTTCTGAAACTGAAACTGTATTTTTAAATAAATCCTTTTAAAAAATAATTTTAATGTGCCACAGTGTTTCTAAGTTTCTTATGTATTAGTTTATTTGGAATATAAAATATCTTACCAAATGAAAATTTATTTGTATTTTGGGTTATATAATGTTTTAGGGCCTTGATAATATAATATTTGAGAAAGAACAGACTTCAAATAGAGACTTATTTCCTTATGAGACTTTATTCTTATTACACAAGCAAAGTTATAATTAACAATATAATTTGAAAAACCTAGTAATAACAATAAGGAAAAGCATGGAATAAAAAAGCCAGCATATAACTTGAAAGGGATTTTTGAAAACTTTCACAGTATTTTTCATATCCTCTTTGTCTACTAACATTTTGCTGAAGACTACAATGTTTTGGGGTAAAGTGTTATATCAACTGGAGTAACAAATATTAAGAAATGCTAATCATATAATTGGGGTCGCAAAGAGTCGGACATGACTGAGAGACTGAACCGAATCATATAATTTTAGTGTCAGTCTGGAGTTTTTCTTCCCCAAATTAGAAAAGCCAGGGCTATGTTTGGTATTCCCTAAAAGAATGTGAATACTACCAAAATCAATATTCAATGCTTAAAGGAGAAATACGAAATATGAAACATTGACATAGTGAATCTTTATTCTATATCTTCTTCCATGTTGCTCTGCTCTAGGACATGCATCTCCTTTTCAGGTAATAACCCATATTCATTTAGGAAAGACTCCACATCCCCGGTAAAAAATTCTTCGGCAAGCTGTTCAGTAACACTAATGAAATTGCTTAGGAGTTCCCCACCTTTGTAGACAAGCAATGTGGGGAGTACGTCTGAGGAAAAGCGGTCCCCAGCGCCTGTATTAGAAGCCTTTATTTTACAAAACTTGACCATAGGGTATTCAGCTGCAAGGCATGTTAAGCTACTGTTTAGAGCATCACAGCCCTTAACACCATCTTCATAAATGTGAACAACGATAGTGGTGATCTTCTGTTCCTTTTCAATGGTTTCCAGGAATTGCTCCCCAGATTCCAACTCATACACAAATCCATATCTGGGCCCAAAACTCAGCTTCTGGTGCATGTCCTGCATGCACTGTCTGCGGTATTTACGAAGGCAGTTTTCATCTTCTTTGTCTTTGTGGATTAGTTCATATTCTTGAACGCTCATCTGGAAATAGATGAAAGAAATGAGAGAGATCAATCAGTCAGAAATTTGTATTCCTTATACATAACAAACCCATTCTCAACTCAAAGAGTTTGCATTTGCAATCTCCTCTACCTCCATGGGGTCGCAGAGTCGGACGTGACTGAGTGATTCACTTTCACTATCTCCTGAGGTGGCCTTTTCTTCCACCTCATTTGATCAAATGTCACCTTCTTTGATTATTCTACTTAAATGTGTCCCTGCCCCACACTTTCTACCCCTTTTGCTTTATTTTTTTCCTTCATAGCAATAAATAATACTTGATATTATTGTATATGTTTACTTGTCTAATATTAGTTTTCCTAACTTTTGTGTTCTATGGGGGCAGGAATTTTTTGTGTGTCATCCATCACTCTCTAATATCTGTTTTGTGTCTGGCCCATAATAGAGGTTCAGTAATTATTTCGTGATTCAATGCATACATTAGTAATGCTGAATATAGTTGAGCTATGAGATGGTCATGGAATGTTCCAGTTTGGGTGAAAAAATACCCAACAAGGTCTACTTTAGAGTGACTTTCATAAAACTAAATACACACACGTGCACACAAGTGCCTGCATACTCACTTAAATGTGTCCCCAAAAAGTGCCTTTGGACATTATTGTCTCCTCAACAAAAGCTGTTTAAAAGATTTTGTCTAATCACTTACTGATTTTTTTGGAATCTGTAAAAAACAGCTTTTACAAATATTTGGAGTTCACCAGATTAGCCAGAAGACTAGCAGCATCACCGCCAGCTGAAAAGTTCTGGGAAATGCAAATCTGGGGACGCCACCCCAGATCTACTGAATCAGAATCTGGAAGGGTGAGGCTGAGTGAGCCATGTTTAAACAAGCTCTCCAGGTGATTCGTATGCACTGGTTTAGGCTAAAGTGAGAAAAGACCTAACTTCAGTTTGTAAGACAGCTACTTTTCACTGCAGCTGGAATATAAAATTATGGGCAGAGCCTTTCTTAATTGCAATGTCATTATGATTTAGGCAACAGAATGTTAAACACCCTCTCCCTTCACACACACATGTGCACACATGTGATATAAACGAGTGTTGATGGGATATAGTGTGATTAATTGATGTGGAACAGCCCAGAACCATGGAAGTTGGATGACCCCCAAATTTACGGAAAATTTACTATGTCTTAGATAATTTGTATAGATTATTTTCTTAATCTTCACAATAAACCTATGAGGTAGGTTTTTTATAGAAGATATCAGGATTAAGTAGAAATATCTGGTGCTTTTGTTGTTTACTTCTCTTGTTTCTTCCTCCTATATTTGTTTTTCTAATGTCCTCATTCTCTCTTTTTTTTATCTCATTCTTCTTATCATATTATTTTTTCTGCTTTAAGGTTATCTTTCCAAATTATTTTAACCCTAATCATTGTTAAATGTTTTGTATAATTTATAAGTTGCTATCATAGTTCTTTGTTAAACAGACTGAACCACAAATAACAATTTACATACACATTATATAATAAGAGACAAATGAGAATTTTTTAAAATGCTCTTTTTTTGAAAAAATATCATGGATATATTGCGGCTTATTCTGCTTACCTTCTTCCTCCTTGTTGGGGTCCTTTAGTGGGCCGGAACCTGGTGGTACGGAGTCGACAATAAGAAAGTGAAAGAGAGAAAGAGGCTGATATTCCCTGGTTTACGCAGAGGACCGATAAAGCCCTTGACACAGGACTTGCATCGCTCACAAAGGCACCAGGCGCCCTCTCGAGGGGGTGAAGGCACAAAGTGCCTTCTTGAGAGGGTCTTAGAAGCCTGGGCAGGAAAGTGAGCATGACGGGTCTCCACACTTCAGAGAATCAGCCAGAAAAAGAGAGAGAGAGAGAAACAAAAAAGACATGGGGACCTAAGCTCTGATGGAGCAAAGGTGCTTTAATGATTTTTCTATGAGTATATTTAGGCTGTGGTGCAAGAAACTTCTTTCGGGAATGATAGAGATCAGAAAACCAAACGTACAGCAACCGTTACCAGGGGAGCAAGGGGTAATGTTAATCACACCGTCAGGAGACAATCCATATCTCAAGAAAGGGGAGCAAGACTAAACAGTTTTGTCATAAAGAGAATGTTTACAAAAGGAGACCCAAGCCTGCCTCACACAATGACCTCAGTCCCTGGGAACCGCGTGCTGTTCCGCTTGAAGAGGGACAAAGGACTCATGAGAGACAGCACATAGGAATCCTCC
Organism: Dama dama; assembly: GCF_033118175.1. Classification (NCBI taxonomy): domain Eukaryota; kingdom Metazoa; phylum Chordata; class Mammalia; order Artiodactyla; family Cervidae; genus Dama; species Dama dama. Next base: position 63,786,931 of record NC_083694.1, read on the forward strand.
CGTCAAACATTCCCTGACACCTTCTCCTTGGAAGGAGGAAGCTGAGAACTGTCAATAAACCCCACCCTTCCACTTAACCAATATTGTCAGTTTGGTCAGTGTCTTTTCATACTTTTTTACATATGTTCTCATATAATCATTTCAGCATAAATACAAATATAGTGTTTGTTTTCTATTGCTGTAGAAAATGGTATCATAACTTTTTGTATCTTGCTTTCTCATATTGTGGAACTGTCTCTAAGTCAGGTATGTATTTGTAACTCATTCTTTTAACAGTTGCCTATGCTAACTTTTAGGCAAAGGCATTTACTGCATTCCTCTTTTTTTTTTTTTTTGCTAATACAAACAATACTTTAATAAAAACATATTGTAGATTATTAATAATAAGTAATAGATTTTTTTCTTATCTTACCTTTCTGCTGAATCTTTCTTTTGAGTCTTTGTCATCTCTATTCTGAGGAGAAGACATTTGTCTGAGAATCTCCTTCTTGCTAGGTGCAACTGAATCATTATCTTCACTCTCCAATTTAAACTTTCTCCAATCATTTATTACTCCTTTGGGGCCTGAAATAAAATTTAAAGCAAATTGTCTCCCTTTTCCATGTTTCTTCCCTCTCTCTCTTCCTTCCTTCTTTTCCTCATTTATATAGCTAAATTTATCAATCTTCCTTTATGATTTCTTGGTTTTGTGTCATACTTAGAAGGTCACTGTCATTATGAAATTAGTTTTCATGGATTTTTGTTTAGTATTCATATGAATTCATTCAAACTCCTGACTAAATCTAAAAATTCTATATGATCATTAAACAGAGAAGGGAGTATTACTTTAATGTTCAATAGAGTTAAACTTGAATTTAAAAATTTAAACCATGCTATTTGACTTTTAAACTCTTGTTAGTGGTATATAGACAGCCACACACAATTTAACAGATCAAGAAAACAGGCTTTGGATAAAATGAAGTCTTAGTTATTCTGGAAGAATATTGAAATCAATTTTATTTAAGATTTTTAAAAATTAGTGTATTTTTTTAGATTAAAAGAATTAAAATTAAAAACTCAATTTATTTATTTTTCTTTTGGTCTTCTATTATTTACAATTGCAAAGAAAGCCCACAGTGGGGGAGATTAGGAGAGAAGAAAAGTCACTTAATTATAGTGTAGATAGAGAGGCTTTATCTACAAGCAAAAAATTTTATCTATCAGCAAGAAATTCTCAATAATCAGTGTTTTTCTCTTTCTTTGATATCTAAATAAAATTGTTTCAAAAGTATTTGATATCACATTAATTTATACAGTCAAATATTTTTTAGATGATTCCATCAACCCATTCAAAATTATTACTTAAGTTTCGTACTGAGTAATGATAAGAGATCTCCAAATTTAATTTTAATTTTACAATTGTTTTTTCTTTCTGACTTTGCTTACCTGTGTGTGAGGCCTGTCCTTCAAAGTCTTCCTCCAAACTTTGGCTTTTCGCTTCTTCCATTTTAGAGATTTAGTTTTGATATGATCTATAGGATGAATAAAGAAGTAATGATGACAGATGAATTCTAGGAGAAATAGATGTATATATATTCTGCTGTCAGGTTCCATGTAAGTTAAGGGTTGTCACTAAGTGATATAGTGTTTAGCATTCTGCCTACCTCATAAAAGGACATTAGTTTAATATTTGGGTCATTAAAGATATTTTGACCTAAGAATTTTACATAATTTATAGTTTGTCTTTACTTAAAAAGTCTTCAGTTTAGGTCTATGTACTTAGTATTATTTATTACTGATTTTCTTTTTTATTACTGTTACCAAATTTCATAAAATTATCACTTTATATAATAATAATGTTTTAATTACTAATAATTACATACTTACTATGAACACTTGTATGTGCCTGACATTGTATCAATCATTTTATGTGTCAAAAGTCACTTAATTCTCACACAACCATATGTAGCAGGGACATTGTTAACAGCATTTTACAAGCGAGGAATCTAAAGGACAGGGAGTTTAAGTTCTACTAGCTTAAGATCACATAGTAAGTGGTAGAGCAAGGATTTGAACCTACATTTGATTTTAGAGCTGAGTCTTAAAGCATTAACTTTTAAATGGAAGTTAAGATACTGTATCATTTTTTCTCAGTATGGTTTGACAAATCCAGCTTCTAAATTGGCATTAAAGATTTATGATCTTAAGGAACAGTGTAATTTGAAGCCTTATACCATAATTGCTCTCCATACCATAAAGCACGTTTTGGTGATGTCACCCACCAAGCAAATGGAAGCAACCAGTAACTATGCCTATAGATTTTTGAGAAGCTAAAATAAATTGTCACAAAATCCACTGAAAGCTTGTGGAGTTTTATTCTTAGAAAACTCCTTGATGCCCTTGTGTAGAACTTATTTACTCTTAGTTCACATTCAAATCCAACTTATTTGCCTATTTATCTTTCCATTATTTGGAAAACTCTCATAAACATACTAACACATTCCCTAAGAAGGTCTCTATAGTTGTGATTTTCTTGAAATTTTCAAGTCAGGGGAGGGTAAACTAACAGGGGGATATACTCTCTTTTTACTCTTTCTCCCCCTTCTACTCTTTCCCCTTTGTCTTTTTCTTTTGAAGTCAGTTTTAAGCAGTGATATCATCCAGCTTATGTGTTGATCCCTCTTAATTTTTTGTTGATATACAGTGAGCTTGGTCTGTTTGGTGTTTCCCCAAGGCACAGAATGGTAAACCAGAACTCTTTGTCTCAATTCCGTTTTTTGCTGGGACTTCTGCCCCTAACATTTGCACTGCTATCTTAATTTTATTGTTTCCCTCGTTACAATTCCTACTCAGAATCACTGGAGGTCAAAAGTCTTTGCCAGTTTGATTGCCAGTTTGAACAGGAGAAGACTTTTAAGAAAAAGCTGTCAAGGGGATGCCAACCTTATTCCACAATATATATGTGACTATAAATATACAACTGACAAAGAATTAATCTCCAAAATATACAAGCAGCTCATGCACCTCAATACCGGAAAAATAAATGACCCAATCAAAAAATGGGCCAAAGAACTAAACAGACATTTCTCCAAAGAAGACATACAGATGGCTAACAAACACATGAAAAGATGCTCAACATCACTCATTATCAGAGAAATGCAAATCAAAATCACAATGAGGCACCATCTCACGCCAATCAGAATGGCTGCCATCAAAAAGTCTACAAACAAATGCTGGAGAGGGTGTGGAGAAAAGGGAACCCCCTTACACTGTTGGTGGGAATACAAACTAGTATAGCCACTATAGAGAACAGAGTGGAGATTCCTTAAAAAACTGGAAATAGAACTGCCATACGACCCAGCAATCCCACTGCTGGGCATACACACTGAGGAAACCAGAATTGAAAGAGACACATGTACCCCAGTGTTCATCGCAGCACTGTTTACAATAGCTAGGAAAGGAAGCAACCTTGATGTTGCTTCTATGAAGACAAGTGGATAAGAAAGTTGTGGTACACAATGGAATATTACTCAGCTATAAAAAATGCATTTGAGTCAGTTCTAATGAGGTGGATGAAACTGGAGCCTATTATACAGAATGAAGTAAGTCAGAAAGAAAAACACCAATACAGTATATTAATGCATATATATATATGTATATATATATATATATATATATATATATATGAAATTTAGAAAGATGGTAATGACGACCCTGTATGCAAGACAGCAAAAGAGACACAGATGTAAAGAAAAGACTTTTGGACTCTGTGGGAGAAGGCAAGGGTGGGGCGATTTGAGAGAATAGCATTGAAACATGTATATTACAATATGTGAAATAAATGACCAATCCAAGTTCAATGCATGAAACAGGGCACTCAGAGCCAGTGCACTGGGAAAACCCAGGGCATGAGATGGGGAGGGAGGTGGAGGGGGGTTCAGAATGGGGAGACACATGTACCCCTGTGGCTGATTCATGTCGATGTATGGCAAAAACTACCACAATGTTGTGACGTAATTAACCTCCAGTAATAATAAATAAATATCTAAAATAGATCATTTTAATTTTGAATAGCTTTAGTTGTGAAAAAGAATAAAAGAAAATGAAAATAAGAGAAAAACAGAAATAAGTGAATGTTGTTGGACAAAAGAATCCACTTAATCACCCACTGGGATTACTTAATAATTTTTGCATCTAAGAAAAATTAATATCAATTTTCTTCAGAAGAACAAAGTAATGGAAAGTGTTTGATAACTTCAATAGCTATTTAGTCCTCAGAAAGCTAGTTTCAAGCTAGTTTCTCCTTTTTTTTAAATTGGTATTTCAAATGAATGACAGTGAAAGGGCTAGTCTCTTTTATTTTGCAAAAGTAAATTGGTAATTTGGGATAGCTACTATTTACAATAAATGTACATAAGTTTAAGAAAACCTATGTGAAATTTTACTTCACCTGGTGAAGAGAAAGAAGGATCCTGCTTCTTAACCTGTTTCTTGCCAACCTAGTTGGCAATCTAGTGGAGAAAAAAGAAATTTCAGTTTTCAAAAAGACTTTCACCAATTTCAAGGAATTCTTTTACTGAAAAGATAATCCAGTTACTTGGGGAAAACCTGATCCATTGATTGTATTAGTCTATGTTAAGAGTAGACTGTGGGGGACTTCCCTGGTGGTCCAGTAGTTAAGAATCCTCCTTGCAAAGTGCAAGACCTGAGTTTGATCCTGGGGAACTAAGATCCCACATGCTGCAGGACAGCCAAGCCCACACACCTGCACACCTCAAGTACTGAGGCTGGCTGCCACAATTAAAGAGAAGCCTGTGCGCTGCAGCTGAGACCCGCCACAGCTAGGAAGAAAAGAATAGACTATGGACCAGCCTTTCCTCTGGACTCTGAGTTACACGAAGAACGAAACTCATCTAGTATGGCATTCAGAAGTTCTAAAACTTAGGTAAGCCAAGTTGCCTGTGTAGTAAAAGATAGAGTCCATTCCTTACCTAGTGCCTCCATTTGAGTTAGAGTACACAGATTGGTAAAATTTACAACAGAGACAGACATTGGAAAAAAATTGGAAGAGGCGTATTTGCTTGCACTGCTTGAAGACACAAGCCTATTAGTTATTGGTAAGTTTGAGCTACACACCTGTTAATATCCCCTTCATCAACTAACTCCGAGGTTTTCTGATTATCTCAAATAGTTTATCTTCTTCAAAATTTGCTTTTGTATCCTAAAATTAATCTAGTTAGTATTTGGAAGGTGCTTAGATGATTGCACATAGTAAGTGCTATGTAAATCTATAAAATAAAATAAAAATATTTCTATGTATTTCTATGGATAATAGTCATTTAAAAATATGATTAATGTTTAATTTGCAATGGTATTATTAGTTCCTAAAAAATCCATGTCTACTTTAAGTTAAAAGGATTTAAAATAATAATAAGATTATTACAAGACTTTGTGTTATTGTAAACACAATAATATTATAAATACAATCATATTATTACTGTAAACAATACAATATTACATGGTGACTTATAGATGTCATTGGGAATAACAGATGTGATTGGAAATCGGTGATAAAATCAAGCAAGAAGACAAAAAATCTGCCACCTTCCCCAAGATTTACTGTGGTTCAAGAATTACTCTATTTTCCATATGATATATTATAAAAATCTGTGTTAGTGTTCTTTTTTATTTCAGACAGTTATGATACTGTTTCAATTAATAAAATCTGTGATAAGTAAAAATTGTGTTTGGATGACCTTTGACAGACTACCACTCAAATGAGTACTACAAAACTCTTAAAAGTGAAACTAAATATTGGTGAGAAATAGAATTTAAAAGTATAATTCTACCAAGTTAGGTTTTATTTTTCTCTTAGCTTAGGATTTAATAGTATGTTAAAATAATAGCTTATATGGGATAAGATTTTTCAAACTATGTCTTCAAAACTCTTAACACCCCCCATCCATGGTTTAGTAGTTACTAAGAAATAAAATGTGACAATTTAAAACAATTTTTCTTTTAGTTCCTGTTTTGCACATAATAGTGATCTGGAATAAAAAGGAAGTGAGTAAAATTCTTAAATATTTGCTTTTAAAATCTCTCTAAAAACCCCAAATCCACCCCTAGAATATTTCATTGTTATCATTATTCCTGTTCACATGAGACTGTGATGACATTCACTAGTCATTTTATATATGTTGATTTCATCTAATCAAAATGTCTAGTTTCGAACTGACTATAGACTCTCAGTGTTCCTGAAGAAGAGCTTTGCTTTCAGTACTAACTGTTGTAATTTACTGGTGAGTTTTCAAATAGTGGGATCATGTCATCACTGAACCTTAAACTGATTTCTGTCCTAGCATCCACAACAATTTCTAAAACTTATCTTACATGCTTCATTACTGTAAGTTCTTCCAGGACAGAGACTAGTCTTTACTTGTCACTGTCTTACTTCTGATAATTGTTTCACATGTTGTAAAAAAAAGTCCATAAATGACGGCAGCAATTTAGAAAGAATCTAAGTGGTATGTCCACGTTATATACACACTATTTTAAATGTTCACAAAATCTTTTCCTCATTTTTCAGATGTGAATTCTCAGGCTCTGAGAGATTCAATGACTTGCCAAAGCTCACAGAGGTGGTATGGAGTAGATAGAACTCAATTTCAAATCCAGGTTTCTCTGACTTCCAAATTTCTAAAAGCCTTGTTTTTTTCACTATTCAATAGCATGCTTAATGAGTGAATGAATTAATGAAACAAATCCACCTAATTCTTGTATAAGCATTAAAACCAAGATGAGAATATGAAAAATAACAATCAATAAGTCACTGTGTCCTTATTCTTTGAGATAATACTTATTCTAATGATATATTTCTTGAGATAGTGTATATTTGAATTATATATTTCTTGAGATAGTATTTATATAAATTATATATTTCTATGCTTTGGATTAAACCTCATTCATTTATACTAAATGTAATAGAAAAGTCTGTTTATTTCAAGTTTTCTGAATAAATTCTAAATGACTGATAATGACTCTGGAAAGTTAATGCAAAAGACAAAATGGCTTTGCTTGCTGTTGGTTCTTGACAGTCATACATATTGCCTGAGAATTTATCATCAATCCTATGTCTCTGGATCACTGATAAAAGCCAGTGTAATAGGCAATATGCATCAATTTTGTATCAAAATACAACTGCAAAATGCTCTTTATAGAACTACTCTCGCTTGTATAGCAAAATTATGGAAATGTTACACTGATCTTTGTGTTGAGATTTGTGTAGCAAAGTGAGATACTTCACTCAAAGATTCATCTCAATCATTTTAAGATAATTAATTCTACATTCCAAATAATGATATTTGCATTTTTCAATGTGAAAGTGTTAGTCGCTCAGTCGTGTCCAACTCTTTGCGACCCCATGGACTGTAGCCTGCCAAGTTCCTCTGCTCATGGAATTCTCCAGGCAAGAATCCTGGAGTGGGTTGCCATTCCCTTCTCCAGGGGATCTTCCCAATCCAGGATTGAACTCAGGTCTCCTGCATTGCAGGCAGATTCTTTACCATCTGGACACCAGGGAAGCCTTTTTAATTGTAACTGAAGAAACAGTTCTATGACTTCAGCAATCTTTAAGAGCAAATTCAAAAATTAAGCCTGTTTCTTAGTCCTGTTTTTATGTAGCTCAACTTTTATATAACTTTTATATAGAATCTTCTCAATGTGTGGCATATGTTTTCAAGCTAACACTTTAGTCTTTAAAACTTTATACCACTTTTCTACTTGTCAAAAATCACATATAAACCTAGTTTACTGGTGACTAGTCTGCTAGGGCTGCTATAACAAAATGTGATGGACTTTGAGGCTTAAACAACAGATATTTATTTTCTTACATTTCTGTAGCCTAGAAGTCTCAGATTAAGATCTGGCAGGATTGATTTCTGGTGAAGCCTCTCTTACTGGTTTGCAGAAAGTCACCTCCCTGTTATTAAATGATACAGAGAGCTGGAGTTCTGACGTCCCATATTGTCAGGACACTAATCCTATGGATCAAGGCCCTACCCTCATAACCTCATTTAACCATTAATTATTTCCTTATTAATTACTTATCTCAAAACGCCATCACATTTGGGATTAGGTCATCAACATATGAATTTGGGGGGATACAGTTGAGTCCATAGCACCTGACTCTTAATTGTAAAGCATTATCTAAATTATATAGATTCTGGCCACTATTTCTGTACTTATATATGGCCTGTCTTTCCCTTACTTTGTAAAGCTTTGGTATTGGGCCTCAGCATTTCTCAGATTTCCCCAGCTATCCTTTAAGAATGGCAGGTAGGGAAATGAGGCATAGTTAGGATTATGTTGCCCATTTTTTAGATTGTTTATTAGTTCTTTCTCTGCTCTGAATCCACATACCTGGGATGCCACAAAAGGTCAGTTAAATATATAGGCCAGGAAACTCCTACATATCAAATAATACAAGTGCCAGTTATTTTCTTGGCCAGTCTTGGCGTTGTTCTGATGTCTGTGGAAAATTATTGATGTTCTATGCTAACTACCCATTGGGTCTAGCTGGTTAAGAATGGTAAAGGTGGCTCAGTGGTAAAGAATCTCCTGCCAGTGCAGGGGATGCCGATTTGATCCCTGGGTTGGGAAGATCCTCTGGAGTAGGAAATGGCCACCCACTCCAGTATTCTTGCCTAGCAAATTCCATGGACAGAGGAGCCTGCAGGGCTGCAGTCCACATGCTAACTACAATACAAACTACAATACAATACAGTACAACCTATTGTGTTAAAAAATAGATCAAAAGAGTGATACATAGACTTTGTTCAGAAAGTATGGGTTCACCTTGGTCTAGGTCAGATTAAGTAACTATGGTACATTTAAGAATACACTGTTTATCAGTATTTTCCGTACAGAGGGAAAAATTGTTTTAAGCATTTCAATGAGTATTATTTGCTGTTGAGAAGTAAAAGGCCCAAATGCCAGAGCAGGGGGAAGCCTCCATAGAAATATTCCGTTTTATTTACTAGAGCTGAGGCTTAGCTAAATGTGTTTTCATTCCTTCTCTTCTTTTTAGTTGTAGTTTAAGGTTTTAGATGCTGTATTCTGACACCGGTTTCTCTAAGTACAAAATAAAAGAGATCCAATAACCAAAGATAAAAATGGTCTTGTTGTGACATACATGGCGTCTTTCCATGAACATCAAAAATGTAAAAATCACAGAGTATTAAAGAATCTTCAATGTGAAATTTTTGAAATAATTTTTTGTTGTTATTATACAATTTAAAACAAATAACCTTCCCCCTCTCTTATACATGAATGCATATGTTCCCTTTGGAAAACACATTGAATAAGAAGCTGTTTCAGTGAAGGTGCTGTACTAACAATGGCATTATTATGTCTGAACTTGACTAGCCACGAGATATAAATAACTGACTGGGAATAAAGTACTGAAGTGCTTGATTAAAATAATTCTTTAACTTATATGAACTGGGATATACCAAATTATCTATCTTTAAGCCATACTTAGAACATACTGTGCCATTAGGTGGATAAAACCAAGCAAAACTTCTTGGTGAAGAAAGTCTATAGATATTCTGCTTCACCTTCACTTTTGATAGAATTCTAGATTCTGTGTCTTGGTCTGTACTCCACAAGGATGATACATCCATGCAGGACTTCAGGTTCTACATTTTCCTACCTTTAACCATACGTCTTCTTATATCTTTGCCTTCCTGTGTTTTCCAAGGTGACTGTGAGCTAATCTGATCAACTAAGCCAGGCTAATGTTCTCACCAGTGCCAGTATATTAATGTCAGATGTTTTAACCCCTGCCGCAACTGTCTTACCAATGACATATGGGCTCCTGTAGAAAACAGTTCTGCTTTTTCTTTCTTTTTTTTAAAAAAAAGTGATTAGTGGTAGGAATTTCACATCAGATAGGTCTGACGGCACCATATCAGATCATGGAAGTTATTACTGGACTTGTGAAGACATCATTATCTCTCAGATCACAGAAGTAACTGATGATTTCACCCAAGCCACAATTTCCTCTTTCTCTACCCCATTCCACTATTTTATGTACTGACTATGAATTAGAGACTTTTAGTAAGAATTAAGTGGTCTTGCTTTAATATTAATATAGAAGGGATTTTATGCCTCACATCAGTTAATTTCTTGAATTACTCTCTAATTGGTTTATTTATATATATCTTCTACCCAGTGAAGAATTAGCTTCTTGTGGGCAAGAACCGTGCATTGCAATGCTTCCAAGTGACAGTATAGCATAATGATTAACAACACATAAACTCTTAGGTTCAAATCTAGTTCTGCCTGTTACTGGCTATGTGATGTTGATCAAATCACCAAATTCTCTCCGCTTTTGTTTTCTCTAACTGTAAGATTGGAGTGATCAAATAGTGTTTACCTCAAACAACTGTGTAAAGATTAAATGATATAAAATGTATGGTATTGGGGGGGAGTAGTAGGAACTTTATAGGTATTGAGTGGGCTTTGCAGGTGGCTCAGATGGTAAAGAATTTGCCTGCAGTATCGGAGACTTGGGTTTGATCCCTGGGTCAGGAAGGTCCCTTGGAGAAGGGAATGGCTACCCACTCCAGTATTCTTGCCTGGAGAATTCCATGGAAAGAGGAGCCTCGTAGGGCTACAGTCCATGGGGTCACAAAGAGTCAGACATGACTGAGTGACTAATGCTTTCTTTCTTTTTTCACTTTTCAAAGTGATAATTAGCAAGTAATTAAAAGTTTTAGGTACTAAACCCAAATATTTAAAATTCAGTTCAGTTCAGTTCAGTCGCTCAGTTGTGTCCGACTGTTTGCAACCCCATGGACTGTTGCATGCCAGGCCTCCCTGTCCATCACCAAATCCTGGAGTTTACTCAAACTCGTGTCCATTGAGTCGGTGATGCCATCCAACCATCTCATCCTCTGTCATCCCCGTTTCCTCCTACCTTCAATCTTTCCCGGCATCAGGGTCTTTTCATATGAGCCAGTTCTTCGCATCAGGTGGCCAAAGTATTGGAATTTCAGCTTCAGCATCAGTCCTTCCAATATAGTCATACTAATATAAATTTTATTTTGTGATCAATATGTATATGCACTTCTTATGTCTAATTAGCTCCCTCACCCAAATACATGTGCATATGTATGTGTGTTGTGTGTGTATGTACACAGCCACACACATATTGTATATTTATCTCAAAGCTGTTTTATTCTCTTATTTCATTACTGACTAAGATCCTTTACCATATACTTTGACTTACTTCTAGCAAGGTCTGGTTGCCACAAGGCATTTAAGAATGTGAAACCTGAAAAGGAAGTTAATTTGAGGTCATGAAATATGGGCTAATAAAATGTACATGAAATTGCCTTGAAAACAATAGTAAAGAGATTTTCTAAAGATGCATACATAAATGGAAAATGGGAAGTGATTTTAATTTGAATGTGACACACTTGTTTTCCAGTGAATTACTTCTCTACTTCTATTTTTTTTAACTCATAAGTGATTTTCTCTTTAAATTTCAGCATTTATGTCACAGTGATTCATATATTTTCTGAATTTCAGTTGTCTAGCGGACTTTGCAAAGACAATAACAGCTCTCAGGATTTCTGTTATCACTTCTAGTCTGTTTAGTTGTTAATTTGGGGGGAGGTCAACTTTTGTATTTTCACATCATAAGGAGATTTTTCTTTAAAAATAAATCCCCAGAAAGATGAGTGGGATATGGGACACAACATCTTCAAAATGGCTGTAACAAATAATGCTGAGCAAATGATTGGCTCTAACTAAGCAAATACTCTTCCTTTCCCTTACATATGAAACTCAAGTATTGACACTATTGAAAACATCCCTTACTTTATTACTTTTTTCCCCTGTCATTTATGATAATGTTTATGATAAATTTATAGAAGAATTGTAATAGGAACTTTAATGTAAGACACTGCAGAGCAGGTAGAATGTTTTCTCAGCTTCTACCTTTCTCAAATAGTTTTGATTTTTCAACAGATGAGACAGGGCAAGTGGAAGATGTAGGGAGGCTTTGAACAATTTGTATCTCAGGAAGGTACAACAAATAGCAATCTATTTCTCAACTAGTATCATCAATAAAAAATATTCTTGGAAAATAAGAGTTTTCAAATTATAACTGAATTATTGTTCCTAATAAATGAAGAAGACAGTAACTTATCCAGGTTTTCTCTTACTGCATATAGATATTTTCTTATTTGTTCTGAAAAAAAATAGAAATGTCAAAATCCTATGGGAAATTCAGAGCAGATATATCTTGTATCTTGTAAAAGCGCTATACCAGGACATACTATTTGAATTCCATTATAGACATCACAGATGGTTTATATATACTTATATATTTGACAGCAGAGAAAGAAATGGCAACCCACTCCAGTGTTCTTTCCTGCAGAATTCCATGGACAAGAAAGCCTGGTGGACCGCACCCCATGAGGTTGCAAGGAGTCAGACATGACTGAGTGACTAACACACATATTTGACAACAGCTTATGCAACATTAAATCCAGTTTATAAACATAATATTTAGGCAAAAAATTACTGTGGTGAATCACGTGATGTTTAAAATTTTTTCTAGCTTTAACATTAGGTAATTCTAAGTAGCATAAATAGTGGTCAAATATATATATATAAAATATATATATAATGGATATATATAGTGTATATTTAAATATATATTTAAAACATATATATATATATATATATATATATATATATAAAATGTGTATCTTTGCAGTTAATAAAAGTATTCCATGGAAAAAGAATGGGAAAACCTCACTACATTTATTTTCATGATGTAAGCTGTAAGTTTTATTAGTAGTAATAACCACCTCCACAGGAACAAAATACAAAAAAAAAAAAACAAAAAACCCAGAAAACAATTGAAAGGAAAATTTTACCTGATTTAATAAATCTCAACAAACCCCTTTATTTTTTTTAAATATCTCATTAAATTCTTGAAGTAACCTTCTGAAACAGACATTATTATCCTTAAAGATTAAAATAACAACAACAAAAAAATATAATATCAATAAGAAAACCCAGAAACACACAATTGGTTAAGTATTTGGTTCAGAGATCTGAGAGAGCTTTAGTGCTGAATGCTAATACTCCCTTTCACAGTTTGGGAGTCAACTTCACAAAGTGTAAGGAATCATCACTTCTTCCCTTCAGTTCACCCTTCACTCAAAGGAAGGACTGTAGAATTATAAATTTCAAAGTTAAATCCTCTATTCATGGTTTTAACTTTCTAGAATATCATTTTCAAAATTGTGTGTTTACTCTGAACTTAATGAAGATGACTTGTGCAAATCGCTTTAAAAGGGAAAGATATACAGTACTTAGGGTCTTCCCAGGTGGCTCAGTGGTAAAGAATTTGCCCACCAATGCTGGAGACACAGGAGAAGCAGTTTAGATCCCTGGGTAGGGAAGACTCTGAACTTAATGAAGATGACTTGTGCAAATCACTTTAAAAGGGAAAGATATACAGTACTTAGGGTCTTCCCAGGTGGCTCAGTGGTAAAGAATTGGCCACCAATGCTGGAGACGCAGGAGAAGCAGTTTAGATCCCTGGGCAGGGAAGACCGCTTAGAGGAGGAGATGGCCACCCACTCTAGTATTCTTGCCTGGGGAATCCCGTGTACAGAGGAGCCTGGTGGGCTGTTACAGTCCATAGGATCGCAGAGTCAGACACGACTGAGCACACATGCACACACAGTATTTAATTATCTTCATAGTGGATAAATATTACTTAATGTTACTTAGAAATATTTTTTAAAGAACTCACAATAATATATAAACAGTGAAATCATTATTTCCCCCCTAAGGTAAAATTTTTAAAATAATATTATCAAGAAGACTACCTGCAGACTCACAGTTTAGTTTTCTGTGCCTGGTGTCCTTGATTGTGTTCGGTGGATAAGAATTACTGTCTGCTAAACTCCTCTTGAAGTGGAACAGGTTTAAGCTCAGATTTAAGATCCCTGGATATTGATGACCCTTACAGAAATAGCTCTGAACAAGTAATAGGATTGAGATAAGAGAATTAACAAAACCTATTCATTAACAGTGAGGAAAAAAATAAACTGAAAAAAGTAGAGCTTCGAGTCCTGTGACAAGTAGAGCCTTTGGTCACCAACGTTACATTATTTGAGAAGAAGATTATTTCTTTTTATCATAGGCTGTTAATAGTTATCAGAAATTCACATGTCATTTTCTGAAAGAAAAAATCAGTTTTTCTGATCAAATTTTTTTTTTTGATCCAACAGTAATAACTGTCCTTCTCAACAACTTCTTTTGGCATAGTCCATCTTTTCCCTTTAAAATGGTCAAACAGCCATTTCTTGTCCCTTTATAGTGCCCTGAAATGTCTTACGTCTTTAAAACATCTGCTAGTTCTTATTCTTTTGTTTAAATTGTAGAAAAGTTTGAATACAGTTTTTAGTAATGTTTATGACTTTTGCCTTGCATCTTCCATCTGCTTTGGAAGGAAAGTAGAACATCTTTCCTTGTTCTTATTTGTTTCTTTATGGTAGTCATTTCACTTTTCTTCCATGTGCCATTCAAAACAGTGAACTCTAATTCATAAACAATTCACTGACTAGCCCCCTCTTTGCTAGGGGATGCTTTCTAAAATGTTACTGCGGTCTTTGGATATTAGACTTTTATAGTGAGCCTGTTGGTTCAAGGCTACCCCATAGAATGGATATTGTATAATCTAAGAGTAGTCAGCTTATCTATAGTTTATAAGATACACCAAATGAGTGAGAGACAGCAAGTACATGAGTTTTTATTTATTACAATAAATAAAACAATGAAAACGAATATGTTTAGTCCCATAAGCATGTGTTGAGCACCTATTTTGTATCAAGCAAGCAGTACCTAGACACTGAGGATACAAAGAAAATTAGGCCCTATTCCCTATATCATGGGACTTAGTCCAGCAAAGGAGATAAGCGAGTAAAAGTATAATCACAATGACATGGTATAATAACCACAAAATCAGGAGTCTGTAAGAGATATTCTGTGGTATACATCGAGTTCATTTTTGTCTTTTTCTTTTTATCTTTTATCTTTTTCTTGTACAGACTTTTAATAATATTTTTTAGGTTGGCAGAGTCATTTATGGGTGTATTTGATTTCTGAACTTTAGTTTTATTGTTTTCTCCTTTGTATTTTTCCTCATTGTTGCTAGTTTTCACCATTAAAAAATTCTTTTCCTGTTTTAAAAAAGATGTAGGGAAAGTAGATAGATGTGTTTAATTTGCCATCTTTTTTCTAACACCTTTCATTCTCATGGCCAAATTTCACACCTAACTTTGCCAAAGTAGGAAATTTAACTTACTCTATGCTTAAAACTGGAAACTTGTAATTTGGAAGAGGACAAATATTAATGTATAATATTAATGGCAATTCAAATGAAAAAATCTAAATTCATATGTTATAAGGTTTAACTCATACCATTTTGCTTCAGGTCACTTCAGCCAATGGACTGGCATAATTTGGCAAAGTTCACACCCTTGGTTTAATCAGTTTTAGCCAGGAGGCAAAGATATATGATCTAAAAAGGGTTACCTCTTCAGATAGGGCTGGGGCACTTTTGGTTATAAAGGCCATAGGTGAGTGACATCATTTTTACTAAAATAAATCCTTGCTTATTTTGAGCTCAGAAACATCTCTCTCACTCTTGAAATAGCAAAATAAAATTTACAGCTGGGAGAAAATGTTGGAAGCTAGACTAAAATGCTGAAGTGACTTACTAGAATGAAATAGTGCTGTAATCTCTTCTGTTTAGTATTTTATTTCCCTTTCCAATATGTGTTCTCTTTCTTATTTAAAATTTATTCTCCTTGATTGAGGAGATGAAAGAAAAGTAAGAATTTCATAGTTCTCTCTTGCAATTTTCTACTGAAGAGAAGACCTACATCTTCCTTCATTGTTTTGCTCTGAATGTAATTCTAAGTCTCCTGTTGTTTTTAGCATTTTTTAAAATTGGAATATAATTGCTTCTTGGGCTCTAAAATCACTTGCCTTTTCTTGGGCTTCTAAAATCACTGCTGATGATGACTGCAGTCATGAAATCAGAAGACAATTGCTTCTTGACAAGAAAGCTATGACAAACCTAAATGGTGTGTTGAAAAGCAGAAACGTTACTCTGCCAGCAAAGGTCCATATAGTCAAGACTGTGGTCTTCCCAGTGGTCATGTACAGTTGTGAGAGTTGGACTGTAAAGAAGGCAGAGCACCAAAGGATTGATGCCTTCGAACTGTGGTGCTGGAGAAGACTCCTGAAAGTCCCTTGGACTGCAAGGAGATCAAATCAGTCAATCTTAAGGGAGATAAACCCTGAATACTTGTTGGAAGGACTGATGTTGAAGCTTAAGCTCCAGTATTTTGGTCATCTGATGCAAACAGCTGACTCATTGGAAAAGTCCTTGATGCTGGGAAAGACTGAGGACAGAAGGAGAAGAGGGCATTAGAAGATGAGATGGCTGGATGGCATCACTGATGCAATGGACTTGAACTTTGGGTGATGGTGAGGGACAGGGAGCCCTGGCATGCTTAGTTCATGGGGTTGCAAAGAGTCGGACATGACCGAGCGACTGAACAACAACATAATTGCTTTCCAACATTGCATTAGTTTCGGCTGTGCAGCAAAGTAAATCAGTTGCACATACACATATATCCCCTCTTTTTCGCATTTCCTTCTTGTTTAGGTCACAGCAGACCATTGAGTAGAGTTCCGTGTGCTATACAGTCTGTTCTTATTAGTTATCTGTTTTACACATAGTAGTGTTTACATATCAGTCCCAATCTCCCAATTCATCCCACCCACACCCACCTCTCCCAGTCCCCAGTATTCATATGTTTGTTGTCTATGTCTGTGTCGCTATTTCTGCTTTGCAAATAGGTTCGTCTATACCCTCAGCCACCAGGGGAGCCCTTAATGAAATATTGTTGTTGTTGTTTAGTCACTAAGTTGTGTCCAACTCTTTTGCAACCCCATGAACTGTAGCCTCTGTCCGTGGGATCTTCCAGGCAAGAATACTGGAGTGGGTTACCATTTCCTTCTCCAGGGGATCTTCCTGACACAGGGATCACTTTTGCATCTTCTGCACACATCTTCTGCATTTCAGGCAGATTCTTTACCACTGATCCATCTGGGAAGCCCCTACATGGAACAATACTCAACTGTAGAAAGGGAGAGAATAGTACCATTTAAAGAGATGTGGATAGACCTAGAGACTGTTCTCAGCATTTTTTTGAGAAACTTAGTCTATTTTGGACTGTAGTATTTCTAAGATTATTTTATCATACTTAATTGCATGCTTTCTTTCCAAAGATACCCTTTAACAAATCTGAATTAATTTGAATACTCCCCGTGATGTTGCCCAATTACCCACTTTATCTTTCACCTTTCCTTGTAATCAGTGGAGAGGGTTATTGTCAGAATTTTATTTTGTCACCTCCAGATTATTTTTCTTTTAGAGTCTTGGGCCATTGAATGATGTCTTACTCTTTTCTGTATATCTGCAATATGTATTCTCTTGTACTCAGTCTTTCCTTTCTTTTCCTTGGTAAGTCCTGAAGTCCCCTAGTTATTTCCTTTTGAAGATTCCCAACACTTCCTTGTTGCTTACTAGTTTTTCTTTACTGGCCAGAATTAACTCTGGGGTAGCAGTTCACTTAGTTTCATCCACTATCTTCTGAAAATTATTGTCAACAAAAGTAGTCAAGACATTTTCGTTTGCACTGAAGGAAGCAACTAAGAAATAGATGCTCCATAACTAGACTATGTTAGTTTTATTATCTCTATATGGAACATTCTAGTCTCTCACTTTATCTGTGCTGTACATGATAATATCACCATCACATTTCTGCTGCTTTTTTGCTTATTCCATAAGACAGTTGCCTTTTCAGGCATATAGATTTCCAAATGCTTCCTTTCCGGGGGGACATGTGGAATGACCTTCTGCACCTTCAAAATAACTTATGTTTTTAAACATGTTTTATTCTTATTTTTTTCCTGAGTTCTGTTACACCAAATGTTGGTAGAAAATGCCAAGATATGTTTACTTGCTTCTATTGAAATTTTAAATTTAACTTATTACCTATATTCCATATAACAGTTTATGGAAACAGATTACATATGATACAGTGGAGGAGCAGTGGACTTGGAATTAAAGTTAGAATGCTGATTGTCATTTCTTGGTTTTGTGACCATTAATTAGCTGGTAAACCTCTCTAAAATAGCCTTCTCAGTAAAAGGAATAGTTGCTTTCACATATTTTTGTGAGGATTAGATATAATTTAGTGTCACAACTTTTAAAGTCCCATTTAAATATGCTATCATTATTTATAGATTGTTCCCAATTATTTTGAATTTTCTTTGAATTCCCATTAATCTTTACCTCTGCTCCTCTTTCGGCTATATTCCTGAAAGCTTTCAAGAAATTATATTTTACAACTGATTGTATTTTTTTCTACTTTTTAAAACTGTTTAAATTTTCATTGATTTGATTGTGAAGTCTCCAGAAAAAATGCTTTTCCAATCCTGTGGCTATACTCTTGTTGTAGGCCCAGAGTAACCAAACACAGTTGTAACCAAAACAATCTTGAGAAAGAATAAAGCTGAAGGTATCACACTTTTGATCTAAAAATATATTAAAAAGTTATAGTAATTAAAGTGTATGGTGCTGGCAACAGACAGACATATAGACCAATGGAAAAGGAATGAAAAGCCAACAAATAAACTCATGCAAATACACTCAACTGAACTTCAACAAGGGTGCCATGAATACAAAATAGAGAAAAGATAATCTCTTCAACAAATCATGAGTATCTACATGCAAAAGAATGATATTAGATCCTTATACCGTACACAAAAATCAACACAAATTTGATTAAAGACTTAAATTTTAGACCTGAAACTGTTAAACTCCTATTAGAAAACATAAGGGAAAAGTTTCATGACATTGATCTTGGCAGTGGGCTCTAACATCAAAAGCATAGACAGCAAAAGCAAAAATAGACAAGTAGGGCTATATCAAATTAAAACATTTCCATATTATAAAGGAAACAACAGAACTAAAATACAACCTATAGAATGGGGAAAAATGATTGTAATCCATGTATCTGATAAGGGATTGGTATAGAAAACATACAAGGAATTCCCTCAACTCAATAGGAAAAAGCAAATAACTGGATTTTAAAATGGGTAAATGACATCAGTAGGCATTTCTCTAAAGAAGACATACAAATGGCCAACAGGTGTGTGCTAAGATGCTCAACATCACCAAGCATCAAGGAAATACAAATAAAAATCATGATGAGATATCACACGCACTTATTAGGATGGCTGTAATTAAAAAAAAAGATAACAAGTGTAATTGAGCATGTAGAGAAATTGGAATCCTTGTATCCTGTTGGTGGGAATGTTGAATGGTGCAGCCACTATGAATCAGACACTACTGAGTGACTGAACAACATTTTTAATGGCAACTGGAAAATGTTTCTTTTATCTGATATAACATTATAAATATTACTTTGTAAAATTTTTCTAAAATGTCTTTTTGGTGGTTCTGAATCATGGTCATACATCAAAATTGTCCTTGGGGACTTTGGAAATACACATTTCTGGCCCCTGGTGATTATAAGTCAGTGAGTTCTGGGTCAGTCCTATATTTAAAAAAAAAATTTCCCTGATGTTTCCAATATCCTTCCAAATTTAAGAATCACTATTCTAACATTTGACAGAGGCAATTTTTATATCCCTTCATCCCAAGTATTAGTGAAATAGAAAGTTTGTTTAACTGGTCAACAGAGATGTTAAAGCAGAAACCAAATGACTGTCTCTTGCCTTGTTCCTGCCCAGACTATATGGAATGTATATTTTCTGCATTATTTTAGCCAAAACGTATCGAAATGAATTTTATTTCCAAAATCTCTTGCCAGAGGGGTTCTAATTTTAAATTTTTTTCCTTTATTTTATCAGTTTGATAAAATATTAGGCTGTCAGTCTAATCATCTGAATCTACACCTCAGTTCTTCTAGTGATGCCCTCTGCTTAACCCCTTGGACCATATTGTAATTTTTACTGAGAGATTATAGCTTTATGGTATCAGTAAATCAATCATTTTCATGTTCAAACATAGGGGACTTCTAAAAAGTTAACTCTTTTTGAAGTGTTGCTTTTGGTCAGAGGATGTGGTTTATATGACAGAATTTGGAAAATATTGAGACCAAGACTTCACTTATGACCTAGTAAACTTTTTCCTATCCTTGAAAGAACTGTTTTCTGTAAATGTTGTGTGCTACATTCTCTATATGACCATGAGATCAAGTTTTCTTGTTTGCTAGTTATTCATATTTCTCATATACTTATTACTTTTGTTAGTTTGATCTGTTACTATCACAATTATGATTAGGAATGTAACATCTTGTCTTTACACTTTTGTCAGTATTATTCTGAGGCTTTAATTTTTAGGTGTAGATAGATTTTAAATTGTTAAAGCTTCCCATCTAATTATTGTTAATCATATATATTTACTATCTATATATATAACAATTCTTTTCTGTCTTGGGCTTTCCCAGTGGCTCAGATGGTAAAAAGCCTGCCTGCAATGCAGGAGACCTGGGTTCAATCCTCGGGCCAGGAAGATCCCCTGGAGAAGGAAATGGCAACCCACTCTAATATTTTTCCTGGAAAAATCCCACGGATGGAGGAGCCTGGTGGACTATAGTTCATGGGGTCACAAAGAGTCAGACACAACTGCGTGACTAACACTTTCACTTTCACATTTCTGTCTTAATGCCTGTTGGTAGTTTTCCTCTGCAATGTCTTTTTTTATATTTTTACTTTTAATATCTTTGTTTCATGCTTGACTCTTTTAAGTAGCATATAGGTGTATACTGTCTTATATCCAGTCTATTAATGTTTCTTTTTCAATTAGAGAATTTAGTCCATGTACAGATGTTGTGATTACTGATATACTTAATGTTGATCTTATTTTGTGCTTTCCATGCGTTCTGCTTTTTAATAACATTTTCATGACTTTATTTTTACTCTTTTCACTTATTTCCAAATCTTTAAGTTGATTATACTTTCTTTAATCCCTTGTATTCCCAGGTAGTCTTAGTGGTAAAGAATCTGCCTGCCAAGGCAGGAGATGCGAGACATGGGTTTGATCCCAGGGTCGGGAAGATACCCTGCAGTAAGAAATGGCAACCCACTCCAGCATTCTTGCCTAGAAAACTCCATGGACAAGAGGAGCTGGCAGGCTACAGTCCATGAGGTTGCAGAGTCAGACATGACTGAGCATGTGTGCACATCTAATCCCTTATAATTGTTTCCTCAAATTGAAAGGCATATATAAGGCACTCACTCTAAAAAATATCTTCTACTGAAATATATTCAAAAGGTGCACATACCATAAGCTCAGTAAATTTTCACATTTAACTACCAGTCTCCCTCCACTTTTCCTTTTCCAAGAGTAACCATTATCCTAATGCCATAGATTTTATATTTATAACACATAAATATGTATAAAGTATATACATACACTATACATACATAAATGGCTCTTAAGTATAAGAAAGGGGATTCCCAGATGACTAGTGGGTTACAAATCCACCTGCAATGCAGGAGACACAGGAGATGTGCGTTCAATTCCTGGGTTGGGAAGATCCCCTGGAGGAGGGCATGGCAACCCACTCCAGTATTCTTGCCTGGAGAGTCCCATGGTCAGAGGAGCCTAGCAGGCTGCAGTCCATAGGGTTACAAAGAGTCGGACATGACTGATGTGACTTAGCACATATGCACTCAAGCATAAGAAAATATGTTCAACTTTATGCATAATATGAGAAATAATAAATATGAAAAATTAAAATTCCACTAAGATACCGTTTCTCACTTAACAGATAAGGAAAATTTTTAAAGCTCAGCAACATGTTTTGTTGGCAAGATGTGAGTACAAGCTCTTTTATATGTTGTGCTATGCTTAGTCGCTCAGTCACGTCAGGCTCTTTGCGACACCATGGACTATAGCCCGATAGCTCCTCTGTCCATGGGGATTCTCCAGGCAAGAATATTGGAATGGGTTGCCACACCTTTCTCCAGGGGATCTTCCCAACCCAGGGATCGAACCTAGGTCTCCCGCATTGCAGGTGGATTCTCTACCATCTTAGCCACTAGGGAAGCCCTGGAATGTAAACTGGTACAAAAGTTACAGAGGGATATTTGATAATACCTAATAAAACTTCATATGCTCTTACCTTTTGACTTAATAATTCCATTTCTAGGCATTTATTCTGAAAATTTACCTCCAGCTATAAGAAAATTAATATGAACAAAATTATTCAACATTATTAATTGCACAATATTGGAAACAAAAGAAGTGTTCATCTGTAGGAGACTGTTTAAATAAACAGTAGTACATCCATACCATGAAGTACTTTGGAAGTTTAAAAGAGAAAGATCTCTAAGGTTGATATGGAGTGATTTTCAGGATATATTAGTGAGAGAAGCAGAATAAAAATTATAAGCAATCCATAATATGCTATCTTTTGTGTAAAAAAGGAGATATAAGAAAGTACACATGCATCTATTTATTTTTCCAAAAAAGAAACACAAGAAGGAAAAGCCAAGAAGCCAATAAAGTTGGATATCTCCTGGACTGAGCAGGAATGAAGGATTGGGGATGAGAGTGACCCCTCTCCAAGTATAAATTTTCATACAGTTTTGACTCTCATAACCACACTAATATTTTACATACTCAAATGAAAACCACCAAGGAAAGTAAAACCAGTAAGAATGAGGGGAATCTAAAATGGAATACAAACAGAAAAAAGGTGAAATTAAGTTGTTTCAGATGAAAAGTTGAACCACATTGAAGGTGAGTGGCAGCGAGGCCAAGTAACTTTTTGATACAGTATTTTGAAAACTTAACCTTAGAATAAATGCCAGAAGAACTGTACACAAATATTGAACTCTATTCAGTAAGATTGTTATTTTGCAGTGTTGTTGGTTCTCAATTTGTTACTATATTATGCTAACAGAATAAAAGAAGTCTGGCTTCTTACAACTGTTGACAGGAGTACAACTATGTAGTGGGGGAAGTGATTTTGGATTGGGATTTGAGGTATCAGTATGAATCCATGGTTTGTTGTATATCTGTCTATCTGTCTATTAAATTATGCATCATCTATCTATAGTCTGTCTATTTTTCATCCTTCTACCTACCTAGCAGTGTGCTTGTATATATACAAACACACATATATACATTTTATAGCTCTGTTATATTAAATTATCTATCATCTATCTATAATCTATCTCTCTCTCTTTGATCTTTCTACTTACCTAGTAGTGTGCATGTGTATATACAAGTACACATATATATATTTTCTAGCTCTGTGTACTGAGGGCATAGAATCAACACTCCTGTATCCGTGCGGACTATGCAAATCTAGGGTTCTAAATAACATTGTGACTAAAAGGAACCAGGGCTCCTTGGGAAAGAAAGAAAAGCTGGATCAGAGTAACCCACAGAGTGAGCCTGGGATATCATCTTATGCCAATAATTAATGAATGTTCAAAACTCAGGGAAAAAATGTACAACATGAGAGTTGCAAGTTAAGTTTTATTTGGGGCAAAATGAGAACTGCAGCCCAGGAGACAGCACCTCAGATAGCTCTGAGAAACTGCTCCAAAGTGGCAGGTGGGAAGGTCAGTATATATGTGATTTGGTGAAGGCAGAATATGTGCAATCAAGCACATAGTTTTCCAGAAGGTTTCTGCTATTCTGGTGAAGCTTTCTACTAGTCATGAGGAGCAGTTGTCACCATGAAGGATTTTAGTGCTTTTCTAGATAGTAGTACATACAAGAATTGGGCTCATAAAATGGCTCTTGAAAATATCTGAAGACCTATCCTGCCAGTTTTCCCCTGAGCACAGAGTGCCTAGTTTCCGCTCTCCACCCTGAACTCCTTTCAGGGGGTGTTAAAGGTCAGCAGCTGCAATAGCACATGATTTAATCCTTGAAGAGATAGATAGCAAGTGCCCATGGCAAGTGCCAGTTTCTAGTTGACAGAATTTAACTTCAGGAGATGCTAGAAGTTAAAAATAATTTTTAAAGAGTTTCAAATGAAATTACTTTTATTTGGAAAAGTCATAACAAATTTGGATTAGAGGTGTTTAAAATAATAATTCTGTCTTCTGTGAGCCTAAATAATGATAATTCTTTGAACTGGTACCTCAACAAATAGCCAACTTACAAGGCTGCTGCTGCTGCTAAGTCGCTTCAGTCGTGTCTGACTCTGCGACCCCATAGACGGCAGCCCACCAGGCTCCTCTGTCCACGGGATTCTCTAGGCAAGAACACTGGAGTGGGTTGCCATTTCCTTCTCTTACAAGGCTAGAGTTTACATATCTTAGGAAGGAAAACAATGCAATTCCTTTTTAGAAGTCACTGAGGATAGCCTAGTGCTCAGGGGTGTAGACTGGAGCAAGGCTGCCGTGGTTCACCACTTGTGTGGTCTTAGTCAAATTGCCATAGTTGTGTTAATCCACTTAACTGAGTAAATCCATGTAAACACATTTGCATTTGGTAAGTGGGCAATAAACCTTCAGTTCAGTTCAGTCGCTCAGTCGTGTCCGACTCTGCAACCCTGTGAATCGCAGCACGCCAGGCCTCCCTGTCCATCACCAACTCCCGGAGTTTACTCAAACTCATGCCCATCGAGTCGGTGATGCCATCCAGACATCTCATCCTCTGTCGTCCCCTTCTCCTCCTGGCCCCCAACCCCTCCCAGCATCAGGGTCTTTTTCAATGAGTCAACTCTTCACATGAGGTGGCCAAAGTATTGGAGTTTCAGCTTCAGCATGTCCTTCCAATGAATACCCAGGACTGATTTCCTTCAGGATGGACTGGTTGGATCTCCTTGAAGTCCAAGGGACTCTGTAGAGTCTTCTCCAACACCACAGTTCAAAAGCATCAATTTTTCGGTGCTCAGCTTTCTTCACAGTCCAACTCTCACATCTACACATGACCACTGGAAAAACCATAACCTTGACCAGACGGACCTTTGTTGGCAAAGTAGTGCCCCTGCTTTTTAATATGCTGTCTAGGTTGGTCATAACTTTCCTTCCAAGGAGTAAGCGTCTTTTAATTTCATGGCTGCAGTCACCATCTGCAGTGATTTTGGAGCCCAAAAAAATAAAGTCTGACACTGTTTCCACTGTCTCCCCATCTATTTCCCATGAGGTGATGGGACCAGATTCCATGATCTTAGTTTTCTGAATGTTAAGCTTTAAGCCAACTTTTTCACTCTCCTCTTTCACCTTTATCCAGAGGCTTTTTAGTTCCTCTTCACTCTCTGCCATAAGGGTGGTGACATCTGCATATCTGAGGTTATTGATATTTCTCCTGGCAATCTTGATCCCAGCTTGTGCTTCTTCCAGCCCAGCGTTTCTTATGATGTACTCTGCATATAAGTTAAATAAGCAGGGTGACAATATACAGCCTTGACGTACTCCTTTTCCTATTTGGAACCAGTCTGTTGTTCCATGTCCAGTTCTAACTGTTGCTTCCTGACCTGCATACAGGCTTCTCAACAATAAACCTTAGGCATTGCTATTTCCTCTTAGATTTATGCATTGTGTTATTTAAGGGAACTACCTTTTCTGTGAAGGTGTAGACTCTTTTCCACCATGAGCATCTCTTATTATTACCCTTTGAGTTATAGTTGCCATTTAAGCACCTGTAGTTGCCATTTAAGCACAGGTGCTTAGAATTTTGTGACGTCTCATTCAAGAAATGGTCTTAAAGATTGAAATATAAATGGTTCATGATTCTTAGGAATTCTTTTCTCATATTTTGTTTATATTTGATTTCATTCATATAGTTTTATTTAAAAATAATTTACCTTTATATCTGTTATAGAGTAGTTATTGTTTTAATTTTATTGAGTGTTTTGGCTTCATTTCTTCTCTCAACAATTTAAATACTTCACTCCACTTCTTGTTTGCATGGTTTTTGAGAATTTAGATGTAAATCTTACCTTTGCTCCTTTATATGTAGATTCTTCCTCCTCTGGCTTGTTTCAGGATTTTTACTTCAGCTTTGATTTTGTATAGTTTATATACGATATGACCCGGGGTAGCTTTTGGGGCATTTATCCTGCATTTGTCCCAGTGTCTGGGGATAATCTGTTCTGTTTTGTCTTTTCTGCTTTCTCTCTCACTCTTTTTTCTCTTTGCTTTTCAGTTTTGAAAGTTTCTTTTGACATAGACTCAATATCTTGAGGATGTTGAATATCCTCAGATTCTTTTCTCAGCATGTCCAGTCTACTAATGAGACTATCAAAGGCATTGTTCATTTCTGTTACAGTGTTTTTGATCTCTAGCATATCTTTTTAATTCTTTCTTAGGACTTCCCTCTCTCTACAGACACTATCCATTTATTCTTTTTTCATATATATATTTTATTTAATGTTTTATTTACCACAAATATTTTTTCTGATATATATGAAAATAAATATATAACTATGAAAAAAAGTCTCCACCCATATATTACCTGATAGCTATAGCACACTTTGGGGAACACTAATCTGACTTCATCCTTTTATAGTTGAAGAAACTGGATCCAGCAAGGCAAGAAATTTGCATAAGGGCTAATCAAAAGTGACAGAAATGGGATGAGAAGTCTGGTTCCAGCTTTTCACCTGCTTTTTTAAATTCCCCGAACAACGTGGTATAGTGGCAGTGTCCCTGACCATCTGTGTATCCTTGGACAAGCTACTTAATATCACTGTGCCTCTGTGTTCCCATCTGTAAAATGGGGATAGTGATTGTATTCATTCATAGAATTGTTTTGAATATTAAATGAATTAATCTTTATGAACTATTAGGGCACTGCCTGGTACATAGTAAGCATTATATATATTTGTTAATACACAAGATAGGACTTGTAGTCATCTATCCATTCATTCTTGCAAATTATCTACTGTTTTATTAGAGGCTTTAGTGTAATAATCACAGTTGTTTTAAATTTACATTTTGAATCTGGTTCCGATGCTTGCTCTGTCTCTTTAAACTGTGTTTTTCGCCCTTTGTTATTACTTATAATTTTTTGCTGAAAGCCAGACATGATGTACTGGGTGAAAGGAACTCCCAGAAATAGGCCTTTAATACTGTGCTGATAACGGACGGGGAAGCAGAAGTGTTCTATAGTCCTGTGATAAGGCATTAGCCTTTTAGTGAGCCTGTGTCTGAACTGTGAACTTCACAGGTTCTTCTCAGTCCTCCCCTCCCACATTTTAGGTGGGGCAGATGACTGGAGGGGCTGGAATTGAATATTTTCCTTGTTTCT
Organism: Dama dama; assembly: GCF_033118175.1. Classification (NCBI taxonomy): domain Eukaryota; kingdom Metazoa; phylum Chordata; class Mammalia; order Artiodactyla; family Cervidae; genus Dama; species Dama dama. The sequence continues at coordinate 63,814,325 of NC_083694.1, forward strand.
CATGGAAAGCTATGGGGGGTCAGTTCAGTTCAGTTCAGTTCAATCGCTCAGTTGTGTCTGACTCTTGGCGACCCCATGGACTGCAGCACACCAGGCTTCCCTGTCCATCACCAAATCCTGGAGCTTGCTCAGACTCATGTCCATCTAGTCGGTGATGCCATCCAACCATCTCATCCTCTGATGTCCCCTTCTCCTCCTGCCTTCAATCTTTCCCAGCATCAGGGTCTTTTCAAATGAGTCAGTTCTTTGCATCAAATGGCCAAGGTATTGAAGTTTCAGCTTCAGCATCAGTCCTTCCAATGAATATTCAGGGCTGATTTCCTTTAGGATTGACTGATTTTATCTCCTTGCAGTCAAAGGGATTCTAAAGAGTCTTCTCCAACACCATAGTTCAAAAGCATCAATTTTTCAGCGCTCAGCTTTCTTCACAGTCCAACTCTCACATCCATACATGAGTAGTGGAAAAACCATAACTTTGACCAGGCGGACCTTTGTTGGCAATGTCTCTGCTTTTTAAATATGCTATCTAGGTTGGTCATAACTTTCCTTCCAAGGAGTAAGCGTCTTTTAATTTCATGGCTGCAGTCACCATCTGCGGTGATTTTGGAGCCCAAAAAAATAAAGTCTGACACTGTTTCCACTGTCTCCCCATCTATTTCCCATGAGGTGATGGGACCAGATTCCATGATCTTAGTTTTCTGAATGTTAAGCTTTAAGCCAACTTTTTCACTCTCCTCTTTCACTTTCATCAAGAGGCTTTTTAGTTCCTCTTCACTCTCTGCCATAAGGGTGGTGACATCTGCATATCTGAGGTTATTGATATTTCTCCTGGCAATCTTGATTCCAGCTTGTGCTTCTTCCAGCCCAGCATTTCTCATGATGTACTCTGCATATGAGCACAGGCCTCGTTAAAAGAACAAAATGCTCTGCATATCCCCAAATAGTTACTTTTTCCCTTTCCTTGTCAAAAGCCCAAGGAGATTTTTCTTTGATATTTACTGTGAGAACTTGGTTGAGTTCCAGAGGTAAAACTCCCCAAAGTTTTCTTTCTTTTTTTTCTTTTAGGGTGGGTCTTTCAATGCAGTGATTCAAAATTCATGATATAATAAATGAGAATTTGTAGACAGAGAATGATGAGGGTTTTGAAGGTACCCTGATGAATCACTGTTTGATAAGAGAATCATTTCCCTGGTTCAGTGATCCAATGGCCTAGAGTTTTTAACTCTCAGACTTGTCTACATTGTTATTGTTGTTTAGTCTGCTAAGTCCTGTCAGACTCTTTGCAACCCCTTGGGCTGTAGCCCTCCAGGCTCCTCTGTCCGTGGGATTTCCCAGGCAAGAGTGCTGGAGTAGGCTGCCATTTTCTTCTTTATGTCTACATGGAGCCTTCAGCAGCTTATCTATTGCAGTTCAGATTTTTCTACCCTGCTACTAGTTCTGAAAGTTTCTGCTGTTGGGTTTCTGCTCTGGTAAGTTGTGATTCTTTCTGCCTGTTTCTCCAGGGTAGGGGAAAATGGTTTGTCTGAGACCTCGCTTCTCTGACAGATCTAAGAAGAGTTGTTGATATTTTAGTTTGTTCAGATCTTTACTTGTTGGGACAGAGTGGCAACTTTCAAGCTTCTTACACACTGGACCAGAAACCCCAAGTTCCCTTGGTTTATTTCTTATCTTTGAGAATATTAGTTTTGAAATGTTAGTAATTTAACTTGAACATATTTAGCCATAATTTTTCTGTTCATAAAATACTGTCATGTCTGTAGAATGTTGTTTTGTTTCCTATTGCTGCTGTAACAGATTACCTCAAACTTCCTGAGGTAAACTAATCGAAATTTATTCTCTTACAGATGTGGAGACCAGAAGTATGAAATGAGTCTTATGGGGCTAAACTCAAGGTGTCAGCAGAGTTGGTTTCTTCAGAAGGCCAGGGAAGAGTACGTTCTTTGCCTCTTCCAGTTTCTAGAGGCTGCTGATGTTCATTCTGGCCACATCACTCCAATCTCTGCTGCGGTAATCACGTGGCCTTCTTCCTTTCTGTGGTCAAGTCTTCCTCTACCTTTCTCCTAAAAGGATACTTGCAATTGTACATATGGCCTGCCTGGATAGTTTAGGAAAATCTCTCCATCTCAGAATTCTTCATCATATCTGCAAAATTCTTTTTGCCACATAAGGTAACATTCACAGGTTACAGGGTTTAGGACCTGGATATCTTTGGGAGTCATTATTCATTCTACCACCAATGTATTTAGAAAAGTACCATTTCTGCTTCTGATTGTTAAATGTACCTTGAGAACTTTTTATGAATTGATGGCACTAGGTTTCATTGCAGGACAGAATAAATAATAATAAGTGCTGCATAGGTAGCAGAAGGAAATGCTTTGTCATTTCTCGGCTGACCAAGACAGTGATTTAAGATCTCAATTTTAATAACAACAGCAAAATAAATGGATATGCACAAATTTTTATAGATGTTTGGTTAAGATAAATTTGTATTTCCCTAGCTGATTAAAAAAAAATGGTGGAGAGCTCCTATACATACAACCAGAATGTAATGTGTTGACTGAAAAAATGCATGACCTAAAAGTTGAGAGTTATGTTTCATTTGGAGGACATTCTCAGGACTTCAAGGCCAGGAAACAACTTCTCAGATAACACTGAGAAAATTGTTCTGAAGAGGAAGAGGGGAAGCCCTAATATATAGGAGTTTTTGCAATAGCACCAGGTAGTTGGAACAAAAGGTTACTGTTAACAAAAGAAAACTAGATATCTCAAGTTAAGGAATTTAGTACTTTTCTATGTAGGGGGAGATGCAAGATTCTGGGCTCACTGAGATCATTCCTTTGACATTCATCTTCGCTATCTGGGACCAGTATCCTGTGTTTTCTCATCCTGAGTTTCCTCCGACTGCACCACTGTGGGTAACTACACCCTGATGACTAGATGGCAGGCATTCCTTCTTTCCAATCTGAGTTCCCTCGAGGTTCACCATCAGGGTGGCCAAGATCCCTGATGACTGCCACATCCTTTTGTTTTACTGATGTGGCAGGCATTATTTTATTTCCATGTGTGATGCTTTCAACAAGAGCACTGCCCCTCTTCCCTTCCATATATGCCCATCAGGACTGTGCTGCCATTTAAATTTTGATTTAAATATTTCGTCCAAATAAAGTATTTTAGGATAGAATATGTGAAAAGAGCGTGCAACGTAATTTTCCCAGGATCTTAATTCCCTTCAGAATAACTTTGTAGCTTTAGATCTTAATGACTCTAGGTCTGGTCAAAGAATCAGAAATACAAAGCTGGAAATGATGAGAGGGTAGTGGCACAAAAGCATGACCCTTCAAAGTATTTAAGGAAAAAATATCTTTTAGTGGGTATTTGTGGAGTTTCAGGATAATCACTGAGAAGCAACATTTGAGCTGTCTGACAAAACAATGAAAATAACTTCAAACTTTATGAATAGTTGAAAGTCAGGTTTAAATGAAAGCTTGTCTGAACTTCAAAATAGTGGATTTGGCGTGAGAAGTCTATAATTATTGTCATCAGATGCGAGGTCCCCCAACCTCCATCATGTTAAATTAAACCCTCTGAATGCTGTGTTTATCTTTCTGGTTCTTTATGTGGTGGAGAAAGCAGAGTTCAGAGATAGTTATGGTAGAGCCTGAGTGCTTCCCCTTCATTGTACACATTTTTGTTTTAGGGAGCAGGGCCAATATAAACATTCAAAATGTAAATTCTCCTATAGGGGAAGGAATTTTCAAATGAATCAGTATATTCAAAGGGCATTTTTTTAAAGTGAGAGTCCAGACTTAAAGAAAGCAGTGGTAGGTATCAAGTTGGAAAAAAAAATCACCATGAAAACAGCAATGCAAATATATAGATATAAACACTGGGCAACATTGCTGACTTGGGAAAAGCTGCAGTTTTAAAAATACCTTACTTGATATATTACCCATATGACGATTTTAAAAAGCAAGATAAAAACATACTCAGAACACATCACCATACAGTCATATGGTATGAAGTTAGTCTGCCCCCAGTGATGTCATTGCTGGTTTCAGACCATTCTAGGAAAAGACTCTGTGGATAGATAGAGATACATTGTGCCTTCTGGTTTTATGGTGTTGGAATTCAGACTACATAAATTATAATTTGTTTATGTCTGCTCTTTGTGTTAAATTAAAAGAAGTTGGATTGCCTAGACAATGAGTGTTTTGCTTGAATGAGTCTGCTAAAAGAAGCTAGCATTTATAATGTCATGAATCACACTAAAAACTTCCCTTTATGAAAGAAAAAATGCAAAGCAACAGTAGATTACAGATTGAGTGAAAATAGAATGATTAAGAGGTTGTGCTTCAGAGGCAGACAAGACACATGCTTACATTGTGGCTGTGTCGCTTACTGTGGTGTAATTTCAGGCAAATTGCTTAGATTCCTCACACCCTGTATTTTCTCGTTTGAGTAATAATAATAACAGCAACAGCAATGACAATATATAGCAGCATCAACTTCAACAGAGTTTTGCAATAAGTAAAAGTATTGATACATATGAACCCCGTGATTGCTCAATGAATAGCCTTTGGTACGATTATTGTTGCTGAGTGAACTTCATGGTCCAGACTCCACAGACTCCAGTCAGTACCCTATTCCCAGCAAAAGGGGAGAGGAATGTCAGAATGTGGAAGATGCCATCAGCCTCAAAAGCTTAGTAAATCTCTTTGTGATCTTATCTTTGAGAACATCTTTCATAACTTTTTCCAGATGTTAGTTAATACATTTGCATTTCCTGTATCCTGGGAAATGCTTTATAAATTTATGTTTTAATTTAAGACATTTCCTTTTATCTGACATTCCGGCCACTATAAATTTAAAGCATATCTACTTGCCCTAGGATTTTATGATTTAGGAAGTATGAATGTCGTTTCCATTAACTATTCACAACTGAAACAATACAAGCTTGTTTGAACTTTTACTGTGTTCCAGGTACTGTGATAAGCATTTTATGTTCTTTTTGTCATTTAGTCTTCAAAATAGTCTTAATGAGGTAGGCAATATTATTCTTTAAAGAAAGAGTTTAAATCTATGGTGCTTCTAGGCACCAGTGTTCTTGATACTTTTTAGTTAGTGTTCCAATGGTAGCCTTTTATCTACTATAGTTTTTTCGTAGTTAAGCATTTAGAGCTATAATTAAAAGCTGTGTATTGCATTGGTTGTGGACACAAGCTATGAATTATGAAAGACCTTGGTTCCAGTCCTGACTCTAAACTAGTGTTCACCTTGGATAAACTGCTTAACTTTGTTGTTCAGTTGCTGAGTCGTGTCTGACTCTTTGTAATGCCAGGCTCCTCTGTCCTCCACTGTCTCCTGGAGTTTGCTCAAATGCATGTCCCTTGAGTCAGTGATGCTATCTAACCATCTCATCCTCTGCTGTCCCTTCACCTGTTGCCTTCAGTCTTTCCCAGCATCAGGGTCTTTTCCAGTGAGTTGGGTCTTCACATCAGGTGGCCAAAGTTTTGGAGCTTCAGCTTCAGCCACAGTCCTTCCAATGAATATTCTTGGTTGATTTCTCTTAGAATTGATGGCTTACCTTTGGGGAGCAGTTATTCACTTATTGAATGGGGCTAATATTAACTACTTCAAAGATTTATTTCAAGGGTTAAGTGACTCAATTAATATAGTGAGTGTAAGATGTTGGTGATAGAACCTGGCACATAATAAGCACTCATCTAATGGTGGTCATTATTTTTTATGAACACGCAGTGAGTTACTGATAGATAAAACATACACACACAGCTAGAGACCATAGGAAATGCTAAGCTAAAAATAATATGCTGTACAGTATTTGGATTTATAATTTAGTGAGAAAGCAGCATCTATATATTAAAGAAGTACTTTAAAAAAATACAAGCAAGGGCTTTATAAGGTTGTAGGAGATAGTGATAAATTCTGAGTGTTGGGGTATAGCTCAAATGAGAGGAGACAGAGAAAACAACACTTGAACTGGGCTTTGAAAAATAAAATTATGTTACTATTTGGAGAAGGGAGAAAAGAGCTTTCCTGATGCAGGGAATAGCATGAGTAAACGCCCTAAACTATTGAGTACAGTACTCAAGGAATAGTAGCTGTTACGGTGTGTGATGTGATTGGAGAATGGAGTTTGTGGAGACATAAATTTAGAAATAAGACTGAAAGACAGGTATAGCCCAGATTGTTAAATGCCTTGCTAAGAACTTTTAATCTTATTGTTTAGAAGACTCTTTGATTAGAAATGTGGAAAATACATTTGGAAAGGTATATAGAATATACCTCGAGGATATAATTTTTTGGATTAAGAATAGGGTGTGGGAGGGTCAGTGATTCTGGAATACACTTCTACAAGTGCTTTGACAGAACCTGTTTTATTAACTCACATAAACCCCACCTGCTGGGGCTTTTGCTTGACTGGCAGTCTGGTAATCCTCTTGTGAGAATTAACTGATAGCTTTATCTATAAATAACATTTATTTTCAAGTGTGAGATACAAAGGTGCAGTTTTGGTGATGAGAGGTTGTCTAGCCTACCACCTTTTTAAATCCAGAGGTAGTCCGTAAATCCAGAGTGTTTTTTTAAGTCCAGTTTGTCAAGCTTTTGCATTCTTGTCACATTTCTAAGATCTTAAGGCATAGTTCGTGAAGAAAATGACTTTTCTTGGAGGAAATATGAACCTGTTTTAGGATTCAGGCTATTACTAGTATTATTATTCTAATGCTTAATAGTGATTCAATAGGTAACAATGAATCACTTTTTTCTTCCAGTTTTATTGAGATATAATTGACATACAGCACTGTATAAGTTTAGATTGTATAGCATAATGATCTGACTTACATATGTCATGAAATTATTGCCACAGTAAGTTTGGTGAACATCCATCATCTCAGATAGATAAAAAATAAAGGAAAAGAAAAATAATTCTGTGATGTGAACTCTTAGGATTTACTCTTTTAACAGCTTTCATATACAATATTCAGTAGTGTTAATTATATTAATCATATTGTGCATTACATTCCTAGTATTTATTTATCTTATAACTGGAAGTCTGTACCTTTTGATCACCTTCATCCAATCTACCCCTCCACTCCCCACCTGTACTACAAATCTAATCTCTTTTTTCTTGAGTTTGTTTATTTTTGAAGTATAATTAACCCAACTGTGTTACCAACATAGTTGAAGAAGGAAATGGTAACCCACTCCAGCATTCTTGCTTGGAAAATCCCATGGACAGAAGAGCCCGGTGGGTTAGAGTTCATGGGATCACAGAATCAGACATGACTGAGTGACTGTGCACACATGTTACCAACATAGTGATTTGATATTTCTATACATTTCAAAATGATCACTGCAATAAGTATAGTTATGTATGTCACCATACTAAGATATTACATTATTATTACATTGAATAAATTTAATAATTTATAAAACATTTTCACTGACATGGTTTCATTTTGATCTTCACAACTACTCAAGTGGAGGCAAAGTTGTTACATTTAATAGGTGAAGAAACAGACTGAGAGAGGCTGAGTAACTTGCTCAGGATCCCAGAGCCAGTAAGAGCTGGAACCAGGGCTTGGACTTTAACGTGACTCCAGACGGGCCTTTTTATTCCTATCACACGTCTCCACTTTCTCTAGTCGTATTTCTACATCTGATACTTACTATTCATCCATGTGTAGTCTCTAGTAAGTAAACTATAAATATTCTAGTTTTTCACCTTAAAAATTCTTGATGTATCTTTCAGTATAGTAAATGTGCTATTAAAATATGATCCACACCTTAGAAAGAAATCTGTGTGTTAATTCATCATATTGATGGCGTTAAGGTTGTTGATTCCTTTTTTTAAAAAAAACTTTTTATGTTGTATTGGGGTAAAGCCGATTAACAAACAATGTGATAGCTTCAGGTGAAGAGTGAAGGGACTCAGCCATACATATACATGTGTCCATTCTCCCCCAAACTCCCTTCCCATCCAGGCTGCCACATAACATTGAGCAGGGTTCCATGTTGGTCCTTGTTGGTTATCCATGACCTTCCCAAACGCCTTACCTGTCTCTTCAGCCCATCCTTCCTCCTGGTGAGGGTTGTTGATTCTTGTTTGATTTCTTTCGTTCTTTTTTTCTTTCTGTCTTTTCATGTAGCTGCGTGACTATGTTAAGCTTAACTGAGTTATGGTAGATTTTGGCTGTAATTTTAAACAACACTTAGTTTGGCTTTATTTTCAAAACTGATGCATTTTATCATGGCAACTGCGTCTCATCAACACTGAAAACTAACACAAATGAAATACGGAACTGAGGTTGAGCAGGAGGCGCAGGGAACAATAAGGCAGCCAAACACCTGTTTCCATCCAGAGTCTGTTCTGCCTTTCCTTTTTTTAAGACAAATGTTTTGAATATCATCCTTCGGGATTGTAGATAAAAAAAATTGATTCTTTACCTAAAGTATATTGTCTTCTAAATGGGGAAAATGGCAGAGACTAAAAGAGAACCCTGCTTAGGACACCGCACCTGCCCCTTATTGGAAGGAGCAGCGCAGCCTGCTCGAGGCTGTCGTCTTTCTCCTGGTTCAGCTGCTAGCTGTTCAAGGAACCTGATGCTATTTCCCCTGGTTTAAGTTTGTATTACTACTACTTCTTGGGGTCTCTCCTGGAAGAGAGTCATGGAAAAGGGTCATGAAAGAGAAGAATTTAGGCAGAAGGGATCTCAGAATGTTGTCTTTGTATGTTAAAGACATATGTATGTATGTATCATAACCACTGAGAGAAACGCAAGGTTCACTGGGTAAGGAGGAGATTGGTATCAATATTGACTGGTATCAGTATTTCCTTGGAAAGATCTATTATGATGCAAATAAGCATATAACCTGAAAAAGGACGTCACCAGAAAAGGACCAACTGATAACTGCTTTATCAGATATACATGGGAAAAAAACCATTATCACTTAAATGTCTCACTCTGTAGCGCTCATTTTTCACAGTTTGGGAGGATTTGAGTTAGAGTTTAAAAGAGTAGATATTCCTTATTTGGCAGTATGTTACTTTAGTTAATATTTCCTTTCTTCTTCCCCCTGCCCCACCCTTTTACGTTTATTTAGTTTTTTAGAAACATAAAGTGAATAAAATATTTAGCAACACAATAAGGGCCTTTCCGAATTCTGGCTGAGAAGAGGTGAAACAACCTGTTCCATATTTAGCAGAGAAGTTAGCATTTCAATATCTTTAGGTGCAGAACGTTTTATCTCAAAAAAAAAAAAAAAAAAAAAAAAAAAGGTGAGAATTTATTTGTAGTAAAGCTGTCAATCTTAAAATTCTTTAAAATAAAACTCAGTCATCATACTACCCTTTATTTGCTTCAATTAATTTGTAAACTCCGATGAAAATTTCCCTTCTTCGCGGATACTCTCTATATTTTCGCTTTGGTCACCAAAGCCAAGTCCCACATGAAACGCCCCCGTTGCCCGGAGTGTTGTGTTCAGCCTCTGCTCCATTTCCCTTGCCATGTCTGGCTTCTCTGCTGTAACCCATCTTGCCTTGTTCCCGCTTGCAGAGCGCACACTGGCCGTTCTTCTCGCCTTGCTGTCTGCCGCGTGCCATGCCCCCCGCCTCCTGGGCATTCAGCGCTCCCGGCAGCTTCTCCTCCGTTCCTTATTTACTGCCTCCCCCTTGACAGTAAGTATTCTGGATTAATGGAAAAGTATGCTAGATTAATCTAGTCTAAAGAGTTTGTGATTTATAGTGTCATATTTCTCCAGATAATGCTGTATTTTGATGTTTCAAAATGAAGCTACCAGAGAAACTCCCGGAAACATCATATTGTAAGTAGGAAAAAATGTATTAGTGGCAAGAATCCTTGGCTGAGGGCAGGCCACTTGGAGGGCAAAATTCGGAGGCCTTTGGTTAGCCTCATATTCACGTTTTCTAGCCTGCATCATCTGGGGTGGAATTTTGATGCTCTGTTTCCGGTTTTTAACTCCACACTCAGTGAGACTATCATGTGAAATTATGACCAAAGGGAAATTCTAGCCACTGCCTTTGCAAGCCAACAGACTGTTTATCAAGGAGTAAAGAGGATCTTTTTCAGATCTGCCTTGAGTTTTGTTACAGGGCCAAGTCTCTGCTGTTTTGTTTAATAGCACAGGCTATTTCCATAGTTATAAATATGGATAGAGTATTTAAGATTTTAAATTTCATGTTTCCAAGATTAATATTGAAAAGATTTAAAAATGGCAAGTCTTTTCAGGATGTACAGTCAAATAAGTAAATTATACACACCTCCTGGGAGAGACTTCAAAAATTTCCCAGTTTTTAAAAATATAAGTTTCAATATTATATATATATATATATTTTTTTTCTCTATTAGCATATTGCATTCCCAGGGAGAGTATGTCTGATATGTCTGAAAATGCTTATGAAACCTGTATACACACAGTACTGTAAATACCTGCGTTAACTGAATAGTCTCCCACTTGTTTTCTTCTGTGAAATAAGTTAACCACTCATGAAAACTACATTGGCTTTACGAAGTCACAGGTAAAAGTGGGTTTGAAAGTGGTCAGTGAACAGTTGAGGGGTAGCTCCACTGAGCTGAGCTTCCTAGTCTCAGCTAAAAAAAAAATTCACCCTTCTTGCAGTTCACAATGTCTGTCACGTGAGGGCAGCATAATCACATATGTGAGGGCCGGTTGTCCGGTTTGCCCTTAAGGAACTGTTACAAAGCAAACCATCCCGCCCAAGAACATGAAGATGAGGTCAGTTTTACACACACACACACAGACACACACACACACAGACATACACAAACACACACACACACACACTGTTTGTTTCAGCTGGTAAAGAATCCGCCTACAATGTGAGAGACCTGGGTTTGATCCCTGGGTTGGGAAGATCTCCTGGAGATGGGAAAGGCTACCCACTTCAGTGTTCTGGCCTGGAGAATTCCATGGACTGTACAGTTAGTCCGTGGGGTCGCAAAGAGTTGGACAGGACTGCGCGACTTTCACTTTCATACACTATTCAACTGACTGAAATACAAAGTGAAAATATTAGTGAGAACAGTTATTTTTCTGTAATTGAAAATCTTTATCTAAAGAATCTATGCTTTGCATTAGAAAGTTATTTGTAACTATGAATTTTAAGTTTAGGGTTAAAGTGGGTGGGGATGCGGGAGAATGAATGATGTCTTTCCTGTTTGTGAATGGAATTTTACATGGTAGTTAAGCCATTTAGCACTAGTGTCAAACTACTTTGTCTTAATCTACCAGGATATTTTGGACAAGTTTTTGATATTTAACATTTCTATGCCTAATTTCCTCAAGTACAAAATAGGGAGAATCATAGTATGCATTCATAGTTTTATAAAGGATTAAATGACCAATTTTAATATACATTAGAGTACATGCAAGTGCACTCTAAATGTTAGTTTGGATTATATTCTTAAGGTAAATGCTGATCTTTTCAAGTTAAAAGATCTTAACAAAGTATCAGAGCACAAGAAAGAATTTGAGTGAGCTGCTTACACTGTGTTTTATGGTATTTGATGATAATGATCCTGGAAAAATATGTTTGAAGAAGCTGTTTAAGAGGAGAAGGAAAATATTAAAAGGAAGAAGTTTAAGGTTTAGTGTCAATTAGGGAAGAGATCTCACATATGCTTATATGGAAGGAAAATTTTTCTTTTTGTCAAAGTCTCGAACCATTACTTTTTAATCAGTAACAGAGCAGTGACTCTTTCCTACTTAGGAACTTATCTGTTACCATGAAAGCAATAGCACAGTAAATAAGACCTTGAAAAGTTGTGGGAAAAAAAAAGAAGACAATTCAAATTGAGGAAACTCATTCTTGTTAAGTCACAAATCCAAATTCAGTAAGTACTTACCAAGAACTTAGAGAGCTTAAATGAGCTTAAACTTTTTGGAGACAGAAGACAGGTACCCTAGAAGGTGAAGAGTCAGAAGGTGAAGGTACCCTAGAAGTACAAGTGTCAGAGTGAATGAGCTCAGAGCAAAAAGAAATTTGAGTTAGAGTGATTAGGTGGTAAAGAACTGAAAGTGGGATTTGAATGTGGCCTTAAATATTGGTTTGGATTTGGAAAGGAGAAGGAGGAAGAAGAAAACTTAGGTGGCTGTTATGGACTGAACTGTGTCCCCCTTAAATTCATATGTTAAAGTCCTAATCCCCAGAACTTCAGAGGTGTGACTGTATTTGGAGATGGGAATTTTAAAGAGGTAAAGTTAAAGCAAGGTCATTAGGGTGGGCCTTAATTCAACAAGACTGCTATCCTTATAAGAAAAGAAGACTCTAACCTCCAGAATTACGAGAAAATACTTCTCTGTTGTTTAGTCACCCATTTCATGGTTCTTTGTTGTGGTGGTGCTAGTAAACTGACACAGCAGGGGAAAGTACGAACCAAGCATGGAAGCAGGAATATGTGTTTTCTTGGAAGAGAATTATTAATAATAAGAAAACACTGGTTTGGTACTGGGAAGTGTTTCATTGGCTTCTTGGAAAAGCAAGCTGATAAGATGCTGTCCTGAAAAAGGTGGGACTTAACCCAGCAGGATCTGGTCAGAGGTTTAGAATAGGGGTGGACCTTGAATGCCCTAGCTTTCAAAGCTGAATCCATCAGTGGTATGAGGGTTTCCATCAGACAAAGACTGAAAGCAGAAGCCACATATGTGGTGAAAGAGAACCAGCCTTTGTGAATGAAGCCATCAGGTTATATATAAGCTCTAATTTAAAGTAAGATTGGGCAGACAAGGAAAGGAACACCTGAATGCACTAATATGCTTTGGAGCCAAACTAAAGAGTGGGATAAAGGTACCAGTATTAATGCAAATGTGCTGAAACCAACCCTGTTCCATAGGAGGTAATAACATAGGTTGAAATTCAAGACTAAAAATGTCATGTGGCAATGCTGGAGCCAAAAGAATAGGTGGAATCTATGGGAGAGTATTTAAAAGGGCAGAGAATCAAACAGGAGGGTGAAAGGACTTTTAAGAACAAGAATGTCTTCTATTTAATTTTAGAGCTAGTGCTAAAGACAGAGGAGAAAGAGAACAGCCACAAAATGTTGTAATCAAGGAAGACTGAATAACTCACTGAAAACACAAGCTCTGAGCCAGGGGTAACCAGGAAAAAAATGAATCTTCAATCCCCGCCCCCCCCACCTAAGAATCCCTGAAGACAGCTGTAGGTGGCACCCTCCAACACATGGGGACCAGAGTTCAAGTCAAATTGCATTTAAATCTCGAAAGACAGGCTATAACTTCTTGGTTACGCTCAGGTGTCAGAACCGTAGAGCACTGGCTCCCTGAATTTGTTCTGTCTTTCATTTAGGACAGACATTTACATAAAAATGAGTCCATAGAGCAGAAGGCAATGGCAACCCACTCCAGTACTCTTGCCTGGAGAATCCCAGGGACGGTGGAGCCTGGTGGGCTGCCATCTATGGGGTCGCACAGAGCCAGACACGACTGAAGTGACTTAGCAGCAGCAGCAGAGTTCAAAGAGAAGACTTGAGATGAATATGGCAGCTGTCTTTAAGTATCTGAAGGAACTTCCTGTGGAAGATAGATTGGTTTGGGTTTCTTCAGGAGAACAATATGGCAATAACAGGAAGGTAGGTTTCAGTTTAGTTTGAAAACTAAAATCTTCTAACTGACTTCTGCTAGTGACATCATCACATCATTAGCCCCTTCAGTCTTAAGCAAAATTGGGATCTTTCCATCCTGGCCTTTATTTTCTTAGAAACATACAACCAAGTAACCTACCTATCTAACTAGCTTAAAAAAAATGGGTAAGTCAATTGAGGATAATTATAAGTCTTACTATCACTTTGTATAATAATCTATATCCTTGACGAACTTCCACGGGTACGTATAGGTTCTGTGTTTGTACACAACCAACATATTAAAGGACCCTCAAGATTCAGGGGGAGAAGGAGCAGTATGGCAGTGACTTATTAAAATAGCTTTCTTTTTCAAGAAAATCACGTTTCTTAAGAGTATTGTTCATGAATTCTATTTAACTGATAACTTTAATTCAGAACATTTTTTTTTTTTCATGTCTCCCATCCCTACCTCTACTGGCTCATGGGGGTGTGAATTCCTGGTATTTGAAATAACACACCAAATCTTCAAGCTTTAAATTGGAAGAGAATTACATGATTGATCAGAAGCCAAAAATCATAACCCTCTTCTTTGTTTTTATTCTTATTAGAATCACCAAACACTAGACATTAACAATATGAGTTACTAGAAATATTGCCCAAACATTTTCGCTGGAAAAACAATGGGATAATTAGTTATTCTTTCCCAATTTAAAACCTATTATCTCTGAAACCAGTGTTACAGTAAAGATAAATAAACAAAACAGACAATTGGGAAAGAGAAAGTAACATGAAAGCGAGTCTTTTGGTTTATAAACCTCTCTAGTACTATTGTCATTGAACACAGGCAAATTACAGAAAGGAGAGTAAGAAGTATCAGCAGTGAATGTGAACATTTTATTCCTCAAAAACTCCTTGGGGTGGGTTTATCATCAAATGAAACCTAAATGATGGAAAGCCTAACCTATGAAGGTGTCATTGCGGGTTGATCTGAGAAAGCCTCATGACGGGACTGGTAGCTTAGCTGAGTCTCAAAAGATGGATAGGGTTCTCTGAAAGTTGTATGTGTTCTGTTATTTAGCACAAGGTGTTTTAATCTTAGCACTGTTGTGACATTTTGGAATGGATAATTCTTTGTTGGGGTGAGGCATCCTGTATATTGCAGGATGTTTAGAAAACATCCCTGGCCCTTACCAACTAGATGCTGGTGGCAGTCCTTTTCACCACCAGAAAGGTTTGATGATCACAGATGTAAATAATGTCTCCAGACATTGCCAATGTCCCTGAGGGACAGGGGGGTAAAACTGCCCTGGTTGAGTACCACTGATTTAGCACGTGAAGGGTAGTAGTGCATAATTAGAGAAATTGTCTAATACTTCATTGTGAAATACTTCATTTCAATATTTTTAGAAGCAAGCAAAAGAATAATGCTGCAATTTTGGCATATTTGAAGAAAATTGTCAATTTTTTTTGAAGGAGCTGGCTTGGTTTACTCTTCAGATGTGTTCAGTCCTGGAAGAATAACACCATGTAATGCTGACACTGGGGGTGTCTCGTGAAAGAAGTGTCATAAAATTTTATACCTGCTTTCCTGACGGCCCAATGATTACTGTGCTTTTCCTGAGGTTCCCTGAATAGTACACACAGACACAATAATTTCTGATGATTCATTAAAATTACAGTTTAGGAAATATGAAGCACATTAAAAACACACTTTAAAGCCTACTCATGTTTTACTTTCCCACTTCAAATACCAACTGAATTTACACTTTTTCCACTCTCACCAGTTTCAATAAACTTGTTAGCCATAGTTTTAGTCATGTCCAGCTTAACAGTAGAGGGTATGACTGTCTTAAATTGACTTGGCAGCTTTGGATAGCTTTTTAAAATGTATATTCAAAGAATGATGAAGTGATAAATAAAGACTTGAAAAAAAGAAAAATACCCTGAGAGAGCTAAAAATAACAAAATAGGAGGAAAGTCTGGACAGTTTAAATATTTGTGGATATGCATGATATGCATAACATATATATATCCACCTTTATATCTGATCACACAGACATTATCAGAATTTCATAAAGGAAATCATTTCTTCACGCTTAGTTTCTTCATATTATAATATTCAAACGGGGTAGATTCTGTCAGTTTTAGCTAGAATAACATGTATAGAAATAGGAAGTCTTTACGAATTCATTTAACAAGCATCTCTTAAGTACTTACCATGAGTCAGGCCCTGGATGGAAGCTAGACACTAAGGAGACTAGAGATTAGTCAAACTGGGTCCCTATGCTCAGATACTTTATAAGCCAAATAGAAGGAGAGTTATACATGAAGAGAGTAAAATGCAATTAAATGTTATCGGATGTGTACGATGGGGCTGCAAAGGAAGGAAAGATCTGTTATGCCAGGCAGATAGGAAAAAGTGAGAGTTATGCCGTATTTCTGTCAGCACTGTGTGCTCCCTCAGTGCATCATTGCCAGCATGGAGTGTTACTTTTTTAGAATATTTTGTTAACTGGTAAGCAAAACAGATAGCTTGTTTTTAGCTTGCGTTTATATTTGGAGAGGTCAGATTTTAAAATATTTGTTTTCATGTTGTGAATAGCATGTTATGCCCTTTATCCTCGTTCATTTTTAAATTTAGTGCCCACAGCCTCTACATTTCCACTCACACAAGTACACACATGCACACACTCACAGATATGCACTGAACCTGCTTTGGCAAATGTCACTCCAAACAGCTGCACTTCTAAATCCTATGAATTAGTTGCATGGCTTCTCTGGTAACTCAGCTGGTAAAGAATCCGGCTGCAATGCAGGAGACCCTGGTTTGAGTCCTGGGTCAGAAGAAGGGCATGGCAACCCACTCCAGTATTCTTGCCTGGAGAACTCCATGGACAGAGGAGCCTGGCGGGCTACATGGGGTCGCAAAGAGTCGGACCCAACTGAGTGACTAAGCACACACTCACCTTACTTACTGTTGACCCCCTTCCTTCTTTAAAAACTCCATCCAGGGCTTTCTCATCAGTTCTGTTTTTTATTTTACATCTCTGACCATTTTTTTCAGACTCTATTTGTGCGCCCCTCTTGCTTTTTACCCTAAGTCATCATTTTGAGGGCCTAGTCCTTTGTCTGTTTGTGGGTCATAGTCCTGCTTCTTTCTTCATTCTCACTTTTACCAACTTCGTGTGCTCTCATGGTTTCAACCTGTGTGTTGGCGGCCCTCAAATTCTCATCTCTATTCCAGACCTTTTTTTGATTTCTACTCTCATGTATCCCATTGATAATGGGATAATTCCATAAGGATATATCACATGCATTCTTAACTTGTTGTTTAGTTGCTAAGTTGTGTCTGACTTTTCTGCGATCCCATGGACTTGTAGCCCACCAGGCTCCTCATCCATGGGATTTCCCAGGCAAGAATACTGAAGTAGGTTGCCATTTCCTTCTCCAGGGGATCTTCCTGATCCAGGGATCGAACTCCCATATCCTGCATTAACAGATGGATTCTTTACTACTGAGCCATCAGGGAAGCCCCAGTCTTAGTTTAGCAGGTGTGAAATCAAAGCCATTCTTACTCATAAGTCAAAACTCAGGTGATTCACCCCAAATCAAAGAAAAAAAATTGATTGCTGTCATCTGTGCCTCTACTGCAGCCTGTATACGCTTTATCAGAATATTCACCATACTTTTTCTTTTGTTCACCTTCCCCCATCCTTTACTAAAATAATGCTGTATATTGGATATACTTCTATGTTTCTTTTTCTCTGTAAGTTTTTTAAGGAAGAATCTATATCTCATCTTTGTGTCCCCAGGGCTGGGCCCAGAGTATGTGCTTGATAAATGTACAATAAATGTATGTATCTTTGCCTGTTTAAAGAGTGTGTAGATTACAGTAAGTGATCATCCTATTGTACTAAAGCACATGGGAAATATTATGATCAATTCTGGGCTTCAAAAGTCAATACTTAAGATAGTGACCATGATGATAGAATTCCAACCATGTGTAATACTGTCTGTAATGCCCCAAACAGAGAGTACCACTGATATTTTGAGGAATTTCCTTCCAATATTTTTTCCATGCATATGTTTTTTTCACACAATCTATGGTTTTATATATTGCTTTTCAACTTAACATTATAGCTTCACCATTTCTCTATTTTATTTATTATTTTTTGAAAATATAGTGTTTAATGACCCCATAATGTCCATAATGTTCCATTATATGGATTTATTTAGAATCCATTTTTTGTCTCTCAGAACTTAGTAAAAATTTATGGTGTATACCTTTATATTTTTTTCTGGAGTTTTCACACCCAGGAATAAATGTGCATGTATAAGTATATACAGATATACATATATAATTATTAATATATATTAAAATTTCAAAAATAATAATTCTAGTCCTAAGTGCTGCAGTCCAGCTATTATTTTAAAAACCCTAGAAAGCAGATATTGTTTATCTCAATTCACAAAGGAGAAAGCCAAGGCTCAGAGATAGATTATGTAACTTGTCCAAAGTGATAAGCTGTCATGTGACTGAGAAGGGTTATGAACAAGGGCTTTCTGCCTGCACGGTTTGTGTGAATTTTGTCATTCATGTTGTACGGCACTTCTTAATAAGTCTCCACCCCATTTTGGTTCTGTGATTATCTGAGTGGTTAAATCATGTTATATAACCAAAGAAAGCTAGTTATTAGGACCTATTTTAACACATTTCTAATAAAATATATGTATTTTAAAGAATATTTTACTTCACTGGTCCCTCTAAAATGAGGTTTTTTCTGATCTTGTCCGAGCTGGTGGCTCAGATGGTAAAGAATCTGCCTGCAATGCAGGAGGCCTGGGTTCTATCCCTGGGTTGGGAAGATCCCTGGGAGAAGAGAATGGCTACCCACTCCAGTATTCTTGCCTGGAGAGTTCCACGGACAGAGGAGCCTGACAGACTCAAACCAAAAACTACTCCTTTTCTAGAGTACATGAAGTTTAGCTTTTAGCAGCCAGTTAAAATGTATAATTTGTAAGTTATAAGATGTTTCTAACTTTGGTAAAATGTATTCTTGTAAATTGAAGTGATCTTTGCAAATATTTCCCATGGGAAAATTTTATAAAACTTTAAATGTTAACATTATCTTTATGTTAATTTGTACCTAAGGCATATTACAGGAATTACTTTTAGAATGAAAATGTATTTTCTATCTATTTTCTATTTTTACCTCTTAGTCTAATAAAAAAACTATGTCCTTAGAAGATAAATGGAAGCATGAAAGGAAACTAACAATAATTTGACTATTAATATCCAAAAAACAGATTCATAGTATAAATTCAAAACCTTTTATTTGGAACTCATGATAATTTAGACCAGATTTGGACCTGGTATATTTGTATAAAACTTTTGCAAAAATTTAACTAATATTATTAATCATTTTTTTTTACTTTCATGTACTTAAAAAGGTTATATATGCTCACTATTAGCATTTCATATTTGAAATTTGACATCCTATGTATTATTGAAAATATTTTGTAAAAGCTTTAATGATCAATTTTTAAATTAATTTGACTAACTTTCTCTCAATTAGCCCCACTTAGCCATAGTTTTTACTACTAATTCCTTGTAAAAAAATAGTTAAATCTTTGGCATACAGTTTTAAAAACAGGAATGGAAAAATAGTCGATAAGATTCTAGGATCTTCAATTTTGCTAATGCCATTATAATCTATAGAACAGATGATAAAGCAGTTATGGTTTGGTAATATAACCAAATAGCAAATTATGTTTACAGTAAAATGGAGACAAGTGAGATAATTCCCTTGGATTCCTTTAACTGATGTTCTGTGGTTTCAGTTGCAAATGTAATCTGAATACCGTGTTCTTTTCCGATATCAAATAGAAAAGAAAAAGGCTAAAATAGATTCGAATCTTGACCAGGCACTGCTGATAACTGAGGCCTTATTCACTCAGTGTTCTTCAGTGAGACAAAGAATTTGGAGAAAGATTACTGTTAGTAATTGTAATGTCCACGAAAATAGAAAATTGTCTCTTGTAAGGAAAAGGTCATGGAAGATTTTATATGCTGTAAGTTTAGTCTCCAAAGGTGGTTGAATGCTTAAATAGTATTTGAGATGTTTGAAAGCTTAACTCACTCCTTAAGGAACAGATGACTATATAACTGCAGTCATAACTGCAAATAGTCTTCTCTGGTCTCCCCTTCCAGCAGGAATGTCAAGGATTAGAGTAGTGGTTCACAAATTATAGTGTTGTATAGTCACTTGGAAAGCTTGTTAATTATGTAGATTTCTGGGATTCACCCATAAAGATTCTTCTTTTGTAGGTCTGAGGTGCAGCCTAGAAATCTAAAAGTTTAGTAATCATTCCAGCAATGGTGACATAGATGCTTCTAGAGCCAGATTTTGTGAAATGCTAGGAAACGCCATGGGTCCGTGGTGATGGTCTTGGGAAGGGCATAGTTATGTAGCTCATAGCTAGAATAAAGTGAAATTTTTACCTCTACTGAAGACTCTGCATGGATAAATTTGATTGCTCATATGGAAATCTCCCAGCTAGAGCCAGGAAATCGTGGAATCAAAGTTAGAAAGGCTCTTAAAAATTTGTCTGACTCTTCTAAATGTCTGGCTAGTTCATTTTGGAGCATTTCCAATCATGGAAATGCATTCAGTCCTGTGACTTGCAACCTTACTTTGGGCTGTTCCAAGCATTACAGTGTTCATCCATATAGTGAGACAAAATTTGTGCTCCTCACATAACCACCTATTTTTTCCTAAAACATATAACACAAGTATTTTTTACATTTTTAAAGTACTATTAAAAATGAAGGGAGAAGAGTAAAAGAATCCAAGAATTCTTCCCAAATTAAGGTTGTGCCTATGCTACAAGGTTAGTGGCATTTATGAGTTTAGACTTAGTAAATGCCGATACTGATGATTTCATTTAAAATCTAGAATTCATAACCTACTACTCAAAATAAAAAAAATCTCTTCTATAGTTGTATTATTCCTGTTTTCCTTCCCCATTAAATCAAAGAGAATAAATAAACATCCTTCTCCAGAATTTGTTTTATTCTAGAACTGCTATATGCTTTTTAAAACTGTAGAAATTATTATTGCCTAAACCTTAATGAAATATTTTCCCATGCTTTCTTGCCCATCCCATTTCCTTTATCTTGAATGCACTTCTCTTCCTTCGGGAAGCCTTCTCTTATTTACTTCACATCATTGTCATCATTCTTTTACCCCCTTTTCCATGACACTTTTTATTCTACACAGTGTTATTTCTTATTCCTCTAATTATCCTGGAGTTCTCATATATTTACATATAATATAAAGGAATGTCTGTATATGTATTTTTATCCTCTACAGGTTGACTCAAGGATGAAAATTAAATCTTTAGTTTCTTTTGTTCTTTTTATTCAGGGACAACAGTATAGTTTTGTTGACAAGGCATCAGGCCATCTCTGTTTCTTTGCCTCCAGTGTCAAATTTCTAACAATGCATGCTCATTCAAGTAGAATCAGATGCTGTGATGGGAATTTGTGAAGTCAAAAGGGAGAGGAAACCTGTAGTAGCACAATCAAGTCCTATTAGCCTATTATGCTGAAGAGGACTGATTTCCGGGGAGGCAGTGTTAGCTGAGTGATCTAGGATCCAGGATTATGATGACCACAGGAAGGAAAGTTGCAGGAGCAGGTTGGGGTTGGAACACCTACATGTTGGGACAGAGTGGTTCCGAGAACACTCATTTTCACCCCCCCTGAATTCAAGGTGGTTGTTTTCTCAATATTTGCAGTACCCAAGCAGGGGTCCACAAGATTTCTTTGATGGCTACTTCCCTTGTTTCTTTCATAGGTGTGTTCATGTTCCTGGCATAGGTGTTTTTAAAGTAGTCTCAAAAGCCATGAGTTAAGTATGTTGGAATGTCTAGCTTTGTTGGAACTTCTTGAACCAAGCCTTCATAGGGATGCTACTAAATGTGGAATTTTCACTTCCCAGAGAACATTCTGAACTCCTTAAAGCTTTTCTCTCTTATATTAATTTCATTTCTCCAGCATTAGTTGGCATATGTGTGTGCATGCTCAGTCCTGTCCAACTCTTTGCGACCTTTGGGACTGTAACCCACCGGGCTCCTCTGTCCATGGGATTTTTCAGGCAAGGATACTGGAGTGGGCTGCCATTTTCCTCCTCCAGGGGATCTTCCCCACCCAGGGGATCTTCCCCACCCAGGGATCTCCTTCGTCTCCTGTATTGCAGGCAGATTCTTTACTGGCTGAGCCACTGGGGAAGTCCCAGTTGGTGTGTATTAGATGCTAAATACTTGTTAATTAAAAGAGAAGTTTGCTCTTTTGAGTTTTTTATACCTTGTATTAATTCAAATTCATTTTTGTCAAATATCTCCTAATAGTATGATTGAACTTGGGGTGATTAAGGCAGTAATCAAGCTTATAATGTGGACATTGTAGTCCAATACTAGTATTATGCACTTTTCTTTGTACTGTTTCCAAAACATTATAGAGTTATCCAGATCAAGGATAGTTAATTGGACTTTGGCCATCCTTTACTTCCCAGAACCTAATCTTTCAGTTGTTGAATGATATTGGCAAAGCTGCAAAGATCTTTGTAAAGTAATAAGCATGGATAATAAGTGCTTTGAGGAAACATATGATACAATTCTTAAGAATTCCTTAGATTCAAACCTTTAGGCTTTATAGAATTAATTATTCTTTTCCAGTTGATTCATCTAATAATTTACATATTGCATTTTATTTAAAAGAAATATACACAACTGAGGAAAATTGAAAGCTGTGTGGCAAACACACACACACAAGTCTGATAAAGCAGGTAAACTAGTAAATCTCATCAGGTTTCATAATCAGGAGGAACCATGGCGTCTGTTTCCAGATGTCACCAGCCAAGGGAGCAGATGCAAAACTTGCGAATTAACTGGAACAGGAGCAGCTTCTCCTCTTGGGCAACCAGTATTTGCCCTGTGAAAGGTTTTCCCTTCTCTCATACTTCTGGAAAGGAGAGGAAGAAAAGAGAGTGAGGAAATAGCAAGGGGAAGGTGAAAGATTGGAGATGGACTTATTTCAGACATCAGTCTACTTTCCATGTTTCTCATTTCTGGAACTGTCTTGAACGTCCAGAGGAGACCGTAGGATGGCACCTAGATCTACAGAAATGAGGTGATGAGCCATAACCTTTGTCTTTGGAATCTCGTTTATATCCTGACTGGAAATGCTTATCTCACATATACCTAGTCAGTACGGTACCTGTTGCTGTTTGTTTAGTCACTCAGTCGTGTCCAACTCTTTTGCGACCCCATGGACGATAGTCCGCCAGGCTCCTCTGCCCACGGGATTTCCCAAGCAAGAATACTGGAGTGGGTTGCCGTTTCCTTCTCCAGGGGATCTTCCCAACTCAGAGATCAAATGCAGGCGGATTCTTTACCACTGAGCCACCAGGGAAGCCTAGTACAGCACCTAGACTTATAAGATGATTAGGCCTAGGTTTTCTCTTCTTTGTAATATTGCTAATATCATGACCAAAAATTTTTACTTCACATATACCTATACCTACACCTACACACATAAATATAGCTACCCATATACATAAGTACTCACATACATAATATACTTACACACATAAAAACACACACTCAGGTACTGATTCTCACACAAACACCTGACAGCTACATATATATGCATAAATATTCTTCTCTCCCAATCCCCAACCCTTGCCCTCAAAGAATCTTGTCTTTGTTAGCCAAACCTTTTGTCCTATTTGCAAGAGAGAAAAGATCTTTCCATTGTATAATTGTGTATGATACGTATTATTCTTTGCACCAGCATCATCTTTAATAGCGTTCTACTCTTCTCAAGGCCCTGATTTTATAATGGTGAATTGTTAGTATTAAAATTTATAGGGAATTCCCTGGTGGTCTGGTGATTAGGACTCCGTGCTTCCATTGCAGGGGCCATGGGTTTGATCCCTGGTTTGGGAACTAAGATCCCACAAGCTGTGTGGCATGGCCAAAACAAAGCAAATCACATTCTTCTATCCTTTTCTCAACTCCTTATTTTGGTGATGGTGTTGACTAGCATCCATTCTTCTCCATGGTAGAGCGTGATTTCTTTGAGGATTTACCTCTCCCCCACTGTATACAATCATGTGGAAGGGAATTTCAAACCCCTGCCTCTAACAATGAAACTTTGAAAGGTCAAACCATTCCTCTCCCACTACCTGGAATTGCTAATGAATGAGATTGTGATCTAAGAGCTTCCAACTGGAAGGTTTTGAAATCTGAGTGGTTCATGGTCAGAAAGGACAGCCAGAGATCTTTTATGGCAGCAATGACTATTCTAACGTGAGGGTAGTTATTTCCTCCTGATTCTTCATCCCATGCCTTCTAGAGCTGCCTCAATTTCTTTGCCTTGCCAAGTCTGGTCCTCCAATTTCCTGTCTTCAAAACCCAAATATCCTTCCCATAAACTGCCCGTTTAAAAGTTAGACAGAGTCAATGTCTGCTACTTTCAACCAAAGAAGATAAGTGATGACGAGTCTCAGGATATAGATCCTCAGAGAAGGGTGAAATATCAAGTATGGTGACCTTTGATGAAGCAGCTAAGAGAGTTATCACCTGTGTCATCTGGAAAAAAGAATCTCAATAAAAGATAAAGTTTAGGGACTTAGAATAGTTTCCATCATGGAACAACATAAAGAGTGTGCAGAATTCAAGGATGGTAAGGAAAGGAGGCTCCTGATGGCACTGGATGCATGATAACAAAGAAATTACAGACTTAAAATTAAGTATCAGTTTTTTAAAAAAGTGGACATAAATGCAGGGACTTTAGACGAATATATTGAAAGAGTCTTCCGTATCTTGTACATATTGGATTGAGATAGACAAGATTTAAATTCAGTGTTTAGCCACTAATTGAATTCAGAGTTGTATCAGTCAGAGTAGGCTGCTTGGGTTATGCTGTGGTAACAAAACAAGCCCTAAGGGTTTGTTGCTTACTCATACTGCATAGTCACTGCAGGTTGGTTGGCAGTTCTGCTTTGCATAGCCTTCACTCCACAACTCAGGCTGATATAGCCTCTGCTATCTGGACCATTGCTGGTGATTGTGGCATAAGGGAAAGAAGAAAATGTAATGCATTGTGAACTAACTCTTAAAGTCTTTGAAGGGAAATGAAAAACATCACTTCTCATGTATATCTGGCCAAAGCAAGTTGTATGGCCTTTCATAACTTCAAAGGGACAAGGAGGTACCATTTTGCCCAGCATAAGAACTGGAAATACTTTTTGGACTGTACTAACGGAAACAGTGTCAGACTTTATTTTTTTGGGCTCTAAAATCACTGCAGATGGTGACTGCAGCCATGAAATTAAAAGACACTTATTCCTTGGAAGGAAAGTTATGACCAACCTAGATAGCATATTAAACAGCAGAGACATTACTTTGCCAACAAAGGTCTGTCTGGTCAAGGTTATAGTTTTTTCAGTAGTCATGTATGGATATGAGAGTTGGACTGTGAAGAAAGCTGAGCACCGAAAAATTGATGCTTTTGAACTGTGGTGTTGGAGAAGACTCTTGAGAGTCCCTTGGACTGCAAGGAGATCCAACCAGTCCATCCTGAAGGAAATAAGTCCTGGGTGTTCATTGGAAGAACTGATGTTGAAGCTGAAACTCCAATACTTTGGCTACCTCATGCGGAGTTGACTCATTGGAAAAGACCCTGATGCTTGGAGGGACTGGGGGCAGGAGGAGAAGGGGATGACAGAGGATGAGATGGCTGGATGGCATCACCGACTCGATGGGCATGAGTTTGAGTAAACTCCGGGAGTTGGTGATGGACAGGGAGGCCTGGTGTGCTACGATTCATGGGGTTGCAAGGAGTCGGACACGACTGAGCCACTGAACTGAACTGAACGACCTCTATCAAAACTTTGCTAGAGTTTGTATGTGAAAATTCGAATATTCATTTGGAAAATATGAACTGGAGGCATCAGAGTAATTTGAACCTCCAAACTCCTCTAAATATCCCCTGAAACTGTCTTGAGAGAAGGGCAACTCTTCTCTGTCTGTCTGAAAAGCTATTTCCTTTGATGCTTGTAGATGCCTGTATACCTTCATCTGAGGGAATTCACATGAAGAAAGTAGTTGACAGCCTTCCTCATGTCCGTATCTTTTAATCTACAGACTATTAATCAGAATTATACCCTGGCATGCCTCAGATCAGTCTTAGAAAGTTAAAATTTTACATAACAAAAGAATAGCAGGCCGGAACATGCCAATGTATATTAACCCTAAAGCAGGAAATATATGTGGGAAATTGATTTTGTGAACGCTTCACTAAACAGAATACAGCAGGATTTTAGTTTTACGAAATTTGTCAGTGTGATTCACATATCAGAGATTCCATGTGAACTAGATTAGCTGGGTTGAAAAATCTAACAGTTTTTATTTTTTTATTTTTTGCTTAGCACACGTACAACAAACACACACTTAAAAATGCGTTCAGGAAAAGAAATGCATTCAATAGTCAAAGAAAGTTGGATACTAGAATTTTAGAAATATCTTATTTTAGAAAGCATAAAGA
This sequence comes from Dama dama, assembly GCF_033118175.1. Classification (NCBI taxonomy): domain Eukaryota; kingdom Metazoa; phylum Chordata; class Mammalia; order Artiodactyla; family Cervidae; genus Dama; species Dama dama. The sequence continues at coordinate 63,840,578 of NC_083694.1, forward strand.
TAGCCAAATCTAGGGAGGCTTAGATAATAGTCTTTTCAACAAACACCTGAAGTATATATTGAAGGAATCCCCAGTATCTTTATTTTTAAATATTTATTTATTTACTTGGCTGCATCAGGTCTTAGTTGCGACACACAGGATCTTTTGTTGCTGTTCATGGGCCCTCTGGTTGCTCCAAGGCATGTGGGATCTTAGTTCCCATATCAGGGATTGAATCCGAGTCCCCTGCGTTGCAGGGTAGATACTTAACCTCTGGACCACCAGGGAAGTTATCCCAGTATCTTTAAAACACCTGTTTTGAAACATCTATTTAAAACATCTGTTCTCTCCAGATCAGAAATGCTGGTATGAAATACTGCCCTGGAAATGAGAAGCAGCATGGGGGTGGCAGAGATGAGGCAAGACCATTATAGGCACTGAGACTGGTACAATCAGACTGGCCTGTCTGGAAGAGCTCTCTGGCTATGCCCACCCGACTGTGAATGAGTTCCTTAGGAAAAAAAAGTAGGAGTGGAGCAACCACATAATACAAAAGGAGTAAAAACTCCAAGTCAAGTAAACAGAGGTATGACTTAAGCCGTGAAAAGAAATCATGATCAAATCTTTAAGCCAATTACTTAACCTAATTGTTTACAATGTCAGATCCCCTTGAATGAAGGAAAGACCAGACAGCCTTGATGTCAGATCCTGAGGTAACACTAAAAGTGCCTTTGGGAGATGTCAGGATATCCATGCCAAAGGGAAAGATGACTTGTGTGCTTTTTGGCCCTGCACCACCAAGAAAGAGGCCCAATGCTTGGCACACCTTGGAAGGAATGTATACCCACTTTAGGTATCCTGCTTTAGCCATTTACCAGGTAACCTGAAAAGCTGCCAACTTTGATTGAGGCCCACAGCAAGAAAAAATGCCCTAGGCAAAAAGTGTAAAATGCTTTGAGCTATTACTAATGCTCATGGCTGGAAGAGAGCTGTGAGTGGAAGGGGGGAATGAATAAGTTGTAAACTGTGAGACAGTGTTAGCAATTACATGTGCATATAATTCTTCTGGGAACATTGGCAGAGGTTCCTTATATTGGAAGCACATGCTCTCTAATTTGGAAATTTATAGTGACTTTCATTTCTGAAATTTCCCTGATGAATGGAGAATTAGAACCATTTGTCTATTTTACAAAATACAAATATCCATTAAAAGCACAGACTGAATATCCTGCTTTGAACTCTGGTAGACCCACAGTTACATGTAACTTTCACATAGAAACTGAGAACACAGACCTGTTTTAGCTTGCCATCTAGTCTTTTTCCAGCTACAAAATTTTATTACTAAATGTGAAGTTTCAGGAACAGAAATTCCTTTGCCTTGGGGTGTGATAGTCCTTACATCAGCTTAGATCTTCAGTATGGGTACATATAAATGCCTTTAGCTTAATGTTTCACTATTTTTGACTGTCAATTTTAGTTATCCTTTTAGGTATATTTGATTTTTATTAGGTTTGTTTGTATTTTTTCTGATATGTCATTATTAATTCAGGATTTTTAAAAGTATTGTTTATTGAGTTATAGAATATAGCTTTGGCTTATTAGGCATCCGCTTTCATACCTCTTTTTTGCTTTAAATGCTTTTTAATTGAATTATTCTTTTTACATTTAAAAAAGTTATTTATGATATCCTATCACTGGGATAATTTGAAATATTTTTCTTGCTAAATATTAACTATGCTTACGTTAAAAGAGAAATAATAAAGTTTTTTTGTTTTAATGCATAATGGTGCTTTTTTTTTTTTTTAACCATATTTTAATGGAAGATAACATGGAATTTATCAGGCTCTGTAACGGAAATACATCTGGGGAAAAAGCGATAGGATTTCTAAGACATTACTTCAAGGGAAGTTAATCTCAGTTTTTTGTTTTGCTTTTGAGATAATTATTATATATATCTGAGGGAATAATTGTCTGTTGTTGATGTGTGAGTATTTCGTGAACATGCTTCACTTGGATTCTCTCCTCTGTTTCACTTCGCTTCTTGAAATTCTTCTGTTCACTTATGAGAAGAATGAATTTCTGAAAGCTATTTTGAGAAGAGCTATGAATGAGTGATATGCATGACATGCTTGACATATAAGTTTATGAAGATAAAACTTTTCATTCCAGACACATGACCAGATTTGTTATGTGAAATGGGCAGCAGGTAGTATGCTGTTATTGGGCTTTCCAGGTGGCTCAATGGTGAAGAATCTGCCTGCCAATTCAGGAGACACAAGTTCAATTCTTAGATCAGGAGGATCCCTTGGAGGAGAAAATGTCAACCCACTCCAGTATTCTTGCTTGGAGAATCCCATGGACAGAAGAGTCTGTAGGGTTACAGTCCTTGGGGTCCAATAGAGTTGGATGTGACTGAGCAGGCATAGAGTATACTGTTATCAAATGTTTGTCTGCAATATATAAAATGCTGTGGGTGACACAAGGAGGAACGATTTATGGAATTAAAGTAAGAATATATCTAGGTGGAAAATGAGAAAATTGCTATAAGGGGGGTATAGTGCTTTGAATTCTGAAGGTAGGTGAGGGACAGACATCTTCAGTATGGATTGGCCTTGGATCAAAACATCTAAGACAATCAGTTTTATGTGACTGACTTCTTGTCATTATTTTTTAAGTGTCATTTTTATTTTATTTTTTTGCAGAGAGTGTATCTCCTCCAGTCTGAGTGACATTTTAAGTTCTTTACCTTTTATTACCTTAGATTCAGTATTTGTAAGATCTGGGAATGGAGAAGGGGGATTGAGTGGATGAAGGAAGAATCATTACATATCATGTATTTATTCACTCAATCAATATTTATGGAGCATTGTAGACAGTAGTGAACAAGTCACACTCATCCCTGCCTTCCTAGAACTTAGAGTTTGGGAGGGAAGAGAGACAAATAGTGCTTTACAATAATTTAAGCAATGCCAAATTAATGTAGCAAAGAGTCAGACATGACATAGCAACCTAACAACAACAAGTTAATGCTCTAAAATACAGATACTGAGTTGCTTCATAATAGTCAAATTTATCGTAGGGGTTCATGGGCATCGAGACAAAATGAAATATATATTAAGACCTGATGAGGCAATTAGAGTTATGTAGGTAGAAAGTGAGGGGCAGTTCAAGGGAATGGAGAGATGAGAGCTGATGGGAATGTTTTAAGGAGAGGAAATAACACATGTAAGACAGGAGACTAGAAAGTGCAAATGTAAAGACAGAAAGATCAGTATTACTGGCTCATAACATTTAAATGAACAAGTAGCAGAAGCTAAGGATGGATAGGAATGCAGGGCCCCTGTCAAGAAGGGCCTTGAAAGACAATCCAAATGTTTACATCTTATTAATATTTACAGGCTGTGGGAGACCACCAAAGGGTTCAAGTGGGATTATGGGATAGAAGCAAGACTAGATTGAGGTCACAAAGAATGCTCTGGCTGAGATGTGTAGAATAAGACTGAAGAAAATTAGACCAGCTCCCAATTCACTTAATTTAAAGGCAGAACAAGGTACGTCTAAGGTAAGAGAAACCCAAGTAAGACGGTAGGTGTTGCGAGAGGGCATCAAGGGTAGACTCACTGAAACCAGAATCACAGAAAACTAGCCAATCTGATCACAGGACCACAGCCTTGTCTAATTCAATGAAACTAGGCCATGCCGTGTGGGGCCACCCAAGATGGTCGGGTCATGGTGGAGAGGTCTGACAGAATGTGGTCCACTGGAGAAGGGAATGGCAAACCACTTCAGTATTCTTGCCTTGAGAACCCCACAAACAGTATGAAAAGGCAAAATGATAGGATACTGAAAGAGGAACTCCCCATGTCGGTAGGTGCCCAATATGCTACTGGAGATCAGTGGAGAAATAACTCCAGAAAGAATAAAGGGATGGAGTCAAAGCAAAAACAATACCCAGTTGTGGATGTGACTGGTGATAGAAGCAAGGTCCAATGCTGTAAAGAGCAATATTGCATAGGAACCTGGAATGTTAGGTCCATGAATCAAGGCAAATTGGAAGTGATCAAACAGGAGATGGCAAGAGTAAACATCAACATTCTAGGAATCAGCGAACTAAAATGGACTGGAATGGGTGAATTTAACTCAGATGACCATTATATCTACTACTGCGGGCAGGAATCCCTTAGAAGAAATGGAGTAGCCATCATGGTCAACAAAAGAGTCCAAAATGCAGTACTTGGATGCAATCTCAAAAATGACAGAATGATCTCTGTTCGTTTCCAAGGCAAACCATTCATTATCACAGTAATCCAAGCCTATGCCCCAACCAGTAACGCTGAAGAAGCTGAAGTTGAATGGTTCTATGAAGACCTACAAGACCTTTTAGAACTAACACCCAAAAAACATGTCCTTTTCATTATAGTGGACTGGAATGCAAAAGTAGGAAGTCAAGAAACACCTGGAGTAACAGGCAAATTTGGCCTTGGAGTACAGAATGAAGCAGGGCAAAGGCTAATAGAGTTTTTCCAAGAGAACGCACTGGTCATAGCAAACACCCTCTTCCAACAACACAAGAGAAGACTACACATGGACATCACCAGATGGTCAACACTAAAATCAGACATTATATTCTTTGCAGCCAAAGATGGAGAAGCTATATACAGTCAGCAAAAACAAGACCGGGAGCTGACTGTGGCTCAGATCATGAACTCCTTATTGCCAAATTCAGACTTAAACTGAAGAAAGTAGGACCTAAATCAAATCCCTTATGACTATACAGTGGAAGTGAGAAATAGATTTAAGGGACTAGATCTGATAGACAGAGAGCCTGATGAACTATGGACGGAGGTTTGTGACATTGTATAGGAGACAGGGATCAAGACCATCCCCATGGAAAAGAAACGCAAAAAGGCAAAATGGTTGTCTGAAGAGGCCTTACAAATAGCTGTGAAAAGAAGAGAAGCGAAAAGCAAAGGAGAAAGGGAAAGATATTCCCATCTGAATGCAGAGTTCCAAAGAATAGCCAGGAGAGATAAGAAAGCCTTCCTCAGTGATCAATGCAAAGAAATAGAGGAAAACAACAGAATGGGAAAGACTAGAGATCTCTTTAAGAAAATTAGAGATACCAAGGGAACATTTCATGCAAAGATGGGTTCGACAAAGGACAGAAATGGTTTGGACCTAACAGAAGTAGAAGATATTAAGAAGAACTGTACAAAAAAGATCTTCACGACCCAGATAATCACGATGGTGTGATCACTCACCTAGAGTCACACATCCTGGAATGTGAAGTCAAGTGGCCTTTAGGAAGCATCACTATGAACAAAGCTAGTGAAGGTGATGGGATTCCAGTTGAGCTATTTCAAATCCTGAAAGATGATGCTGTGAAAGTGCTCAAGTAAAAGTGAAAGTACTTTCAAGTGAAAGTACTCAATATGTCAGCAAATTTGGAAAACACAGCAGTGGCCACAGGACTGGAAAAAGGTCCGTTTTCGTTCCAATCCCAAAGAATGCTCAAACTACCACACAATTGCACTCATCTCACATGCTAGTAAATTCTCCAAGCCAGGCTTCGGCAATACGTGAACTGTGAACTTCCAGATGTTCAAGCTGGTTTTAGAAAAGGTAGAGGAACCAGAGATCAAATTACCAACATCTGCTGGATCACTGAAAAAGCCAGAGAGTTCCAGAAAAACATCTATTTCTGCTTTATTGACTATGCCAAAGCCTTTGACTGTGTGGATCAGAATAAACTGTGGAAAATTCTGAAAGAGATGGGAATACCAGACCACCTGACCTGCCTCTTGAGAAACCTGTATGCAGGTCAGGAAGCAACAGTTAGAACTGGACATGGAACAACAGACTGGTTCCAAATCAGGAAAGGAGTACATCAAGGCTGTATATTGTCACCCTGCTTATTTAATTTATATGCAGAGTACATCATAAGAAACACTGGGCTGGAAGAAGCACAAGCTGGAATCAAGATTGCTGGGAGAAATATCAATAACCTCAGATATGCAGATGACACCACCTTTATGGCAGAAAGTGAAGAACTAAAGAGCCTCTTGATGTGAAAAGAGGAGGGTGAAAAAGTTGGCTTAAAGCTCAACATTCAGAAAACTAAGATCATGGAATCCAGTACCATCACCTCATGGCAAATAGATGGGGAGACAGTGGAAACAGTGTCAGACTTTATTTTTTGGGGCTCCAAAATCACTGCAGATGGTGATTGTAGCCATGAAATTAAAGACACTTACTCCTTGGAAGGAAAGTTATGACCAACCTAGATAGCATATTAAAAAGCAGAGACATTCCTTTGCCAACAAAGGTCCATCTAGTCAAGGCTATGATTTTTTTCAGTGGTCATGTATGGATGTGAGAGTTGGACTGTGAAGAAAGCTGAGCGCCGAAAAATTGATGCTTTTGAACTGTGGTGTTGGAGAAGACTCTTGAGAATCCCTTGGACTGCAAGGAGGTGGACTGCAACCAGTCCATCCTAAAGGAAATCAGTCCTGGGTGTTCATTGGAAGGACTGATGCTGAAGCTGAAACTCCAGGACTTTGGCCACCTCATGCGAAGAGTTGACTCATTGGAAAAGACCCTGATGCTGGGAGGGTTTGGGGACAGGAGGAGAAGGGGATGACAGAAGATGAGATGGCTGGATGGCATCACTGACTCGATGGGCATGAGTTTGAGTAAACTCCGGGAGTTGGTGATGGACAGGGAGTCCTGGCGTGCTGCAATTCATGGTGTCGCAAAGAGTCAGACACGATTGAGCGACTGAACTGAAATGAACTGAAAGGCAGAACTCACCTGGGAAAGATTGAAATCCCATACAGAACCCCATAAATTTCCCAAGTTTATGGTGTCGGAGTTGAGGGTAGGTTATGGGAAATTTGGAGGCAGCAAAACTCAGTGACTCAAAGGGCTTCAGGAAGTATAGTGCTCAAGGCTCAGAGGAGCAGAAGATTCCAGTGCTTCCTCTTCAGGTACTTCTCAATCTTGCACTCAGGTTAGAATTCCCCAGGGACCTATATGAAAATACTGATGACTGTGTCCTATCCCAGGAACCAATGAATCATAATACTGAAACTTGACGAAAACTCTCCTTGAGATTCTAATTCATGAAGGATTGAGAACTACTCTACTAGGCAAGTCAAAAGAGGGAGCAAGCAAAGTGGGAAGGGAGGAGATATAATCTGCAGAAGACAGAAAGTTTTTGGCCCAGCATGAAGTTCCATTGCTACTCTGATTGTCCCTGATAGCATTTCTTGTTTTACAGCCTATTTTATTTATTTATTTATTTATTTATTTTTATTTATTTATTTTTTATTAATGTGGTTTTATCAGTTTTCTTGTGATTAGCATTTGCCTGCATGCGTATGTGCTAAGTTGCTTCAGACATGTCTGACTCTTTGCGACCCTATGGACTGTGGCCCACCAGGCTCCTCTGTCCATAGATGCTCCAGGCAGGAATACTGGAGTGGGTTGTCATTTCCTCCTTCAGGGGATCTTCCCAACCCAGGGATCGGACCCAGATTTCTTACGTCTCCTGCATTGGCAGCTGGGTTCTTTACCACTGCACCACCCGGGAAGCCCTAGTATTTGCCTACTGTAACTTTTTCTATCCTTCTACTTTCACCTTCTTTGTTATATACAGCATATAGCAACATTTGGTTTTTGTTTTTCTTATTAATCCATTCCTACCATGTCCATCTTTTAACTGATGATTTCTGTATAAGTTCCTTTATGTTTATTTGATTGCTATATATTTGGACCTAATTCTACCATCTTACTTATTTTTTAAAATTCTATTTGTCCTCTTTTCTCTATACTCATTTTCTTCAGCATTCTTATCTTTCTGTTTTTGTCTGATTACTTTTTGTTTGTTTTTTTCTTAGGACCGTTTTTTCCTCTCTCAGCTGACTTGGTATTTTTGCATTTTATTTCTATTCTGTTATTGATCGTATTCAAAATTTACTATCAACACTTAACAAATTCTAAATTCTTTTTTTTTTTAATTTTTTTTATTAGTTGGAGGCTAATTACTTCACAACATTTCAGTGGGTTTTGTCATACATTGATATGAATCAGCCATAGAGTTACACGTATTCCCCATCCCGATCCCCCCTCCCACCTCCCTCTCCACCCGATTCCTCTGGGTCTTCCCAGTGCACCAGGCCCGAGCACTTGTCTCGTGCATCCCACCTGGGCTGGTGATCTGTTTCACCATAGATAATATACATGCTGTTCTTTCAAAACATCCCACCCTCACCTTCTCCCACAGAGTTCAAAAGTCTGTTCTGTACCTCTGTGTCTCTTTTTCTGTTTTGCATATAGGGTTATCGTTACCATCTTTCTAAATTCTACAATATTTTCTTAAAATCAACTTTGAAGTTATGAAGTATAACACATGGGAAAGTATGAAAACTGTAGGTACAGTTTAATATATAGTTACAAAGCAAATACCTGTGCACCATTTAGATTAAGAACCATAAGCAGCACCCCCTAGAAACCTCTTGTGTGTTTTATCCCAATCATAATTTCTTTTCTTTTATTTAGAAGTAAACCTATTCTTAACTTATAATAATAGTTTCATTGTTTTATTAGTTGTATATATATCAAAAACAAGTAAAGTTTAGTTTTACTCTTTTTGAATTTTATACAAGTACGGTCATACTGCATGATTTTCTTTTATACCTTGCTTCTTTTCTGCAACTTTATTTCTAAAATCCATGCATATTTTTGTATGTAGCTTTACTACGTATGAAACTACATGGTTAGTTGGTTCATTTTCATTCCTTTTACAGTACTCCATGTATGATTACATGACAGTTTATTCACTCAACTATTGATGGCCATTTGTGATAGTTCCAGTTTCTGATAACCCTGAATAATACAACCGAGATCATTATTGCACATCTATCCTGAAACTCCAATACTTTGGCCACCTCATGTGAAGAGTTGACTCATTGGAAAAGACCCTGATCCTGGGAAGGATTGGGGGCAGGAGGAGAAAGGGATGACAGAGGATGAGATGTCTGGATGGCATCACTGATTCGATGGGCATGAGTTTGAGTAAACTCCGGGAGTTGGTGATGGACAGGGAGGCTGGCGTGCTGCGATTCATGGGGTCGCAAAGAGTCGGATACGACTGAGCGACTGAACTTAACTGAACTGAAATGATCCTCTAATACACCATACACTTGAATTTCTGAGATTGCAATACTTGTGTCCAAGGCAGTTAAAATGCCAGTTGTAGTGGATAATGCCAACAGTTTCCAAACTGTCGAGTTGATCCAATTTATACTCCTATCCACTGTGTGTTAAGAGTTCCTGTGGCTCCGTGTCTTCATCATGGCATTGTTAGTGCTGTAAACTTTTTGCCCATCTGGAGACCGGACAGAAATGTCTCACTGTGATTTTTAAAATGCCAATAGATTAGGCATATTTTCATTTGCTTGCTAGCCATTTAAATTTACTCTTTAGATAAGTACTTATTCTATTCTTTTCCCTATTTTACTGTTGGGTTGCCTACCTTGTTCTCATTGGTTTTTAGGAGCAGTTTTTATACATCCTGCTATTAAGGTTTCTGATATTTTTAAGTATTTTAATGCTGTTGAAAGTTGTATCTTTTTAAAATTTAGTTTTATAATAGTTGCTTCCTGTTACATGAAAGCTGGAATAATTTTGTGTATAGATTTGTATCCAATTGCCTTGCTAGTTTCTCTTATTACTTCTCATGATTTTTCTGTAAGTTCTTGTAGATTTTCTACATGAGCAGTAGTAATATCTGTGAATAGTGTTTTTTTTTTCCCTTTCCAATCCTTATAACTTCATTTCTTTTTCATGTCTGTTGCCCTGATTATCACTTGCACTATAATGTTGAATAGAAGTAGTGGTAATGGTTATATTTGTCTTGTTCAAGATATAAGAATTACCCTTTAAACTTTTAAAATTTGTTATATTCTCTATTTACCAGTCATTGAACCAAGAATGCTAACACTTAGAAAAGAATAGCTAATTAAACTCTAACATGGTAAAAGTAGGGAAAAATAAATGTCAGAAAAAACTAATAAAATAGAAAACAAATATACAATTATGATTTGTTGTTCAGTCACTAAGTTGTGTCCAACTCTTTGTGACCACATGGACTGCAGCACGCTAGGCTTCCCTGTCCTCCACTATCTCCCAAAATCTGCTCAAGTTCATATCCATTGAGTCAGTGACGTTATCTAACCATCTCATCCTCTCCCACCCTCTTCTCCTTTTGTCTTCAATCTCCCAGCATCAGGGTTTTTCCAATGAGTTGACTCTTTGCATTTATGATTTAACCACAGCAATCATTCTTTGAAAAGACTAATAAAATTGGCAAACATCTCTCAGAATTGCTTTTGTTTATTTATTAAGGCCACATCAAGCAACATGTGGGATCTTAGTTTGCTGATCAGGGATTGAACCCATGCCCTCTGCAGTGGAAGTGTGAAATCTTAACCTCTGGACTGCCAGGGAAGTCATGGAATTGATTTTATAAAAAAGTAATAGCACAAAGAGAAAATTGTTAAAAACTAGAAAGAGGTCATCACTATAAATGTTGCAGGTATCAACAGATAATAAAATTATATTATGAAGAAATTATATCATTAGTTAAAACACTTGGCACAAAGGAAATTCTACTTCCAGATTTTTTTTTTTTTTTTTTGCTTTGAGTTCTTCTACTAAACATTCAAGGAAGAAACAGGGCCAATCTTACACAAACTCTTTCAGAAAATACAGAAAGTGGGTCTATTTTCCAATTCATGTAAGGAGATGTAACAGAAAAATCACACCAAAGCAGTTAAAGAAGCAAAGAAGACTTTATTCAAGACTACTGCAATAGAGTAGAGTGATTCAAAATGACAAGTGGGAGGATTTTTAATGGCTGGGATGAGATAATGGGAAAGTACTGGAGGATGTTGCTGGAGAGGTAGGTCAATGTGACTAGGCTATGTGTTTGCTAATTTCTCGCAAAGCCTGGAAGACAAGGGCCCCATCTTTCTTGATGATTGCATTTCAAAAGGACAACTCCCCGGTTCTAGAGAAAGACATTTCTGGGTTGTAGTAGATTTACATCTCTGAATGGCAAAGTAAACATTCATGATTGCAGATTTTCTAAAATAAATGCTTTAAGAAAAGAGAGGTCAGAAAACAGACACATAGATCGGTGGAACAGGATAGACAGCCCAGAAATAAAGCCATACACTTATGGTCAATTAATCTACAACAAAGGAGGTAAAAATATACAATGGAGAAAAAACAGCCTCTTAAGTGGTTGGACAACTACAGACTAAAGAATGAAATTAGAACATTCTCCAACACCATATTCAAAAATAAATTCAAAATACATCATAGACATAAATGTAAGACCAGATAATGTAAAACTAGTAGAGGAAAACATAGGCAGGTGCTCACTTCGGCAGCACATATACTAAAATTGGAAAACATAGGCAGAACACTCTTTGACATAAATTGCAGCAATAATATTTTAAATCCATCTCCTAAAGTAAATAAAATAAAACAAAGAAACAAATGGTACCTAATTAAACTTAAAAGCTTTTCTACAGCAAAGAAAGTTGTATACAAAACAAAAAGCCTATTGAATGGGAGAAAATATTTGCAAAAGATATGACTGATAAGGGATTAATAGCCAACATATATAAATAGCACACATAGCTTAACATCAAAAAACCAAACAACCAGATTAAAAAATAGGGAAAAGAACTAAGTAAACATTTTTCCAAAGAGGAAATGCAGGTGGCCAATAGGCACAAGAAAAGGTGCTTAACATTGCTATTCATCAGGGAAATGCAAGTCAAAATCATTATTAAATATTACTTGATACCTGCCAGAATGACTGTTATCAAAAAGATCAAAATAGCAATTGTTGATGTGGAGAAAAAGGGAACCTTCATACACTATTGATGGGAATGTAAGTTGGTGCAGCCACTGTGAAAAACATCGAGGTTTCTCAAGAAACTAAAACCAGAACGACCATATCATTCAGCATTTCCATTTTGGATATTTATCTGGAAAAAACAAAAACACTAATTTAAAAAAATATATTCATCCAGTGTTCCTAGCAGCATTATTTACAATTGCCAAGATATGGAAGCAGCCTAAGTGTCTATCAACAAATAAATGGATAGAGAAGATGTGGTATATATATATATACAATGGAATACCACTCAGCCATGTTCAAACTAGCGCACAATTGCATTCATCTCACACGCTAGCAAAGTAATGCTCAAAATTCTCCAAGCCAGGCTTCAACAGTATATGAACCATGAACTTCCAGATGTCCAAGATGGATTTAGAAAAGGCAGAGTTAAGAGAGTTCAAATTGCCAGCACCCACTGGATCATCAAAAAAGCACGAGAGTTCCAGAAAAATATCTAATTCTGCTTTATTGACTACGCCAAAGGCTTTGACTGTGTGGATCACAACAAACTGTGGAAAATTCTTCAAGAAATGGGAATACCAGACCACCTGACCTCCCTCCTGAGAAATCTATATGCAGGTCAAGAAGCAACAATTAGAACCAAACATGGAACAACAGACTGGTTCCAAATCAGGAAAGGAGTACATCAAGGCTGCATATTGTCACTCTGCTTATTTAACTTATATGCAAAGTATGTCATGCGAAAGGCCGGGTTGGATGAAGCACAGGCTGGAATCAAGATTGCCGGGAGAAATATCAATAACCTCAGATATGCAGATGGCATCATCCTTATGGCAGAAAGTGAAGAAGAACCGAAGAACCTCTTGATGAAAGTGAAAGAGGAGAGTGAAAAAGCTGGCTTAAAACTCAACATGCAGACAACGAAGATCGTGGCATCTGGTCTAATCACTTCAAGGTAAATAGATGGGGAAACAATGGAAACAGTGACAGACTTTATTTTTTGGGCTCCAAAATAACAGCAGACGGTGACTATAGCCATGAAATTAAGAGATGCTTGCTCCTTGGAAGGAAAGCTATGACCAACCTAGACAGCATATTAAAAAGCAGAGACGTTACTTTGCCAACAAAGATCTGTCTAGTCAAAGCTATGGTTTTTCCAGTAGTCATGTATGGATATGAGAGTTGGACTATAAAGAAAGCTGAGTGCTGAAGAATTGATGCTTTTGAACTGTGGTTTTGGAGAAGATTCTTGAGAGTCCCTTGGACTGTAAAGAGATCCAACCAGTCCATCCTAAAGAAAATCAGTCCTGAATATTCATTGCAAGGACTGATGTGGAAGCTGAAGCTCCAATACTTTGGCCACCTGATGCAAAGAACTGACTCATTAGAAAAGACCCTGATGCTGGGAAATATTGAAGGCAGGAGGAGAAGGGGATGACAGAGGATGAGATGGTTGGATGGCATCACTGACTGGATGGACATGAGTTTAAGCAAGCTCTGGGAGTTGGTGATAGACAGGGAATCCTGGCGTGCTGCAGTCCATGGGGTCACAAAGAGTCACACTCGACTGAGTGACTGAACTGAGCTGACTGACCACTCAGCCATAAAAAAATGAAAATTTGCTATTTGCAGCAACATGGATGGACTTGGAGGGCATTATGCTTTTTAGTGAAATAAGTCAGACAGAGAAAGACAAATACTATATGGTATCACTTATAGGTGGAATATAAAAATACAAGCTAGTGAATATAGCCAAGAAGCAGGCTTACAGATATAGAGAACAAATTAGTAGTTAACAGAGGGGAGGGTAGCAAGGGCAATATAGGGGTTAGGGGGTGGGAGGCAAAAGCTATTGTGTGTAAGGTATGGGATATATTGTACAACACAGGGAATATAGCCAATATTTTATAATAACTGTAAATGGAGTATAATCTTTTAAAATTGTATTAAATATAAGAAATAATAAATTAGTAAAAGAAAAATGAAAACAAAAAAAGAAAAAAGGAAAAGAAGGTCAGAGGTATTTACTTAGGAAGAATCCTGTCTAAAGTTTCATCAAGCTGAGGGGAACATTAAGACCATTTTAGTTAGTGGTTAATATAACATCATTTCTAAAATTTGACAGAAACAGTATTAGAAAGGCAAGGAAGATTCTGGACTAAATACACTTATATACATAAAGACAAGAATTCAGAACAAAAATTTTAACAAACCATATTCAGTGGTTTATAGAAGAAATCAAACATCATGGTCAATTGGTTATATTCCAGGAACGCAATATCGGAAAACGAGTTGCTATAATTCACCACATTAACAGATTAACGGCAAAATATCATGAACTTCAAAATATAAGCAGATGAAAAGTTTGTTAAAATTCAACATCAAGTCATGATTAAAATCCGACTAAACTATAAAGAGGGAAACTTTCTTAATAAATAAAGGGTATTTATGGAAACATATGGTAAATCTCATAGCTGATAGAGACATTTTTAAAGACCTGTTTTTGACCCAGGATCAGAAAAGGATATTTGTTTTCACTCTTTCTATTAAACTTTCTAGTAGATATTTTAGTTAGTGTAAATAGACATGAAAACAAACAAAAGGCATACGGATTTTGAAGGATAAATAAAAGTGGTATTATTCATAGAATATGTATTTTGAGACCATAGCATTTAAGCATGCAAAATTAGAATTGTTGCATCTTACTTATGAGTTAAACCTTTTTTTTTTATTTTATCATTTGGGCTTTCTTTTTTTGTACTAATATTTTGACTTAAAGTTATTTCATTTCATATTTATATAGTAGCTAGACTAGCTTTCTTTTAGTTAGAATTTGCATGGTGTATCTCCTTTAATCCTAAAACTTTCAGTCTTTCTATGTGTGTTTGTCGCTTAGTCGTGTCCAACTGTGACCCTATGGACTATAGCCTGCCAGGCAACTCTGTCTATGGAATTCTCCAAGCAAGAATTCTGGAGTGGGTAGCCATTTCCTTCTCCAGAGAATCTTCCCAACCCAGGAATCAAACCTGGGTCTCCCTAATTGTAGGTGGATTCTTTACAGTCTGAGCCACCAGGGAAGCCCTCAATCTTTTTATAAAGGCATATAATTGGATTTTTTATTATCCAATTTTCAAACTTTATTTTAACTAAGGCATTTAGCTTATGTATATTGAATGTAATTATTTATATAATTTAATTTTTGCCATTATATGTTCTTTTTATTTTTCTCATTTATATTTTTACTTTTTTTAATTTGTCAAATTGATTTTTATACTTTTATTATTTTTCTTTCCACTAGTTTAGAAATGGTTAACATGGAAGTCAAGCTCCTTAATTAATGTTTTAATGCCATTTAGGACCCCTACCTTCCACTTAATACATTACAGTTTGATATTTTAATATTTTTTCAAAAGTTACAATATATTATTATTACCTTTTAAAATACAAATAGATGTTCTTTCCAATTTGCTCATATATTTACCAATATCTTTGCTCTCCATTACTTCCTGCATCTCAGACTTTCCATCTGGGATCATTTTCTTTGTGTCTGAATTTCATCTTTTAGAATTTCATGTAGTGAAAACCTGCTGGCAACAACTCTATCACTTGTATTTTTCCTATGTAAGACCTGATTGATAATCTTTTCCTCATTACATTGGAGATAAATGATACTATCTTCTTCCTTTCATTACTGTTGGTGATGTCAGAATCAGGGGCCCTGTGGCTTGTTGAAGTTAACTGTTTATTTTTTCCAACTGGTTTATAAACCTTTTTATGGTTTTTGAGTTTTTATGTTTTGTTATGATGCATCGATGGACATGAGTTTGAACAAGCTCTGGGAGTTGGTGATAGACAGGGAAGCCTGGCATGTCCACGGGGTCACAAAGAATCACACACGACTGAGTGACTAAACTAAACTGAATGATGATGCATTTAAGTGTGGGTCTTAAAATAATTATCTTCTGGGATTTATTGGGCTTCTTGAATTTGTGGTATGTTATCATTCTTTAGAGCAGTAAAGTTCTCATTCCTCATCTTTTCAAGTCCTTAATCTGCTGCATTTTTGCTTTCCTCTTCTAGTGATTCTCCAATCAAACATAGGATAGACATCTTCATTGTCTCCTTCACACCTACTACAATATCTTTACTTTTGTTTTATTCTATGTTTCTGTCTCTTCATCCTGTGTGCTTGATCTCTTCAAATTTCTCTTTTACTTCACTATTTGTTTCTTCTATTGTATCCAACCATTGTTAGCTATGCTTTTTTTCTATATAAAGAAAAGTTTATTCTCTTCTCATCTCTCTCCTTTCTCTAAACCCATGCTCAGGTAACCAACATTGAGAGTTTGGTGTGTATTTTTCATCTCTTTTTCTGTGCCAAGCAAATCTATATAGATGCATAGGGTCTGCTGTCACAGTCACCCAAAGTCTATAGTTTATCTTTGGGTTCACTTTTAGTGTTGTGCAACCCATGGTTTTGGACAAATGTGTAATGGCATATATTCATCATTATAATTTTATGCAGAATACCCTAAAAATCCTTTCTGCTCTGCTTATTCAGCTCTTCCTCCTCATCTCCTTGGCCACCATTGACCTTAATAATTTTCCGTAATTCCATTGTTCATAATTTTCCCCTTTCCAAAATGTCATATAGTTGGATTCATACAATGTGTAATCAGATTGGCTTCTTTCACCTAGTGCTTCTTTTACCTAGTGTTTAAGTTTCCTCCATGTCTTTTCGCAGTGTAATAGCTCATTTCTTTTTAATGCTGAGTAACATTGCATTGTCTGAATGTACCACAGTTTAGTTATCCCTTCGTCTACTAAAGGACATCTTGATTGCTTCCAAGTTACAGCAATTATGAAAAAAGCTGCTATAAATACCCATGTGCAGGTTTTCATGTGGGCATAAGTTTTCAGTTCCTTTGGGTGAGTACCAAGGAATATGTTTTACTGACTCATATGGTTAAAATATGTTTAGTTTCATAAGAAACTGACAAACTATCTTGAAAGTGGCTGTGACGTTTTGCATTCCCACTAGCATGAGCGTTCTTGCTGCGTTACATCCTCACCAGCATTTGGTATTGTCAGTGTTTCAGATTTTGGCCATTCTCTTAGGTAGTACTATCTCATTGTTTTAATTTATGCTTCCCTGAAGACATATGGTGTGGAAAAGCTTTTCATATGTTTAATAGCCATCTCCATTGCTTTTAAAAGTTTCTCTTATTTTTCACCCCTAGACACCCTATTTTGTTTTTTCTCACATCTGATATACCACTTTTCATGATTTCCTGATTCCTATAGAAAATTTGTAACTTTGTGAGTTATTTCCTTAAATATGTCAAATGTAATTATTTAAAAATCTGATTATTTCAACATCTGAAGGTTTTGCATGTTTGTTGTCTTGTTTCTGCAGATCTAATTTTTGTTTTTTAAACTTCTCTGATTAGAGAATTTCTTCCAGAAATTAGTCACTGTCTTGAAGAAATTCAATGCTTAAAATATGTTGTTTTATTTATAATTTATTGAACAATTTCCATTATTTTTAGCAGGAATTTTATAGGAGTAACCTAGCAAATCATTATCAGAAATCAGATTTAATCAATATCTTAACCCCTAAAATATAAAAATCCTAGAACACTTTAACTCTATTTCTCCCTGCACTTATATGCTAATTTTGTCCAGGATTTTAATCCTATCCTTTCTTTTGTTTTTGTTGTTATTTAGTCACTAAACAGTGTCCAACTCTTTTGCAGTCCCATGGACATGAGTCCACCCACCTTCTCCATCAGTGGGATTTCCCAGGCAAGAATATTGGAGTGGGTTGCCATTTTCTTCTCCAGGGGATCTTCCTGACCCAGGATGCTCTCCTGCATTAGAAGTTGGATTCTTTACCACTGAGTCACCAGGAAAGCACATTCTTTCTTTAGCCTTGTAAATTCAACATTGCTATTTCTATTTTAACATTGCTATTTTTAAATTATATAGTCAATATTTGCTTTGTTTTATACACACACACATACACACAAACAAACTTACCACTTATTTGCTCATCATTTCTTTTTGCATTTTAGACCATGCTTCTGGGTTAATTTTTCTTATTTTTAAAAGTTAGTATAATGTAGATTTCTTAATAATAAAGCTTCTCAGTTTGAGTTAATCTAAGCATGTCTTTATTTTAGACATTCTTGAAAGATAGTTCTGCTGGATATATAATTCTAGATTGATAGTTTTTTCTCTCAACAATTTAAAGACATTATACCACTCTCCATTAATGCTGTTGTTGGCATTCCAACTGCATTTCTTTCTATGTTATGTCATGTTTCCAGGATTTAAAAAACAATTTAGCCTGCTTAGAACATATTGTTATTCCTGAATCAGTAGAGATTTGTGCTTTAATTAAAATCTCAATAAGTGCCAAAATGTGTCTAAAATTTGTCTTTCCTCCTTTTCTATCTATTCTCTTTTTCTGGAATTCTGTCTAGGTCTATGTTAACCTTTTATATCCTCCATATCTCTCTCATTTTTCTCATATCCTTGTCTCTTTGTGATGCATTCTGTGTAATTTCTCAAGAAATACAGTCATTAATTCTATCTTTAGATATATTTACTGCCCAACCATTGATTGAATTTTTTATTTCAACAGTTATATTTTCATTTTTAGATGTCTCACTCTCCCTTCAAATATATGGATTCATAACCTTTAACTGGTTATCTTTGTAATGGAATCTCTTATTTCTCTAAACATTTCATACATATTTGCCCAAAGTTCTGTATTTTATGAATCTACACAAAAATCTTTGGGAGTGTGAATCTGTTGTTTATTGTTTTTACTGAGTAACTAATGTTAACTGATGTTTTCTTTGTAGTCTTTGATTCTGATTAAATCGCCTAATCTTAACTATGTGACATACTAGTCAGTCTAAATTAGACAACTGTTTTAAGGGAGAGGATTTTCTTCTGCTTCTGCTGATACCCAAGGAGTTGCTACAGCTAAGGACCATTTTAATTCCCGTTAACAATCCTGTATCACTGAGAGTTTAGGCTCAACTTGATGTTTCAGTGGTGTCCTAAGGCCTAGTGTTCCAACAGCAGTGCTCCTACCAGCTTCTGCCCTCATATTCTCAGGGGAGTCCAATCCTTCTTGGCTGTCTGCTACTCCTAGCTCCCAGCTCTGACCACAGGTAACTCTGTCCACAACCACTCCTCCTCCAAGAAAGAAAGAAAATTCTTAAAAGTCAATGCTTAGGCTCGATTTGTAGGCAGAGGTATCTGCATTGCTGACTATCAACATTTTTCTCTACCAAGAACATTTGAATAAAACTCTGAAAATTTGCTTCATTCATTAAGAAAATCAACACATATTTTTGTAGTGCCTACTAAGTGCCAGGCACTGTACTTGTTAAATAATCAATATTTGTTAATTTGACATGACTTTATAAACAACATTTAATTTATTTTCCAGTCTTTCTAGTTCCCTCATTGCCATTTCTAACTTCTCTCCCTCAGATCATGGTTTTACTCTGTATTCTTGTTTGATTGAATAACATATATGGGGAATTTAGAAGCAGTCATCAGAGACGAAGAAGAGAGATGATTGTGTCAAAACAAATGGACCAAACAGAGCTAAATCCCAAATTATTAACAAATTGTTCCAGAAGTTAATTTGAAAGCTTAACTTTCAAATTGACTGATGGGAACATGGAAACCTATTTAACTCATAATGTAGCAGATTACTCATTTGCTCATTTATTCAATAAATGATTACCAAGTACCTATTATTTCCCAGGCACTGTAAAAGATTGCTGGGGACACAGTAATAATCAAAATAAAGTAGTTCCTGTTCTTACATAGCTTACTGTTTAGCCAGATATGCAAACTATCCAAGCTGTAGCAATGAAAATTCAACCAGCCATGAAAACAATGAAGAAATACAGGGAGATGTGGAAGCATGCAAAATGTGAAGAGGTTAGCCTAACTAAGGAGAAGGAACAGTGAGAGGTGTTGGAAAAAAATGTGTGTAAATAACAGTAGGCAGGGAAATCTATCACCTTAGTGAGACAAAGAGAAGTTATGACTGATGGAATTGAAGAGAATCCAGGGCCACTTTTGGGAAAGATAATGAAAGATGAATCTGGAATGGTACTAAGGCCTGGTAACTGAAAGCAATACTGAAACTTTTAAATTTATCCTAAGAGCAATGGGGAGAGTGAGAAAGCTGGCTTGAAACTCAACATTCAAAAAACTAAGATCATGGCATCTAGTCCCATCACTTCATGACAAATAGATGGGGGAAAAGTGTAAAACAGTGCCAGATTTTATTTTCTTGGGGTCCAAAATCACTCTGGACAGTGACTACAGCCACTAAATTAAAAGACACTTGCTCCTTGGAAGGAAAGTGATGACAATCCTAGAGAGCATATTAAAAAGCAAAGACATCACTTTGCTGATGAAGTTCCATATAGTCAAAGCTATGGTTTTTCTAATAGTCATGTACAGATGTGAGAGTTGGACCATAAAGAAGGCTGAGCACTAAAGAACTGATGCTTTTGAATTGTGGTGCTGGAGAAGACTCCTGAGAGTCCCTTTACAGCAAGGAAATCAAACCAGTCAATCCTAAAGGAAATCAACCCTGACTATTCATTGGAAGGACTGATGCTGAAGCTCCAATACTGTGGCCACCTGATGCAAACAGCCTACCATTGGAAAAGACCCTGATGCTGGGGAAGATTGAGGGCAGGAGGTGAAGGGGGTGACAGAGGATGAGATGGCTGGATGGCATCATCGACTCAATGGACACAAGTTTGAACGAACTCTGGGAGATAGTAAAGGACAGGGAAGCCTGGCGCATGGTAGCCCATGGGGTTGCAAAGAGTCGGACACAACTTAGTGGCTCAGCAACAACAACAAAGAGCAGTGGAGAGTCACTGAAGGACTTTATACATGAAAGTAATTTGACTAGGTTTACAACTTGCAAATACTCTTTGGCTAGAATGTGAAAAATGAAAGAGAATGGCAGAGATAGGGGCATCTGGGAAACTAGGTAATGTATTTTCAGCAATTCAGGTGAGAGAGCATTGAGGAAAATGGATGAATTCAACAGTTTAAAAGTAATTCTTATAAGGAAGTGAGAAGGTTTAGGAAAATAATGAATCAAGAGATGACTTTGGATTTAGCTTAGTCATTTCTTTCTAGAGGGAAATAAATACTCCTGGAAATTTGATCTTAGGAACACTTGGTCCTAGCTGCCAACCAAACTTCCATAAGATACTTGAATGGTTAATAGGATTTCCTTTTGTTTCTTCTTTGACTCAGGAAAGAAAGAGGATTCTTTATTTGCTCATCCCTAGTTGAAAAAGGAATGCTATCTCCAATATAGGCATCGTGCTGTGTGGGCTAAGTCGCTTCAGTTGTGTCTGACTCTGCCACGCTATGGACTATAGCCCTCCAGGCTCCTTTGTCCATGGGATTCTCCAGGCAAGAATACCGGAGTGGGTTGCCATTTCCTTCTCCAGGGGACCTTCCCCACCGAGGGGTGGAACCTGCATCTCTTATGTATCCTATATTGGCAGACAGATTCTTTACCACTAGCACCACCTGGGAAGCCCAAAATGGGCATTAAGTAGAAGGGAAAAAATCAAGCTGTCAATCTGCCTTGATGGAGATGAACAGATGACAAAGGTAGATCTGTGGGTTGGTCTTATCCAGGAGGTGGGGAGAGTGGGGATCCCAACTTGAGCATAGGTGGGGGCTACTGCTATCCAGCTATATCTGGTAGGACTTGTGGATTGATAAGATTTGTCCACCAGGAGCATAAAAACCTCTTATAAAACAGTACATTTAATATAGTATTAAATATTACAAAAGACAGGTTAATCTAAGTATAATAAAATGTTAATCATGTAGAGATTAAAAATGTGGGTTCTGTGGTGGAAATTCAGGTGAGCTGTTTCAAATCCTAAAAGATGATGCTATAAAAGTGCTGCACTCAATATGCCAGCAAATTTGGAAACTCAGCAGCAGTGGCCACAGGACTGGAAAAGGTCAGTTTTCATTCCAGTCCCAAAGAAGGGCAATACCAAAGAATGTTCAAACTACCACACAGTTGCACTCATTTCACATGCTAGCAAAGTAATGTTCAAAATTCTCCAAGCTCGGCTTCAACACTATGTGAATTGAGAACTCCCAGGTGTTCAAGCTGGATTTAGAAAAGGCAGAGGAACCAGAGATCAAATTGCCAACATCGGTTGGATCATAGAAAAAGCAAGAGAATTTGAGAAAAACATCTATTTCTACTTTAATGACCACATTAAAACCTTTGACTGTGTGGATCACAACAAACTGTGGAAAATTCTTAAAGTGTTGGGAATACCAGACCACCTGACCTGCCTCCTGAGAAATGTGTATGCAGGTCAAGAAGCAAGAGTTAGAACCGGACTTGGAACAATGGACTGGTTCCAAATTGGGAAAGGAATACATCAAGGCTGTCTATTGTCACCCTGCTTATTTAACTTATATGCAGAGTATATCATGTGAAATGCTGGGCTGGATGAAGCACAACCTGGACTCAAGATTGCTGGAAGAAATATCAATAATCTCAGATATGCAGATGACACCACCCTTATGGTAGAAAGTGAAGAGGAACTAAAGAGCCTCATGATGAAAGTGAAAGAGGAGAGTGAAAAAACTGGCTTAAAACTCAACATTCCAAAAATGAAGATCATGGCATCCGGTTCCATCATTTCATGGCAAATAGATGAGGAAACAGTGGAAACAGTGGCAGACTTTATTTTCTTGGGCTCCAAAATCACTGCAGATGGTGACTGCAGCCATGAAATTAAAAGACACTTGCTCCTTGGAAGAAAACCTATGACCAACTTAGATAACACATTAAAAAGCAGAGACTTTACTTTGCTTACAAAGGTCCGTCTAGTTAAAGCTATGGTTTTTCCAGTGGTCATGTATGGATGTGAGAGTTGAACCCAAAAGAAGGCTGAGCACCAAAGAGTTGATGCTTTTGAGCTGTGGTGTTGGAGAAGACTCTTGAGAGTCCCTTGGACTGCAAGGAGATCAAATCAGTCAATCCTAAAGGAAATCAGTCCTGAATGTTCATTGGAAGGACTGATGCTGAAGCTGAACCTCCAATATTTTGGCCACCTGATGCTAAAAGCTGACTCAGTAGAAAAGACCCTGATGGGCTGGTGCACTGGGATGACCCTGAGGGGTGGGATGGGGAGGGAGGTGGGAAGGGGGTTCAGGATGGGAGACACATGTACACCCATGACTGATTCGTGTCAATGTATGGCAAAAACCACTACAATGTTGTAAAGTAGTTAACCTCCATTAAAATAAATTAAAATAAAAGAAAGAAAAGACCCTGATGCTGGTAAAGATGAAGATAGGAGGATAAGGGGATGACAAAGGATGAGATTGCTGAATGGCATCACTTACTTGATGGACGTGAGTTTGAGCAAGCTCCGGAAAATGGTGAAGGACAGGGAAGCCTGGTGTGCTGCAGCCCATGGGGTCGCAAAGAGTTGGACACAACTGAGTAACTGAACAACAAAGAGTTATAGCATGATAGTTAATAACAAGAGTTCAAGTTCCAGCTTCACCACTGTATGGGTCCAATTTCCTTATTTGTAAAAAGAATAACTTTCCTACTTGTCTGATTTGGTGGTTGTGAGGATAGAATGAAGTAATCTGTACAAAGCACTTTAAATAATCTCTGACACATGACTCAAGAAATATTAGCTAATATTGTTAGCTCAGCTCTTCATGGACTTCAGACTTGTGCTTTGAGGAGGAGATAGGGGTGACAAAGAGTAGATGAGAAAAAAATAATGAAATAAAAGATTTGATTAGAATCTCATAAATATATTAGGGCAAGACCAAATGCAGGTCAAAGTCATTTCTAGAGAAATGTTCCTTTGGTGTTTTGAACAACTTGCTCTGTTTGTCATATGATATGTAGTCTTAGAGAGGCATATTACCAA
This sequence comes from Dama dama, assembly GCF_033118175.1. NCBI lineage: Eukaryota > Metazoa > Chordata > Mammalia > Artiodactyla > Cervidae > Dama > Dama dama. The sequence goes on from NC_083694.1 coordinate 63,864,488, forward strand.
TATGAAAAAAAAAAACTGACACTTTTAAGAAGCAAATAAGGTAATCCCGGGCAAAACTTCTCAATTGTGTGTCTGCTAACGTACGTGAAGTACATGCTACTTGCTCAGTAGGAAAGACTACTGGCAGGCTGACAAAATGAATCATTGCTGAAATGTATTCAAAGAGAATTAGAGAGCAGAACCAGGGACAGAATCTAACAGGAAATAAGCCCCATGGGTCATTCTGAGTTATAACTTCTTCAGTGTGTCTGTATGAGTTTGTGTTTGTTTGTATAATACTAGGATGTACTGTATTGAGCAAGGGGAATACTTTTCTGTAACATACGGGAAAGTTTTCTTTTGTCATTCAAGTTTTATCATCTGGTTTTTCACTTTTTATGCAAGTTTTTCCCCCCTTTCACATTAGAATAATTTTGGTCAATGTTTTTATTTTTATTTTTTTCAAAGTATGACTAACGTTTATTTTTTGTCCTTAGAGAAAGTTAAAAGAGTCATAATGGCTTTCTTTTATCAGAATGGAGCCTCTTCTACACAAAACTTAAAATTCATTCTAGGTTTTCATCTGAAACTTAACAAGATAAGCCACATTGATACTTTCTAGTCTTCAGCTTTCAAAGTATTTTTTGCAGTCTCCTTTTCACTTTGCATCTAGAAAAATATTTTTAAAACTCAAGTATGAGCATGTAATTTCCCAGTTTAAGACTTTTCAGTGACTCTTCCATTGATCTAAAAACCTACCAGACTTGCCCCAATTTGGCACATACTTCCCACTCCAGCTGGGATTCCCAATCTGATTCTTTTTTATCTCTGTGTAGCAGCCACACAGGACTTACTTCTGTTCTTCAGTGTGTTTCTTTCTAGGTCAGATATTTAAATCCCAAATATAGTCCTAAGCAGAATAATGTAAAGTGAAACAAGTCAAGTGTAGAGTGGTGGTATCTGGTGCAAATTGAATCACACATTCACTCATAGAAGCAGCTGCTTCTTGGTTCAGCTGAAAGTTGCCATGTGTTAAATGTAATTTTTCAAGAAATCTGTTTTTTTTTTTGTGTGTGTAATCTCCAAGTTCTTAAATGTTGGCAACTGTTTTTCTAAGCACTCCAAAAGTCAATAAATCATGTTCTGCTTACTGTTATTATTCCTGTAGGGAGCCAGATTGCTCATTCTTCAATACTGTAGTTCTTCTTTTCATTACCCCATCTCCCTCCACCTTAGCCTCTCATCTCTTCAGGAGAGTCCCTATATAGTTAAATTCCATTGCTTTATAGCTCTTAGAGCAGCTCTCACTGTTCCTTTTGTGACATTCATCATACCGTTTTTGACTCATCATGCCCATCAGACTCTTATGAATTCCATGAGGTTAGAGACTATGCACATCTTTTCCATTGTATCTGGAACAATGGTGGGGATATAAAAGACCACTCAAAAATATTTGTGAATCTAGTTGAAGTGGATTACAACATTATTCTCATTACATTGTGCTCATTCACTCAGTCATGTCCAACTCTTTGCGGGCCCGTGAATGGTGGCCTACCAGTCTCCTCTGTCCATGGAATTTTCCAGGCAAGAATGCTAGAGTGGGATAGCATTTCCTCCTCCAAGCTATCTTCTCAATCCAGAGATTGAATCCACATCTCTTGTGTCTCTTGCATTATGTCTCCTCCTCATATTAATGTTAGATACAAGTGTTTATATATATATATATATACTATATTAACCTCATTTTGTAAAGTGAACACTGTGGACTTAAAATGACCTTTCTGTGATCATATAGTTCTTAGTAATCCAGCTTCTGAGTCAGAGGTCATAGCTCTTACAACTGGACCATGTTGCTTTTCTTAGTAATCTAAGATCTTCATAATATTGCAAAACTGAAAGCTTTAACCACTATGAATTGTTTAAAACTAATTCTGAATATATGATTTAGTATTATATAGATGGAGAGAGTGAGATCAAAAGGAAATCTGGGAAAGCAAAACCAAATAATGTCATTAAAAGACATAGATAATGGATTTAATTTGAAACAGTTTTACTTTTTTCTGGATTCAATACTTTCACTTACAGTTAACATTTGATTAGGTTATAGTAACAATTAATTGTCTGATTCATACAATCATTACAGTATTCTGAATTTCCATTACAAGAGATAAGAGTAAATCTTGACCACCTAAAAAGTCTATTTTTTTAATCCTCATACTGGTTATGTTGGCACCTATGAAATATGCTAGAGAGATAGAAGAAGGGAAGAAATATAAAAGAAAATGTAGGAAGTAGCTCAGGCTGCCATAATGAAATACCATAGACTTGATGACTTAATATGTAGTAGTTTTCTCACAGTTCACAGGACTGGGAAGTCTAAAAAGAGGTGCTGGAAAGACAAATTTCATTCAGGGGCCTCTTCTCTTGGCTTGTAGGCAGCCACGATCTCACTGTGTGCCCACAGAACCTATTGTTGGTGGGCACAAAGAGAGGGAGAACAAGTTCTCTAGTGTCTCTTATTAAAAGGGCACTAATCCCATCATGAGAGCCTCACCTTCATGACCTCATTCAACCCAAGTTACCTGCCAAAATCTCTATCTCCAGATATCATAACATTGGGAATTAGGGCTTCAACATATGAAATTTAGTGAACACAGCCCAGTCCATAGCAATTAAATTCAGTGGCTTTGTTTATTGGCAGCAGTATTGCACAGGGTGAAACTATTGTCCTTCACATTTTATCACACCAAGAAAATATGTCTGGGTTTGTTTTTAGTGAGGCTAAGATCAGATAATGTCCACTTGATCTGTCCAGTTTCCCATTTTATCCATTGATAACATCTATTGTTTTATTAGGAGATATTTAATTTGAATAAGTTAAGGATGCAACAACAAAAAAATAAAAACACAAAAGCATAATTTTCAAACCAACAGAGGGGAAAAAATGGAATAATACAAAATGGTCTCAGTAACTCCCCTGACCCAACAAGAAAGGCAAGAAAGAGAATGAAAGAAAAAGAATAGATCAGGTGGTACAAATGAAAGTCACAAAATACTGAGGTAAATTTAAATCTATTATTTATTAGTGGTAAAGTACCTGCCTGCCAATGCAGGAGATGTAAGAGATGTAGGTTTGATCCCTGGGTTGGGAAGATTCGCAGAGGAGGAAATGGCAACCCACTCCAGTATTCTTGCCTGGAGAATCCCATGGACAGAGAAGCCTGGTAAGCTACATGGGATTCCAAAGAGTTGGACACGACTGAAGTGACTTAGCACCCACAGTACACACAAATGAACTGAATGTGTCAGTTAACAGACTGATTATCAGACTGTTTAAAAATCCTACCTATAGGTTGTTGAAAAGAGACATTTATAAACATAAGAATACACAATTTTAAAAGGGTGGGAAAATCAAGTAGCACATAAAAACTAACCAAAAGAAAACTAATATATTGTATAAAATGCTTATCATTGTTCAGTCACTAAGTTGAGTCCGATTCTTTTGCAACCCGTATGGACTGTAGCCCACCAGGTTCCTCTGACCTTGGAATTTCTCAGACAAGTACACTGGAATGAGTTGCCATTTCCTTCTCCAGGGGCTTCCTGACCCAGAGCCTGCATCTTCTCCACGTCTCCTGCATTGGCAGGTGGATTCTTCACCACTGAGCCGCCAGAGAAGCCCAAGAGATAAAATAAACATTAATAAAAATATATATATACAGCAGTTACAATTACTGAAATTATATACAACACCATGTATGGATCATATAGAAATGTTAAACTAAAGGAGCAAAACATGAAAGAATGCATATAGTGTGATCTCATCTTTGGTATGCTAAAAACACAGGCAAAAATATAGTTTTATGTTTTGATTTGGATGATGGTTACATGCTTTTTAACTTTTGATTATTTTTATTGTGCTGTGCTTATTTCTTAATGATTCTTTAACAAGTTATTGGAAATACAGTCACTTAAAGTAACACACATTAATTTTCTTACAGTTCTGTGAATTAGAAATCCAACATAGGTCTCACTGAGCATAAATCAATGAATCAAGAGGGCTTTGTGACTTTTTGGAGACTCTTGGGAAGGATTTCCTCCCATTTTCCAGTTTCTATAGATTACTGGCATTCCTTGACTCCTGGTCACCTTACTCCATCTTCAGTGTTAGGAACAGCTTCTCACATAACACTATTTTTTTTTAGATGTTTATTTATTTATTTGGTTGTGCTGCATCTTAGTTGCAGCACCTGGAATCTTCAGTCTTCACTGTGGCATGTGAATTCTTAGTTGTGTCACGTGGGATCTAGTTCCCTGACCAGGGATCAAACCTGGGCCCCTTGCATTGGGAGTGTGGAGTCTTGGCCTTTGGACCAACAGGAAAGCCCCATCACATAACATCATTCTTACCGCCTGTTCTTCTCTCTTTCACTTTAATCACTCTTGTGATTATAATTGGGACAATATTAGATAATCCAATATAACCTTCCCATATCAAGGTTTTTTTGTTTGTTTGTTTTGTTTTTCTTTTTTTGGCTATGTCACGTAGCTTGCAGGATCTTAGTTTCCCAGCTGGGGACTGAACCCAGGCCCTTGGCAGTGAAAGCACAGAATCCTAAACATTGAACTTCCAGGGAATTCCTCCCATATCAAGATTCTTAAATCACATCTACAAAGTCCTTTTTTGCATAGAAAGTAACAACATATTCACAGTTCTTGGTGATTAGCATTGGATGTCTTGGGGTCATCATCTTGCCTACTATAGATATATGTTTACTTAGGTGTGCATATTATATTTCACAACAAGATATTTTGGGGGAATGAAGAGAGGGAGTGGAAAAGAAGAAGCAGGAGGAGAAGGTGGTGGAGGAGTGGAATATTTTAAAAGTTGAATTAATGAAATATGAATGGTAACTAGTTTAGTAGACCAAAAAAACTTGAGTCTTAACTAGCAGTGAGAAAATCCAAGAAAAATTAAAAAAAAAAAAAAACATTGTAGATCCCCAAAGTCTCAGAAATTATTGATATCAGGTACCTGTGAAAGTGGGGGTGAAGATAAAGAGCTGAAAACAGGATGACTGGTTGACACTCTGTCTAAGAAGTATCAGACTTCAGACTGCCTTCCTTTCTTTTTGCATCTGAGCCTTGGAAGAAGGGCAGAGACACAGACAGCGTAGAATGAGGGCCTGTGGACTAGTGGACAACAGCTACAGCTGACGGCCTGAGGCCCTTACCAAAGTCAGGTTTACATGAATGTTACATACTCAGTGTTGTGACACAGCTTTCTCATACCTAAAATAGGGACAATGAAACTCATTTCATAGCTCTCCTTGGAGGGTAATGAATTTAAATATTTGGCACTATGCCTGAAACATATGGGAGGGCCCCATTAGGTGATTTTAAAAAATAATCAGTATAGCTATGGATTGAGAGAAAATTATTTATTTATGTATTGGTTGTGTCAGGTCTTCATCACTGTGCTTGGGCTTTCTCTAGTTGCTGCGAAGGGGGGCTACTCTCTAGTTGCAGTGCATGGGTTTCCCATTGCAGTGGTTTCTCTGCTTGCAGAGCATGGACTTTAGGTGCTTGGACTTCAGTAGTTGTGGTGTGCAGGCTAAGGAGTTGTGTTGCATGGGCTGAGTTGCTCTGTGGCATGTGACATCTTCCCAGATCAGGCATTGAACTCGTGTTCCCTCCGTTGGCGGGCTTCTGTAGTGGCTCAGATGGTAAAGTGGTCCAGTGGTAAAGAATCTGTCTACAGTGCAGGAGACCCACGTTCAGTCTCTGCATCTGGAAGATCCCTTGAAGGAGGGTATGACAACCTACTCCAGTATCCTCGCCTAGAGAATTCCATGGGCAGAGGAGCCTGGCGGGCTAGAGTCCATGGGGTTGAAAAGCGTTGGACATGACTGAAGTGACTTAGCATGCACACATGTCCCTGCATTGGTAGGCAGATTCTTTTACTACTGGACCACTAGGAAAGTCCAAGGGAGAATCTTGAGCTAGGCTGGATCCTCTCCATTGGCCAGGCCTTGACCTACCCATGTCCACAGTGAGTGGAAGGTGTACCTAAGGAAATACACTGAAATTGGAGAAAAAGTAGAATAGGAAGTGTGAGAACAAGCAGAATAGACTTGGTGGTGGTGTACTCTTTTGCAAATAAAATAAGGACATGTGTGAGTTTACAGTATCTGTACGTAGTAAATACTGTGTAGATAATATAATTTTATGTTAGCTTAAGCACCTAAAACTATTTGGTAAATTAAGGTTCCAAATAAATTTCTTGATAAAATGGTTTGCTGATAATATAATATTTCAAATAGTATTATAAATACAAATTTTTAAAAATAATGAAACTACATAAGAGAGAGTTTGGGAAATAAGGGGAGAAAAATCCTCTCCATCAAATCATAAACTGAGTGAACATTGCTGACATTTTGCAGTCTCTTTCTCAAAGTTCACCAACCAGTCATTTACAGATATTTAATTTTTTACCTATTTGTAATCATAATAAACATACAATTTTATATTCTGCTTTAAAATTTAATTCACACAAGCATTTTTGCATTGCTATAGTCTTTTAAACTCTGTAACATTATATCCAGTCTAATATTTATAAAATGTACTTTATTTTTAGAAATTGAAGTTGTATTGACTTTGTAGCATACACCATGATGTGATAAACAACTTGGCGTATTTTTTAATAATTTGGAATTGTTTCCTTAGGATAGATAGCAGTCTTTATTTTTTAGATATTAGATATATAATTATGTAATCAGATACTTTGAATTACAAATGACTGTTTAAAGTTGTTAGATGTCAAGTTATTCTTTCAATTCAGTTCACTTCAGTTGCTCAGTCGTGTCTGACTCTTTGCGACCCCAAGGACTGCAGCACACAAGACTTCCCTGTCCATCACCAACTCCCGGAGTTTCCTCAAACTCATGTCCATAGAGTCAGTGATGCCATCCAACCGTCTCATCCTCTGTCTTACCCTTCTCCTCCTGCCTTCAATCTTTGCCAGGATCAGGGTCTTTTCAAATCATCAGTTCTTTGCATCAGGTGGCCAAAGTATTGGAGTTTCAGCTTCAACATCAGTCCTTCCAATGAATATTCAGGACTAAGATTTCCTTTAGGATGGACTGGTTGGATCTCCTTGCAGTCCAAGGGACTCTCAAGAGTCTTCTCCAACACCACAGTTCAAAAGCATCAATTCTTCAGCGCTCAGCTCTCAGCTCTCTTTAGGGTCCAACTCTCATATCCATACATGACTACTGGAAAAACCATAGCTTTGACTAGACAGACCTTGGTTGGCAAAGTAATTTCTCTGCTTTTTTAATATGCTGTCGGTCATAGGTTTTCTTCCGAGGAGTAAGTGTCTTTTTATTTCATGGCTGCAGTCACCATCTGCAGTGATTTTGGAGTCCCCAAAAATAAAGTCAGCCACTGTTTCCACTGTTTCCCCATCTATTTGCCATGAAGTGATGGGACCAGATGCCATGATCTTAGTTTTCTGAATGTTGAGTTTTAAGCTAATTTTTCACTCTCCTCTTTCACTTTCATCAAGAGGCTCTTTTGTTCTTCTTTGCCTTCTGCCATAAGGGTGGTGTCATCTGCATATCTGAGATTATTGATATTTCTTCCAGCAATCTTGAGTCCAGCTTGTGCTTCATCCAGCCCAGCGTTTCTCATGATGTACTCTGCATATAAGTTAAATAAGCAGAGTGACAGTATGCAGCCTTGACGTACTCCTTTCCCGATTTGGAACCAGTCTGTTGTTCCATGTCCAGTTCTAACTGTTGCTTCTGACCTGCATACAGATTTCTCAGGAGGCAGGTAAGGAGGTCTGGTGTTCCTGTCTCTTGAAGAATTTTCCACAATTTGTTGTGATCCACACAGTCAAAGGCTTTGGCGTAGTCTATAAAGCAGAATTAGATGCTTTTCTGGAACTCGTTTGCTTTTTTTGATGATCCAGCGGATGTTGGCAATTTGATCTCTGGTTCCTCTGCCTTTGCTAAATCCATCTTGAACATCTAGAAGTTCATGGTTCATGTACTGTTGAAACCTGGCTTGGAGGATTTTGAGCATTACTTTACTAGCATGTGAGATGAGTGCAATTGTGCGGTAGTGTGAGCATTCTTTGGCATTGCCTTTCTTTGAGATTGGAATGAAAACTGACCTTTTCCAGTCCTGTGGCCACTGCTGAGTTTTCCAAATTTGCTGGCGTATTGAGTACAGCAGTTTCACAGCATTATCTTTTAGGGTTTGAAATAGCTCAACTGGAATTCCATCACCTCCACTAGTTTTGTTCGCAGTGATGCTTCCTAAGGCACACTGGACTTCACATTCTAGGATGTGTGGCTCTAGGTGAGTGATCAAACCATTCTGAGTATCTGAGTTGTGAAGATCTTTTTTGTATAGTTCTTGTGTGTATTCTTGCCACCTCTTCTTAATATCTTCTGCTTCTGTTAGGTCCATACTATTTCTGTCCTTTATTGTGCCCATCTTTGCATGAAATGTTCCCTTGGTATCTCTACTTTTCTTGAAGAGATCTCTAGTCTTTCCCATTCTATTGTTTTCCTCCGTTTCTTTGCATTGACCACTGCAGAAGGCTTTCTTATCTCTCCTTGCTATTCTTTGGAACTCTGCATTCAGATGGGTATATCTTTCCTGTTCTCCTTTGCCTTTCGCTTCTCTTCTTTTCATAGCTATTTGTAAGGCCTCCTCAGACAACCATTTTGCCTTTTTGCATTTCTTTTTCTTGGAGATGGTGTTTATCACTGCCTCGTGTACAATGTCCTGAACCTCCGTCCATAGTTCTTCAGCCAAAGTTATTCTTTAGCCAAAGTCAAACAATCAAAAACTCTAAATTATTGAAAATAACATTTCTCATAGATTTGTATCAAAGAAGTTTTAAAAAATGCTCAAGCCCCATTGGGAGTCATTTTACTTCCAATGATTATTTTAAAAACAGATTAAAATCTATTAACTTGAGGTAAAGTTTGTAGGAGAATAGAATTTATCTGATTTTATATTGTTTAAGAACCAACCAAAAGCATACACAGAGTATTAGGATTTTATTCATGTTTTTAAAATTAGTATAAGTAATGGTGGGCTTTCCTGATGGCTCAGATGACAAAGAATCCACCTGCAGTGTGGGAGACCCTGGTTCGATTCCTGGACTAGAAAGGGCACGCAACCCACTCCAATATTCTTGCCTGGAGAATCCCCATGGACAGAGGAGCCTGGCAGGCTACAGTCCATGAGGTCACAAAGAGTTGGACACAACTGAGCAGCTAACCACAGCACAGCATAAATAATGGTAACATTGGAAACTCTAAAATGGTGAGGTTTATTGGCTACTTTTACTGCTTTATTCTTGATTATCGTATCACTAATGAGATTAAAATAACTAATGATATTTCCACTGTACCTTTAAATGAGTGAGTTCAATTTGTTGTGTCAACACTGTGATCTCTCATCCACTACATGTATCATCTTTGTGGAAAAAATTCCCCAAATTATTAACATATTCAAATCACATTCCAAGTAGTCTGAGTAGTGACCACACAACAGATGATGCAAAGTTTTGGTATTTTGGTATTTTTATATGGAAATGATAGAAACTGTAATTCAGGAAGTTAAGTCTGTCGTAAAGATAGTTTATTATGATTACCATTTAATTCAGTATGAGTCTTTTGGATGCCTCACCTCTAGGACCTTACTGGCTTCCTATTGGGTAGACTAATACTGCACACTTTGAACAGTTTGAAAAAAAAAAAAAAATGTGAGTATATGACTCCCAACATTAAAGCAATGGTTAAGATTAGTAATTAGCTCTTTTTTGAAGGAGACTATTTATTTAAGAAAAATGTATTGAACACTCACCGTGAGTCAATATAAAAGTCCAACTGAATGGATAATGAATAAATCCAAGCTGCTGTCTTCAGTGAACTCACCATCGTTCATAGGACTTAGGATGTCAGGCACTAAGTTTTCCTTTCCCTTTTCCACCCTGTATGACTTGTCTGTCTCTCTCAGAGTGCTTTTCTTATCATTTTGAAGTTAATATTACACAAGTGCTGTGAATAAAGTGCTATGGCTAAGATGGGAGTATGGTTAATTTTTACTGAGGAAGAAAAGTCAAATCACTATAGGAAGGGACATTTATGGTGAGATGGAAGAGTCAGAAGATCGATGTAGAAAAGAGAAGAAAGAGAACAAGTTTCTAGCTTGGGTGCAATGAATAGTCACTGGTAGCTGCCTGTGAAGGAGCACAGCATGTTCAGGGAAGGCTGCATCACAGCTGCTGAGACTGTGATCTGCTTCTTATCCAGGGCTAGGGGTGGAGTCATAGGAAGGTCAAACTGCTGATGGAAGCCAGTTATGAATTCCAACACCAGTTTATTCTGAAGGCAATAGAGATCCAATGGAGGATTAAAATAAGCAAGTTATCAGATATGACAGTGTAGATGTGGGACAGCAATGGGCACATAATTTTAAGCAGGAGGCTAACTAAAGACCATTTCTGTTATCCTGGTGAGAGGTTTTCAGAGGGCTAACACAAGGCAGTGGGAAAGAGGTTCTGACAGAGGAAATCTTTCCACAATAAAAACAACAGGATAGTCTTTCTTGTTTCTTGCTTGTTGGAAGAATGGAGTGAGAAAGAGGCATTGTTGTAATGTGAGATGTGGCTTGGGGCAGGAAAAAACTTAGTAAATTAAAGCGGACACTGTTCTCTTGAAACATCCCACCTTTGCCTTCTCCCACAGAGTCCAAAAGTCTGTTCTGTACATCAGTGTCTCTTTTTCTGTTTTGCATGTAGTAGCCTCCAACTAATAAAAATAAATGAAAAAAAAAAAATAAAGTGGACACACAGGAAAAGAAGAAACACCACTGTTTGTTTTTTTCCTAAACACTGGCTTCAAATTATATTTCAGATTTTATTCAACATTGACAGTATTTTTAAATGGCCAGCTATTCTCATGTTCATATGCTAAATATTAGCCAGTCTCAAATGATGTGTTAAATCAATGTTGCTCTAGAACAGATATTTTAAAATAATCTTGTGACAAACAAAGATGGGAAAATTCTTCCTTAAAAGCATAAACAAAAACATTTTAACAAGATACATTTTAAGGGAAAATTTGTACTGACTAACTAATCACAAATGTTTTCTTAGGAAGTGGCCTGTTTAACTTTCCTGACTATTAGCACCAGCATTTCTTGGCTGTGTCTGGGTTTTGGAAGTAAAAACATGCTTTGAGTGAGCTGACTATTTTTAAGATGATTTTGAAACAGAAGCTCTGCATTGAGGTACTCTAACTGCTACACTATTTTATATAAACAAGAAATAGTGTTTATGGGCAATGTTCACAAAATTGGATATCCAATGTCATGATTAAGATCCAACGTGGTGCACAGTGAGGCAAAAATAAATAATTTTAAAACCTTGGGAAAAAAAATAGAGTTAAAGTAGTTTATAAAAATTCTTGACTTTTTTTTTTAATATGATGTCTTACCTGGAAGTGATAAGAGAAACTCTCTGGGTTTAATAATGGTGAGGAACAACTGGTTGAGAAATATATTAATAACATGTTAGTTGAGAGAATATGTCTATGATAGTGGAGAACTGTGAAGTGATGATGAACAAAAATTTCTGTTTCTTCTCTCTCTTTCTCTTCTCTGCCCTTTTTTCTCTCTCTCTCTCCCTATCTTTTCTCTCCTCTCTTCCTCCCTCCTTCCCCCCTACCTCTTTCTTTATGTTCAGAGTAAGAAGAATAAGGCAGAGATAGATGTACTATATTGGGATGGGAATTAAATTTAACAGCTCACAGAAAGAAAACAGAACTACTCTATTACTATTTTGCATTCATCTTATTCTAAGGAAATGATATTTAAACTGACATGCTGACATATATTAACTAGTGATTATAAAGAGAAAATTAAAATTTGATCAAGGGGACAAAGAGGGACAATGCCAGCATGTAATAATGGCAAAATATAGGGTCTGATGTTAAAGCAAAGTTTGTATTTATGTCTTACTAGGTACATGACTAGGCAAGCTAGTTGATCTGTTCAAGCTGAGTGGTATCTAAAATTTCATTTTCTTCATTTTTAGTGTGAAAATAATACCTACTAGAAGATTAGTAAGGTAGGATCAAATGAAATAATACATGAAGCTTACTGGATGCTTAAATTTTCTCCATTTCCTAACCTAGTAACTAATAACTAACTTGATTTATCTGTTTTTTGATAACTAACTTTATACTGTGTTCAAAGTACAGGACGAAGTGAATAATATCCTGGTTTATGAAAGTACTTGAGATGTGACCATAAAGCTCTCTATTGATTGTCTTCAAGAAAATTGTGTAGGAATAGCCAAAATCTAAATTTTTTAAGAGGAAGATGATAGAGTTTGCGAATTTCTGACTAGTCAACTTCACATCAATCCTTGGGAAGAGTTTGTAGAATATATTGTTAAATAGATAGCGTAGGAAAACTTAAGTAATATAGTTTCCAGTGAGAATCCAGCATGAGTTCTGAAAGAACAAGTCTTGCTAAACCAATCAATTTTATTTCTGCTAGGGTTTCTAGGTTGATAGAAGAGGGAATTGCTATAGATACCATGTGACCCCTGTGGCCTAATTCACTTGACAAAGTGATAGTGGTAAGCTGCCCATAACCAATGAGTGTTAAAAGATGGGCCATCACCCCAAATCAATCACTTTTTCCTCACTGCTCAATGGATGTCTTCTCGAGGTAACTCTAAACCACTACTTCCATCGTTATGCTGGTTTCATCTTGCTGATTTTGGATCTGTTTCTTTAGCTTGCTAAGGTCATTTTAAATTTTATTAGCTTTCACGTCCAATTTTATGTCACCTACAGATTGAGTTGGCTAAAACGTTCCTTTAGTTTTAAAGTAAAAATTAAAAGGTACATTTTTCATTTTCACCAAGAATTTTATTAAACAACTTATTCACCGTTTTGTTCCAGTACCTTCTGCCATCTTTCAGGCAACTTCATTATTCTGCCTTCACAAAGCTTTGTATCTTTTTGAGCAAAGAAACTGTTCCAGATGCTTTTTACAGTTTTCCAGAGAACTGAATTTTTTTTTCATTAAGAGAATTTTGTAAAGACCAAAATAGATGGAAATCCGAAGGTACAATGTCTAGTGAATATGGCAGATGAATCAGAACTTCTCAGCCAAGCTGTAACAGTTTTTGCCTGGTCATCAAAGAAACATGCGGTCTTGCATTATCCTGATGGACAATGATGCATTTTCTGTTAACTAATTCTGGACACTTTTCCATTGTGTGCTGCTTTCAGTTGGCCTAACTGGGAGCAAGCACTTGTTGAAATTAATTGTTTAGTTTTCCAGAAGGAGCTTGTAATAGAGGACTCCCTTGTAATCCCACTATATATACATCACTTTTTCTTAACACTGGCCTTTGCTGGGTTGGTGGTGGTTCATTTTACTTGCCCCACAGTCTGTTCCATTCTGCATAATTGTACAGTATCCACTTTTCATTACCCATCAACCCAGGCCCAGCAGCAGTAGGCCCAAGGGGTGTGGCTAGGGGGAGGGGTTGCTACGTCCTGTTCCTAGGCCTGAAGCTATGAGGGGTAATGGGGTACAGAGCATCTATCAGTCTCAGGGGCCCCAGTTGGCCCCAGCCCCAAGGGCAACTCTCTTACCTCCTTCCCTTGAGAACAATCTCAAGAAGACGGGAGAGGCAAGTTCAGATACCAAGCAGTATTTAAACATTTACTTATATATGTACATTTACTTCAGAAAAGAACAGTTCAAGGGACAGGAAGGGAGCAGACCTCAGGCTGCTTCCCTCTGCCTGTTCCACAGAATATTTTGTTACATTTCAGTAGAGAATCACTTGCAGAAATACAGTCAAAATTTTTTTCTATTTACTTATGTGAAACCCAAGCATCAGAGTGATGAACATAACCAAGCTGGTGCACATGATTTTCAATGCTTGATTTGGATATTTTGAGTATGTTGGCTATCACCCATGTGGTATATCATTGATTTCTCTCAATTAATGTCTCAGTTTACTTGCTATCAACTTCAACTGGTCTACCCAACCAAGGAGCACCATCCAGCAAGAAATCTCTAGCACTAAACTTCACAAACTACTTTTGATACCATCAGTCACAGCACTTTCTCCATGTATTGCAAAATCATTTATGCCTTTTAGTTGCGTTTTTACCTTTTTAGAAATAATAAAGCATAATATGCCAAAATGTTGCTTTTTTTCTTTCATCTTCAGTATTAAAATGGCTACACAAAAATACAATTTAGTTAAGTTTTTTTTTTAAATACCTGCTGATACAACAGCTGTCATAATACAATATAGCAAAATTGTTTCTAATGAAGTTAAAGATAACTAAGAACTACTAGGGGCTTCCCTGATGGCTCAGTGGGTAAAAAATTTGCTTGCAATGCAGGAGACCAACCACTAACTAGAGCCGTCTGATGGAAAAAACCAACTGAAGTTCTGAGCCAACCCAATATTTGATAAGTAAGTCCTCTTTTAGTGGAACACAAGGATTCAGATGATCCCTTTTGGCTTATGACCTATCTGATGGACAAAATATTCGTTGCCTTTCTTTTTTGTTTCTTGTAGGCTCTATGGCTTTGGGCAAGTTATGGACTTCTCCAAACTCAGTTTTCTCATCTGTAAAATAGAAGTAATAGTATAACCTCAGAATTACTTTGCAAGAAAGTAATTGATTGACCTAATATATGTCAATAATTTGACATATATTATGCATCAATCATTTGACATGTATTATGGTTATCATATGACATAATGTATGCTTGGTATATTATAGGTATTTAATAGATGGTTATTTTTAGACAGGATATAAAGCTAGAAAACAGTAACTCCACATGAATCATGATACAGAGCATAATAAAATAGTGAGAAGTTGTTATATTAGTTTATATTTTGGCTCTGTTAACTATTCACATATTGATATGTTTCTAGGGCAATAAAAAATCTAGATTATACATCTATCCCCAACTAATTCTAAAGAATTTTGTCTTCTACAAAGCAAATCATAAAAATACCACAGTCTTCCATTTCAGGTTCCAGGGAAATTACTTTATAGTTGTGACCTAATTTTTTCCATTGCAAAATCTCTGTTTTACAGAGAGAATTTAGAAGCTCCATCCATGTCTAGATCAATTGCCAAAATTATATTGTTTTCTGGAGTATATGGGGAATGAAGCATACCATACATATATATCATTAATTATATCAATGACCTTGTTATTAATATTATATATAATTTTTTGGTTTTCATTAGTATCTTTGTGTTTGGAATCAAGACTTTCAATTAAATTCTTATAAACTTTTAAATAAACCTATATATGAAAATCAGTATTCTCTACATCTTCAAATCTACATCTAGGTTCAAAGGCAAATATTTTGTTTGCATCAACCTAAGGGGTAAGGGAAAGGAGAAATCAAAATGTATGTTTATAAATTATACATTTCACCTGCAATAATTAATTTTCATGTTTATCAAAATGATGTATTCAAGTAGAAAATAAATAAATTTGGTAGAAATAAAACTTGCTTTGGACATAAAGATAAGAACTACAGATTACTGTGTCAGATCAGAGTGAGGTGCGTTCGCTCTGCCCCATCTGTGAATTCTTTATATGTTAGAGAACACTTAATCACTCACAGGAGGCTTTTGACTTGGTTCACTCAGTTCTGCAGCTTCCGTTTTCCTCATCCTATTTCAAGGCAGAAGTGTTTGCCCTCAGGCCAAGGAGGTGGCGTGGGCTCAAGTACCTGCGTGTTCACTCTCAGAGAAAACACCTCAGCTCTGAAGGAGTTTATAATTAGTAACAGTGTGAAAGAGCTCACTGTCTGTGGGGAGAAACCATTTAGGGATTAGGCTGGGTATGCGTAAGATATGAGGAGGTGATGAAAGAAGTTTGATGCCAAGTTCTGTTATAGGTGCCTAGTATAATATTTCTTATGTTTAAGAAATTTCCTCCTCTTTTTGGTCCTTCCTTTTCCTATGATGAAAGTGACCCATCCTTTTGGAATGAGAAGTTTCTGGAAAGGGATTGGCTTATGAGAAAAGCAGGTTTGGTGTGTGAGATCACATCCTGGCCCAGTAAAGGTGGAGTTTACCCTAGCACTCCTTTATTACATACCAGACCAATAGCTTCACGTGGAACCAATATACTTTGCCATGTGTGGGACCCTTCATCCTTCCTTATATTCAATGGTGGATTTAATATGATCCTTTAAGTATTAGCTTCTGTAAATTGCCATTGACTTAAAAATCCAAGAGAGGACATTCCCAGCAGTCCACTGGTTAAGACTCTTACCTTCCAATGCAGGGGGCACGGGTTCAGTCCCTGGTCAGGGAACTAAGATCCCACATACTGTGTGGCACAGCAAAAATGAAAAAGAAAAAATAAGAAAAAAATAGCAAAACAAAAAGAATGATTGTAATAATATCTAAACTGTTGGTCATTATGTTTGGCCAGTTGTTGCCAACTAGACACAATTTTATCTCCCAGAGGATGACATTTTTTATTGTCACAAATTTAGGGCAGGGGTAATGTTACTGGTCTCTAATGAGTAGAGTCCAGGGATGCTGCTAAATATTATATATTGCACAGGATAGCCCTTTACAACCAAGATATATTTGGCCCAAAATAACAGTAGTGCTGAGGTTGATAACCTTGCATTAAAAAAGAGTGTTTGGGGGAGGAATGGTGGGCTGTTTCTGAGCACATTGTCTTATAATAAACTGATAGAGCAGCATATAGTATTAATCACTCAGTCGTGTCCAACTCTACGACCCCACGGACTGTAGCCCACCAGACTCTTTGGTCCAAGGAATTCTCCAGGCAAGAAGACTAGAGTAGATAAGCCATTCCCTTCTACAGGGGATCTTCCCAATCCAGGGATTGAACCTGGGTCTCCTGCATTGCAGGCAGATTTTTTACTGTGTCAGTCACCAGAGCAGCATATAACACAAACTCTTTTACTGAAGGTATTCCATATCCTGGGGAAGCAGACTAATAATTAAAGCAATGTAGTATAGGCTTTGGTAGAGGCATGCAGAAGGAACTTTCACTGAGGGAAAAGTACCTAACTTCACTGAGAAACTACAGATGGCCTATATGATAAAATGTGGTGTAACATTTAGCTGTTTTCAGTTGCAAGTAGCAGACAAATCTGTTGATAAAATGATCCACATAACTGAAAAGTCAAGAGTCAAAATGAGCTTCAGTGTTGGTTTTTTTCAGCAGCCCAGTGACATCACTAAGGAAGGACCTGATGTAATCCTTCCACTCCTCTGCCTTCGGAAGTGTCAGGCTTCAGCTTAAGACTCATTCACCCTCAGGCTCATCAGACAGCTACCAACTACACATCAGTTGCAAGAGTCAGGGGGGTGGTGTGGGAATGGCAGTTCCAAGACCACCCCCCCAAGGAGTCGGGAAATATTTTTCACATAAGTCTCATTTTATCTCTCACTGTCTGTATCTGGTTCATCTGAATGAAGAACTGTAACCAGAATATAAAATCATGTTTGTTAACTAGCGCTGAACCAAGTTTGAACCATATCACAAGGGAAGTGTAGCTATTTAAACAGAAATAGGAGTACTCATAGAAAGAAACAAAACAGATGGTAGTCAGGCAAATGCAATGGCCATTATATGTAGGTAGAACATTCAAGCAGAAGAAACAGCTTAGATAAAGACATAAAGAACACAGCATGTTCAAACTGGATCTCTAAGGTAGTTGATATGGCTGGAATCCAGGTGATGATGTGGTGAGGAATAGTATCAAATGGAATTCTAAAGAAAGGCAGGGGCCAGATCATAAAAGCACCGAAATGTCCTGAGAAGGATATAAGTCTGTAGCCAATTCTGAACCATTAAAGATTTCTGACAAATGTCTGTGAGAATATTGAGAAAAAATGGAAAGGAGGAAGTTGGAACTGGGAGCAGAGAACTCTAATTTTGGGCAACTGATGTAATACCCTTGAATTTGATTTAAGAAAGGACAGCAATTATATCTTCTTCTTATAACACTAAGAGACAAAACAGGGAAAATGCTTACACACAGCAGGTAATCAAATATCAGTTATCATTTTGTTCACATACTTATAAAAACTAGTTTAGTGTTTCATCTGTACCACTGAGTGTGGAAACTTGGTCAAGTTAATTACCTTGAATAAGAGTCCATTTTCTCTATACATCACTGTTATTTTGAGGATCATGTTAAATTATATTTATAAAAATTACAGTGTAACTGAATGAGACTATAATACCATAAATCACTACAGAAGAGATTAGGAGAGGTTGGGAGGGTGAATATACATCTTAGAGAAAGAATAGGTTGGATATAGAGAATATAGATAAGGGAGAAATCACACTTCCTGGAGTTTTTGGTATAAGCAACTAGGTAGATTGCTATTTCTGAGATGGGGAAGCTTTGGGCTGTAGGTGAGAACCAGGTTTTACTTCATATTCTGAACATTTTAAATTTGAAAGGTTGATAAGATGTGCAGGTTGAAATGTCAAGGAGGAAACTGGATATGTAAGTCTGGAACTTAGTGGAGAAATCTTTCTGGAAACACAGATATGAAAGTTGACAACATACTTAGAGAAGCTACACCATGGGAATTATGAGATAAACTAGAAAGAGGAGGGAAAGAGAAGATATTAAGAAGAGTGCAAGATCTGTAGCAGTCTGTCTAGAGGTTTAATAAGAGAGAAGGAATTAGGAAAGGAGATTGTGAAAGAGAAACCAACCATTTAAAGAAAAGAGTCAGGATCATGTGAATTTCAGAGAGGGAAGGATTGATCAGCTGTGTCAAACTCCGATTAATACTCCACTGAAATTGATGTTATCCAGCCTGTAGTGTCCTCAAAAAAAGTAGCTTCAGTGAACATCTGGAAGTGGAATCCAGATAGAAGAGGGTTAATAAGTGAATGTAAATGAAAACTGGAGGCAAAATAGTTCTTTTTGTTTAATATACACTAATGAGGGAAGAAATTGTCTCTTACTTTTTAAAAAATACAGCAACTTTTTTCATAATCACTCTAATCTGGAAATAATCCGGACGTCCATAACAATGAGAACTGATTAACAAATTGTGATATTAAGTAACACAGTCAGTCAGTTCAGTTGCTCAGTCGTGTCTGACTCTTTGCGACCCCATGGACTACAACAAGCCAGGCTTCCCTGTCCATCACCAACTCCTGAAGTTTGCTCAGACTCATTTCTATTGCGTTGATGACACCATCCAACCATCTCATCCTTTGTCATCCCCTTCTCCTCCTGCCTTCAAACTTTCCCAGCATCAGGGTCTTTTCCAATGAGTCAGTTCTTCACAGCAGGGGACCAAAGTATTAGAGCTTCGCTTCAACATCAGTCCTTTCAATGAATATTCAGGGCTGATTTCCTTTAGGATGGACTGGTTGGATCTCCTTGCAGTCCAAGGGACACTCAAGAGTCTTCTCCAACACCACAGTTCAAAAGCATCAATTCTTTGGTGCTTATGGTCCAACTCTAATATCCATACATGACTACTGGAAAAACCATAGCTTTGACTAGATGCACCTTTGTCAGAAAAGTAATGTCTCTGCTTTTTAATATGCTGTCTAGGTTGGTCATAGCTTTTCTTCCAAGGAGCAATCATCTTTTAATTTCATGGCTGTAGTCACCATCTGCAGTGATTTGGGAGCCCAAGAAAATGAAGTCTGTCACGGTTCCCATTGTTTCCCCAACTACTTGCCATGAAGTGATGGGACTGGATGCCATGATCTTAGTTTTCTGAATGTTGAGTTTCAAGCCAGCTTTTTCATTCACCTCTTTCACTTTCATCAAGAGGCTCTTTTGTTCTTCTTCGCTTTCTGCCATAAGGGTGGTGTCATTTGCATATCTGAGGTTATTTCTCCTGGCAATCTTAATTCTAGCTTGTGCTTCATCCAGCTCAGCATTTCTCATGATGTACTCTGCATATAAGTTAAATAAGCAGGGTGACAATATGCAGCCTTGATGTACTCCTTTCCCAATTTGGAACCAGCCTGTTGTTCAATATTCAGTTCTAACTGTTGCTTCCTGACCTGCATACAGGTTCCTCACAAGTAAGGTAAGATGGTCTGGTCTTCCCATCTCTTGAAGAATTTTCCACAGTTTGTTGTGATCCACACAGTCAAAGGCTTTCACGTAATCAATAAAATAGATGCTTTTCTGGAACTCCCTTGCTTTTTCGATGATCCAATGGATGTTGACAATTTGATCTCTGGTTCCTCTGCATTTTCTAAATCCAGCTTGAATATCTGGAAGTTCACAGTTCATGTACTGTTGAAGCCTGGCTTGGAGAATTTTGAACACTACTTTGCTAGCATGTGAGATGAGTGCAATTGTGCAGTAGTTTGAGCATTCCTTGGCATTGCCTTTCTTTGGGAATGGAACGAAAACTGACTGTTTCCAGTCCTGTGGCCACTGCTGAGCTTTCCAAATTTGCTGGCATATTGAGTGCAGCACCTTAACAGCATCATCTTTTAGGATTTGAAATAGCTCATCTGGAATTCCATCACCTCCCGTTTTTTTTGCAGTGGTGCTTCCTAAGACCCACTTGACTTAGCATTCCAGGATGTCTGGTTCTAGGTGAGTGATCACACCATTAAGGTTA
Source organism: Dama dama (assembly GCF_033118175.1). Taxonomy (NCBI): domain Eukaryota; kingdom Metazoa; phylum Chordata; class Mammalia; order Artiodactyla; family Cervidae; genus Dama; species Dama dama. Next base: position 63,885,169 of record NC_083694.1, read on the forward strand.
TCTGGGTCTTTAAGGTATTTTTTGTGTAGTTCTTCTGTGTATTCTTGCCACCTCTTCTTAATATCTTCTGCTTCTGTTAGGTCCATACCATTTCTGTCCTTTATTGTGCCCATCTTTGCATGAAATGTTCCCTTGATTATCTCTATTTTCTTGAAGAGATCTCTAGTCTTTCCATTCTATTGTTTTCTT